>NC_138319.1:31987500-32617500 GCF_965601325.2 Salmo salar | reverse complement strand
CACACACACACACACACACACACACACACACACACACACACACACACACACACACACACACACACACACACACACACACACACACACACACACACACGTTGTTGCGGCTGACCCAGCCACCACCAGCAACCATTACTAGATAATCTTCACCTCAGAGGGAGGGAGGAAGGGAAGGAGAGAGGGAGGGAGAGAGGGGGGAAGGAAAAAGACAGAAGGGGTATAAAGGAAAAACAGAATGGTAGAGGTGGGAATAGAGAGGAGAGGAGGAGAGGAGAGAGGAAAGGAATAGAGGAGAGGAGGAATGGAGAGGAGAGGAGGAGAGATGAGAGGAATAGACAGGAGAGGAATAGAGAGGAGATAAGGAGAAATGGGTGGAATAGAGAGGAGAGGAGGAGAGAGGAGAGGAATAAAGAAGAGAGGAATAGAAAGGGGGAATAGAGAGGAGATGAATAGAGAGGAGAGAATAGAGGAGAGGAGATGAGAGGAAGAGAGAGTCGAGGAATAGAGGAGGAGAGGAGGAGAGATGAGGAATAGAGAGGAGAGAGGAGAGGAATGGAGAGGAGTAGAGAGGAGAGGAATAGAGGAGATGAATAGAGAGGAGAGAGGAGAGGAATAGAGAGGAGAGGAATAGAGAGGAGAGGAGGAGAGAGGAGAGGAGGAGAGAAAGAGAGAGGAGAGGATAGAAAGGAGAGGAGGAGAGAGGAGAGGTGTCACGACTTCCGCTGAATTCTGCTCCTCTCCTTGTTCGGGCGGTGTTCGGCGATCGACGTCAGTGGCTTTCTAGCCATCGCCGCTCCATTTTTCATGTATCCATTTGTTTTGTCTTGTTCCCTGCACACCTGGTTTTCATTCCCCAATCAATCTACATGTATTTAGTCCTCTGTTCCCCATCATGTCTTTGTGTGTAATTGTTTATTGTTACGTGATTATTTTGTCAGGCGCTGCACTTTTGTTATAGACCGTGTTTATGGCACTAGTATGTTTTATGTGCTGTCGTTGTTGACCGGTATTAAAGTGCGCCTGAGTAATATACTCCGCTCTCCTGCACTTGACTTCGCCTCCCATATACACGCCTAACAAGAGGAATGGAGAGGAGATGAATAGAGAGGAGATGAATAGAGAGGGGGGAATAGAGAGGAGATGAATAGAGAGGGGAGAGAAGAGGAATAGAGAGAAGAGGAGAGGAGGAGAGAGGAGAGGAAGAGAGAGGAGAGGAATAGAAAGGAGAAGAGGAATAGACTGTAGAGGAATAGAGAGGAGAGGAGTAGAGAGGAGAAGAGGAATAGAGATGAGAGGAGGAGAGATGAGAGGAATAGAGAGGGGGGAATAGAGAGAAGAGGAATAGACTGTAGAGGAATAGAGAGGAGAGGAGAAGAGGAATAGAGAGGAGAGGAGTAGAAAGAAGATGATGCATGATGAAGATAAAGAAATCATGTCATTTTCCTCCTGCTGCATTTCTTCATTCTTTCTATTTTCCCCCTTAACCACTGGAACATATAAAATAACGACTTAAGAGGAGAGGGAAGGAGGGAGGTAGAGGAATATGCAGAGCCCAGTGCTCAGTAGGGACTGCAGTTTAAATAAATGGCCTACCTTTAAGAGAGGGAGTGAGGGGAAGGAGAAAAATAAAGATAGGAGGGAGAGAAAGAGAGGAATGGAAGAGAAAGCAAAAGGAGAAAAGGAATGAAAAAAAGACAGGAACAGTCAGGAGAAAGAGAACCTCCCTTCCCACCCAAAGCCGGCAGTTATCAGGGCCGTGCGCTGCGCCACTCTAACTGGGTGTAAATACAATAACAAGGGTATAATTAAGTGTGTGTGATGAAGTTAAAGCAGCCAGGCCGTAGTGATCCCTGCGCTAACGTGATGAAGTGAATGCAGCCGGGCCGTAGTGATCCCTGCGCTAACGTGACGAAGTGAATGCAGCCGGGCCATAGTGATCCCTGCGCTAACGTGATGAAGTGAATGCAGCCGGGCCGTAGCGTTCGCTAATGCTAACGTGAATAGTATTCTAGGAGTGGATGGCTGTTAGCAGCTAGCGTTGCGGGCAGCTGGGATGGCAGTTCATTGAATCACCCGTCGGAGCATGGTGGAGCACGGTTAGGAAGGGGGATTTTTTTTTGTGTGAGGGTAATTGCACAGAAAGAATAATTGATTTGACAATCACACAGAGATTTACTGTCCTTATGTGGACTGGTGTGGAGGGAGGAATAAGGGACAGATGCCTCAAAGGACAAAAATATATGGAAATGTTTGCAAAACGCAAAAATGGAGGCTGCAAGTGTAACGGGGAGAAGGTAGGGAACTTGTAGGTCTGTCTTTAATTAAAGACCAAAAATGGTAATAAATAAATCACGTACATCAGTTTAACTTCAGGACAAAATGTTGAGCACGCTGTCGTACAGGTTGAAAATAGTTGCAAAGAGATTTTTGATATGCCGATTCCATGGCACATGTTTTTTCAATTTAAATGATTATACAGAATTCTTGCAACAAACAGAATGTTATGTATGTGGGGCATAGAACCATCACAGCTCTGCAGATTTTGCTACAAACAGACAGAATCACTTATTCTGGTAATGCCCCTATGTAGCTTGTTTCTGATCACAGGTTCAGGGAATGGCTGAAAAATCACAACATCTCAAATTAACCCAACAAATAGCGGTGTGGGGAGACTTGGAAAGTCAACCAATCAACAATATAATAATACTTTTAGTAAAAATATCTTTAACCCGCAATCTATAAAGACTCTGCGATTAGAAAGGTTCAGAATTGATGTGAAACAGCACAGTTGGAAAATATATGACACAAGGAAATCATGAGGGCAGTTTACGGAGATAATACAACAAATATAGCTAGTTAATACATTTATCACCGTATCTAGTTGATCCAACGTCAGACGTGACCCATGATGCTCTTCTCACATTGTACGCATGAGCAGTGTCTCTGAACTTTGAACCCGGATGGACTAAGAGTAGCTGAGGTGTCAAGGCGTGGGTGTAGGTGGCAGAGAAGTCAAGCGCAGGAGAAACAAGCTTGGTGGAACTGGAGTAGTTTAATAAAGTAAAAACAAACTCCAAAACCAAAGTACAATAAAAAAGGAAACATGGGTAAAATAAACCCTGTTGCGCAACAACAATGACAACACGCACAAAACAACAAACAATCTCTGACAAAGACATGAGGGGAAACAAAGGGTTACATACACAACATGTAATGAATGGGATTGGAACCAGGTGCGTAAGAAGACAAGACAAAACCAATGGAAAATGAAAAATGGATCAGTGATGGCTAGAAGACCGGTGACGTCGACCGCCGAGCACCGCCTGAACAAGGAGGGGCATCGACTTCGGTAGAAGTCGTGACATGGGGGGTGGGGTTAAGGTGATAGGTGGGATGGACTGAGTAGCTGAGGGGTGGGGTTAAGGTGATAGGTGGGATGGACTGAGTAGCTGAGGGGTGGGGTTAAGGTGATAGGTGGGATGGACTGAGTAGCTGAGGGGTGGGGTTAAGGTGATAGGTGGGATGGACTGAGTAGCTGAGGGGTGGGGTTAAGGTGATAGGTGGGATGGACTGAGTAGCTGAGGGGTAGGGTAAGGTGATAGGTGGGATGGACTGAGTAGCTGAGGGGTGGGGTTAAGGTGATAGGTGGGATGGACTGAGTAGCTGAGGGGTGGGGTTAAGGTGATAGGTGGGATGGACTGAGTAGCTGAGGGGTGGGGTTAAGGTGATAGGTGGGATGGGCTGAGTAGCTGAGGGGTGGGGTTAAGGTGATAGGTGGGATGGACTGAGTAGCTGAGGGGTGGGGTTAAGGTGATAGGTGGGATGGACTGAGTAGCTGAGGGGTGGGGTTAAGGTGATAGGTGGGATGGACTGAGTAGCTGAGGGGTGGGGTTAAGGTGATAGGTGGGATGGGCTGAGTAGCTGAGGGGTGGGGTTAAGGTGATAGGTGGGATGGACTGAGTAGCTGAGGGGTGGGGTTAAGGTGATAGGTGGGATGGACTGAGTAGCTGAGGGGTGGGGTTCAAAGCTCATATTCTATAATAGTTAAGACTGAAAACAGGATGTATAATGTATAAGTACTATCTATCCAGATGTAATGTACATCAAATTACTTTATTCTAGCTCTCTAACTACTGTAGTAAAAAAAAGCTGTGTATGTAAAATGTGTAGAAATAAATCTAACAAGCAAAAAACTGTAAAAGCTCATTTTATTTGTGTCGTCTGAAGAGGATAAATAAATGAATAAGATAATGGACCTATATATATATATATTTTTTATTTTTTTTGTAATATAATCTTTGAGAACTATCAATCGCCGAAATAAAAGATAGATAGTCATGGAGAATTGAAAATTCCCAAAACAATGAATTTAGCAGTATATATTTTGTTATTATGTTTGAGCAAAAGAACACAGCAATAGCCATGGCAAAATGCATAGAATTGCAGGAAATTAGCTTTAAAACGGCAAAAGGTTCTCTCAGCTCCATGGAAGAATATGTAGAATCACAGATAACTTGCTTTAAAACTGCAGCATTTTCTCTCAGCTGCATGGCAAAATGTGTAGTGTAGCGGGAAATTGGCTTAAAAATTTGAAAATGTCTCCACCAACAAGATGGGAAGCTCGAAATGTCCGCCGCGCCGTCCCGTGCCACGTCCACTGACATGCCCATCACTTTAGTCCCTTCTAGATATCGAAAAAAAAAACACTGCAAAAGGTTAAAGAGATTAACCTCTCTGGGCCAGTGGGACGCTTGCATCCCACCTACTCAACAGCCAGTGTAATCCCGTGGCGCGATATTCAAATACCTTAGAAATGCTATTACTTCAATTTCTCAAACATATGACTATTTTACACCATTTTAAAGACAAGACTCTCGTTAATCTAACCACACTGTCCGATTTCAAAAAGGCTTTACAACGAAAGCAAAACATTAGATTATGTCAGCAGAGTACCCAGCCAGAAATAATCAGACACCCATTTTACAAGCTAGCATATAATGTCACATAAACCCAAACCACAGCTAAATGCAGCACTAACCTTTGATGATCTTCATCAGATGACAATCCTAGGACATTATGTTATACAATACATGCATTTTTTGTTCAATCAAGTTCATATTTATATCAAAAACCAGCTTTTTACATTAGCATGTGACTAGCATGTGACTAGCATTCCCACCGAACACTTCCGGTGAATTTACTAAATTACTCACGATAAACGTTCACAAAAAACATAACAATTTTTTAAAAGAATTATAGATACAGAACTCCTTTATGCACTCGCTATGTCCGATTTTAAAATAGCTTTTCGGTGAAAGCACATTTTGCAATATTCTGAGTAGATAGCCCGGCCATCACAGGCTAGCTATTTTGACACCCACCAAGTGTGGTACTCACCAAACTCCGATTTACTATTACAAAAGTTTGATTACCTTTGCTGTTCTTTGTCAGAATGCACTCCCAGGACTTCTACTTCAATAACAAATGTTGGTTTGGTTCCAAAAAATCCATAGTTATATCCAAATAGCGGCGTTTTGTTCGTGCGTTCAAGACACTATCCGAAGGGTAAAGAAGGGTGACGCGCCCGACGCGTTTCGTGACAAAAAATGTCAAAATATTCCATTACCGTACTTCGAAGCATGTCAAACGCTGTTTAAAATCAATTTTTATGCTATTTTTCTCATAAAAAGCAATAATATTCCGACCGGGAGTTGTTTTCGTTCAAAGAGAGAGAAAGTAAACATGGTGTCGGCTCGTGCATGCGCCTCCAGTCTCATTGTCCTCAGATCGACCACTTACCAAATGCGCTAATGTTTTTCAGCCATGGCCTGCAAAGCCACCATTCATCGTTCTGGCGCCTTCTGAGAGCCTATGGGAGCGTTAGAAAATGTCACGTTATGCCAGAGATCCCCTGTTTTGGTTAGAGATGATCAAGAAGGCCAAGGAAAAGTCAGAGAGAGCGCTTCCTGTTTGGAATCTTCTCAGGTTTTGGCCTGCCAAATGAGTTCTGTTATACTCACAGACACCATTCAAACAGTTTTAGAAACTTTAGGGTGTTTTCTATCCAAATCAAACAATTATATGCATATTCTAGTTACTGGGCAGGAGTAGTAACCAGATTAAATCGGGTACGTTTTTTATCCGGCCGTGCAAATACTGCCCCCTATCCCCAACAGGTTAAACTAGGTGAAACGTGTGGTAACCCAGCCGGTAAGGAGTGTGTAGGGCCACGGTGTAATCCTAGCAGAGCTTCCCCAGGCAGTGTAACACAGTAATATGTGGTATTACTGTCCTGGGACCAGAGGATAACACACACAACATATAATTTACAGATGCACGGGTCTGTATATGAGAGACCTCCCAGTTCACTAATCCAGTCCCACCTACACAGTGGTGTAAAGTACTTAAGTAAAATACTTGAAAGTACTACTTAAGTATTTTTTGGCGGTATCTGTACTTTACTTGACTATTTATATTTTTGACAACTTTTACTTTTATTTCACTACATTCCTAAAGAAAACGATGTACTTTTTACTCCATACATTTTACCTGACACCCAAAACTACTTGTTACATTCTGAATGCTTAGCAGGACAGGAAATGGTCCAATTTGCACAGTTATCAAGAGAACATCCTGGTCATCCCTACAGCCTCTGATCTGGCAGACTCACTAAACACAAATGCTTTGTTTTTAAATAATGTCTGAGTGTTGGACTGTGACCCTGGCCATCCGTAAATGAAACAAAAACAAGTAAATTGTGCCGTCTGGTTTGCTTAAATATAAGACATTTACTTTTGATACTTAAGTATATTTAAAACCACATTTTTTTAGACCTTTACTCAAGTAGTATTTTACTGGCTGACTTTCTATTAAAGTATCTTTACTTCTACTCAAGTATGAGAATGTAATACTTTCTCCACCACTGGACCTACAGTTATCCCAGTCTGAGCAAAGCGAGGGTGTGTGTGTACTGTGAGGGTGAGTATATGTAGTCACATACAGTCTTATGTTACAGTAGTGTGTCTGTTTAGGACTGGGAAGTGCTATATAGGTTTCTGAATAGTGTCAACACTTGGTGTGTAGTTGGACACAATGCAATAGTTAATATGAAAACCACAAGAAATGTCAATACACAAAACATAAGTACAATACAAAATAAAAATAAACACTAATCAATGTACAAATGTATAGAAAGTATAGGGTGTGTAGGGTGTATAGAATGTATAGGGTGTATAGAATGTATAGGGTGTATAGGGTGTATATAAAGTATAGGGTGTATAGGGTGTATAGAATGTATAGGTTGTATAGAAAGTATAGGGTGTATAGAATGTATAGGTTGTATAGAAAGTATAGGGTGTATAGAATGTATAGGTTGTATAGAAAGTATAGGGTGTACAGGGTGTATAGTGTCTGTAGGGTGAATAGAATGTATAGGGTGTATAGGACGTATAGGGTGTACAAGGTGTATAGAAAATAGGGAGTATAGAATGTATAGGGTGTATAGGGTGTATAGAAAGAATAGGGTGTACAGGGTGTGCAGGGTGTATAGAAAGTAGAGTGTATAGGGTGTATAGGGTGTATAGAAAGTATAGATGTATAGAATGTATAGGGAGTATAGAATGTATAGGGCGTATAGAGTGTATAGGGTGTATAGAATGTATAGGGTGTATAGAGTGTATAGGGTGTATAGAATGTATAGGGTGTACAAGTTGAAAAGGGTTTATAGAAAGTATAGTGTGTATAGGTTGTATAGGGTGTATAGGGTGAAAAAGATGTACATGGTGTATAGGGTGTATAGGGTAAATAGAGTGTATAAGGTGTATAGGGTGTATAGAATGTATAGGGTGTATAAGGTGTATATGGTGAAAAGGATGTACATGGTGTATAGGGTGTATAGGGTGTATAGAAAGTATATGGTGCATAAGGTGTATAGTGTGTTTAGGGTGTATAGAATGTTTAGGGTGTATAGGGTGTAAAGGGTGTTTAGTGTGTATAGAAAGTATATGGTGTATAGGGTGTATAGGTTATACAGGGTTTATAGGGTGTATAGGATGTACAGGGTGTACGAGGTGTACAGAGTGTGTAGGGTGTAAAGGGTGTAAAGGGAGTATTGTGTTTTTAGAAAGTATAGGGTGTATAGATTGTATAGGGAGTATAGGGTGTATAGAATGTATAGGGTGTATAGGGTGTATAGAATGTATAGGGTGTATAGATTGTATAGGGAGTATAGTGTGTATAGATTGTATAGGGAGTATAGGGTGTATAGAATGTATAGGGTGATAGGGTGTATAGGGTGAATAGAGTGTTTAGGGTGTATAGAATGTATAGTGTGTACAGGTTGAAAAGGGTTTATAGAAAGTATAGTGTGTATAGGTTGTATAGAATGTATAGGGTGTATAGAATGTATAGGGTGTATAGAATGTATAGGGTGTACAGGGTGTGCAGGGTGTATAGAAAGTAGAGTGTATAGGATGTATAGAAAGTATAGGTTGTATAGAAAGTATAGGGTGTATAGAATGTATAGGGTGTATAGGGTGTATAGAATGTATAGGGTGTACAGGGTGTACATGGTGTATACAAAATATAGGGTGTATAGGGTGTATAGAATGTATAGGTTGTGTAAGGTGTATAGGGTTTATAGGGTGAATAGAGTGCTTCGGGTGTATAGATTGTATAGGGTGTATATAATGTGTAGGGTGTATAGAATGTATAGGTTGTATAGGGTGTATAGAGTGTACAGGGTAAATAGAGTGTATAAGGTGTATAGGGTGTATAGAATGTATAGGGTGAATAGAGTGTTTAGGGTGTATAGGGCATGTAGGGTGTATAGATTGTATTGGGTGTATAGGGTGTATAGAATGTATAAGGTGTATAGGATGCATAGGGTGTATAGGGTGTAAAAGGTGTATAGGGTGTATAGAATGTATAGGGTGTATTTGGTGTATAGAGTGTATAGGGTGCATATAGTGTACAGGGTGTATTGAATGTATAGGATGTATAGGTTGTACAGAATGTATAGGGTGTACAGAATATATAGGTAAAGGGTGTATAGAATGTATAGGGTGTATAGAATGTATATGGTGTAAAGGGTGTATAGAATGTATAGGGTGTATAGGGTGTATAGGGTGTATAGTATGTATAGGGTATAAAGGGTGTATAGGGTGTAAAGAATGTATAGGGTGTACAGAATATATAGATAAAGGGTGAATAGAATGTATAGGGTGTATAGAATGTATATGGTGTAAAGGGTGTATAGAATGTATAGGGTGTAGAGGGTGTACAGGGTGTGTAGAATGTATATGGTGTATATAATGCATAAGGTGTAGAGGGTGTATATAATGTATAGGGTGTATAGGGTGTATAGAATGTATAGGTTGTATAGGGTGTATAGAATGTATAGAGTGTATAGGGTGTATAGGGTGTATAGAATGTATAGGGTGTATAGTGTGTTTAGGGTGTATAAAATGTATAGGGTGTATAGGCTGTATAGGGTGTATAGGGTGTATAGAATGTATAGGGTATAAAGGGTGTATAGGGTGTAGAATGTATAGAGTGTATAGAATGTATAGGGTGTACAGGGTGTAAAGAATGTATAGGGTGTCTAGAATGTATAGGATGTAAAGGGTGTATAGAAAGTATAGGGTGTATAGAGTATTTAGGGTGTATTGAATGTATAGGGTGTATAGGGTGTATAGAGTGTTTAGAGTGTATAGAATGTATAGGTTGTATAGGGTGTATAGAATGTATAGGGTGTATAGTGTGTATAGAATGTATAGGTTGTATAGAGTGTTTAGGGTGTGTAGAACGTATAGGGTGTATAGGGTGTATAGAGTGTTTAGGGGGTATAGAATGTATAGGGTGTATAGGCTGTTTAGGGTGTACAGGGCATGTAGGGTATATAGAATGTATAGGATGTATAGTGTGTATAGAATGTATAGGGTATAAAGGGTGTATAGGGTGTAGAATGTATAGGGTGTATAGAATGTATAGGATGTAAAGAATGTATAGGGTGATTGGGGTGTGTAGAAAATATACAGGGTGTAAAGGGTGTATAGAATATATAGGGTGTAGTGTGTTTAGGATGTATAGAGTGTATATAATGTATAGGGTGTATAGAGTATGTAGGGTGTATAGAATGTATAGGGTGTATTGGGTGTATAGAATGTGTGTGTGTGTGTGTGTGTGTGTGTGTGTGTGTGTGTGTGTGTGTGTGTGTGTGTGTGTGTGTGTGTGTGTGTGTGTGTGTGTGTGTGTGTGTGTGTGTGTGTGTGTGTGTGTGTGTGTGTGTCAGCTGTGTGGTCTCGTCAACTACCAACAACGCATCCCTCGGGTAACGGTGCCAATGCAGCACACACACCAAACTTGACTGACAGGTGTGGAAGAGGCGTGGCTAAAGGTGTTAGAGGTAGTTATTGAATTTACAGTGCTCACACACTTTCCCACACACTCCCATTACCATTCGGCTCAGTGCTTTGTTCCTGTACTGACACAATTTCAATTTGCACCACAAATCTGCTGCTTTTTCAGCCTGGCTGCCTAAAGAGCAAACCAGCTGTGAAATTGCCTCTCTGAGAGCGAACCCCCCCCCCCCCATGCTAACTAGCACCTTCACCAGATCTGCACCACACCACCATAGGACAGATGCACTTCCCTTTGCTATGCAAGTATAGTGTGTGTGTGTGTGTGTGTGTGTGTGTGTGTGTGTGTGTGTGTGTGTGTGTGTGTGTGTGTGTGTGTGTGTGTGTGTGTGGTGTGTGTGTGTGTGTGTGTGTGTGTGTGTGTGTGTGTGTGTGTGTGTGTGTGTGTGAGAGAGAGAGTGAGAGAGAGAGAGAGAGAGGGGAAAAAAACTATGGGAGCAAAGCGAGAGTGAGGAGGTGGAGACAGGAGAGTGAAAAAGGATGAAAGAGAGAGAAAGACTAAAAATGGGTCTAAATCACTAAACCACAGCCAACAGTCTAAATCACTAAACCACAGCCAACAGTCCAAACCACAGCCAACAGTCTAAACCACTAAACCACAGCCAACAGTCTAAATCACTAAACCACAGCCAACAGTCTAAATCACTAAACCACAGCCAACAGTCTAAACCACAAAACCACAGCCAACAGTCTAAATCACTAAACCACAGCCAACAGTCCAAACCACAGCCAACAGTCTAAACCACTAAACCACAGCCAACAGTCTAAACCACTAAACCACAGCCAACAGTCTAAATCACTAAACAACAGCCAACAGTCTAAACCACTAAACCACAGCCAACAGTCTAAATCAGTGAACCACAGCCAACAGTCCAAACCACAGCCAACAGTCTAAACCACTAAACCACAGCCAACAGTCTAAATCACTTAACCACAGCCAACAGTCTAAACCACTAAACCACAGCCAACAGTCTAAACCACTAAACCAAAGCCAACAGTCTAAACCACTAAACCACAGCCAACAGTCTAAACCACTAAACCACAGCCAACAGTCTAAATCACTAAACCCCAGCCAACAGTCTAAACCACTAAACCACAGCCAACAGTCTAAACCACTAAACCACAGCCAACAGTCTAAATCACTAAACCACAGCCAACAGTCTAAATCACTAAACCACAGCCAACAGTCTAAACCCCTAAACCACAGCCAACAGTCTAAACCAATAAACCACAGCCAACAGTCCAAACCACTAAACCACAGCCAACAGTCTAAATCACTAAACCACAGCCAACAGTCTAAACCACTAAACCACAGCCAACAGTCTAAATCACTAAACCACAGCCAACAGTCTAAACCACTAAACCACAGCCAACAGTCTAAATCACTAAACCACAGCCAACAGTCTAAACCACTAAACCACAGCCAACAGTCTAAATCACTAAACCACAGCCAACAGTCTAAATCACTAAACCACAGCCAACAGTCTAAATCACTAAACAACAGCCAACAGTCTAAACCACAGCCAACAGTCTAAATCACTAAACCACAGCCAACAGTCTAAACCACTAAACAACAGCCAACAGTCTAAACCACAGCCAACAGTCTAAATCACTAAACAACAGCCAACAGTCTAAACCACTAAACCACAGCCAACAGTCTAAATTACTAAACAGCAGCCAACAGTCTAAACCACAGCCAACAGTCTAAATCACTAAACCACAGCCAACAGTCTAAATCACTAAACAACAGCCAACAGTCTAAACCACAGCCAACAGTCTAAACCACAAAACCACAGCCAACAGTCTAAATCACTAAACCACAGCCAACAGTCTAAATTACTAAACAACAGCCAACAGTCTAAACCACAGCCAACAGTCTAAATCACTAAACCACAGCCAACAGTCTAAATCACTAAACCACAGCCAACAGTCTAAATTACTAAACAACAGCCAACAGTCCAAACCACAGCCAACAGTCTAAATCACTAAACCACAGCCAACAGTCTAAATCACTTAACCACAGCCAACAGTCCAAACCACTAAACCACAGCCAACAGTCTAAATCACTAAACCACAGCCAACAGTCTAAACCACTAAACCACAGCCAACAGTCTAAATCACTAAACCACAGCCAACAGTCTAAATCACTAAACAACAGCCAACAGTCTAAACCACAGCCAACAGTCTAAATCACTAAACCACAGCCAACAGTCTAAATCACTAAACAACAGCCAACAGTCTAAACCACAGCCAACAGTCTAAACCACAAAACCACAGCCAACAGTCTAAATCACTAAACCACAGCCAACAGTCTAAACCACTAAACCACAGCCAACAGTCTAAATGACTAAACAACAGCCAACAGTCTAAACCACAGCCAACAGTCTAAATCACTAAACCACAGCCAACAGTCTAAATCACTTAACGACAGCCAACAGTCTAAACCAATAAACCACAGCCAACAGTCCAAACCACTAAACCACAGCCAACAGTCTAAATCACTAAACCACAGCCAACAGTCTAAACCACTAAACCACAGCCAACAGTCTAAATCACTAAACCACAGCCAACAGTCTAAATCACTAAACAACAGCCAACAGTCTAAACCACAGCCAACAGTCTAAATCACTAAACCACAGCCAACAGTCTAAATCACTAAACAACAGCCAACAGTCTAAACCACAGCCAACAGTCTAAACCACAAAACCACAGCCAACAGTCTAAATCACTAAACCACAGCCAACAGTCTAAACCACTAAACCACAGCCAACAGTCTAAATTACTAAACAACAGCCAACAGTCCAAACCACAGCCAACAGTCTAAATCACTAAACCACAGCCAACAGTCTAAACCACTAAACCACAGCCAACAGTCTAAATTACTAAACAACAGCCAACAGTCTAAACCACAGCCAACAGTCTAAATCACTAAACCACAGCCAACAGTCTAAACCACTAAACCACAGCCAACAGTCTAAATTACTAAACAACAGCCAACAGTCCAAACCACAGCCAACAGTCTAAATCACTAAACCACAGCCAACAGTCTAAATCACTTAACCACAGCCAACAGTCTAAACCACTAAACCACAGCCAACAGTCCAAACCACTAAACCACAGCCAACAGTCTAAACCACTAAACCACAGCCAACAGTCGAAACCACAGCCAACAGTCTAAACCACAGCCAACAGTCTAAACCACAAAACCACAGCCAACAGTCTAAATCACTAAACCACAGCCAACAGTCTAAACCACTAAACCACAGCCAACAGTCTAAACCACTAAACCACAGCCAACAGTCTAAATTACTAAACAACAGCCAACAGTCCAAACCACAGCCAACAGTCTAAATCACTAAACCACAGCCAACAGTCTAAACCACTAAACCACAGCCAACAGTCTAAATTACTAAACAACAGCCAACAGTCTAAACCACAGCCAACAGTCTAAATCACTAAACCACAGCCAACAGTCTAAATCACTTAACCACAGCCAACAGTCTAAACCAATAAACCACAGCCAACAGTCCAAACCACTAAACCACAGCCAACAGTCTAAATCACTAAACCACAGCCAACAGTCTAAACCACTAAACCACAGCCAACAGTCTAAATCACTAAACCACAGCCAACAGTCTAAATCACTAAACAACAGCCAACAGTCTAAACCACAGCCAACAGTCTAAATCACTAAACCACAGCCAACAGTCTAAATCACTAAACAACAGCCAACAGTCTAAACCACAGCCAACAGTCTAAACCACAAAACCACAGCCAACAGTCTAAATCACTAAACCACAGCCAACAGTCTAAACCACTAAACCACAGCCAACAGTCTAAATTACTAAACAACAGCCAACAGTCCAAACCACAGCCAACAGTCTAAATCACTAAACCACAGCCAACAGTCTAAACCACTAAACCACAGCCAACAGTCTAAATTACTAAACAACAGCCAACAGTCCAAACCACAGCCAACAGTCTAAATCACTAAACCACAGCCAACAGTCTAAACCACTAAACCACAGCCAACAGTCTAAATTACTAAACAACAGCCAACAGTCTAAACCACAGCCAACAGTCTAAATCACTAAACCACAGCCAACAGTCTAAACCACTAAACCACAGCCAACAGTCTAAATTACTAAACAACAGCCAACAGTCCAAACCACAGCCAACAGTCTAAATCACTAAACCACAGCCAACAGTCTAAATTACTTAACCACAGCCAACAGTCCAAACCACTAAACCACAGCCAACAGTCTAAACCACTAAACCACAGCCAACAGTCGAAACCACAGCCAACAGTCTAAACCACAGCCAACAGTCTAAACCACAAAACCACAGCCAACAGTCTAAATCACTAAACCACAGCCAACAGTCTAAACCACTAAACCACAGCCAACAGTCTAAATTACTAAACAACAGCCAACAGTCCAAACCACAGCCAACAGTCTAAATCACTAAACCACAGCCAACAGTCTAAACCACTAAACCACAGCCAACAGTCTAAATTACTAAACAACAGCCAACAGTCTAAACCACAGCCAACAGTCTAAATCACTAAACCACAGCCAACAGTCTAAACCACTAAACCACAGCCAACAGTCTAAATTACTAAACAACAGCCAACAGTCCAAACCACAGCCAACAGTCTAAATCACTAAACCACAGCCAACAGTCTAAATCACTTAACCACAGCCAACAGTCTAAACCACTAAACCACAGCCAACAGTCTAAATTACTAAACAACAGCCAACAGTCTAAATCACTTAACCACAGCCAACAGTCTAAACCACTAAACCACAGCCAACAGTCCAAACCACTAAACCACAGCCAACAGTCTAAACCACTAAACCACAGCCAACAGTCGAAACCACAGCCAACAGTCTAAATCACAGACAGTGGTGTAATGTACTTAAGTAAAAATAAAGTACTAATTAAGTCAATTCTTGGGGTATCTGTACTTTACTTCATTATTTATATTTTTGACAACTTTTACTTTTACTTCACTACATTCCTAAAGAAAATATTATACATTTTACTGCATACAGTTTCCTTGACAACCAAAGTTACTCGTTACATTTTGAATGCTTAGCAGGACAGGAAAATTGTCAAATTCCCGCAATTATTAAGATAAGACTTGGTCATCCCTACTGCCTCTGGGCTGGCGGACTCACTAAACACAAATGCATCTTTTGTAAATAATGTCAGAGTATCCGTAAATTATTCCTTTTGTTTTGGTGCCATCTGCTTTCCTAGAAGGAATTTTAAATGATTTATACTTTTACTTTTGATACTTAAGTATATTTTAGCAATTACAATTACTTTTGATACTTAATTATATTTTACCTATTACAATTACTTTTGATACTTAAGTATTTTTAAAACCAAATAGTTGTAGACTTTTACCAGGGGCGGAAATCCCGGGGGGGACGGGGGGGGACGGGGGGACACGACCCCCCCATCCTGGGAAAAATATGATTTGTCCCCCCCAATATATCACTGAAACATAACTATGTAATTTAAATAATATTAATAATACGCAATGAAAGCAATTGTGCTTATTATAGACACTTAATAGCGCGTTTTTAAGTTTCAAAAGATTGCGACCCCCCCGCCCTTTGCCTCACAATGGTTTGATCCACTGCCAGTTCCTTAGCTTGCTACGTAACTGCCGTGAGGTTCATCCAGTCAATCGCGCACACACACACTAGCTGAATATGCAGAGCTAGCGCGCAAATATTAACTATTAAGCTAGCTAGTACCTATTCCATTTATGTGGCGTCGTCAAAGATGGAATCAGCATGTAGATGATGTAAGTTAGTGCTTCAAAGTCCCTGTGATAAGGTTAGCGATAAACTGAAGTCCAAACTGAACAGAACTACACTCTCATCTACCATTGTCTTAAATATATTTAATGGCCTCGTTGCAAAAGCTAAATTGTCGCAAGGGAACTTTTATTTATTTAATTTCACCTTTATTTAACCCGGGTAGCAAAGATTATAGCAAACACCACTGAAACTGAATTGGTGCTCGCTAGCTTTGCAAATTCAGCTATTGTTGGAAGCCAGCCAATATGAAACAAACTATTAAAATTACAAAAGGTTGCAGCATATGTTGTGTAAATGGTGAACTCATACAGCTGTCAACTCTTGTCATTTTAATCCGTTTCACATTTGCTAGCTACCTTTTAGATCGAAGCCCATATAGAATGATTGAAGATGATAGAAGCCCATCTCCTACTGTAAATAACCTACACACTGTGTGTGTAGCCAGCCAGGTATAAAAATGGCAGAAAAATAAAAGATGGACATCAGAGTATTTTTCAATACACCAAAACGCATAGTAAGAACCCTAGTAGCCTAATATCTCAAAGACTAGTTGATAAAATGTTCATAAGAAAGAAATGAAATTCTAATGGAAATGTTTCACAATGATGTCATTAGGCAGAGCAGGCAACAGATGGCACACCGACAGCAGAGTTGGGGACAGATATGCAGGGACAGACTGGCAGAGACAGGGAGTCTCAGGTAAGTTTGTTGAGTCTTTGTTTGGCAACATTATGAAAGGTTCTCAATTTTTTTGACTTGTAAAATAGGAACATAATTGGAAAATGCCATGGATACCCCCACTCTCAACTTAAACTGGTGACTGAACTAAGATTTGTTAAAGGCAATGGTATTGCTGTTGTGATTAGTTGTGTAGTTTTGGGTACCGGTAGTTAGGAGTACGGCAAACACCTTATTTCTTTGGTTCCTCAATATACATTTACCATATTACAATGTAGGCTATGTGTTACAGCACTACTTTTGGTGTCCCCCTCAGGAATTGCTCTTGAGAAAATTTCATGTAATTGTCCCCTCCAAAGTGGATATCAGATTTTCGCCCCTGACTTTTACTCAAATAGTACTTTACTGGGTGACTTTCACTTTTACTTGAGTAACTTTCTATTAAGATATCTTCACTTTAACTCAAGTAGTATATACTGGCTGACTTTCACTTTAACTTGAGTCATTTCATACTAAGGTATCTTTACTTTTACTCAAGTATGAAATTGGGGCACTTTTTCCACCACGGACCACAGACAACAGTCTGAAACGGGCCACATGAAACCTAAATTACTTCTAGAAATGCCTCTAAAATTAGTATTATATTCAGACAGGTACTGAGATGTCAATGGATTACTACATGTCTCATAGTACCTGCTGTGTTACAGGCCTGTACATATAGTCCTACAGTATAGACTGGTATCTGCTGTGTTACAGGCCTATACATATAGTCCTACAGTATAGACTGGTATCCGCTGTGTTACAGGCCTATACATATAGTCCTACAGTATAGACTGGTATCCGTTGTGTTACAGACCTATACATATAGTCCTACAGTATAGACTGGTATCCGCTGTGTTACAGGCCTATACATATAGTCCTACAGTATAGACTGGTATCCGCTGTGTTACAGGCCTATACATATAGTCCTACAGTATAGACTGGTATCCGCTGTGTTACAGGCCTATACATATAGTCCTACAGTATAGACTGGTATCCGCTGTGTTACAGGCCTATACATATAGTCCTACAGTATAAACTGCAGTCAGCCATCACTACAAATCCAGAACCGCTGGAGATACATCTTAAGGTTCCATGCTATATATTCCCCCTAGACACTGCTAAGCTAGAGATCCAGTCCCCTTCACACACCCAACTGCGAGAGAGAGGAGAGACAGATAAATCCCTGTGTTGCTGTGTGTTGTGATATCTGATATGGTTTAACTCTGACGTTGTAGGGTTGGGTTGAATCCTCCTGGCGATCGACTTCACAAGCCTCCATAATGAGTCAATATATGTAAATCTTTACTAGCCAAACACCGCAGGAAACAAATACATTTAACTGGCTCCACCGCTCGCTAGCAGCCCTGCACCAATGGGTAATTTCTCCCCATTCACAAGGAATAATTGCCTGCTATTTAAAGATATTCATGCACAATTTTTGAAATTAATTCCAATTGGGGGGAAATGTAGAAATGTCAGCTTCAGTGAAAAGGATTTGATTTCAATTATCCTCGCTCAAAGGCCCTGTGATTTCCAAATACACTTAAGCGAAATTATGACAATAATTTTTGTTCAGTGAATTTCAGTGTTTAAAGAGCGATTAGGCGATAATGGGGTGGCTTTGAGTCGGGAGTGAATGCAGCCATCTCCCTCTGAAAGGCACTCAATTATCTCTGATTGCTCCAGCTATAATTTATCAAATAGAGATACCTGCTATTGCCGTAATTTGTGTGAACATTTACATACTGCAATTTCCACTAGAGAGGAAAAAAGAGCTTTAATGGGCGCATCAATGAAACAGAGGGAGGGAGAGAGAGAGAAGGAGGGAGAGTGAGAAAGGGGAGGGAAAGAGAGAAGGAGAGAGAGAGAGCGAGAGAGAGAGAGAGAGAGAGAGAGAGAGAGAGAGAGAGAGAGAGAGAGTGAGGGAGAGAGAGAAAGAGAGAGAGAGGGGGAATATGAGAGGGAATGAGGGAAGGAGAGACGGAATGAGGTAGGTTGGGAGAGAAGGAGGGAAGGAGAGAAGGAGAAGGGGGAAGGAGAAAGAGAGGGAGAGGGGGAATGAGAGGGAGGGAATGAGGGACAGAGGGACAGAGGGAGAGAATGAGGGAGGGAGGGAGGGAGGAAGGGAATGAGGGACCGTGGGAGAGAAAAAAAGAGTTTACACTTTACTGAAGACACTTAATTTACTGAAATTATTACAAAGTGCACCTGTGCATAACTCCCTCAAATGACTAACCAATCAACAAGAGTGGCTATTACTCCTCTATTACATGGAGATCAGAGAGAGAGAGAGAGAGAGAGAAGGAGAGAGAGAGAGAGAGAGAGAGAGAGAGAGGGAGAGCGAGAGAGAGCGAAAGAGAGAGAGAAAGAAAGAAAGAGAGAGAGAGCGAGAGAGAGGGAGAGGGAGAGAGGGAGAGAGGGAGGAAGAGAAAGAGGGAGGAGGGAGAGAGACCGAGGAGGGGAGAGAGGGGAGAGAGGGAGGGCTTCAGAGAGGGGAGAGGAAAACATCACTGAAAGAGATGGGAACGAGGCTGTGTAATAAAGAGGAAGAAGAGAGAGGAAGCAGAAATAAAAGGATAGAAGGATAATTTTTATTTTTTTATTTCACCTTTATTTAAACAGGTAGGCAAGTTGAGAACAAGTTCTCATTTACAACTGCGACCTGGCCAAGATAAAGCAAAGCAGTTCGACACATACGACAACGCAGAGTTACACATGGAGTAAAACAAACATACAGTCAATAATACAGTAGAAAAATAAGTCTATATACAATGTGAGCAAATGAGGTGAGATAAGGGAGGTAAAGGCAAAAAAATGGCCATGGTAGCGAACTAAATACAATATAGCAATATGGAATGGTAGATTTGCAGTGGAAGAAAGTGCAAAGTAGAAATAAATACTGGGGTGCAAAGGAGCAAAATAAATAAATACAGTAGGGGAAGAGGTAGTCGTTTGGGCTAAATTATACATGGGCTATGTACAGGTGCAGTAATCTGTGAGCTGCTCTGACAGCTGGTGCTTAAAGCTAGTGAGGGAGATAAGTGTTTCCAGTTTCAGAGATTTTTGTAGTTCGTTCCAGTCATTGGCAGCAGAGAACTGGAAGGAGAGGAGGCCGATGGAGGAATTGGCTTTGGGGGTGACCAGAGAGATATACCTGCTGGAGCGCGTGCTACAGGTGGGTGCTGCTATGGTGACCAGCGAGCGGAGATAAGGGGGGACTTTACCTAGCAGGGTCTTGTAGATGACCTGGAGCCAGTGGGTTTGGCGACGAGAATGAAGCGAGGGCCAGCCAACGAGAGCGTACAGGTCGCAGTGGTGGGTAGTATATGGGGGTTTGGTGACAAAACGGATGGCACTGTGATAGACTGCGTCCAATTTATTGAGTAGGGTATTGGAGGCTATTTTGTAAATGACATCGTCGAAGTCGAGGATCGGTAGGATGGTCAGTTTTACAAGGGTATGTTTGGCAGCATGAGTGAAGGATGCTTTGTTGCAAAATAGGAAACCGATTCTAGATGTAATTTTGGATTGGAGATGCTTAATGTGGGTCTGGAAGGAGTTTTTACAGTCTAACCAGACACCCAGGTATTTGTAGTTGTCTACATATTCTAAGTCAGAACCGTCCAGAGTAGTGATCCTGGACGGATGGGCAGGTGCAGGCAGCAATCGGTTGAAGAGCATGCATTTAGTTTTACTTGTATTTAAGAGCAGTTGGAGGCCACGGAAGGAGAGTTGTATGGCATTGAAGCTCGTCTGGAGGGTTGTTAACACAGTGTCCAAAGAAGGGCCAGATGTATACAGAATGGTGTCGTCTGCGTAGAGGTGGATCAAAGACACCAGCAGCAAGAGCGACATCATTGATGTATACAGAGAAGAGAGTCGGCCCAAGAATTGAACCCTGTAACACCCCCATAGAGACTGCCAGAGGTTCGGACAACAGGCCCTCCGATTTGACACACTGAACTCTATCAGAGAAGTATTTGGTGAACCAGGCGAGGCAATCATTTGAGAAATCAAGGCTATTGAGTCTACCGATGAGGATGTGGTGATTGACAGAGTCGAAAGCCTTGGCCAGGTCAATGAATACGGCTGCACAGTATTGTTTCTTATCGATGGCGGTTAAGATATCGTTTAGGACCTTGAGCGTGGCTGAGGTGCACCCATGACCAGCTCAGAAACCAGATTGCATAGCGGAGAAGATGCGGTGGGATTCGAAATGGTCGGTAACCTGTTTGTTGACTTGGCTTTCGAAGACCTTAGAAAGACAGGGTAGGATAGATATAGGTCTGTAGCAGTTTGAGTCTAGAGTGTCCCCCCCTTTGAAGAGGGGGATGACCACAGCTGCTTTCCAATCTTTGGGAATCTCAGACGACACGAAAGAGAGGTTGAACAGGCTAGTAATAGGGGTTGCAACAATTTCGGCAGATCATTTTAGAAAGAAAGGGTCCAGATTGTCTAGCCTGGCTGATTTGTAGGGTTCCAGATTTTGCAGCTCTTTCAGAACATCAGCAGACTGGATTTGGGAGAAGGAGAAATGGGGAAGGCTTGGGCTAGTTGCTGTGGGGGGGTGCAGTGCTGTTGACCGGGGTAGGGGTAGCCAGGTGGAAAGCATGGCCAGCCGTAGAAAAATGCTTATTGAAATTCTCAATTATAGTGGATTTATCGGTGGTAACAGAGTTTCCTATCCTCAGTGCAGTGGGCAGCTGGGAGGAGGTGCTCTTATTCTCCATGGATTTTGTCCCAGAACTTTTTTGAGTTTGTGTTGCAGGAAGCAAGTTTCTGCTTGAAAAAGCTAGTCTTGGCTTTTCTAACTGCCTGTGTATATTGGACAAAAAGCAAAAGGAGAGGGGAGGGGAGAAAGAGGGATGACTGATAATGAGATAGAGAACGAGAGAATAAGGGAGGAATAAAAGAGAACGGAGAAATGGAAGCGAGTGGGCAAGGAGAGAAAGGAGGGAGCAGGGGAGAACATGAGGGATGGGGGAGCTGTGGAGAGGAAAGGTGGGTTAAGGGTATAGCGGTGACTTAAATGTTTTATTCAGCCAGCAGTTTAAGTGGCAGGGCCCTCAGGCACAGAGAAGGACACCTAAGTGGCCGTGGTGACAAGACAAATTGGACTTTTGTGTTTCAACCTGTCGCCACACAACCCTACACACTACAAGAGAGGGAGAGAGGGGAAGAGAGAGGAGAGAGGGAAAGAGAGAGGAGAGAGAAGAGAGGAGAGGGAAGAGAGAGGAGAGGGAAGAGAGAGGAGAGAGGAGAGAGAGGAGAGGGAAGAGAGAAGAGAGAGGAGAGAGAAGAGAGAAGAGAGAAGAGAGAAGATAAAAAATAAGAGGGAGAAAACTAGAGGAGAAAAATGTATTGAAATGTCTGCCATAAAATGAGAGGGAGAGAAACCATTCAGGCTGATTTGGTCTTCCATTCAGGCTAACTTGGTCTTCCATTCAGCCTAACTTGGTCTTCCATTCAGCCTAACTTGGTCTTCCATTCAGGCTAACTTGGTCTTCCATTCAGGCTAACTTGGTCTTCCATTCAGGCTGACTTGGTCTTCCATTCAGGCTGACTTGGTCTTCCATTCAGCCTAACTTGGTCTTCCATTCAGGCTGACTTGGTCTTCCATTCAGCCTAACTTGGTCTTCCATTCAGCCTAACTTGGTCTTCCATTCAGCCTAACTTGGTCTTCCATTCAGGCTGACTTGGTCTTCCATTCAGCCTAACTTGGTCTTCCATTCAGCCTAACTTGGTCTTCCATTCAGGCTGACTTGGTCTTCCATTCAGGCTAACTTGGTCTTCCATTCAGGCTAACTTGGTCTTCCATTCAGCCTAACTTGGTCCCCCATTCAGCCTAACTTGGTCTTCCATTCAGGCTAACTTGGTCTTCTATTCAGGCTAACTTGGTCTTCCATTCAGGCTAACTTGGTCTTCTATTCAGCCTAACTTGGTCTTCCATTCAGCCTAACTTGGTCTTCCATTCAGGCTGACTTGGTCTTCCATTCAGGCTGACTTGGTCTTCCATTCAGGCTGACTTGGTCTTCCATTCAGCCTAACTTGGTCTTCCATTCAGGCTGACTTGGTCTTCCATTCAGCCTAACTTGGTCTTCCATTCAGGCTAACTTGGTCTTCCATTCAGGCTAACTTGGTCTTCCATTCAGGCTGACTTGGTCTTCCATTCAGCCTAACTTGGTCTTCCATTCAGCCTAACTTGGTCTTCCATTCAGGCTGACTTGGTCTTCCATTCAGCCTAACTTGGTCTTCCATTCAGGCTAACTTGGTCTTCCATTCAGGCTAACTTGGTCTTCCATTCAGGCTGACTTGGTCTTCCATTCAGCCTAACTTGGTCTTCCATTCAGCCTAACTTGGTCTTTCATTCAGGCTAACTTGGTCTTCCATTCAGCCTAACTTGGTCTTCCATTCAGCCTAACTTGGTCTTTCATTCAGGCTGACTTGGTCTTCCATTCAGGCTGACTTGGTCTTCCATTCAGCCTAACTTGGTCTTTCATTCAGGCTAACTTGGTCTTTCATTCAGCCTAACTTGGTCTTTCATTCAGGCTAACTTGGTCTTCCATTCAGGCTAACTTGGTCCTCATTAAGGAGAGAAGTTTTAAACTAACAGTACCCTCCTACGGACACACACTCAAGGCTGTAACAGGCCCGTGCAGAGAACAGAGGATACTCTTAACAGTGTGTGTGTGTATGTTGTACTTCTACATTCATTACAAGTGTGTGTGTGTTTTGGGGAGGCCTATGTAAGAATGTTCCTACTTTAAAATGAGATTGAACAATGACAGGATGGGATGGAGGGAGAGGAGAACGATAGATGGGAAGGTAAATCGATTAAGAGCGCAAAAACAAGGGAAAGTGACAAAAGAAGTGGACAACAGAAGTGGACGAGAGAAGAGGAGAGAGTGAGAGAAGGGGATGAGAGAAGAGGAGAGGATGAGAGAAGAGGAGAGGAGAGGATGAGAGAAGAGGAGAGGATGAGAGAAGATGAGAGGAGAGGATAAGAGCTCAGTAGCATTTAAATGACTCTACAGCACCATCACCTGGACAAACTATCCAACAGTCAATAGTGAGCACCGCGCATGCATGCGTGTGTGTGTGTGTGTGTGTGTGTGTGTGTGTCACCTCTGGTCTGAGTGCAGAGCGGGTACAGGCGATATGAAGCATCCTGGTTCTGTTCTGACAGGCCTGGTCCTCACACACCAAACAACTCTGACATGGAGACAACGAGGGAGAGAGGTCGGAGGGAGGAGGGTGTGTGGAGGAAAGCGAGAAATGGGGAGGGAGAGAGAGGGATAGAGAGAAAGAGAAAGAGAGGAGGGAGAGGGATGGAGAGAGAGAGAAAGGGGGAGGGAGGGATGAGAGAGGAAGAGAGAGAGATGGTGGAGAGAGAGGGGATGGCGGGAGAGAGAGAAAGAGAGGAGGGAGAGGGATAGAGAGAGAGAGAAATGTGGAGGGAGGAAGGGATGAAAAGAGAGGTGGTGGATAGTTAGGGGGTGGAGGGAAAGAGAGGAAGGTAGAGGGAGAAAGGAGAGAGAGAGAGAGAGAGAAAGAGAGAGAGAGAGAGAGAGAGAGAGAGAGAGAGGAAGGGATGGGGAGAGAGAAAGAGAGGAAGGGATGGGGAGAGAGAGAGAGAGAGAGAGAGAGAGAGAGAGAGAGGAAGGGATGGGGGGAGAGAGAGAGAGGAAGGGATGGGGAGAGAGAGAGAGAGGAATGGATGGGGAGAGAGAGAGAGAGGAAGGGATGGGGAGAGAGAGAGAGAGGAAGGGATGGGGAGAGAGAGAGAGAGGAAGGGATGGGGAGAGAGAGAGAGAGGAAGGGATGGGGAGAGAGAGAGAGAGGAAGGGATGGGGAGAGAGAGAGAGAGGAAGGGATGGGGAGAGAGAGAGAGAGAGAGAGAGAGATGGGAGAGAGAGAGAGAGAGGAAGGGATGGGGAGAGAGAGAGAGAGAGAAGGGATGGGGAGAGAGAGAGAGAGGAAGGGATGGGGAGAGAGAGAGAGAGGAAGGGATGGGGAGAGAGAGAGAGAGGAAGGGATGGGGAGAGAGAGAGAGAGGAAGGGATGGGGAGAGAGAGAGAGAGGAAGGGATGGGGAGAGAGAGAGAGAGGAAGGGGATGGGGAGAGAGAGAGAGAGAGGAAGGGATGGGGAGAGAGAGAGAGAGGAAGGGATGGGGAGAGAGAGAGAGAGGAAGGGATGGGGAGAGAGAGAGAGAGGAAGGGATGGGGAGAGAGAGAGAGAGGAAGGGATGGGGAGAGAGAGAGAGGAAGGGATGGGGAGAGAGAGAGAGAGGAAGGGATGGGGAGAGAGAGAGAGAGGAAGGGATGGGGAGAGAGAGAGAGAGGAAGGGATGGGGAGAGAGAGAGAGAGGAAGGGATGGGGAGAGAGAGAGGAAGGGATGGGGAGAGAGAGAGAGAGAGAGGAAGGGATGGGGAGAGAGAGAGAGAGGAAGGGATGGGGAGAGAGAGAGAGAGGAAGGGATGGGGAGAGAGAGAGAGAGAGAGAGAGGAAGTGATGGGGAGAGAGAGAGAGAGGAAGGGATGGGGAGAGAGAGAGAGAGGAAGGGATGGGGAGAGAGAGAGAGAGAGAGAGAGAGAGGAGGGATGGGGAGAGAGAGAGAGAGGAAGGGATGGGGAGAGAGAGAGAGAGGAAGGGATGGGGAGAGAGAGAGAGAGGAAGGGATGGGGAGAGAGAGAGAGAGGAAGGGATGGGGAGAGAGAGAGAGAGGGGAAGGGATGGGGAGAGAGAGAGAGAGGAAGGGATGGGGAGAGAGAGAGAGAGGAAGGGATGGGGAGAGAGAGAGAGAGGAAGGGATGGGGAGAGAGAGAGAGAGGAAGGGATGGAGAGAGAGAGAGAGAGGAAGGGATGGAGAGAGAGAGAGAGAGGAAGGGATGGGGAGAGAGAAGCAAAGGAAAATACAATGATGAACATAACTTCTATTCATATCAAGGACACTTTCTATCAGGCTTTTTATTCTCCTAATTGCCCCAAGTTCAAACTGCTGAAAACAATGACATAATTACCTGCCAAAACACACAGATCAACTTTCTACCTCTTTCTCTCTGACTCCTTCCTAAATGTGATATTTTCAAGTCAACCTCTCTGTCTGAAGCAGGCACATGCCTGAGCCTGGGGGTCCTTCCCTTTTCAGACAGGCAGAGCAGAGGGCATCCCGTGGTTAGGACCCCTGGGGTCAGTCAGTGGCCTTGGACAGGTGCAGCTCCCCCCCCCCCCCCCCTGTTCCCCTCCTCCTCTCTAATCTAACGTTAGTCTCCACAATACCCTATATCTCCCTGGCTGGCCTGCCCTGTCATTACATGAGGGGCTTTGGTTTGTGTGTTTTGGCAGTAATACCCAACTAATGACAGTTCTCAGGCCATCCCCAAGCCCTTACTACATACTGCACCTGTCCTAGCCTTAAACCCACCGAGTCACCACACACACTGAACCCTCAAAGGGACAGCCACACCCCTATGCACCCTTCACCCCTAAGACTCCTAAATATATATATATGACGAGGTCTCCTTGCCTCGTCTCCGTGTCTGAATCATACAGTAAACTGATAAACTGAAGGGTCTAATTTACTGGTATCAGTCTCATTAACCTGTAACCAATCACACACACACCATTGTGATGAATATCAAAGCCAACAGAGAGGTTTAATGTCCCCGTGATCCTTGTGTGCGGCGGCAGGCGATGTTTAGATAATCAGCTCTCGCCCAGGGGTTTGCTGGGTAACGCTGTGAACTCTGGGAGATTGTAATTGAATTGGGACCTGTGTGTGTTTTGGTTTTCATTTAGAGGAGATTGGAGGGACGTGGTGTGTGCGTGTGCGTGTGTGTGTGTGTGTGTGTGTGTGTGTGTGTGTGTGTGTGTGTGTTCATTAGGGATGTTATGGCATGAGTGTTTGATCCCCAGTCTTTTGTGCTCCTGAAGACAAGACTAAACACACAGCACCTTTCCCATAGGCTGGAGATGGACATACACAGTCTTGATTAACTAACCTTGTGGGGACACAAAATTCATTCCCATTCTAATTCTAACCTTAACCCTAAACCCCCTAGAAATAGCATTTTTCTTTGTGGTAAGTAACAACATGTCCCCAGTTGGTAAAATGTTTGTTTGCTTGTTTAGTATTCTTGTGGGGACTTCTGGTCCCCCAAAAGTATAGTTAAACACGTCCACACCAGGGTTTCCGTTAGCCAGTAATAGCCGGCTTTTGTCCGAAAAAAATAGAAAAGCCTGTAAAAGAAATTGCTGCTGGCTGGGAGAAGAAGAAAGAGTGAGTGAGTGAGTGAGTGAGTGAGTGAGTGAGTGAGTGAGTGAGTGAGTGAGTGAGTGAGTGAGTGAGTGAGTGAGTGAGTGAGTGAGAGAAAGAGAGAGAGAGAGAGAGAGAGAGAGAGAGAGAGAGAGAGAGAGAGAGAGACAGAGAGAGAGAGAGAGAGAGAGAGAGAGAGAGAGAGAGAGAGAGAGAGAGAGAGAGAGAGAGAGAGAGAGAGAGAGAGACAGAGAGAGAGAGAGAGAGAGAGAGACAGAGAGACAGAGAGAGAGAGAGAGAGAGAGAGAGAGAGAGAGAGAGAGACAGAGAGAGAGAGAGAGAGAGAGGTGGTGGATAGAGAGGTTTGCCGCTGGCCTGGAGAAAAATAAAAAATGCCATTGGGAAATAATTTTAGCCTCTTCATTGATGTAAATACCAGTTGATGGAAATACATTTGACTGGTCATGCTTATCAGTCTATAAGTTTTGCATAATTTAGTGGAATTAAACACTATATATTCATTATGCATCTTATTTATCACACGCCTACACCATAGAGATACATCTTGTGGTGCTTTCACGACAACTGGGAACTCGAGGTCAAAGCATGACGTCAGTGACCTGCAGGTCCGTAAGTCTGAACTTTAGAAAGAAGCCCGAGTTCACGAGTTGAAATTCCGAGTTGGGTGACCGTTCAAAAGGGATGTCGTTGCCGTTTTTCCTAGTTGTCCTCAACGCACTGAAGTCGGAGATTTCCGAGTTCTCAGTTGTTTTGAACGCAGCATCAAACGGCAACGGAAGGCTTGCTTCGTCAGCGTATCACACCACTTTGCAATGAGCTGGAGGTAGTCCGCATTTTGAAAACATATAGGCCTAGCTAATTGTTTGAAACCTGAATGTTTTAATACATAAAAGGCATGTCTTACCTTGCTTAAAAGTAGCCTATTAGATATTCTCTCTTTTTAAATTTCTAACTTACATTTTCATCTCCGTCACAGAACCGCTCGCATCTGCAGTTCCCTTTTGACAACGGTGATATCCTGCTAATTGCATTATGGAACGAACATTCGCGCGTGGCCAACTGCTTTGTGAAATTGCTGGACTTAATAGAAATAATGGTTTATCAACATTATAAACTAAACATTCTGATCTGTTGCATCAGACTCGTTTCTTTTAACCTTTTATTTTATGTAGCCTAGGCCTACTGTTTGTATGAATGTGGGATCTATCGTCCCACAACTGTCCCACAGTTTGTTTGGAATAGGCTACTTATTCTTCGACAAACTGACCAATACAATAGGTAGCCTAAAATGGTCTACTATAGTAGATTGACATGGGCTAGTGATTTTGCTGTTCGTTACTCGTCTTGTTGGCTGAGGAAAAGTACATGTGGACAGGTATTCTAACATCGTGAAAGTGCACATCAGAATTAGGTAAGAAGGACTGCACATCGTTGCATCCTCGACTTGCATGTTCTGTTAATATGAATGACCATCATCTAAATGTGACGTCTGTCATTCTGAGCAGCGTGGGTGGACGTCCTAATCAGGTTACACACCCAATGCATATAAATCCGGTACATTTCTCAAATGTCCGGTAAATTAAAATGTTGCCAGTCAAATGTCCAGCGCCACATTTTTTTCTAACGGAAACCCTGGTCCACCCACAAAGATGAGGAAATAACAAATCATCAAGCATTCCCCTTCTGCCCGGTGACCTTGAATATCTCACTCCAAAAGCACACACACTGGCTTGACAAACACACAACCGGTGCCAGGATAAAGTGAAACATGCGAGGGGGGAAACATTTTTACGGGTTCTTGCATTGGAATTATATTGCGCTATACTAGGGCTGGCAGATATGGACAAAATATCATATCAATATATTTGTTTTACATTTTTTGACGGTATTTTAATAATAAAAGTTCTAAATTCGATTTATGAGTAGTTCATGACCCTTAAGTGGTTACTCAAATGATAAGACATTTCAAAGTGGTATTCTCCATTTATGGTGTTCATCCAACTCCAAACAAAATTCATTTTCAGTATTTTCATAAATTTCTGCATTTCCTGCACTTTTATTATCATTTCCACAAGGTGCCAAGCAGCATGATATGGGAAAAAATATAGGCCTAGTTAATTGGTGAACTGTTGGAATCATGGAAATAGAATGATTATTCTAATTCTATCATTAGAAGATAGTGGGCAGCACCTTGAATACATTGTTGTTTGACATGACAACAAATGAATAAAAGCCAGTGAAGAATTATTGACAGAGTAGGAACCAAAGTGTTGGTCTGTGTTTCCAGGTTACCCTAATTAGACATTACATTACATGTTTTCTTACTTCATGTAGCTAGCTGGCCAACATATCAATGCTTCGCCTATTCCTCTCTGATAAGATACCGTTACACAAACATGTTTTTCTAGGCCTACACCAGCACTGGTACCAGGCAGTATTAGCTGGCAAGCTACGTTTGCTCTGACTCTTAGTACATTTAACAAGCTAGCTGGCCAGCTAACTAGCGATTAGCGGCTAACACAAATTATTTTTGCAACACCTTGCTAAGAAAAGACAAACTAGCAGACAGTAGTTTGGAGACAGTAAGACACACAACCTAATAGTGCGATCATAGAACGCTTGTGGAAAGAAGCATGTCACCAACATTGTTGCATCCATCTGACCATGCAGTGTGAACGGCAAGAAAGTTCTCATGACTCTGTGGTCGAGCAACTGCTCACCCTTGAGTGACAGGGGGCAGGGCTTGGTGTGGTTAGCCGCATGCAGCAGGAGGAGAGGGAGAGAGATGACTCAAGTAGAAAACGGAGTCAACTATGAAAACTTACATTATACGCCCCGGAGTTGCATATCACATTTAACAAACCAAACATTGAAATAAAATTCTAGAAGGTGAAGTACAAAGTCAAACTGGTCTGTGCATTGTGATGGAACATTATATCATGTGAAGACACAGCCTTAAAGGGAAAGGGAGATACCTAGTCAGTTCTACAACTGAATGCATTCAACTGAAATGTGTCTGCTGCATTTAACCCAACCCCTCTGAATCAGAGAGGAGCGAGTAGCTGCCATAATCAACATCCACGTCTTCGGCGCCCGCCGATAAGTGGGTTAACTGCCTTGCTCAGTGGCAGAATGACAGATTTCTTACCTTGTCAGCTCGGGGATTCAATCCAGCAACCTTTCGGTTACTGGCCCAACGCTCTAAACACTAGTCTACCTGTTCATCTTGTGTTGGTGTCATAAATAATCCATGGTTCCTGCCTGTGCAGGAATATGAGGACCATCTGTCAGAACGCCCAGAATATGTTCTATAAATTAGGATAGGAGACGCTGCCAGACACATTCCGAAACCAACCCTATGAACCATGCCTATGTAACGTGTCTGTAAGCAGTAAATATGAGATCTAACGGGACTGCCCCGACGGAGCTCGCTGTGACCTCTCCAGCATGTTGTTAATAAACAATGATTCATTTCAGATTGACTTTGAGTGTCCCATGCAGTGGCGACCTGTCATTCAGAGCAGGGGGGGCTTGCCTGTTTTGCATGTTATTTTGGAATTAATACGTGTCACATATCAGTTTGCAAATAGTGTAAAAAAAATAAACATGTATATCATTAAGTTAATAAAGTCAAAAACAAACATGGTCTCTTTTTTGTTATCTTGAGTAAGGCAGCTCCAAAATGCAGGTGTTTCAGCCTAGCTCAGTGCTTTCTGTGGTGGAGGGGCAGCCAGCAGAAAATAGGAGCATTGCGCCGTGATTGGCTCAGTGTTCTGTCACTCATGGGGACACTACGTCATCGGCAAGTTTAAGTCCTTAGTTAGGGTAGACATCCAAAATTTCAGCCCTTTGGGTCCTGCCATAGAGTTATTTTACAAGTGCCCTTCCAAGAAGTCTCAAGGTCATTGGCCACAGAGAAAATTATGTCAAATCACGTTATATGTACAGTAGCTTTGTTATGAATGATCATGTCATCATCTTACTTTCAAAGTCTTAGCTAGCAGTCATCATTATGAATCAAGTTGACAATCTACTGGCAAATCCTTTTTAATCTTGTCATATGAAGAGAAATAATGAAGAGAAATTATAGATAAAACGTATCGGTGCTCATCGGCCATAGGACATAAACATTACACAACAAGTTGGAAATCGCAAATTCAACAATGAGTCATTTGGAAGGAATCAGTGGCTAACTGCAAGCATTACAAAGCTATGCAATGGAGTGGCTGTGTTTTTTCCAAGTTCTCACCATAAATCCAGGGAATGCCAGACTTTGATGACAAAGTTTGATGACAAAATTTGCCTACAAACGATCGCCACCTTCATGTATAAGTTAGCACATCACAAGCCAAGGTAAGTCCAAACATATCTTGTGTGCTGCTGCATAAATTATGTAATATGCAAGGGAGATATGTATACTATAGCTAAGAAAGTAATACTAAGTGTATGTTGTGCAGTAAGCTGTTAGTGGCCCATGTGCCTCACCCTAATAATTTGGTCTATTTTCACCTCTTAATTTCACCTAATGTTACTGTTCTGACTCAGTGGTGCTGCACATGGAGCCTATAACCTGTTTTTTAGAAATGTCATCATCTAATATTGTAAGAGGTTTCATTGTCTGCTTATATGCCCCCTTTATTTATCCTACGGTTCTGACTTGGTGTACAGGGAAAATACTGTAAGAGCAGCCCATGTTCTGCATTCTGTCTCTGTACATTTCAAAAGTGCTGAACACATAGTTGTACTGAATACGTCCGTCTTACTGTAACTCGCTCATTAATGTCTTAATCAAAATTGCGGAATGCCTCTTGTCCGCTCATCATTCCCTTACGCCATAGTTTGTATATCTCAATTGTCAGTAGAAACCACATTGGTTTAAGCATGTCAGCCATATCAGCTATGTTTTTTAAAAAGGCAGTAAATGAGGCTGAATGAACTGTTTTGCTGCCAGACAAGGCTCAGAGGATTCACTCCATTGGAAAGGAAACTGCTGTTTGGGGCAGCTTTCTGTATTCCCTAACAGTTTGTCGGCATTATAGTGCAATTTATGTATTGTTTAATGTTGTGTCTTTGCTGGCATGCATCTAAAAAATGTTTGGGGAGTTTGTCTCAACAAGATGTACATGCTAATATCGCCACTGGTCCCATGTGTAGAATTTCCATGACAGCATCAATACCGGTATATAGTAACCTATGCTATACCCCAATAAACATAAGGTTCAAATGCCAAGACACTGAGATCATTGAGTTCTTTTGAAGTGACAGGTTGGTGCTAAATCTGTAACCTATCTTCGCTGTGCTGTATCAGCAAGATGGACAGCGCCCTACACACTAAAGCAGGTATTCCCAAACTGGGGTAATGCCGTCCGGGTTATGCCAACAACAACAAAAAATCATATTTTTGTGACGCTCGTCGTAGAGAGTAGACCAAGGTGCAGCGTGTTGAGTGCTCATAATAAATATTTATTTCAACTCAGAACACTAAAGCAAAACAACAAATAATGGAAAACAAACGTCACATTCTGCAGGTTTTACAGAGCTGTGCAAAAACAAGGTCCCACAACACCAGGTGGAAAAAAACCCTACTTAAGTATGATCTCCAATTAGAGACCAGCTGCCTCTAATTGGAGATCATCCCAAACAAAACCAACATAGAAATACCAAAACTAGAACATGAACATAGAAATACAAACATAGAAAAACACCCCCTGTCACACCCTGACCTACTCTACCATAGAAAATAACATCTTACTATGGTCAGGATGTGACAATTTTCAAACAGTACATTTATATTTTCCAACAGGGCTGTACATTTGAGATTTTTTCTTGCATGAGTAGCCTCGTTTCACTGCCAAAAATAAAATTTAACCATCTAGTGTTCGGCGAAATAACAACACAATGTCAAAAAAAGGTAGCCTAGTCAAATAATTAACATCCACTCACATTAACCGTTACTCTCTCGCGGGAAACCTTCACTCTTGCGCAGACATTTAGAAATGAAACATGACAATTTGAAAATAAGCCACGGGAGTTTGAGCGAGATTTAAGACTACTTTCGAGTAGTAAGACATGTATAAAAGCAACAGATACCATTAATAAGAAGGGGCTAGAAGCGTCTTATATGGTGAAATACTGAGTGGCTAGGACAGGCAAGCCCCATATTATTGTCCAGGACTTAATTATTCCTGCTGCCGTGGATATGGCTGGGACAATGCTGGGTGAAAAGGCCCAAAAAACTATACAGACAATATCTTCATCAAACAACACTGTTTCACGTCACATCAGTGACATGGCAGGAGATGTTTTGAAACAATTACTGCTTCGCATACAAGCCAGTGAATTATATGCATTACAGCTGGATGAGTCAACAGACGTGGCGGGCCTGGCACAGCTCCTGGTATATGTCCTTTACGTATACGGGGGTCAATTAAGGAACACATCCTCTTCTGGAAACCAGGACAACAGGAGAGGATATTTTTAAAGTACTGGACAGCTTTGTGACATCAAATGGACTTTGGTGGCCAAGATGTGTTGGTATCTGTACTGATGGCGCAAAGCCATGACAGGGAGACATAGTGGAGTGGTAACGCGCGTGCAAGCAGTTGCTCCCGACGCCACTTGGTTACACTGCAGCATTCACCAAGAGGCTATTGCTGCCAAGGGAATGCCTGACAGCTTGAAAGATGTTTTGGACATGACAATGAAAATGGTTAACGTTGTTAAAGCAAGGCCCCTGAACTCGTGTATTTTCTGCATTATGTAATGATATGGGCAGTGACCGTGTAACACTTTTACAGCGCTGGTTATCAAAGGGCAAAGTATTCTATTGGCATGTTTTTGAATTGAGTTTTCTTTACTGACCATCATTTTCACTTGTCTGACCGCTTACATGATGATGAGTTTCTCACACGACTAGCCTATCTGGGTTATGTTTTTTCTCACCTGAATGATCTGAATCTAGGATTATAGGGACTCTGTGCAACTATATTCAATGTGCGGAACAAAATTGAGGCTATGATTAAGAAGTTGGAGCTCTTTTCTGTCTGCATTAACAAGGACAACACACAGGTCTTTCCATCATTGTATGATTTTTTTGTGTGCAAATGAACTCAATCTGACGGACAATGTCAAATGTGATATAGCGAAGCACCTGAGTGAGTTGGGTGCACAATTACACAGGTACTTTCCCAAAACGGATGACACAAACAACTGGATTCGTTATCCCTTTCATACCCTGCCTCCAGTCCACTTACCAATATCTGAACAAGAGAGCCTCATTGAAATTGCAACAAGCGGTTCTGTGAAAATGTAGTTTAATCAGAAGCCACTGCCAGATTTCTGGATTGGGCTGCGCTCAGAGTATCCTGCCTTGGCAAATCGTGCTGTTAAGACACTGATGCCCTTTGCAACCACATGTGAGAGTATGTGAGAGTGGATTCTCAGCCCTTACTAGCATGAAAACTAAATACAGGCACAGACTGTGTGTGGAAAATGATTTAAGACTGAGACTTTCTCCAATACAACCCAACATTGCAGAGTTATGTGCATCCTTTCAAGCACACCCTTCTCATTAACCTGTGGTGAGTTATTCACAATTGTTGATGAACAAATAAGGTTTTATATGTAAGATGGTTAAATAAAGAGCAAAATTATTATTATTTGTGCCCTGGTCCTATAAGAGGTATTTGTCACTTCCCACGAGCCGGGTTGTGACAAAAACTCACACTCATTCTTATGTTTAACAAATGTATCGTATGTGCCAGGCTTACAATGATGGCAAAAAACCAAATTTGAGAGTGCACTGACCCTGGTGCTAGAGGGGGTACGCAGCTGGAGGTTGAATGTTTGAAGGGGTACGGGACTATAAAATGTTTTGGAACCACTGCACTAAAGCATAGGCTACAAGATAGATACAGTGCATTCGGAAAGTATTCACACCCCTTGACTTTTTCCACATTTTGTTGTGCTACAGCCTGAATTTAAAATGGATTAAAATGAGATTGTTTGTCACTGGCCAACAACAATACCCCATAACGTCAAAGTTTTACAAATTAATTAAAAATGAAAAGCTGAAATGTCTTGAGTCAATAAGTGTTCAACCCCTTTGTTATGGCAAACCTAAGTAAGTTAATGAGTACAAATTTGCTTAACAAGTCACATAATAAGTTGCATGGATTTACGCTGTGTGCAATAGTGTTGAACAGGATTTTTGAATAACTACCTCATCTCTGTACCCTACACATACAGATAATTGTAAGGTCCCTCAGTCGAGCTGTGAATTTCAAACACAGATTCAACCATAAAGACCAGGGAGGTTTCCCAATGCCTCGCAAAGAAGAGCACCTAATGGTAGATGGGTTTAACAACTAAATAAATAAATAAAACAGACATTGAATATCCCTTTGAGCATGGTGAAGTAATTCATGACACTTTGGATGGTATATCAATACACCCAGTCACAGAGGTGTGAATACTTATGTAAATGAGATATCTTTACTTCATTTTCAATATATTTGCAAAAATGTCTAAAAACATGTTTTCACTTTATCATTATGGGGCAGTGTAATGATGGGTGACAGAAAAACATCTATTTAATAAATGTTTTTATTCAGGCTGTAACAACAAAATGTGGAATAAGTCAAGGGGTATGAATACTGTGTGAAGGCACATAGGCCCACTTAAAACATAGATAATCATGCCGCTCATGAGTTTAGCAGCACGTTGGGATTATGTACGACACACTTCTGTGAAACAAACACGTTTTCAATACGTACAGTTCCATTTACAACCGCGACAACCAATAGGCTATCAAGAAAAGCAGAATGTAACCATCTCTATGATAAAACACACCGATATATAGCTATATCCAGGGGGCGTCAATTGAGTTCTTGCATTGGAATTATAGTGAATTCTGCCTATATCACAATAAAGAAAAGTTCAAATTCTTTTGCCAAAGAAGTGACGGGTTGGAGCGAAATCAGCACCATGGACAGCGAACTACACACTAAAACATGATTTGGATCAAACCAAGCAGCTTGATAGTTTCTTACCTTTTCAGAACATGTCCTTTACGTGTCCTTAAAACCAGCCTACAACTAATTACAAAAACACTATTCCTTGTGAAAAACTTTATAGCCAATTAGTTTTTTAGTTTTTTTTACTTTCCTAAAACATTTGGCTAATTGTCCACCTCACGGTTCAGCTGTTGGAGATTTGAACACTAAATGCATCGGGGCATACATAGGCCCATTATATTAATATATATATATATATATATATATATATATATATATATATATATATATATATATATATATATATATATATATTTATTACATAAAAAGGAAGAGAAGCTAAAGCCCCAGAGAGAGAAAGAGACATGCTGGCTATGACACCGACATTCACTTATTTATACTTGTCAGATAGGCTCATTCTGTAGCAGACGCAGTAGGCTAATTCAATCACTTATTTATACTTGTCAGATAGGCTCATTCTGTAGCAGACGCAGTAGGCTAATTCAATCACTTATTTATACTTGTCAGATAGGCTCATTCTGTAGCAGACGCAGTAGGCTAATTCAATCACTTATTTATACTTGTCAGATAGGCTCATTCTGTAGCAGACGCAGTAGGCTAATTCAATCACTTATTTATACTTGTCAGATAGGCTCATTCTGTAGCAGACGCAGTAGGCTAATTCAATCACTTATTTATACTTGTCAGATAGGCTCATTCTGTAGCAGACGCAGTAGGTTAATTCATTCACTAATTTATACTTGTCAGATAGGCTCATTCTGTAGCAGACGCAGTAGGCTAATTCATTCACTTCTTTATACTTGTCAGATAGGCAACTGCGTCTGCTACAGAATGAGGCTAATTCATTCATTTTCAATTAAAATATGTTTGTATGAAGATAAGCGTTGTATTGTTAGATTATAGGAGTAACTCTAGTAGGGCTGAAACATTGTTCAACACCTCAAGTTCAACTGTCCGAGTCATTTGGAGTACTGGTGCGCACTGCCTTCACACCATAGCCCTGCGGTATGACAGGCTAATATCCACACCATAGCCCTGCAGTATGACAGTCTAATAGCCACACCATAGCCCTGCAGTATGACAGGCTAATAGCCACACCATAGCCCTGCAGTATGACAGGCTAATAGCCACACCATAGCCCTGCAGTATGACAGGCTAATAGCCACACCATAGCCCTGCGGTATGACAGGCTAATAGCCACACCATTGCCCTGCAGTATGACAGGCTAATAGCCACACCATAGCCCTGCAGTATGACAGGCTAATAGCCACACCATAGCCCTGCGGTATGACAGGCTAATAGCCACACCATAGCCCTGCAGTATGACAGGCTAATAGCCACACCATAGCCCTGCAGTATGACAGGCTAATAGCCACACCATAGCCCTGCAGTATGACAGGCTAATAGCCACACCATAGCCCTGCAGTATGACAGGCTAATAGCCACACCATAGCCCTGCAGTATGACAGGCTAATAGCCACACCATAGCCCTGCAGTATGACAGGCTAATAGCCACACCATAGCCCTGCAGTATGACAGGCTAATAGCCACACCATAGCCCTGCACTATGACAGGCTAATAGCCACACCATAGCCCTGCACTATGACAGGCTAATAGCCACACCACACCAAACCTTCACAAAAGTGTCTACACTTTATTAGGGTTACAGTGCCTTTAGGAAAGTATTCAGACTCCTTGACTTTTTCAACATTTTGTTAGGTTAAAGCCTTATTCTAAAATGTATTAAATAGTTTTTTTTTCTTCTCATCAATCTACACACAATACACCATAATGACAAAGCAAAAACAGGTTTTTAGAAATTGTTGCAAATTCAGACCTTTTACTCAGTACTTTGTTGAAGCACCTTTGGCAGCCATTACAGCCTCGAGTCTTCTTGGGTATGACGCTACAAGCTTGGCACACCTGTACTTGGGGAGTTTCTCCCATTCTTCTCTGCAGATCTTCTCAAGCTCTGTCGGTTGGCTAGGGAGCGTTGCTGCATAGCTATTTTATGAGATTTTAGATTATGGTTCCAGTCCGGGCTCTGGCTGGGCCACTCAAGGACATTCAGAGACTTGTCCCGAAGCCACTCCTGCGTTGTCTTGTCTGTGTGCTTAGGGTCGATGTCCTGTTAGAAGGTGAACCTTCGCCCGTCTGAGGTCCTGAGGGGTCTGGAGCAGGTTTTCATTAAGGATCTCTCTGTACTTTGCTCCGATCATCTTTGCCTCGATCCTGACTAATCTCCCAATCCCTGCCACGGAAAAACATCGTATTTTGGGTAAACACCAGTGTTGAAAAAGTACCCAATTGCCATACTTGAGTAAAAGTAAAGATACCTTAATTGAAAATTACTAAAGTAAAAGTGAAAGTCACCCAGTAAAATACTACTTGAGTAAAAGTTTTAAAGTATTTGGTTTTAAATATACTTAAGTATCAAAAGTAAAAATAATTGTAACAAATTTTCATATTAAGCAAACCAGATGGCATCAAAGTTGTCAAAAAGTTCTCAAAAAGTTTTCAAAAAGTTGTCAAAAATATAAATAGTAAAGTCAAGTCAAGATATCCTAAAAAAACGAATTATGTAGTACTTTAAATTATTTTTACTTAAGTACTTTACACCACTGGTAGACACTTATGCTATTGTTGTTATATTTTACAGTTAAAATAGGGTTCCATTTTCATTTACATTTTTGTTCAATAGAGATGAATTTGCCTGCATCTTAATGTGCACTAATTTCATTGGCTGATTTATTTGGGGCTAATTCACCACCTGAGGAAGTGGAAACTCAAAACACATTAGCTAGATCCCCAACTAAAGAAAATAGCCACTCATAGTAGCCATGTATTAATCTAACAGTACATTTAATGTCCCAAAAAAACACTGCAGTTGTAGCCTACCGTCCAATGAGGCTTATGCACTCGCAACGGCCAATGAGGCTTATGCACTCGCAACGGCCAATGAGGCTTATGCACTCCGCATCTCAAAGCCATATCAAATATCTTTGTAAAATAGTTGCTATTGAACACATAACTGAGAAATAAAACGTTTCCCAGCAATTAGATTTAAAAAATGTTATACAATCAGAACACTTTTCTTTCTCCTGGAGGCTTTTCACTACAGGCTCTCTAACTTTCATTTTCCTTCAATAAAAAGGCCTCCATCTTCACAATAAACAGTAGTCTCGGCCAAGGCTCCTCTCTTGCTTTCTCTCTACTCAGCAGCAGGGCAGCCCAGGACAATTTAGCCGGGCTACAATTTTATTTATCGTCTTTTCATTTATTTTATCGTCCAAAAGCCGGCAATTACCGGCTAATGGAAACCCTGAGCCCCAGTGGCTTTCCATAGCCCCTCTACAGACACACAGCGGCACGCTCTGTCCATTGTGCTAACACAGTGCAAGATACAGATTTTGTGCCAACCTGTCACTCAATCATTTGACATTTTTTGCTATTTTTATATTAGGGACATAAACCAAACTGAGGGGGCTAAGCCCCTTTTATCCCCCGTGGAGCTGGGTACACTACCACACACACACACACACACACACACACACACACACACACACACACACACACACACACACACACACACACACACACACACACACACACACACACACACACACGACACACGACACACTGCACCCAGCCGGCGGATGACTTCCACAAGATTTAACTAAACACATTCAACTGCAGTGAGAGAACACACACGGAAACTAGCCTCCTCTTCTTCATCATCCTTCCCTAGTCCTCACTCTCTCCTCTTCCTCTCTCTATCCTCCTTCCCTAGTCCTCACTCTCTCCTCTCTTCCTCTCTCTATCCTCCTTCCCTAGTCCTCACTCTCTCCTCTCTTCCTCTCTCTATCCTCCTTCCCTAGTCCTCACTCTCTGCTCTCTTCCTCTCTCTATCCTCCTTCCCTAGTCCTCACTCTCTCCTCTCGTCCTCACTCTCTCCTGTCTTCCTCTCTCTATCCTCCTTCCCTTGTCCTCACTCTCTCCTCTCTTCCTCTCTCTATCCTCCTTCCCTAGTCCTCACTCTCTCCTCTCTTCCTCTCTCTATCCTCCTTCCCTAGTCCTCACTCTCTCCTCTCTTCCTCTCTCTATCCTCCTTCCCTAGTCCTCACTCTCTCCTCTTCCTCTCTCTATCCTCCTTCCCTAGTCCTCACTCTCTCCTCTTCCTCTCTCTATCCTCCTTCCCTAGTCCTCACTCTCTCCTCTCTTCCTCTCTCTATCCTCCTTCCCTAGTCCTCACTCTCTCCTCTCTTCCTCTCTCTATCCTCCTTCCCTAGTCCTCACTCTCTCCTCTCTTCCTCTCTCTATCCTCCTTCCCTAGTCCTCACTCTCTCCTCTCTTCCTCTCTCTATCCTCCTTCCCTAGTCCTCACTCTCTCCTCTTCCTCTCTCTATCCTCCTTCCCTAGTCCTCACTCTCTCCTCTCTTCCTCTCTTCCTCTCTCTATCCTCCTTCCCTAGTCCTCACTCTCTCCTCTCTTCCTCTCTCTATCCTCCTTCCCTAGTCCTCACTCTCTCCTCTCTTCCTCTCTCTATCCTCCTTCCCTAGTCCTCACTCTCTCCTCTCTTCCTCTCTCTATCCTCCTTCCCTAGTCCTCACTCTCTCCTCTCTTCCTCTCTCTATCCTCCTTCCCTAGTCCTCACTCTCTCCTCTCTTTCTCTCTCTATCCTCCTTCCCTAGTCCTCACTCTCTCCTCTCTTTCTCTTCTTCATCCTCCTTCCCTAGTCCTCACTCTCTCCTCTTCCTCTCTCTATCCTCCTTCCCTAGTCCTCACTCTCTTCCTCTCTCTATCCTCCTTCCCTAGTCCTCACTCTCTCCTCTCTTCCTCTCTCTATCCTCCTTCCCTAGTCCTCACTCTCTACTCTTCCTCTCTCTATCCTCCTTCCCTAGTCCTCACTCTCTCCTGTCTTCCTCTCTCTATCCTCCTTCCCTAGTCCTCACTCTCTCCTCTCTTTCTCTCTCGATCCTCCTTCCCTAGTCCTCACTCTCTCCTCTCTTCCTCTCTCTATCCTCCTTCCCTAGTCCTCACTCTCTCCTCTCTTCCTCTCTCTATCCTCCTTCCCTAGTCCTCACTCTCTCCTCTCTTTCTCTCTCTAGCCTCCTTCCCTAGTACTCACTCCCTCCTCTCTTCCTCTCTTCCATCCTCCTTCCCTAGTACTCACTCTCTCCTCTCTTCCTCTCTCTATCCTCCTTCCCTAGTCCTCACTCTCTCCTCTCTTCCATCCTCCTTCCCTAGTCCTCACTCTCTCCTCCTCTCTTGATTCTCCCATCTCCTCGCACCTCGTTCTCCAAATCCCGTTTTCTCTCTCCTCTACCCTCTGTTCTCTTTTCTAAAGCTCTTTCTTTCTTCTCCTGTCTTCACCTGTGTCCAACTCTCTCTCTCTCTCTCTCTCTCTCTCCTCCCTCCCTCCCTCCCTCCCTCCCTCCCTCCCTCCACCCAGGGTCAGTGATAATGAGGCAGATAATTGACTCTGGAGGGTTCCTGTTTCACACACTGATCTCAGACCAGTGGAACTCAACACATAGGTATCCACATGCGTCTACACACACACACACACACACACACACACACACACACACACACACACACACACACACACACACACACACACACACACACACACACACACTTCATTTTGACCGGTGGTTCTCAGAATAGAAGGACTAGAGAGAGAATAGAACCACACAGGTTCTAGCTCGTAAAGTAATCAATCCAGCCAGCTCTAGAGTTGAATAGGCTTTTGTAGACACAAAGCACCCAAAGGACGCACACAGACACACACCACTCTCTGTGTCTTTCTCTCTGAATGGGGTTGAAACCAGTCCACTTTGTACATCCTCTGCTTAATCAAAGCTGCTCCATTCAGCAGTTTGACCTTTTGTTCAAAATAGGATTATCACCTTCTCTTGTATTTATTCTCTCCCTCCTTACCACCCTCAGTCAGTTTCCAGGGGCGACCCACATGACGAGCGTAATTGCAATAATTTGTTAAAACGCCATGGCAACGGGTGTTAGAATGGGGGAAATAAGAGGGGGAACAACAGAACAAACTAACGACACTGAAGACAGCATGGAGAGAGAGAGAGAGAGAGAGAGAGGACAGCAGAGAGAGAGAGAGGGGCAGTAGAGAGAGGGAGAGGGCAGCATAGAGAGGGAGAGAGGGCAGCAGAGAGAGAGAGGGGCAGTAGAGAAAGGGAGAGGGCAGCATAGAGAGGGAGAGAGGGCAGCAGAGAGAGAGAGAGGGCAGCATAGAGAGGGAGAGAGGGCAGCAGAGAGAGAGAGAGGGCAGCAGAGAGAGAGCGGGTGGCAGAGAGAGAGAGGGGGCAGCATAGAGAGAGATAGAGAGGGCAGCAGAGAGAGAGAGGGTGGCAGAGAGAGAGAGGGGGCAGCATAGAGAGAGAGGGGGCAGCATAGAGAGAGAAAGAGAGAGAGAGGGCAGCAGAGAGAGAGAGAGAGGGCAGGAGAGAGAGAGAGGGTGGCAGAGAGAGAGAGGGGGCAGCATAGAGAGAGAGGGGGCAGCATAGAGAGAGATAGAGAGGGCAGCAGAGAGAGAGAGGGTGGCAGAGAGAGAGAGGGGGCAGCATAGAGAGAGAGGGGGCAGCATAGAGAGAGAAAGAGAGAGAGAGGGCAGCAGAGAGAGAGAGAGAGGGCAGGAGAGAGAGAGAGGGTGGCAGAGAGAGAGAGGGGCAGCATAGAGAGAGAGAGAGAGAGAGAGAGAGGGCAGCAGAGAGAGGGAGAGAGGACAGCAGAGAGAGGGAGAGAGGGCAGCAGAGAGAGAGGGAGAGGACAGCAGAGAGAGAGAGAGAGGACAGCAGAGAGAGGGAGAGAGGGCAGCAGAGAGAGAGAGGGTGGCAGAGAGAGAGAGGGGGCAGCATAGAGAGAGAGGGGGCAGCATAGAGAGAGAGAGAGAGAGAGAGAGCGGGCAGCAGAGAGAGAGAGAGAGGGCAGCAGAGAGAGAGAGAGGGTGGCAGTAGAGAGAGGGAGAGGGCAGCAGAGAGAGAGAGAGAGGACAGCAGAGAGAGAGAGAGAGGGCAGCAGAGAGAGAGAGAGAGAGAGGGTGGCAGTAGATAAAGGGAGAGGGCAGCAGAGAGAGAGAGGACAGCAGAGAGAGGGAGAGAGGGCAGCAGAGAGAGAGAGAGAGGGCAGCAGAGAAAGGGAGAGGGCAGCAGAGAGAGAGGGGGTGGCAGTAGAGAAAGGGAGAGGGCAGCATTGAGTGGGAGAGAGGACAGCAGAGAGAGGGAGAGAGGGCAGCAGAGAGAGAGGGGGCAGTAGAGAAAGGGAGAGGGCAGCATAGAGAGGGAGAGAGGACAGCAGAGAGAGGGAGAGAGGGCAGCAGAGAGAGAGGGGGCAGTAGAGAAAGGGATAGGGCAGCAGAGAGAGAGGGGGGCAGTAGAGAAAGGGAGAGGGCAGCATTGAGTGGGAGAGAGGGCAGCAGAGAGAGAGAGAGAGGGGGGCAGTAGAGAAAGGGAGAGGGCAGCATAGAGAGGGAGAGGGGGCAGTAGAGAAAGTGAGAGGGCAGCAGAGAGAGAGGGGGGCAGTAGAGAAAGGGAGAGGGCAGCATAGAGAGAGGGGGGCAGTAGAGAAAGGGAGAGGGCAGCATCGAGAGGGAGAGAGGGCAGCATAGAGAGAGGGGGGCAGTAGAGAAAGGGAGAGGGCAGCATAGAGAGGGAGAGAGGGCAGCATAGAGAGAGGGGGGCAGTAGAGAAAGGGAGAGGGCAGCATAGAGAGGGAGAGAGGACAGCAGAGAGAGAGGGGGGCAGTAGAGAAAGGGAGAGGGCAGCATAGAGAGGGAGAGAGGGCAGCATAGAGAGGGAGAGAGGGCAGCAGAGAGAAAGAGAGAGAGGGGGCAGCATAGAGAGGGAGAGAGGGCAGCATAGAGAGGGAGAGAGGGCAGCAGAGAGAGAGAGAGAGAGAGAGAGAGAGAGGGGCAGCATAGAGAGGGAGAGAGGGCAGCATAGAGAGGGAGAGAGGGCAGCAGAGAGAGAGAGGGGGGCATAGAGGGAGAGAGGGCAGGAGAGAGAGAGGGGGCAGCATAGATAGGGGGAGAGAGAGAGGAGGTAATCTCACTCATGATTCATGTCTCTGTACATTTTACATGATGTAGCTCTTAACGAGAGTGACTTACAAGAGCAATTAAGGGTAAGTTCCTTGCTCAAGGGCACATGGGCAGATTTTACCTATTCAGTTTGGGGATTCGAACCAGAGACCTTTCAGTTACTGGCCCAACCCTCTTAACTGCTAGGCTACCCTGTCGCACCAGGAACACACACATAATGTAGGAACACACACACAGGCCAGGGCTTTCAGTCTATCAGGCCGGACAAACATTTGAGCTCTCCCTTCCTCTGAAAGGAATCCTTAATTACACAATATTACCACTCTTCATCGCCCCCTCTGTGTCTGTGTGTCTACTGAACTTCAGCCTGAGCTGGTGTGTGTGTTAGTATTCAGTGGCAGCAGCTGTTTCACACGTCGTTACAAAGGGGGTGAGGGCCTCCTACCCTGAGAGAGAGAGACAGACAGGCAGGCAGGCAGGCAGGCAGGCAGGCAGACAGACAGACAGACAGACAGACAGACAGACAGACAGACAGACAGACAGACAGACAGACAGACAGACAGACAGACAGACAGACAGACAGACAGACAGACAGACAGACAGGGAGACAGACAGAGAGAGAGAGAGAGAGAGAGAGAGAGAGAGAGAGAGAGAGTGGGAGAGAGCAAAAAAAAAACAGAGAGAGAGAGAGAGAGAGAAAAAAAAAACTGAGAGATCGAGAGAGAGACAGAGAGTGAAAGAGAGAGAGTGTGTGGGAGGGAGGGCATGCACATTCCCCCCACTAATTGATTTCTGTTCAGCACTGTGGGAGAGTAACACCCCCTCCCTCATCCCCTTCCCACAACCACACTACCTTAACCCCCAGAACCCTAAAAGACTAGCAGGCCGCTCCACTCCACAATACCACAGCATTCCACAACACTGAAGACAGCATCAGTGCTAGTTCTAGTAAACATACAAGGTGTTCAACAACACACACAGTACACTGAGTATAAGGACCAATACATAGTTCCAAAACAGTTCTAGCGTCCACTCTAACTGAAGCATTACAGACGCACACCCGTCAGAGCCCCAGTCACGGCCCCAGTCAGAGCTCCAGTCAGGGCCCCAGTCAGAGCTCCAGTTAGAGCTCCAGTCACGGCCCCAGTCAGAGCTCCAGTCAGGGCCCCAGTCAGAGCTCCAGTCACGGCCCCAGTCAGGGCTCCAGTTAGAGCTCCAGTCAGGGCTCCAGTCAGACTAGACCAGAGAGTGTAACGTCGTGTATTCTAGAAAAGTCTAATATTGGCCAGCTGGCCTTCTTTCCCCTGCCCAGCCTACAGTCACCGCACAACACCCTGAAAGAAAAATAAATAAATTCCTGCAGGGTCGTTCCACCTGGGGCGACAGGTAGCCTAGTGGTTCGAGCGTTGGGATAGTAACCAAAAGGTGGCTGGATCGAATCCCCCTGAACAAGGCAGTTAACCCACTGTTCCCCAGTAAGCTGTCAATATAAATAAGAATTTGTTCTTAACTGACTTGCTAAATACTTGCTAAATACTTGCTTAACTGACTAGTTAAATAAAGGTAAACATTTATTTAAAAAAAAAAATCGAAACAGGACAGAACTGCTTGGAGGGTTGTTCCACCTCAAAAAGCACCAGAAAGAGGACTTAAACAGCCACCAGCTCAGACTGTTGGCAAATTGGCAATTTCAAAAACACATTTCTGGCAATGAGTTAGACATGAGGAATGCAAATAGATGGTCAAGTGCCACCCACAGACCTGCCAATCCCACCCCAACAACGAGTATATAGTATCAGTTCTCTAGGTTTGACAAGTAGTATGGAGCTGCGGTTTGGAGTACTGTTTCTTTATCCTATGTAATGTAATCTCAGTGAGAATCCCCCCCCCCCCCCCCCGTTCAGAGAAATGTGTCATTGAAAACACACACCATCAGCAGAGCACACACACACACACACACACACACACACACACACACACACACACACACACACACACACACACACACACAGAGACAGAGAGTGGACACACACACATGGACAGACACACAAACACAGGACATAACCAACAAAAGCCTGCTCTTCAGGTTTAGCAGTGAAGAACTCTGGGAATCATGTAGTGCCACATAATGGCAGTTCAAGCAGACCCCCAGCCCCAGTCAATCTCCCAGCCTGCAGACCCCCAGCCCCAGTCAATCTCCCAGCCTGCAGACCCCCAGCCAATGTTGTTCTTATCAGACTATGTTGAAATTCTATTAAAAAAAATATAGGTTTATGATCACACGGGTAATAGAACATTTGTTGTATTACTTGTGAGGCACAGCTGAGTGAGCGTAATAATATATATAAAGGTTTTTTGAACTGGACTGATGGCCTGCATCAATGGTCAGTCTGAAGGGAGCCTCTGCTCGCCCTCCATCCGTCCCTCCCTCCGCTGAGAAAAGGGGACACAGTCTTCCAGCTGATGGAAACTCAAGTGACACTGCATTATTTCTGCATCATGCACCAATTCATGTTGTCATTCCTATGAACAGAGAAAGTGAAATATTCCTCGATATTAAAAAAGACACAAGCTGCTAATACTAACAAGGTAAACTTATCAGAACACTTGGTTTATAAAAGCGTTGAACAACATGTTGACAGAGCTGAATAACAACTTAATCATGAACTCATTAAAACAGCAGCTCTATGCTGTATTCTGTTGAGTCTCTCTTTAGTCACGGTTTTAAAAGATTACAAATCTCACAGTATCTGTGCTGTGCGTTCCAGGCTTGTTTTAATAGGAGGAAACTGTGCAGACACGGTGATCTGAGCTATCTGATTGGCCAGCTTATAGGTGCACTTGACTTGCTCTCTGGGCCTGCCAGGTATGCAGGGAGATCTAACTATAGACATGAAATTGTTCAAAATGGGAATACTTTGCCTTCCTGGGGCTAAGTGCACCTACCGTTAACAGTGGTACAGTAGTCCTGCTGAATCAAACGCACCTACCGTTAACAGTGGAACAGTAGGCCTGCTGAATCAAACGCACCTTCCGTTAACAGTGGAACAGTAGGCCTGCTGAATCAAACGCACCTACTGTTAACAGTGGAACAGTAGGCCTGCTGAATCAAACGCACCTACCGTTAACAGTGGAACAGTAGTCCTGCTGAATCAAACGCACCTTCCGTTAACAGTGGAACAGTAGGCCTGCTGAATCAAACGCATCTTCCGTTAACAGTGGAACAGTAGGCCTGCTGAATCAAACGCACCTACCATTAACAGTGGAACAGTAGGCCTGCTGAATCAAACGCACCTACCGTTAACAGTGGAACAGTAGGCCTGCTGAATCAAACGCACCTACCGTTAACAGTGGAACAGTAGGCCTGCTGAATCAAACGCACCTACCGTTAACAGTGGAACAGTAGACCTGCTGAATGAAACGCACCTACCGTTAACAGTGGAACAGTAGGCCTACTGAATCAAACGCACCTACCGTTAACAGTGGAACTGTAGACCTGCTGAATCAAACGCACCTACCGTTAACAGTGGAACAGTAGGCCTGCTGAATCAGGTGCACCTACCGTTACCAGTGGAACAGTAGGCCTGCTGAATCAAACGCACCTACCGTTAACAGTGGAACAGTAGGCCTCAAACCATTAACAGTGGAACAGTAGACCTGCTGAATCAAATGCACCTACCGTTAACAGTGGAACAGTAGGCCTCAAACCATTAACAGTGGAACAGTAGACCTGCTGAATCAAATGCATCTACTGTTAACAGTGATACAGTTGGCCTGCTGAATCAAACGCACCTACCGTTAAAAGTGGAACAGTAGGCCTACTGAATCAAACGCACCTACCGTTAACAGTGGAACTGTAGACCTGCTGAATCAAACGCACCTACCGTTAACAGTGGAACAGTAGGCATGCTGAATCAGGTGCACCTACCGTTAACAGTGGAACAGTAGGCCTGCTGAATCAAACGCACCTACCGTTAACAGTGGAACTGTAGACCTGCTGAATCAAATGCACCTACCGTTAACAGTGGAACAGTAGGGCCTGCTGAATCAAACGCAACTACCGTTAACAGTGGAACAGTGGGCCTGCTGAATCAAACGCACCTACCGTTAACAGTTGAACAGTAGGCCTGCTGAATCAAACGCACCTACCGTTAACAGTGGAACAGTAGTCCTGCTGAATCAAACGCACCTTCCATTAACAGTGGAACAGTAGGCCTGCTGAATCAAACGCATCTTCCGTTAACAGTGGAACAGTAGGCCTGCTGAATCAAACGCACCTACCATTAACAGTGGAACAGTAGGCCTGCTGAATCAAACGCACCTACCGTTAACAGTGGAACAGTAGGCCTGCTGAATCAAACGCACCTACCGTTACCAGTGGAACAGTAGACCTGCTGAATCAAACGCACCTTCCGTTAACAGTGGAACAGTAGGCCCGCTGAATCAAACGCACCTACCGTTAACAGTGGAACAGTAGGCCTCAAACCATTAACAGTGGAACAGTAGGCCTGGTGAATCAAATGGACCTACCGTTAACAGTGGACCAGTAGGCCTGCTGAATCAAACGCACCTACCGTTAACAGTGGAACAGTGGGCCTGCTGAATCAAACGCATCTTCCGTTAACAGTGGAACAGTAGGCCTGCTGAATCAAACGCACCTACCATTAACAGTGGAACAGTAGGCCTGCTGAATCAAACGCACCTACCGTTAACAGTGGAACAGTAGGCCTGCTGAATCAAACGCACCTACCGTTACCAGTGGAACAGTAGACCTGCTGAATCAAACGCACCTTCCGTTAACAGTGGAACAGTAGGCCCGCTGAATCAAACGCACCTACCGTTAACAGTGGAACAGTAGGCCTCAAACCATTAACAGTGGAACAGTAGGCCTGCTGAATCAAATGGACCTACCGTTAACAGTGGACCAGTAGGCCTGCTGAATCAAACGCACCTACCGTTAACAGTGAAACAGTAGGCCTGCTGAATCAAACGCACCTACCGTTAACAGTGGAACAGTAGGCCTGTTGAATCAAACGCACCTACCGTTAACAGTGGAACAGTAGGCCTGCTGAATCAAACGCACCTACCGTTAACAGTGGAACAGTAGGCCTGCTGAATCAAACGCACCTACCGTTAACAGTGGAACAGTAGGCCTGCTGAATCAAACGCACCTACCGTTAACAGTGGAACAGTAGACCTGCTGAATCAAACGCACCTACCGTTAACAGTGGAACAGTAGACCTGCTGAATCAAATGCACCTACCGTTAACAGTGGAACAGTAGGCCTACTGAATCAAACGCACCTACCGTTAACAGTGGAACTGTAGACCTGCTGAATGAAACGCACCTACCGTTAACAGTGGAACAGTAGGCCTACTGAATCAAACGCACCTACCGTTAACAGTGGAACTGTAGACCTGCTGAATCAAACGCACCTACCGTTAACAGTGGAACAGTAGGCCTGCTGAATCAGGTGCACCTACCGTTACCAGTGGAACAGTAGGCCTGCTGAATCAAACGCACCTACCGTTAACAGTGGAACAGTAGGCCTCAAACCATTAACAGTTGAACAGTAGGCCTGCTGAATCAAATGCACCTACCGTTAACAGTGGAACAGTAGGCCTGCTGAATCAAACGCACCTACCGTTAACAGTGGAACTGTAGACCTGCTGAATCAAACGCACCTACCGTTAACAGTGGAACAGTAGGCCTGCTGAATCAGGTGCACCTACCGTTACCAGTGGAACAGTAGGCCTGCTGAATCAAACGCACCTACCGTTAACAGTGGAACAGTAGGCCTCAAACCATTAACAGTGGAACAGTAGGCCTGCTGAATCAAATGCACCTACAGTTAACAGTGGAACAGTAGGCCTCAAACCATTAACAGTGGAACAGTAGGCCTGCTGAATCAGGTGCACCTACCGTTACCAGTGGAACAGTAGGCCTGCTGAATCAAACGCACCTACCGTTAACAGTGGAACAGTAGGCCTCAAACCATTAACAGTGGAACAGTAGGCCTGCTGAATCAAATGCACCTACAGTTAACAGTGGAACAGTAGGCCTCAAACCATTAACAGTGGAACAGTAGACCTGCTGAATCAAATGCATCTACTGTTAACAGTGATACAGTTGGCCTGCTGAATCAAACGCACCTACCGTTAAAAGTGGAACAGTAGGCCTACTGAATCAAACGCACCTACCGTTAACAGTGGAACTGTAGACCTGCTGAATCAAACGCACCTACCGTTAACAGTGGAACAGTAGGCATGCTGAATCAGGTGCATCTACCGTTAACAGTGGAACAGTAGGCCTGCTGAATCAAACGCACCTACCGTTAACAGTGGAACTGTAGACCTGCTGAATCAAATGCACCTACCGTTAACAGTGGAACAGTAGGCCTGCTGAATCAAACGCACCTACCGTTAACAGTGGAACAGTGGGCCTGCTGAATCAAACGCACCTACCGTTAACAGTGGAACAGTAGGGCCTGCTGAATCAAACGCAACTACCGTTAACAGTGGAACAGTGGGCCTGCTGAATCAAACGCACCTACCGTTAACAGTTGAACAGTAGGCCTGCTGAATCAAACGCACCTACCGTTAACAGTTGAACAGTAGACCTCAAACCATTAACAGCGGAACAGTAGGCCTGCTGAATCAAACGCACCTACCGTTAACAGTGGAACAGTAGGCCTGCTGAATCAAACGCACCTACCGTTAACAGTGGAACAGTAGGCCTGCTGAATCAAACGCACCTACCGTTAACAGTGGAACCATAGGCCTGCTGAATCAAACGCACCTTCCGTTAACAGTGGAACAGTAGGCCTGCTGAATCAAACGCACCTACCGTTAACAGTGGAACTGTAGACCTGCTGAATCAAATGCACCTACCGTTAACAGTGGAACAGTAGGCCTACTGAATCAAACGCACCTACCGTTAACAGTGGAACTGTAGACCTGCTGAATCAAACGCACCTACCGTTAACAGTGGAACAGTAGGCCTACTGAATCAAACGCACCTACCGTTAACAGTGGAACTGTAGACCTGTTGAATCAAACGCATCTACCGTTAACAGTGGAACTGTAGACCTGTTGAATCAAACGCATCTACCGTTAACAGTGGAACAGTAGGCATGCTGAATCAGGTGCACCTACCGTTAACAGTGGAACAGTAGGTCTGCTGAATCAAACACACCTACCGTTAACAGTGGAACAGTAGGCATGCTGAATCAAGATAACCTACCGTTAACAGTGGAACAGTAGGCCTGCTGAATCAAGTGTACCTACCATTAACAGTGGAACAGTAGGGTCTGCTGAATCAAACGCACCTACCGTTAACAGTGGAACAGTAGTCCTGCTGAAGCAGGTGCACCTACCATTAACAGTGGAACAGTAGGCCTGCTGAATCAAGTGTACCTACCGTTAACAGTGGAACAGTAGGCCTGCTGAATCAAGTGTACCTACCGTTAACAGTGGAACAGTAGGCCTGCTGAATCAAACGCACTTACCGTTAACAGTGGAACAGTAGGCCTGATGAATCAAGTGTTTCTACCGTTAAGTTTCCAAGCCAGTGAGCTCTGTTAAAACAGCTGTTTTTGGTGTAAGTGATAGGTATTTTCTGATTTTTCAGCTGGATATATGGGATCCTCAGCTCATGATATTTAGCTCTTTCACACCGGGACTTCGAATCAAATTTTATTTGTCTCATTATAGTGTTTATAGAGAGGGAGATTTGTTTGGAAATGTCATTCAAGTTCCTATTAAGGCTATCATTCACAATGGATGTAAAAAAAATTAAAAAATAAAAAGACTTTGTGAAGATAACAATTCCTGAGAAGCTCAGCTGATTAGTGGTGGACATGGTGAGTTAAGACAATCAGAAATCAAACATCCCCAAATAGGCACATTCCTACATTTGTGTGCAGCATTTCTATGAGTGCTTGCTCCCTCAACATTAACAGGACAGAGAAACCGGACCCGTTGCTTATTGCTCACATGAAGCGCTCCAAACAAAAGACAATGGAAAACATAACTCCTAAACCACGGTTATGAAATAATCCTAAACTTGTTTCTCACAAGTGTAGCAGGGTGGGAACTCTGCAAACAACTTTTCCACTCCGAGAATGAGAATGGTAAATGACTGTAGGCCTAATTAGTAACACAGCACATTAACAGAATGAATGTAACCAAATGACGGGATTAAGGGAACGTTTACTACTGGTGACATATGTAATGGGGAGTTGATCAAAATAAGCAAAGGGCAAACAATTCCCACAACAAAACAATGAACGCATGAGAATTGGTGGGAGACAGCTGAGGACATTCTGGAAAGCTGAGCGCATGCATTCTGGGGAGAGAGACACCTATAGGCTATCTTTGCCACACAGCCCTCCCCTTCTTGTCTCAACATTTTAAATGATATTCAACACGTACTTCACACATATTTCAGATGCTTGTCACTGACAGTGGCAACTCAATAGTCAGCTAGGCCTGCTGCCATGCGCTGCCTATGAAATACTGACTAGGCCATTTCTCTCCTGTTCTATTGGTTTTCATATCAACTTTCTTTCATTGTCCAGAAGCCAAAGCCACAATCCTAGTCATATTAGCAACCTGTCCTAGTTTTGTTTCATCTTTAGTTTTGTTATATCTCTGTCATATTCCCGCTGGCATCAGGTGAGGTGTTTTAGAATGGTGTTTTATCCTCTAATCGCATTTTGGCAAAAGAATAACATTTTATTGGCTGTTTCATTACAGGAGTTGCATGTTCTGTGAAAATGAATGACCATCATCTAAATGTGATTTCTGTCATTCGGAGCACTGTGGATGGACGCCCTAATGCAGTACTGACCTAATACCGACCGGGCGATCCCGATCTCCAAGGCATTCATAATCAATCATCAAACGTTTCTGTAAAAAAAAACAACGATAAAACCTTGCGTTCCTATTTATTTTATTAGTTTTACATTGAGGGCCTCTTAGTTGATACAATGTTGCAAGTTTGCTAGAGACAGCTTCAGGACAAACCCAGTTGACTGATTTGAGACAATGTTGCACTTCACTAGCAACAGTTCAAGACATATGGTACAGTGCATTCAGAAAGTATTCAGACCCCTTTACTTTTCCCACATTGTTATGTTACAGCCTTATTCTAAAATGGATTCAATAAAAATGTTTCATCAGTCTACACACGATACACCATAATGACAAAGCAAAAACAGTTTTTTTAGAAATGTTTACTAATGTATAAACATAATAAACAGAAATACCTTATTTACATAATTATTCACACCCTTGGCAATGAGACTCGAAATTGAGCTCAGGTGCATCCTGTTTCCATTAATCATCCTTGAGATGTTTCTACAACCTGTGATAAATTAATTTGATTGGACATGATTTGGAAAGGCACACAAATGTCTATATAAGGTCCCACAGTAGACAGCGCATGTCAGAGCAAAAACAAAGCCATGAGGTCGAAGGACTTGTTCGTAGAGCACAGAGACAGGATTGTGTCGGGGCACAGATCTTGGGAAGGGTATCAAAAAATGTCTGCAGCATTGAAGGTCCCCAAAAACACAGTGGCCATTCTAATCACTCTTCCTGGAGCTGGCCGCACGTGCAAACTGAGCAACTGGGGGAGAAGGGCCTTGGTCAGGGAGGTAACCAAGAACCCGGTGTTCACTCTGACAGAACCCCAGAGTTCCTCTGTGGAGATGGGAGAAACTTCCAGAAGGACAACCATCTCTGCAACACTCTACCAATCAAGCCTTTATGGTAGTGTGGCTAGACGAAAGTCACTCCTCAGTAAAAGAAACATGACAGGCCACTCGGAGTTTGCCAAAAGGCCTGAATCCCAAGCGTCACTTCTGGAGGAAACCTGGCACCATCCCTACAGTGAAGCATGGTGGTGGCAGCATCATCTCTGGAGAGACCTGAAAATAGCTGTGCAGCGACGCTCCGCATCCAACCTGACAGAGATTGAGAGGATATGCAGAGAAGAATGTGAGAAACAGAGGAGTGGAGGCTGTTTTAGCAGCAAAGTGGGACCAACTCCATGTTAATGCTCATGATTTTGGAATGAAATGTTCAACGAGCAGGTGTCCACATACTTTTGGTAATGTAGTGTATATACACTGAACAAAAATATAAATGCAACATGAAACAATTTCAAAGATTGTACTGAGTTACAGTTCATATGAGTAAATCTGTCAATTGAAATAAATTCAATTGGCCTCAAGATCTCGTCACAGTATTTCTGTGCATTAAAATTGCGACCAATAAAATGCAATAGTGTTTATTGTCCGCAGCTTATGCCTTCCCATACCATAACCCCACCGCCACCATGGGGAACTCTGTTCACAGCGTTGACATCAGCAAACTGCTCGCCTACCCGACACCATATGTGGTCAGCGATTGTGAGGCCAGTTGGACGTACTGCCAAATCCTCTAAAACAACGTTGGAGGCGGCTTATGGTAGAGAAATTAACATTCAATTCTCTGGCAAAAGCTCTGGTGGACATTCCTGCAGTCAGCATGCCTATTGCACACTCCCTCAAAACTTGAGACATCTGTGGCATTGTGTTGTCTGACAAAACTGCACATTTTAGAGGGGCCTTTTATTGTCCCCAGCACAAGGTGCACCTGTGTAATGATCATGCTGTTTAATCAGCTTCTTGATATGCCACACCTGTCAGGTGTACGGATTATCTTGGCAAATGAGAAATACTCAGTAACAGATGTAAACACATTTGTGCACAAAATTTGAGAGAAATTGTCATAGTGGTGGGTGTAGCAGTCAGGCGCAGGAGACAGCTCAGAATAATGAATGGTGCCAGGTAAAACACTACACTTGCCCAAACACAAACACACGAACATCAACTTTTACACACGGGTAAAAAACAGCACCCGTCGAAATAACCAGTCACCAACATACCGAACATGGCATAAAACAATCCCGCACAACGCCATGGGGGAAACAGAGGGTTAAATACATTAACAATAATTAGGGGAATGAAAAACAGGTGTGTAGAAACAAAGACCAAAAAAATGGAAAATGAAAAGTGGATCGGCCATGGCTAGTAGACCGGCGACGCCGAATGCCAAGCGCCGCCCGAACAAGGAGAGGAACCGACTTCGTCTGAAGTCGTGACAGAAATAAGCTTTTTGTGCATATGGAACATTTCTGGGATATTTTATTTCAGCTCAGTAAACCTGGGACCAACACTTTACATGTTCCGTTTATATTTTTGTTCAGTATAGAAAAGGAGGTAGAGTAGAGAGATTAATGTGATTGAAAGAACCAGAATTTTCATCAGTATATTTTCTACTGTGTTAATTTGTTGGCTTTATGTATTTATACTTAGTTGATAATGGAAGCTAATGGCTGCGATGGTCATCTCTGAGTTCCATTCTCTCATTTAGGCTATTAAAACCTGTTGTGGATAGGGGGCAGTATTTTCACGGCCGGATAAAAAACGTACCCGATTTAATCTGGTTACTACTCTTGCATATAACAAAAACAACATTTGTTGTTGAAGTAGAAGTCCTGGGAATGCATTCTGATGAAGAACAGCAAAGGTAATACAATTTTTCTAATAGTAATTCTGAGTTTAGTGAGCCCCGAAGTTGGCGGGTGTCTGAATAGCTAGCCTGTGATGGCTGAGCTATGTACTCAGAATATTGCAAAATGTGCTTTCGCCGAAAAGCTATTTTAAAATCTGACATAGCGATTGCATAACGGAGTTCTGTATCTATAATTCTTAAAATAATAGTTATGTATTTTGTCAACGTTTATGATGAGTAATTTAGTAAATTCACCAGAAGTTTTGGGTGGGAATGCTAGTTCTGAACATCACATGCTAATGTAAAAAGCAGTTTTTTGATATAAATATTAACTTGATTGAACAAAACATGCATGTATTGTATAACATAATGTCCTAGGAGTGTCATCTGATGAAGATCATCAAAGGTTAGTGCTGCATTTAGCTGTGGTTTTGGTTTTTGTGACATATATGCTTGCTTTGAAAATGGCTGTGTGATTATTTTTGGGAGGGTACTCTCCTGACATAACCTAATGTTTTGCTTTCGCTGTAAAGCCTTTTTGAAATCGGACAATGTGGTTGGATTAATGAGAGTCTTATCTTTTAAATAGTGTAAAATAGTCATATGTTTGAGAAATTGAAGTTATAGCATTGTTAACCTCTCTAGGGCCGGCGGGACGAAATCGTCCCACCTACGTAACAGCCAGTGGAATCCTGTGGCGCGTTATTCAAATACCTTAGAAATGCTATTACTTCAATTTCTCAAACATATTACTATTTTACAGCATTTTAAAGACAAGACTCTCGTTAATCTAACCACACTGTCCGATTTCAAAAAGGCTTTACAACGAAAGCAAAACATTAGATTATGTCAGCAGAGTACCCAGCCAGAAATAATCAGACACCCATTTTTCAAGCTAGCATATAATGTCACAAAAACCCAGAAGACAGCTAAATGCAGCACTAACCTTTGATGATCTTCATCGGATGACACACCTAGGACATTATGTTATACAATACATGCATGTTTTGTTCAATCAAGTTCATATTTATATCAAAAACCAGCTTTTTACATTAGCATGTGACGTTCAGATCTAGCATACCCCCCACAAACTTCCGGTGAATTTACTAAAAATTTACTAAATTACTCACGATAAACGTTCACAAAAAGCATAACAATTATTTAAAGAATTATAGATACAGAACTCCTCTATGCACTCGATATGTCCGATTTTAAAATAGCTTTTCGGTGAAAGCACATTTTGCAATATTCTCAGTAGATAGCCCGGCATCACAGGGCTAGCTATTTAGACACCCAGCAAGTTTAGCACTCACCAAATTCAGATTTACTATAAGAAAATTTTTATTACCTTTGGTGTTCTTCATCAGAATGCACTCCCAGGACTTCTACTTCAATAACAAATGTTGGTTTGGTCCCAAATAATCCATTGTTATATCCAAACAGCGGCGTTTTGTTCGTGCATTCAAGACACTATCCGAAAGGGTAAAGAAGGGTGACGAGCACGGCGCATTTCGTGACAAAAAATTTCTAAATATTCCATTACCGTACTTCGAAGCATGTCAACCGCTGTTTAAAATCAATTTTTATGCAATTTTTCTCGTAAAAAAAGCGATACTATTCCGACCGGGAATCTGCGTTTAGGTAAAAAGAGGAAAGAAAATAAAGCACGGGGTCGACTCGTGCACGCGCCTAAGCCCATTGTCCTCTGATCGGCCACTTGCCAAAAGCGTAAATGTGTTTCAGCCAGGGGCTGCCTCGATATCATTCAGCTTTTTCCCGAGCTCTGAGAGCCTAATGGGAGCCGTAGGAAGTGTCACGTTACAGCAAAGATCCTCAGTCTTCAATAAAAAGAGCCAAGATGAACAACAACTTGTCAGACAGGCCACTTCCTGTTCAGAATCTTCTCAGGTTTTTGCCTGCCATATGAGTTCTGTTATACTCACAGACACCATTCAAACAGTTTTAGAAACTTTAGGGTGTTTTCTATCCAAAGCCAATAATTATATGCATATTCTAGTTACTGGGCAGGAGTAGTAACCAGATTAAATTGGGTACGTTTTTTATCCGGCCGTGTCAATACTGCCCCCTACCCCCAACAGGTTAAGGTATTTGTATTTCGCGCCACGCTCTACCATTGGATATTGGTGAGGCATTCCGCTAGCGGAACGTCTGTCCTCAACAGGTTTAAACCGCCTATGATCAAATCAAAGTTTATTTGTCACGTGCGCTGAATACAACAGGTGTAGACCTTACAGTGAAATGCTTACTTACAGGCTCTAACCAATAGTGCAAAAAAGATATTAGGTGAACAGTAGGTAGGTAAAGAAATAAAACAACAGTAAAAAGACAGGCTATATACAGTAGCGAGGCTATAAAAGTAGCGAGGCTACATACAGACACCGGTTAGTCAGGCTGATTGAGGTAGTATGTACATGTAGATATGGTTAAAGTGACTATGCATATATGATGAACGGAGAGTAGCAGTAGCGTAAAAGAGGGGTTGGCGGGTGGTGGGTGGCGGGACACAATGCAGATAGCCCGGTTAGCCAATGTGCGGGAGCACTGGTTGGTCGGCCCAATTGAGGTAGTATGTACATGAATTTATAGTTAAAGTGACTATGCATATATGATAAACAGAGAGTAGCAGCAGCGTAAAAGAGGAGTTGGGGGGGGGGGGGGGGCACACAATGCAAATAGTCCGGGTAGCCATTTGATTACCTGTTCAGGAGTCTTATGGCTTGGGGGTAAAAACTGTTGAGAAGCCTTTTTGTCCTAGACTTGGCACTCCAGTACCGCTTTTTACATTAGCATGTGATGCTCAGAACATGCATTCCCAGCCACAACTTCCGGTGAATTTACTAAATTACTCATCATAAACGTTGACAAAATACATAACTATTATTTTAAGAATTATAGATACAGAACTCCTTTATGCAATCGCTATGTCAGATTTTAAAATAGCTTTTCGGCGAAAGCACATTTTGCAATATTCTGAGTACATAGCTCAGCCATCACGGCTAGCTATTTTGACACCCGCCAAGTTCGGGGCTCACTAAACTCTAAAATTGTATTACCTTTGCTGAGCTTCTTCAGAATGCACTCCCAGGACTGCTGCTTCAACATCAAATGTTGTTTTTGTTCCAAATAATCCATAGTTATGTCCAAATACCTCAGTATTTGGACAGGGTAACGCGCGAGCGCATTTCGAGACAAAAAATTCAAAATGTTCCTTTACCGTACTTAGAAGCATGTCAAACGCTGTTTAAAATCAATTTTTATGATATTTTTCTCGAAAAATAGTGCTAATATTTCAACCGGACAATAGTGTATTCATTCAAAGAGAGAAAACAAAAAATAGCATGGTCGCGGGAACACGCATCTCCAATCTCTTTGTCACTAGGCAGACCACTGACAACCTGTGCTAGTATACTTTGCCCAGAGACAGGAGATGCCTCAATCCACGTTCTGAAGGCTTTAGAGAGCCAATGGAAGCCTTGGAAAGTGCCACGTAATAGCTCAGATACTGTAGTTTCGATAGAGAAGCAAAAGAAGGACTACAAATTCGCAGACAGGCCACTTCCTGCTTGGAATCTTCTCAGGTTTTTGCCTGCCATATGAGTTCTGTAATACTCACAGACACCATTCAAACAGTTTTGGAAACTTCAGAGTGTTTTCTATCCAAATCATTTTTTTCATCCGGCCGTGAAAATACTGCCCCCTATCCACAACAGGGTAAGACATGCCTCATAATATGAAGTAAAAATATTCAGGGTTCAAACAATGAAGTATGATTTTAAAATGCTTACTGCCTCCAGCTCCCATTGTAAAGTGGTGGATGACGAGCTGATAACCTGCCTTTTCTCTCCCACTCAATTTGGCCTATTTATCGGCTTTTCATTATTTATTTTTTTATTGGTCAAAAGCCGGCAATTATCGGCTAGCAGAAACCATGGTGTGTGTGTGTGTGTGTTCAGACCCATGGAAGGGGAGAGTCTCGCTCAGCTTTATGAGTTTCTCCACGACAACAGAAAGCTGTGTCTGTCTAATTCATTACAGAATGGTAATAATACCTTCTCCAGTGACCACAGGGTTGGGAATGGTTGTAGTAGGGGAGGGGGGGTTAGGAATTGTTGTAGTGGGGGAGGGGGGGTTAGGAATGGTTGTAGTAGGGGAGGGGGGGTTAGGAATGGTTGTAGTAGGGGAGGGGGGTTAGGAATGGTTGTAGTGGGGGAGGGGGGTTAGGAGTGGTTGTAGTAGGGGAGGGGGGGTTAGGAATGGTTGTAGTAGGGGAGGGGGGTTAGGAATGGTTGTAGTGGGGGAGGGGGGTTAGGAATGGTTGTAGTGGGGGAGGGGGGTTAGGAATGGTTGTAGTAGGGGAGGGGGTTAGGAATGGTTGTAGTAGGGGAGGGGGGGGTAGGAATGGTTGAAGTAGGGGAGGGGGGGTTAGGAATGGTTGTAGTGGGGGAGGGGGGGTTAGGAATGGTTGTAGTGGGGGAGGGGGGGTTAGGAATGGTTGTAGTAGGGGAGGGGGGGTTATGAATGGTTGTAGTAGGGGAGGGGGGGTTAGGAATGGTTGTAGTGGGGGAGGGGGGGTTAGGAATGGTTGTAGTGGGGGAGGGGGGTTAGGAATGGTTGTAGTAGGGGGGGGGTTAGGAATGGTTGTAGTGGGGGAGGGGGGGTTAGGAATGGTTGTAGTAGGGGAGGGGGGGTTAGGAAGGGTTGTAGTGGGGGGGGTTTAGGAAGGGTTGTAGTAGGGGAGGGGGGGTTAGGAATGGTTGTAGTAGGGGAGGGGGGTTAGGAATGGTTGTAGTGGGGGAGGGGGGGTTAGGAATGGTTGTAGTGGGGGAGGGGGGGTTAGGAATGGTTGTAGTGGGGGAGGGGGGTTAGGAATGGTTGTAGTAGGGGAGGGGGGGTTAGGAATGGTCGTAGTGGGGGAGGGGGGGTTAGGAATGGTTGTAGTGGTGGAGGGGGGTTAGGAATGGTTGTAGTAGGGGGGGGGGTTAGGAATGGTTGTAGTAGGGGAGGGGGGTTTAGGAAGGGTTGTAGTAGGGGGGGGTTAGGAAGGGTTGTAGTAGGGGAGGGGGGGTTAGGAATGGTTGTAGTAGGGGGGGGGGGTTAGGAAGGGTTGTAGTAGGGGAGGGGGGTTTAGGAAGGGTTGTAGTAGGGGGGGGTTAGGAAGGGTTGTAGTAGGGGAGGGGGGTTAGGAATGGTTGTAGTAGGGGGGGGGTTAGGAAGGGTTGTAGTAGGGGAGGGGGGGTTAGGAATGGTTGTAGTAGGGGGGGGGGGTTAGGAATGGTTGTAGTGGGGGAGGGGGGTTAGGAATGGTTGTAGTAGGGGAGGGGGGTTAGGAATGGTTGTAGTAGGGGAGGGGGGTTTAGGAAGGGTTGTAGTGGGGGGGGTTAGGAATGGTTGTAGTAGGGGGGGGTTAGGAAGGGTTGTAGTAGGGGAGGGGGGGTTAGGAAGGGTTGTAGTAGGGGAGGGGGGGTTTAGGAATGGTTATAGTGGGAGGGTGGGGGGGGTTTAGGAATGGTTGTAGTGGGGGGTTAGGAATGGTTGTAGTAGGGGGGGCTTAGGAATGGTTGTAGTGGGGGGGTTAGGAATGGTTGTAGTAGGGGGGGCTTAGGAATGGTTGTAGTGGGGGGGTTAGGAATGGTTGTAGTAGGGGGCTTAGGAATGGTTGTAGTAGGGGAGGGTTAGGAAAACCTTTTAAAAATGTAGGAGTGTAAACTATGCCAATGTGTATGAAAATAAGACTGGAGGAGTATGCTTCATAGGAATGACCAAATGTGTTTGTGCCTGTGTGCGTACATAGCGCTCGCTGAAAGACGTTGCTGTAGACGTTAGTGGTACAGAGAGGGCAGGTGAATGTCAAGAGGTCTTTATATTCCTCCTCCTTAGTGAGTTGGACCGGAGCTCCTTGGAACACGTCTCCCTCCACCTCTCTCTTCGCCTGCTCACTTGGGTCGGAACTGACTCGGGTTCAGACCTGGGGAACACACACAAACAAACACAATAGAGGAGAGAGAGAGAGAGGGAAGAGGAGAGAGAGAGAGGGAAGCGGAGAGACAGAGAGAAGAGGAGAGAGAGAGGGAAGAGAGGGTAGAGGAGAGAGAGAGGAAAAAGAGAGGGGGTAGATGAGAGAGAGTAGGAGAGAGTAGAGGAGAGAGAGGGTAGAGGAGAAAGAGAGAGAGGGGAGAGAGAGAGAGAGAGAGGGGGGGAAAGGAGAGAGAGACGGAAGAGGAGAGAGAGGGAGAGAGTGAGAGCACGAGAGAGAGAGGGTAGAGGAGCGAGAAAGTAGAGGAGAGAGAGAGAGGGTAGAGGAGAGAGAGAGGGTAGAGGAGAGAGAGAGGGTAGAGGAGAGAGAGAGAGGGTAGAGGAGAGAGAGAGAGTAGAGGAAACAGAGGAGAGGAGAGAGAGAGGGTAGAGGAGAGAGAGGGTAGAGGAGAGAGGGTAGAGGATGAGAGAGAGAGGGTAGAGGAGAAAGAGAGAGGGTAGAGGAGAGAGAGAGAGGGTAGAGGAGAGAGAGAGAGGGTAGAGGAGAGAGAGAGAGGGTAGAGGAGAGAGAGAGAGTAGAGGAAAGAGACAGAGGGTAGAGGAGAGAGAGAGAGTAGAGGAAAGAGAGGAGAGGAGAGAGAGAGGGTAGAGGAGAGAGAGAGAGTAGAGAGATTAGAGGATAGAGAGAGTAGAGGAAAGAGAGGAGAGGAGAGAGAGAGTAGAGGAGAGAGAAAGGGTAGAGGAGAGAGGGAGAGGGTAGAGGAGAGAGAGGAGAGAGAGAAGAAAGGAGAGAGGGTAGAGGAGAGAGAGAGAGATGGTATAGGAGGGTAGAGGAGAGAGAGAGAAGAGGAGAGAGAGGAGACAGTAGAGGAGAGAGAGAGAAGAGGAGAGAGGGTAGAGGAGAGAATGAGAGAGGGTAGAGGAGAGAGAGGGTAGAGGAGAGAGAGGGTAGAGGAGAGAGATGGTAGAGGAGAGAGATGGTAGAGGAGAGAGAGGAGAGAGTAGAGGAGAGAGAGAGTAGAGGAGAGAGGGTAGAGGAGAGAGAGGGTAGAGGAGAGAGAGGGTAGAGGAGAGCGAGAGTAGAGGAGAGAGAGGGTAGAGGAGAGAGAGGGTAGAGGAGAGAGAGGGTAGAGGAGAGAGAGAGAAGAGGAGAGAGAGGAGATGGTAGAGGAGAGAGAGAGTAGAGGAGAGAGGGTAGAGGAGAGAGAGGGTAGAGGAGAGAGGGAAGAGGAGAGAGGGTAGAGGAGAGAGAGGGTAGATGAGAGAAAGTGTATAGGAGAGAGAGAAAGTGTAGAGGAGAGAGAGTAGAGGAGAGAAAGCGTATAGGAGAGAGAGAGAGGGTAGAGGAGAGAAAGAGTATAGGAGAGAGAGAAAGTGTAGAGGAGAGAGAGTAGAGGAGAGAGAGAGGGTAGAGGAGAGAGAGAGTGTAGAGGAGAGAGAGAGTAGAGGATAGAGGAGAGAGAGTGTAGAGGACAGAGGAGAGAGGGATAGAGGGTAGATGAGAGAGGGTAGAGGAGAGAGAGAGTAGAAGACAGAGATTAGAGGAGAGAGATTAGAGGAGAGAGAGAGAGAGGGTAGAGGAGAGAGAGGGTAGAGGAGAGAGGGGGGGTAGAGGAGAGAGAGGGGGGGTAGAGGAGATGAGAGTAGAGAGAGAGGGTAGAGGAGAGAGGGATAGAGGGTAGAGGTGAGAGAGAGAGTAGAGGATAGAGGAGAGAGAGTGTAGAGGAGAGAGGGTAGAGGAGAGAGAGGGAAGAGGAGAGAGAGAGAGGGTAGAGGAGAGAGAGTAGAGGAGAGAGAGGGTAGAGGAGAGAGAGGGTATAGGAGAGAGAGGGTAGAGGAGAGAGAGTAGAGGAGAGAGAGAGGGTAGAGGAGAGAGAGGTGGTATAGGAGGGTAGAGGAGAGAGAGAGGAGGAGAGAGAGGAGACGATAGAGGAGAGAGAGAGTAGAGGAGAGAGGGTAGAGGAGAGAGAGAGAGTAGAGGAGAAAGAGAGAGGGTAGAGGAGAGAGAGAGTAGAGGAGAAAGAGAGGGTAGAGGAGAGAGAGGGAAGAGGAGAGAGAGAGAGAGGGTAGAGGAGAGAGAGTAGAGGAGAGAGAGGGTAGAGGAGAGAGAGGGTAGAGGAGAGAGAGGGTAGAGGAGAGAGAGGGTAGAGGAGAGAGAATAGAGGAAAGAGAGGAGAGGAGAGAGAGTAGAGGAGAGAGTGAGGGTAGAGGATAGAGAGGGTAGAGGAAAGAGAGGAGAGGAGAGAGAGTAGAGGAGAGAGAGAGGGTAGAGGATAGAGAGGGTAGAGGAGAGGTAGAGGGTAGAGGATAGAGAGGGTAGAGGAAAGAGAGGAGAGGAGAGAGAGTAGAGGAGAGAGAGAGGGTAGAGGATAGAGAGGGTAGAGGATAGAGAGGGTAGAGGAAAGAGAGGAGAGGAGAGAGAGTAGAGGAGAGAGAGAGGGTAGAGGATAGAGAGGGTAGAGGAGAGGTAGAGGGTAGAGGATAGAGAGGGTGGAGGAGAGGAGAGATATTCTGCACAGATTCTGCCAGACCTGGGACCTGACAGTAAATCTCATTAAGACCAAAATAATGGTGTTCCAAGAAAGGTCCAGTCGCCAAGACCACAAATACAAATTCCATCTAGACACCGTTGCCCAAGAACACACAAAAAACGATACATACCTCGGCCTAAACATCAGCGCCACAGGTAACTTCAACAAAGCTGTGAACGATCTGAGAGACAAGGCAAGAAGTTCCTTCTATGCCATCAAAGGAACATAAAATTTGACATACCAATTAGGATCTGGCTCAAAATACTTGAATCAGTTATAGAACCCATTGCCCTTCATGGTTGTGAGGTCTGGGGTCCACTCACCAACCAGGAATTCACAAAATGGGACAAACACAAAATTGAGACTCTGTATGCAGAATTCTGCAAAAAATATCCTTAGTGTACAATGTAGAACACCAAATAATGCATGCAGAGCAGAATTAGGCCAATACCCGCTAATTATCAAAATCCAGAAAAGAGCTGTTGAATTCTACAACCACCTAAAAGGAAGCAATTCCCAAACCTTCCATAACAAAGCCATCACCTACAGAGAGATGAACCTGGAGAAGAGTCCCTTAAGCAAGCTGGTCCTGGGGCTCTGTTCACAAACACAACAGACCCCACAGAACCCCAGGACAGCAACACAATTAGACCCAACCAAATCATGAGAAAACTAAAAGATAATTATTTGTCACATTGGAAAGAATTAACAAATAAAACTGAGAAAACTAGATTGTTATTTGGCCCTAAACAGATAGTACACAGTGGCAGAATACCTGACCACTGTGACTGACCCAAACTTAAGGAAAGCTTTGACTATGTACAGACTCAAAAAAACAAACCAGATTTTGATAAACTCCCATATCTACTGGGTGAAATAACACAGTGTGCCATCACAGCAGCAAGATTTGTGACCTGTTGCCACAAGAAAAGGTCAACCAGTGAAGAAAAAACACCATTGTAAATACAACCCATATTTATTTTCCCTTTTGTACTTTAACCATTTGTACATCATTACAGCACTGTATATATGCATGATATGACGTTTGTAATGTCTTTATTCTTTTGGAACTTCTGTGAGTGTAATGTTTACTGTTCATTTTTATTGTTTATTTCACTTTTGTATATTATCTACCTCACTTGCTTTGGCAATGTTAACATATTTTTCCCATGCCAATAAAGCCCCTTGAATTGAAAGAAAGAGAGAGAGAAAGAAAGAAAGAAAGAAAGAAAGAAAGAAAGAAAGAAAGAAAGAAAGAAAGAAAGAAAGAAAGAAAGAAAGAAAGAGAGAGAGAGAGAGAGAGAGAGAGAGCGAAATCACTATGTGTCTGTGTGTGGCTGAGATCGTCATATCATTAGAAGCTGAGCAGCTGAATACCCACTTAGTATTCCCAGTTGAAACCAAACACACACACACACACACACACACACACACACACACACACACACACACACACACACACACACACACACACACACACACACACACACACACACACACACACACGGCTAAGTGAATAATGTGCTAGTAAATCAGTGTTGAGTACTCTGTTACAGAACCCCTCCCTCTCCTCCCTCTAGACCAGAGCAACACACAGCACCACTTACAGACGGACGACAAGACCAAGGACTGAACTAAATATTAGGGGTGTGCATCTTTCCCTTTCAAGATGATTCAATACGTATCTAGATACATGGGCTCCGATACGGGACAGACAAGTCCAACAGCTCCAGTCTGGAGGAGGTCTACAGACTAGGAAAGAAGGTAGGTAGGTAGGTAGGTAGGTAGGTAGGTAGGTAGGTAGGTAGGTAGGTAGGTAGGTAGGTAGGTAGGGAGGGAGGGAGGGAGGGAGGGAGGGAGGGAGGGAGGGAGGGAGGGAGGGAGGGAGGGAGGGAGGGAGGGACTCCATCATGATCAAACTCCAAGAGTCAGATTGCTCCCCGAGGCGAAAAAAAATCACAGATTCAAACATTACAAATCACTGATTCACAATCATTTTATTTGCTCATATTGTTTTCTTCATACCTAAAGAAAATCTCTTACCCTTTATCTTGCGGTGGAACTACGTTGACAGTCATTCATCTACAATCCACTTGGTGTGAGTGCTGAACATCCCCAGTAGCCTAGTCAAACTGCACGCTGTGCGCCGCTTCGTGCTCGCTGACCAAGGCGAGGTAGGAGGCCGGTTCCTGATCTTGCTCAACTGCAAGGTACCTTCATAGGTGCTTCATTTAAATGCTGTGTGATATTAGCTTTATTAGTTGAGTGACAACCTATGTTGTTGTTATCTATGTGCTGTTGAAAAAGGTTGGCAGGTAGTGGTGAAGCGTTGGCCAGTAACCAAAAGGTCACTGGTTGGAATCCCTGAGCCTACTAAGTGGGAAAAAAAGATCTGTCCAAGTGCCCTTGAGCAAAACACTTAATTAATAAGCATTTCGCTACACTCGCAATAACATCTGCTAACCATGTGTATGTGACCAATAACATCTGCTAACCATGTGTATGTGACCAATAACATCTGCTAACCATGTGTATGTGACCAATAACATCTGCTAACCATGTGTATGTGACCAATAACATCTGTTAACCTCTTACATCTAGACGTTCCGCTAGCGGAACACCTGCTCCAATATCCAATGATAGGCGTGGCGCGAATGACAAATTCCTCAAAAATACAAAAACTTCAATTTTTCAAACATATGACTATTTCCCAGCATTTTAAAGACAAGACTCTCCTTTATCTAACCACACTGTCCGATTTCAAAAAGGCTTTACAGCGAAAGCAAAACATTAGATTATGTCAGCAGAGTACCAAGCCAGAAATAATCAGACACCCATTTTTCAAGCTAGCATATAATGTCACAAAAACCCAGAAGACAGCTAAATGCAGCACTAACCTTTGATGATCTTCATCAGATGACACACCTAGGACATTATGTTATACAATACATGCATGTTTTGTTCAATCAAGTTCATATTTATATAAAAAAACAGCTTTTTATATTAGCATGTGACGTTCAGAACTAGCATACCCCCCGCAAACTTCCGGGGAATTTGCTAACAATTTACTAAATTACTCACGATAAACGTTCACAAAAAGCATAACAATTATTTTAAGAATTATAGATACAGAACTCCTCTATGCACTCGATATGTCCGATTTTAAAATAGCTTTTTGGTGAAAGCACATTTTGCAATATTCTAAGTACATAGCCCAGCCATCACGGGCTAGCTATTTAGACACCCGGCAAGTTTAGCACTCACCAATATCAGATTTACTATTATAAAAGTTTGATTACCTTTTGTTGTCTTCGTCAGAATGCACTCCCAGGACTGCTACTTCAATAACAAATGTTGGTTTGGTCCAAAATAATCCATCGTTATATCTGAATAGCGGCGTTTTGTTCGTGCGTCCCAGACACTATCCGAAATATTAAATCAGGGTCGTGCGCATGGCGCAATTCGTGACAAAAAAAATCTAAATATTCCATTACCGTACTTCGAAGCATGTCAACCGCTGTTTAAAATCCATTTTTATGCCATTTTTCTCGTAAAAAAGCGATAATATTCAGACCGGGAATGTCCATTTAGCTAAACAGAGGAAAGAAAACAAAGCTTTCGGTCGACGCGGGCACGAGCCTGAGTCTCACAGTACTGTAACCAGCCACTACCCAAACGCGCTACTTTTTTTCAGCCAGAGCCTGCAAAGCCACGATTCAGCATTTTGCCGCCTTCTGAGAGCCTATGGCAGCCGTAGGAAGTGTCACGGGACAGCTAAGATCCTCACTCTTCAATAAACAGAGACAAGAAGAACGACACCTTGTCAGACAGGCCACTTCCTGCATGTAATCTTCTCAGGTTTTTGCCTGCCATATGAGTTCTGTTATACTCACAGACACCATTCAAACAGTTTTAGAAACTTTAGGGTGTTTTCTATCCAAAGCCAATAATTATATGCATATTCTAGTTACTGGGCAGGAGTAGTAACCAGATTAAATCGGGTACGTTTTTTATCCAGCCGTGAAAATACTGCCCCCTAGCCATAACAGGCTAACCATGTGTATGTGGCCAATAACATCTGCTAACCATGTTTATGTGACCAATAACATCTGCTAACCATGTGTATGTGACCAATAACATCAGCTAACCATGTGTATGTGACCAATAACATTTGATTTGACCCTAATTGCTCCTGTAAATCGCTCTGGATAAAAGCATGTGCTAAATGTAAAATGTTGTTTTACCCAACTCTCATCTGGCTATTGGCTATCTGCTGAACGGAGGGTTTATAGTACATTTCAGGTTCACCATCAGCACTAGTTTTGGTAGTTTTGCTTTAAACAATAAGAGCATGGTCAGTTTCAGATATACAGGATCATTTCATAACAAGGTGCACTGCACGGCCGAAGCCAGGGGAGCGAGAACTTCCAAACGGTCAAAACCATTTGATTTTGAGATGGTGGTGGAATCTGAAGTTGTACTAAAGATGTCTAGTCTCCTTTATGTCTCTAATCTGATAGTGGTAGTGGGGTAGTAGATGTCTAGTCTCCTTTATGTCTCTAATCTGATAGTGGTAGTGGGGTAGTAGATGTCTAGTCTCCTTTATGGCTCTAATCTGATAGTGGTAGTAGATGTCTAGTCTCCTTTATGGCTCTAATCTGATAGTGGTAGTGGGGTGGTAGATGGCTAGTCTCCTTTATGTCTCTAATCTGATAGTGGTAGATGTCTAGTCTCCTTTATGTCTCTAATCTGATAGTGGTAGTGGGGTAGTAGATGGCTAGTCTCCTTTATGTCTCTAATCTGATAGTGGTGGTAGATGTCTAGTCTCCTTTATGTCTCTAATCTGATAGTGGTAGATGTCTAGTCTCCTTTATGTCTCTAATCTGATAGTGGTAGTGGGGTAGTAGATGGCTAGTCTCCTTTATGTCTCTAATCTGATAGTGGTGGTAGATGTCTAGTCTCCTTTATGTCTCTAATCTGATAGTGGTAGTAGATGTCTAGTCTCCTTTATGGCTCTAATCTGATAGTGGTAGTGGGGTGGTAGATAGCTAGTCTCCTTTATGTCTCTAATCTGATAGTGGTAGATGTCTAGTCTCCTTTATGACTCTAATCTGATAGTGGTAGATGTCTAGTCTCCTTTATGTCTCTAATCTGATAGTGGTAGTAGATGTCTAGTCTCCTTTATGTCTCTAATCTGATAGTGGGGTGGTCGATGTCTAGTCTCCTTTATGGCTCTAATCTGATAGTGGTAGATGTCTAGTCTCCTTTATGTCTCTAATCTGATAGTGGGGTGGTAGATGTCTAGTCTCCTTTATGGCTCTAATCTGATAGTGGTAGATGTCTAGTCTCCTTTATGTCTCTAATCTGATAGTGGGGTGGGGTGGTAGATGTCTAGTCTTCTTTACGGCTCAGCTCAGGGGCCTACATATCTCTCTCTCTCACTCACACACTCACACCTCAGAGAGCTCATACAGACAGACAGCTCAGACAGACAGACAAGTCCGCTCAGACAGACAGACAGACAGACAGACAGACAGACAGACAGACAGACAGACAGACAGACAGACAGACAGACAGACAGACAGACAGACAGACAGACAGACAGACAGACAGACAGACAGACAGACAGACAGACAGACAGACAGACAGACAGACAGACAACATCATGAATACAAACAGTAACAGGATCTGAGGGGAACAGAGGACAACATCATGAATACAAACAGTAACAGGATCTGGGGGGAACAGAGGACAACATCATGAATACAAACAGTAACAGGATCTGGGGGGAACAGAGGACAACATCATGAATACAAACAGTAACAGGATCTGGGGGGAACAGAGGACAACATCATGAATACAAACAGTAACAGGATCTGGGGGGAACAGAGGACAACATCATGAATACAAACAGTAACAGGATCTGGGGGGAACAGAGGACAACATCATGAATACAAACAGTAACAGGATCTGGGGGGAACAGAGGACAACATCATGAATACAAACAGTAACAGGATCTGAGGGGAACAGAGGACAACATCATGAATACAAACAGTAACAGGATCTGAGGGGAACAGAGGACAACATCATGAATACTAGCACTCTAATAACAATTAACTGTCAAGTCCTCAAACACACATGCACTTCTCTCTCACAAACCCCCACACCAGCACACAAGGAAACCAATTAGACAACTTATTAATCAACCCTTCCTGTCAGTCAACCTATTAATCAACCCTTCCAGTCAGTCAATCTACTAATCAACCCTTCCAGTCAGTCAATCTATTAATCAAACCTTCCAGTCAGTCAATCTATTAATCAACACTTCCAGTCAGTCAATCTATTAATCAACCCTTCCAGTCAGTCAACCTATTAATCAACACTTCCAGTCAGTCAATCTACTAATCAACCCTTCCAGTCAGTCAATCTATTAATCAACCCTTCCATTCAGTCAACCTATTAATCAATCTTCCAGTCAGTCAATCAATTAATCAACCCTTCCAGTCAGTCAATCTATTAATCAAACCTTCCTGTCAGTCAACCTATTAATCAACCCTTCCAGTCAGTCAATCTACTAATCAACCCTTCCAGTCAGTCAATCTATTAATCAAACCTTCCAGTCAGTCAATCTATTAATCAACACTTCCAGTCAGTCAATCTATTAATCAACCCTTCCAGTCAGTCAACCTATTAATCAACACTTCCAGTCAGTCAATCTACTAATCAACCCTTCCAGTCAGTCAATCTATTAATCAACCCTTCCATTCAGTCAACCTATTAATCAATCTTCCAGTCAGTCAATCAATTAATCAACCCTTCCAGTCAGTCAATCTATTAATCAACTCTTCCAGTGAGTCAATCTATTAATCACTCCTTCCAGTCAGTCAATCTATTAATCATCTCTTCCAGTCAGTCAATCTATTAATCAACCCTTCCAGTCAGTCAATCTATTAATCAACCCTTCCAGTCAGTCAATCTATTAATCAACCCTTCCAGTCAGTCAATCTATTAATCAACCCTTCCAGTCAGTCAATCTACTAATCAACCCTTCCAGTCAGTCAATCTACTAATCAACCCTTCCAGTCAGTCAATCTACTAATCAACCCTTCCAGTCAGTCAATCTACTAATCAACCCTTCCAGTCAGTCAATCTACTAATCAACCCTTCCAGTCAGTCAATCTACTAATCAACCCTTCCAGTTGCGCATGTGTGCAAGCCTTGGTGATTTGTTATTAAATGTAGGATAATTGGCTAATAGGGCTATTAGTCTCACTGCAACAGGCCTTTAACCCCCCCCCCCCCCCACCCACCCACCCACCCACACACACACAGCAAAACCGAATGACTCCTAATGGCCTTAATCGCTAACAGAGTGAGTGACGGACCAGAGAGAGACTGAGTGGTAAAATAGAGCAAGCCAGAACAAATGGAGTTGTGTTCAGAGGGGAACCAGCTGACAGAAACATGAAAGAAACAGAGTGTCTGTTCAAAGGCATAAAGGAGAGGTGTAAGAGAAAGATGGACAGATAAGAGAGAGAGATGGAGAGATAGGAGAGAGAGAGACAGAAAAAGGAAAATAGAGATGGAGGTAGGAGAGAGATGGACAGAATAAGGAAGAGAGAGATGAATGGATAGGAGAGAGAGATGGACAGAATAAGGAAAAGAGAGATGGAGGTAGGAGACAGCCAGAACAAGGAAAAGAGAGGGAGGGATAGGAGAGAGAGATGGACAGAATAAGGAAAAGAGAGATGGAGGTAGGAGACAGCCAGAACAAGGAAAAGAGAGGGAGGGATAGGAGAGAGAGATGGACAGAATAAGGAAAAGAGAGATGGAGGTAGGAGACAGCCAGAACAAGGAAAAGAGAGGGAGGGATAGGAGAGAGAGATGGACAGAATAAGGAAAAGAGAGATGGAGGGATAGGAGAGGAGCGAGAGAGAGAGATTGTCAGAATAAGGAAAGAGAGATGGAGGTAGGAGATTAGAAACAGAATAAGGAAAAGAGAGATGGAGGGAGAGGAGAGAGAGATGAACAGAATAAGGAAAAGAGAGATGGATAGATAGGAGAGATACACTGAACAAAAATATAAATGGAACATGTAAAGTGTTTCATGAGCTGAAATAAAAGATCCCAGAAATGTTCCATACGCACACAACAGTTATTTAGCTCAAATTATGCGCACAAATTTGTTAATGTCCCAGTTAGTGACAATTTCTCCTTTGCCAAGATAATCCATCCCCCTAACAGGAGTGGCATATCAAGAAGCTGATTAAACAGCATGATCATTATACAGGTGCACCTTGTGCTGGGGACACTAAAAGGCCACTCTAAAATGTGCAGTTTTGTCACAACACAATGCCACAGATGTCTCAAGTTATGAGGAAGTGTGCAATTGGCATGCTGACTGCAGGAATGTCCATCAGAGCTGTTGCAAGAGAATTGAATGTTAAATTCTCTACTATAACGTAATTTTAGAGAATTTGGCAGTACATCCAACCAGCCCCACAACGGCAGACCCCGTTTAACCACGCCAGCCCAGGACCTTTACATCCTGCTTCTTCACCTGCGGGATTGTTTGAGACCAGCCACCCGGACAAATGATGAAACTGAAGAAATGGTCTCAGGGAAGCTCATCTGCATGCACGTCATCCTCACCAGAGTCTTGACCTGACAGCAGTTCGGTGTCATAACCAACTTCAGCAGGTAAACGCTCACCTTCGATGGCCACTGGCACGCTGGAGAAGTGTGATCTTCACGGGATGAATGCCGGTTTCAACTGTACCGGGCAGATGGGTGAGCAGTTTGCTGATGTCAACATTGTGAACAGAGTTCCCCATGGTGGTGGTGAGGTTATGGTATAGGCAGGCATAAGCTACGGACAACAAACACAGTTGCATTTTATTGATGGCAATTTGAATGCACAGAAATACCGTGACGAAGCCTCCCGAGTGGCGCAGTGGTCTAAGTCACTGCATCGCAGTACTAGCTGTGCCACTAGAGATCCTGGTTCAAGTCCAGGCTCTGCTGCAGCCGGCCGCGACCGGGAGACCCATGGGGTGCAGCACAATTGGCCCAGCGTCGTCCGGGTTAAGGGAGGGTTTGGCCAGCAGGGACGTCCTTGTCCCATCGCGCTCTAGCGACTCCTGTGGCGTACCGGGCGCATGCAAGCTGACACGGTCGCCAGGTGTACGGTGTTTCCTCCGACACATTGATGCAGCTGGCTTCCGGGGTTGAGCGGGCATTGTGTCAAGAAGCAGTGCAGCTTGGTTGGGTTGTGTTTCGGAGGACGCACGGCTCTCGACCTTCACCTCTCCTGAGTCCGTCCGGCAGTTGCAGCGATGAGACGAGACATTAACTACATATTGGATACCACGAAATTGGGGAGAAAAATAAAAAATTACTAAATAAATAAATAACGTGACGAGATCCTGAGGCCAATTATGGTGCCATTCATCCTCTGCTATCACCTCGTGTTTCAGCATGATGATCCACAGCCCCATGTCGCAAGGATCTGTACACAATTCCTGGAAGCTGAAAATGTCCCAGTTCTTCCATGGCCTGCATACTCACCAGACATGTCACCCATTGAGCATGTTTGGGATTCTCTGAATCGAAGTGTACGACAGCGTGTTCCAGTTCCCTCCAATATCCAGTAACTTCGCACAGCCATTGAAGACGAGTGGGACTACATTCCACAGTTAACAGTCGGATCAACTCTATGTGAAGGAGATGTGTCGTGATGCATGAGGCAAATGGTCACACTAGATACTGACTGGTTTCCTGATCCACGTACCTACCTACTTTAAAGGTATCTGTGACCAACAGATGCGTATCTATATTCCCAGTCATTTGAAATCTATAGATTAGGGCCTAATGAGCGTTGGGCCAGTCGCTGGTTCGAATCCCCGAGCCAACGAGGTGAAAAATCTGTAGCCGTGCCCTTGAGCAAGGCACTTAACCCTAATCGCTCTGGATAAAAGCATCTGCTAAATGACTAAAACGTTTTAAATAATGTAGATGGACAATCTTCAGTTAAAAGAGAGAAAGTGAGGCACGGTATGTACGTTTATGAGTGTTTACACAGTGTGTGTGCATTTGTATGGTGCAAGGATCAGGGGCGCAAATCTGGGGGGTAAGAGCGACTGGGTGCAATGTGACCTGTCATCAGCAATCTGTCCCATCTCCCTCTCACACACACACACACAAGGGCAGGGCTATTTGAGGCAGACAGCGTGGGGAGAGTAGGGGTTTCCCCTCCCTGAAACTAGATCGGGACTTAAGCTTTACGGGCTGCTATATACCTCCAATACAGGACGGAGGGAGATGTGAGGAGGAGAGGAAGGGAAGTTTGAGTAATTATAGAACAGCTTCGTCCATTAGAGACAATCGCCAAGGTCACCCTACATCATGTGGACGCGCAGACATGTGGACACGCAGACGTGCGCGCACGCACACACACACACACACACACCTAAATAGAATATACAGTGCATTCGGAAAGTATTTATACTCCTTGACTTTTTCCAAATGTTAAAAAAAGATTTCCCTCATAAATTTACCATAATGATGAAGTGAAACGTTTTTTAGAATCCTTTGCAAATGTATAAAAAAATGTAAACAGAAATAGTTTATTTACATAAGTATTCAGACCCTTTGCTATGAGACTCGAAATTGAGCTCAGTTGCATCCTGTTTCCATTGATTATCCTTGAGATGATCAATGGAACAACTTCATTGGAGTCCACCTGAGGTAAATTCAATTGATTAGACATGATTTGGAAAGGTACACACCTGTCTATATAAGGTCCCACAGTAGACAGCGCATGTCAGAGCAAAAACAAAGCCATGAGGTCGAAGGACTTGTTCGTAGAGCACAGAGACAGGATTGTGTCGGGGCACAGATCTGGGGAAGGGTACCAAAAAAATGTCTGCAGCATTGAAGGTCCCCAAGAACACAGTGTCCTCCCTCATTCTTAAATGGGAGAAGTTTGGATCCACCAAGACTCTTCCGAGAGCTGGCCGCCCGACCAAACTGAGCAATCGGGGGCCTTACTAAGGGAGGTGACCAAGAACCCAATGCTCACTCTGACAGAGCTCCAGAGTTCCTCTGTGGATATGGGAGAACCTTCCAGAAGGACAACCATCTCTGCAGCATTCCACCAATCAGGCCTTTATGGTAGAGTGGCCTGACGGAAGCCACTCCTCAGTAAAAGGCACATGACAGCCCACTTGGAGTTTGCCAAAAGGAACCTAAAGACTCTCAGACCATGATAAACAAGATTCTCTGGTCTGACGAAACCAAGATTGAACTCTTTGGCCTGAATGCCAAGCGTCACGTCTGGAGGAACCTGGCACCATACCTACAGTGAAGCATGGTGGAGGCAGGATAATGCAGTGGGTGTTTTTCTGCGGCAGGGACTAGGAGACTCGTCAGGATCAAGGTAAAGATGAACGGATTAAAGTACAGATAGATCCTTGTTGAAAACCTGCTCCAGAGCACTCAGGACCTCAGACTGGCCCAGCCAGAGCCCGGACTTGAACCTGATCGAACATCTCTGGAGACCTGAAAATATCTTTGCTCCTGATCCAACCTGACAGAGCTTGAGAGGATCTGCAGAGAAGAATGAGAGAAACTCCCCAATACAGGTGTGCCAAGCTTGTAGCGTCATACCCAAGAAGACTCGAGGCTGTAATCGCTGCCAAAGCTGCTTAAACAAAGTACTAAGTAAAGGGTCTGAATACTTATGTAAATGTGATATTTCAGTTTTTTATGTTTAATAAATGAGCAAACATTTCTAAAAAACAGTTTTTGCCTCATCATTATGTCGATTACTGAAAAAAAAAAAATATATATTTTTTTTTTAATAAAGCTGCAATGTAACAATATATGGAAAATGTCAAGGGGTCTGAATACTTTCCGAATGCACTGTTTGTACTGTTGTTATTTAGGAAAGTACCCTCAAACCGCCTAAACTCAGAAGGAGAGACAGAGGGAATGAATAAAGTGAAAGAAAGAAGTGGAAGAAAAGAGGGGACGAGATGAAGGGAAGGAGAGAGAGTAGGTGTAGTGTTGATGTCATCGATCGCTTGGCGGTCTGGTCATATTTAGCCAGTACCTCATCTGCTGTCTATGACCACAGGACAGACCGCTAAAGTAGCCACCCCTGCTGAAAGACTAATCATCTGAAAATGACTCCAGAGTGTGTGTGTGGTGTCCAAACTGACGACTGTACTAACCACCGCACATAGACCTCACAGACACACACCCCTAAACAAGCATGACACCACTCAGAGATAACAAACAAGCATGACACCACTCAGAGATAACAAACAAGCATGACACCACTCAGAGATAACAAACAAGCATGACACCACTCAGAGATAACAAACAAGCATGACATCACTCAGAGATAACAAACAAGCATGACACCACTCAGAGATAACAAACAAGCAGTGCTGACACAGGGACATGCTGTTTAAACAACTACACTATGATTAGACTCCTGTATAGCCAGTTACGTGGCACTCAATCTTTTCTTTCCCTTTACTTCTCTCCTTTCACTCTTTTTCATTGCGTCTTCAGAGCTGAGAGAATTTTGCTGTTTGAAAGCTAATTTCTACATCGATCGGGTTCAAGTCCGGCTCAGAATGTCCTTGAGTGGCCAAGCCAGAGCCCAGACTTGAACCCGACGAACATCTCTGGAGAGACCTGAAAATAGCTGTGCAGCAACGCTCCCCATCGAACATGACAGAGCTTGAGAGGATCTGCAGAGAAGAATAGGAGAAACTAGACCAAGTACAGGTGTGCCAAGCTTGTAGCATCATACCCAAGAAGACTTGAGGCTTTAAATAGCTGCCAAAGGTGTTTCAACAAAGTACTGAGTAAAGGGTCTGAATACTTATGTAAATGTGATATTTAGGTTTCATTTTTTATAAATTAGCAAAAGTTTCTAAAAACCAGTTTTGGGTTTGTCATTACGGGGTATTCTGTGTAGATTGATGATAGAAAAAAATTTCATCCATTTTAGAATAAGGCTGTCACCTAAAAAATGTGGAAAAAGTAAAGGTGTTTGAAAACTTTTCGAAGGCACTGTATGTCCCCTTAACTCATCTCCTCACCCAAGACACTACAGAGTCATTTGCTCACTGAAAGAGTATTCCGCACCCCCAACCCCAACAGACACGCCTCCCCAGCCCTCTCCAGATAAGAGGTGGCATGTTAAGCCCTGTCCAGGCTCAGAGCCCCAGTAAAAGTGAGGCTCCGCTTACGATTGTTTTCAAAAGTGTCCAGCTGAAAAGCATTTTGAGGACGACAGTACTCAGACTGGAATAGACCCGACAGAACTCTAGTGTCAAAGAGCAGACACACGAACGGGTGCTCTCTCTTACTTTCATACACTACACAAGTGATAGACACACACACACACACACACACACACACACACACACACACCTGCCCTAGTTATTGGATGTTAGTGCTGTTATTTTCACTCCTGAGATTAAACATTTACTGTAAATCTGTTTAGAAATCCAAGTATGAATTAATTCAACCGTCTCACATTACTACACAGAACACCAGAAAGCTCAGTAGTATTACATACACTGTTATAACCCAACAATGACCCCAATAACTACATATAATGATAACCTTACATTAAATATCAAATTCCATGAGCTTGGGCTTTCATTTAACGTTGTCATGAATCACTCCCACAAGGAATTAACCGTATCATGCTCTTCAATCTGGACCACAACATAAAGGTAAATATTGTAGCTATTACACTCATCCAAATATAGGCTACTTCTCCCAATGTGACAAGTTCAGGCATATTAGCAGCAAATCTCTATATTTAGGAAGCTGGGAGAGCAATGCCACTATAACCCCCCCCCCCCCCCCCCAAGCTATGGTGTCAACTAATATATGATACTGTACGTCCATTTCTAATTCTGGGAAGTATATAAATGGATTTAGTGATTGTAACAACACAGGAGAGGGGTACAGGGAACAGTATTTACCATGACCTCATCTCACACACACAGAGGATTAATCCTGAACACCCAAAGCCCCCATAACAACCCTGACGCCATCCCTCTCCTTTCATTCTACCCTCTTAACCATTACCCACGGCCGTTACCCCATGGCCCTTACCCCTTAACCATGGCCCTTACCCATGGCCCTGGCCATTCCTTCCACCTTTCCTCTGACCTCACTAATGTAAGCTACAGGCTTATGTCTGTCTGGTTTTAAACAAGGACAGTCTGGGATTCAATTACAACATCATGGGTTTTAGGGGTCCTCTGCATTTCTGAAATATTCCCCTACAACACTGACACACATGCACACGCACACACTAACCAGCGCTCCAAAACCATTAACAGACAGACAGACACACACTATCCCCTGCGGCTGTTATCTCCTCACTACTATACCATGTTACCCCTGAACTCCCTTCACCTCTAACCTCTCCAAAATAACCATTGCGCCAATGTGTGATTGTATATTACATCACGTCTCTTCCCTCCCCTCTACCCCTGATTCTGGCTACCACACAAAGGAACCAAAAATAACACATTGGGGGAAATCAATCCTTGCCGGACCCTGAGCCATGTAACCCTAAACCCTTCCCCTTTAATGCTCCCTATCCACTCTGTTTCATCTCTCCTAATACCAGGGAGGGGGGAACAACAAATATTTCCCTACAAAGGCCAGAGTTCAGACAGCAGCAGTTGTCACTCTGCACACACACACACAAACTCATTAATGCGAGTGAGACTTGGCAAAAGCCTGGAGATAACGGAGGGAGATTACCCCGCTAACCTATAAATCAGATCCAGAACATCCGGAGCCAGAGGGCTGTCATCCCCTCCTAAGCCCCAGCATCTTAACCCTTCCCTGGGCTGAAAACTCACCGTGGCCCCAGGCCTGATCCACTATTCCCAGAGGGTTAAGGACTTGGCTAAGACAAGGGTGAAAGACAGATGAAGATGAGTGCACGCATGCACACGATGAAGGGACCACAAAGGGAGCCGCGAAAAAGGCCTTTATAAGCAAAGCATTCTAGGTCAGTGGTGTTGTGTAATGTTCATAAATAAACAAAAACCCTAAATCAGATTATAAAAGGAACGATTAAATTGATGAGGGATGTGAGTGTGTTTATGGTGATACAAGACTGCTATTGGGTTTCAGACGTGTATAAATACACTAGAAAACACACTACAAACACCCAGCTGCCCTTGTTGGCTCCCAATCACTGGAAACTAACCACTTGGCGTTCAGCCGTCAGAAGTCTAATCGGAGTCAAGGTCTCTTTTTCAAAGTGGCTTCTTAGAACTCGCTATTTTCAGTGTTCTATTCTAGTTTATACCATTGAGTAGGGATTGTATCAACCATAGAACCAGAACCTCCTCCAATTCTATAGAAGGGGAGAATCCTGTGTACATCAATGATAACTTACTAAGTGTCATCTCAGCTCTTAAAACAAGTATATAGGAAAGGCCCTAGGCTAAGGCTGGTCCCATCTATTCTACCTGCTGTCAAATAATGAAGCTATAGACAAACACCAAAGCCCAGGCTCAGGGCTACACAGATACAGAGGTAGACTGGTTGGGATAGACATATTACACCTGTTAATGATACCTGTAACAGTCACTCAATCTCACACAGCTGCATCACACACAAGCCCTGACCTCTATTAGGGAACACATTGCGGAGGAGGGGATCACTGGAACACCACTGGGCTGACGGAGGTTATTTTCAGAGATCATTACATGAACACAGGCGTGGTGTACTGTTACAGGTAAACCCCTAACTAAAATGTTAACTTTATGTCACTGTGTGTACTGTCTATTAACAGGGTTCTGCCCAAAGAATGTAAGAGGGTTACTGCACCACCTTGTAGATTGACTGTGCAAGTATTTACAAAATACAATAACAATACAAATATGTGTATACAGTACCAAAGGTTTGGACAGACCTACTCATTCAAGGGTTTTTCTTTATTTTTACTATTTTCTACATTGTAGAATAATAGTGAAGATATCAACACTATGAAATAACACATGGAATCATGTAGTAACCAAAAAAAGTGTTAAACAAATCTAATCTTCAAAGTAACCACCCTTTGCCTTGATGACAGCTTTGCACACTCTTGGCATTCTCTCAACCTCAATGCATTTCAATTAACAGGTGTGCCTTGTTAAAAGTTATTTTGTAGAATTTCTTTCCTTCTTAATGCATTTGAGCCAATCAGTTGTGTTGTGACAAGGTAGGGGTGGTATACAGAAGATAGCCCAATTTGGTAAAATACCAAGTCCATATTATGGCAAGAACAGCTCAAATAAGCAAAGAGAAACGACAGTCCATCATTACTTTAAGACATGAAGGTCAGTCAATTTGGAAAATGTAAAGAACTTTGAAAGTACAGTCCTAAAAACCATAAAGCGCTATGATGAAACTGGCTCTCATGAAGACCGCCAAAGTAAAGGAAGACCCAGAGTTACTTCTGCTGCAGAGGATAAGTTCATTAGAGTTACCTGCCTCAGAAATTGCAGCCTAAATAAATGCTTCACAGAGTTCAAGTAACAGACACATCTCAACATCAACTGTTCAGAGGAGACCGCATGAATCAGGCCGTCATGGTCAAATGGATGCAAAGAAACCACTACTAAAGGACACCAATAAGAAGAAGAGACTTGTTTCGGCCAAGAAACACGAGCAATGGACATTAGACCGGTGGAAATCTGTCCTTTGGTCTGATGAGTCCAAATTTGAACAGATGATCTCCGCATGTGTGGTTCCCACCGTAAACCATGGAAGAGGAAGTGTGATGGTGTGGGGGTGCTTTGATGGTGACACTGTCAGTGATTCATTTAAAATTAAAGGCACACTTAACCAGCATTGCTACCACAGCATTCTTCAGCGATACGCCATCCCATCTGGTTTGCGCTCAGTGGGACTATAATTTGTTTTTCAACAGGACAATGACCCAACACACCTCCAGGCTGTGTAAGGGCTATTTGACCCCACAAATGAGATGGTTTGGAATGAGTTGGAACGCAGAGTGAAGGAAAAGCAGCCAATAAGTGCTCAGCATATGTGGGAACTCCTTCAAGAATGTTGGAAAAGCATTCCAGGTGAAGCTGGTTGAGAGAATGCCAAAATTGTGCAAAGCTGTCATCAAGGCAAAGGGTGGCTACTGTCAATTATTTCAAATATTAAATATATTTTGATTTGTTTAACACTTTTTTGGTTACTACATGATTCTATGTGTTATTTCAGTTTTGATGTCATCACTATTATTCTACAATGTAGAAAATTGTCATAATAAAGAAAAACTTTTGAATGAATAGGTGTGTCCAAACTTTTGACTGGTACTGTATCTTTATTTATATAATTTAAGGTCATTTTTTTGTTGCTCTAGATGGCAGGAAATGTTAGTTACAGGTGTTATAAAATACTAAAATCTGAGGCACTGCCCTCCTCTGGGCCATCCCCCACCATCATACTCAGCAGAGCCTCCTTGGTCAAATAAATCCTGCGGAGAACCATGATGAGGCTACAAGAGAAAGTACAGATACTCACATCTAGTGGTGTGTGTGTGTGTGTGTTTGTGGTCTTAGAGTGCCCTCTAGTGGTATTTGCCCTACATTTCATAATCCAGACTTCCTCCTCTCTGTCCTTGTGTCAGACTCACCTCTCTGTCCTTGTGCAACCTTAAAGAACCTTCAAGAAGGGTCTAAACCATCTGACCAAGATGTTTTTTGGGGGGGGGTCAAGTTTAAGGAGCTCCTTTAGCACCTCGGACTCAGTGACTGCCTGCAGGGAGAAACTTTGTACCGGAGAAGGGGGAAAAAGAAGGAGCATCGGGGCTAGTCGAATTAGAAGGGGTGGTAGATGATGAAATGTTGGGGGCCTCATATAGGCCTATACGTATGCATAAGCTACGTTGGCGTTTTGAACTAATCACCTTAGAAAGCACTGTACATTTCATTACTAGGCTTTTATTCTCAGTTTCAACCTGTTGTTGAACTCCTTTCCACAAAATATAACAATCACAATGATGTGAGTTTTAAAAGCAGGATACTGTTTTGATGATAAATGTTTGATGTGAATTGGATTTGAATTTACGTCAGAGTGGCTAGAGGAACAATAGAGCTCTGAATACCAGACCATTAGTGACCTGATGGAGGAACAATAGAGCCCTGAGTACCAGACCATTAGGTGACCTGATGGAGGGACAATAGAGCCCTGAGTACCAGACCATTAGGACCTGATGGAGGGACAATAGAGCCCTGAGTACCAGACCATTAGGACCTGATGGAGGGACAATAGAGCCCTGAGTACCAGGCCATTAGTGACCTGATGGAGGAACAATAGAGCCCTGAGTACCAGGCCATTAGTGACCTGATGGAGGAACAATAGAGCCCTGAGTACCAGGCCATTAGGACCTGATGGAGGAACAATAGAGCCCTGAGTACCAGGCCATTAGGACCTGATGGAGGGACAATAGAGCCCTGAGTACCAGGACATGAGGACCTGATGGAGGAACAATAGAGCCCTGAGTACCAGGCCATTAGTGACCTGATGGAGGAACAATAGAGCCCTGAGTACCAGGCCATTAGGACCTGATGGAGGAACAATAGAGCCCTGAGTACCAGGACATGAGGACCTGATGGAGGAACAATAGAGCCCTGAGTACCAGGCCATTAGTGACCTAACGGTCGTTAGTGAGTTGTGGACTACTAATGCAAGTTCAGAGTTCAGCGTGCATAAGAGGAGATTACTGTGACTCAGCAGCAGTGGTGGAAAAACTACCCAAACGTCATACTTGAGTAAAAAGTAAAGATACTTTAATAGAAAATGACTCAAGTAAGTGAAAGTCACCCAGTTAAATACTACCTGAGTAAAAGTATTTGATTTTAAATATACTTAAGTATCAAAAGTAAATGTAATTTCATATTCTTTATATTAAGCAAACCAGACAGCACAATTGTTTTTAACTGTGTACTTTTGGCTGTCAGGAAAAATGTATGGAGTAAAAAGTACATTATTTTCTTTAGGAATGTAGTGAAGTAAAAGTAGTCAAAAAATATAAATAGTAAAGTACAGATACTTTACACAACTGCTCAGAGGTCATGTGGAATTGTAGTGGTCATAACTCACAGTCATCGCAACAGACCTAAGTCTGACTCAGTATCACACACACACCTCGTTGTGGTGTTTTGGGGTTCTGTACAGTCTTCAGGCTGAAGGACATGACAGTGAGGTGGAGGAGGCAGGTCTTTGACCACGGTGACCAGGTCATTACGCAATGCCATCGCTTCCACCAACTCACTGGCTGGCTGCTCAGCTCTACAGGGGACAGGAGAGAGGGTTAGGGTGTGTGTTAGCGGTGTGTGTGCGTGGGAGGGGGTGTGAGCATATGTGCGTGTGTGTTTGAGAGTGTGTATGCAGTGCGTGTTTGCGTGAATGTACATCTCAGAGCGTGTGTAGTCAGAGCGTGTGTGTATGTGGGATCTTGATGTCCAGCTTGCTGGGTCCTTTGACCTTCCTGCGAAAAGGAAGTGTTCCAAGCTGGAGGTGTTGGTTCCAAACACCTTGGAGAATGTCGCCCCCTTCAGGTCAGAGGGCAGAGACGGCTATTCAGCTTGCAGGAGAAATACAATAACAATGGATACGATGGGTGTGTGTGTGTGTGCGCGTGCGCTTACGGAGTATCTGACTTCCAAGTCTTCTGACTTTGTAGGGACGTCAGCGATCTCAAAGGCATATAGTGGTTCTTCCTCTAAAAGTTGCACCATACTGCAGCACAGTTTGCCGGGTGCTGTGGAATGGTATGGCACGTTGGAGTGCATGACCTCATAGTATTTTACTGCCAGCCCTTGTTGCCATTAATGTTAGCTTCTCAAAGATGCACTCTGGTGGTCAAACTAAGTTATTGAAATGACATGGAGCTGTAGGCAGGTAGCCTAGTGGTTAGAGGCAGGTAGCCTAGTGGTTAGAGGCAGGTAGCCTAGTGGTTAGAGGCAGGTTGCCTAGTGGTTAGAGGCAGGTAGCCTAGTGGTTAGAGGCAGGTAGCCTAGTGGTTAGAGGCTAGGTTAGAGGCAGGTAGCCTAGTGGTTAGAGCGTTGAGCCAGTAACCGAAAGGTTCATAAATCGGCTCCCCAAGCTGACAGGGTAAAAATCTGTTGTTCTGCCCCTGAACAAGGCAGTTCTTAGGCCGTCATTGTAAATAAGAATTTGTTCTTAACTGACTTGCCTAGTTAAATAAAGGTTAAATAAATACTTTTTTTTATAAAAGGGCCATTTACTGTAGCTGTTTTAGCGTAACTTACTTGTTGGCATAAAGACCTACTTCAATATACAGTATATGAATCATTCATTCATTTGTGCATGTCATCACACAGCATACAAGTCAGCCATGTCTTTAAACACAGTGAAGCATTTTAGTTCTAAAACAAAATAACAAAAGGGAGCCTTGAATAATTAAACAATGAGTAAAACCGCAACACGTCGGCTAAAGTGATTGAATTCACAAATGCATTTGACTGAATTTTTTGTTTGTTAAAGCCTTTAATACAGCACAGCAAAGTTTAAAAACAGACGGATTTGTGAAATTGCTTTATCCAACATTTTGCAGTTACGTGAGGCTTGGTGATCTCAGAATCAGTAGGATATTAAACAAACACTCCAATAGGCAACAGAAGCAGGAACAGAAGCAGGAACAGAAGCAGGAACAGAAGCAGGAACAGAAGCAGGAACAGAAGCAGGAACAGAAGCAGGAACAGAAGCAGGAACAGAAGCAGGAACAGAAGCAGGAACAGAAGCAGGAACAGAAGCAGGAACAGAAGCAGGAACAGAAGCAGGAACAGAAGCAGGAACAGAAGCAGGAACAGAAGCAGGAACAGAAGCAGGAACAGAAGCAGGAACAGAAGCAGGAACAGAAGCAGGAACAGAAGCAGGAACAGAAGCAGGAACAGCATAAGTCTGAGTGACTCACTCATTCCTGTTCTTCCTGCGAAATAAGTGATATTATAATGCAGGGTAAAATACATTCTGATTGTCTTCAGCATTCAGTCGCTCCTCTCGCTACAGCTAATTTTGTACGAATTAAGTGGATTATAATACATTTATATATTTGTAGGAGTTGATGCATTTTTCGTTAGGACAGAGTTAGAAATGTAAAACTTTAGAGTACTTAAACATCCTTTGACCATTGGGCTACACTTTACAATAGGACTCAACTGACTGACCGCAGCATCTATCAGTGGTCTAAACTGTGACACAAAATCGGGGGATTTTTCACACCAAGTCGAGCTATTAGACTACCGGTATCCTTTGGTAAATTTATGGAGGTGTGAATGTTTCAGTCAGTCTCTCTCCTATCACACTAAAGTCCAGCATCGGGCAAAAAAAAATCTGGCTGGTGGTCCCGGAGTTGAGAGAACATCAGTCCACACTTGACATGTGGACTGATGACTATCAAAAAATAGGATACTTGTGCCTTACAGCCCATTATAGAAACGTAGAGTGGATGTTATCCACCACGGAGTGGGACAGTGCAGCTCAAAACTGCAGATAACATAAGACCAGCTATTGTGATAGAGTAAATCAATAAGATCCACAGGTATTCTATCGTGTCAAGAGGACTACTGTCCACCTGGTAATTGTGTGGTTCCAAAGGAAAAAGCCTCACCTTCAGATGGAGGTGTGGTTTCAGAGAGAAGCCAGCTGTGACCAGGCACGGTGGATAAAGCCTCACCTTCAGATGGAGGTGTGGTTTCAGAGAGAAGCCAGCTGTGACCAGGCACGGTGGATAAAGCCTCACCTTCAGATGGAGGTGTGGTTTCAGAGAGAAGCCAGCTGTGACCAGGCACGGTGGATAAAGCCTCACCTTCAGATGGAGGTGTGGTTTCAGAGAGAAGCCAGCTGTGACCAGGCACGGTGGATAAAGCCTCACCTTCAGATGGAGGTGTGGTTTCAGAGAGAAGCCAGCTGTGACCAGGCACGGTGGATAAAGCCTTAATCTTCAGATGGAGTTGTGGTTTCAGAGAGAAGCCAGCTGTGACCAGGCACGGTGGATAAAGCCTCACCTTCAGATGGAGGTGTGGTTTCAGAGAGAAGCCAGCTGTGACCAGGCACGGTGGATAAAGCCTCACCTTCAGATGGAGGTGTGGTTTCAGAGAGAAGCCAGCTGTGACCAGGCACGGTGGATAAAGCCTCACCTTCAGATGGAGTTGTGGTTTCAGAGAGAAGCCAGCTGCGACCAGGCACGGTGGATAAAGCCTCACCTTCAGATGGAGTTGTGGTTTCAGAGAGAAGCCAGCTGTGACCAGGCACGGTGGATAAAGCCTCACCTTCAGATGGAGGTGTGGTTTCAGAGAGAAGCCAGCTGTGACCAGGCACGGTGGATAAAGTCCTATTCCTGCACAGCAATTTGAAGAAATCCAGTGATGGACTGTTTTTGAAGTTACTGTTTTAGTATATTTGTTGTCTAATATTAGAAGTCTCTTGAAAGTGATTTGAGTTGTCAATGTGCGGCATGGCATTGTGAAAAAAAATGATTCATGGCATGGTTTATTTTTTGGCCAAATGTTGAATAAACATGCAGACAAATTAACTAATGCAGGAAAAGAGGAATTCTTAATTAGATTATAATAATAAATGCCTTCTTGAGAATGTTATAAAGTCCAACAGTTATGGGAGGGGTTAGAAATGTGCCTGTCAGAAGTATTACAATGTAAATGAACTTTTAATCCGTCTGTCTGCATATTTGAAGACATGGCATAAGGGTGCAGTGAGATAGCCTACGGGTTGGACGATAGTTCTCGTCCAACATCTTGAAAAAAAACGCATACTTAAACTGAAAATCAACCAATGTCAGCCTATTATCCACATGTTGAAAGTGCGTGTGGGTGACAGAGAGAAACAAAATGGTGCAGTTTGAGGCCACGTGGCCAAGTGTGAGCAGGTGGGTCTGGACTGCTGTAATGTAGTTTCCGTTTGTATGTGTAGTATCGTCTAAAAATATATATTTTTAAAATCGTACAAAAAAAATAAATGTCATTAAGAAAGATGACAAGCTTGCAACACATCTGATTATTCATTATGAACAGCATTTATTTGATTTATTTTAAATACATTCTTCATTGTAAACACAATGTTACAAATAATTTAACACAGATTAAGTTGGTCAAAACATTTATTTTTTAAAAGAATACCCAGCTTTATGCCGACAAATATAGCTTTATGCTGCAAAATAGCCTACTAAACAGGCCAAGCAAAAACAGATATTTTAAATTGCCTAAATAAACTAGAATATTTCATAAATAAACAAAGTAGATCAGCTCACCTTTTTTCCCCTCCCTATCCTCGCTGGACTCTCACTCAGTTTCTTCTACACATCAGCAAAGAACTCTGTTTCAGAAACTCACGTTCTAAAGAGGGGCTATCACTCCTTCACACTGTGGTAAATAAAGACAGTTTGTTATTTAGAATGATTTCTTTATGTTTCTTAGAGGGAGAGAAACCAAAAAGCCCGCCGTGCCTATTTTTCAGAAGTCATCAGTCCACATGTCAAGCGTAAATGCGCCAATGTATTTACCCAAGTTCTCTCTCAACTCCGGGACCACCCGCCAGCTATTTATTGTTTTGCCGGATGCAGGACTCTAGTGCCAGAGAAGAGAGACTCTCAGACTAAAACATTCACACCTCCAGTAATTTCAAATCAAATTTTATTAGTCACATGCGCCAAATCCAACAGGTGTAGCCCTTACAGTGAAATGCTTGCTTACGAGCCCCTAACCAACAATGTAGTTTAAAAACAATACGGATAAAAATAATTTAAAAAGTAACAAGTAATTAAAGTGCAGCAGTAAAATAACAATAGCGAGACTATATACATGGGGGGTACCAGTACAGAATCAGCTAACCAGAATCAGCTAACCAGAATCACCGGTTAGCTGAGGTAATACGTACATGTAGGTAGAGTAATTAAAAAGTGACTATGCATAGATGATAACAACATAGAGTAGCAGCAGTGTAAAGGGGGGGGGGGGGGGGCAACGCAAATAGTCTGGGTAGCCATTTGATTAGCTGTTCAGGAGTCTTATGGCTTCGGGGTAGAAGCTGGTTAGAAGCCTCTTGGAACTAGACTTGGCGCTTCGGTACTGCTTGCCGTGCGGTAGCAGAGAGAACAGTCTATGACTCGGGTGGCTGGAGTACTTGACCATTTTTGGGGCTTTTCTTTGACATAGAGGTCCTGGATGGCAGGAAGCTTGGCCCCAGTGATGTACTACCCTCTGTAGTGCCTTACAGTCGGAGGCCTTAGTTGCCATGCCAGGCAGTGATGCAACCAGTCAGGATGCTCTCGATAGTGCAGCTGTAGATCCTTTTGAGGATTTGAAGACCCATGCCAAATCCTTTGTCTCCTGAGGGGGAATAGGTTTTGTCGTGCCCTCTTCACGACTGTCTTGGTGTGCTTGGACCATTTGAGTTTGTTGGTGATGTGGATACTAAGGAACTTGAAACTCTCAACCTGCTCTACTACAGCCATGTCGATGAGAAATGGGGTATGCTCTGTCCTCTTTTTCCTGTAGTCCACAATCATCTAATTTGTCTTGACCACGTTGAGGGAGAGGTTGTTGTCCTGGCACCACACGGCCAGGTCTCTGACCTCCACCCTATAGGCTGGCTCGACGTTGTCGGTGATCAGGCCTACCACTGTTGTGTCATCGGCAAGCTTGATGATGGTGTTGGAGTCGTGCCCGGCAGTGCAGTCATGAGTGAACAGGGAGTACAGGAGGGGACTGAGCACACACCCCTGGGGAGCTCCAGTGTTGAGGATCAACGTGTCAGATGTGTTGTTGCCTACCCTCACCACCTGGGGGCGGCCCGTCAGGAAGTCCAGGATCCAGTTGCAGAGGGAGGTGTTTAGTCCCAGGGTCCTTAGCTTAGTGATGAGCTTTGAGGGCACTATGGTGTTGAACGCGGAGCTGTAGTCAATGAATAGCATTCTCACATAGGTGTTCCTTTTGTCCAGGTGGGAAAGGGCAGTGTGGAGTGCAATAGAGATTGCATCATCTGTGGATCTGGGCAGAATGCAAATTGCAGTGGATCTAGGGTTCCTGGGATGATGTGAGCCATGACCAGCCTTTCAAAGCACTTCATGGCTACAGATGCGAGTGCTACAGGTCGGTTACCATAGTGCTCTTGGGCACAGGCACTATATATGATGGTCTGCTTAAAACATGTTGGTATTACAGACTCGGACAGGGAGAGGTTGAAAATGTCTGTGAAGACACTTGCCAGTTGGTCAGCGCATGCTCGCAGTACACGTCCTGCTAATCCGTCTGGCCCTGCGGGCTTGTGAATGTTGACCTGTTTAACTTCTCTAGGGTCGAGGGCAGTATTTTGACGTCCGGATGAAAGGCGAGTCCGTAGTAAACTGCCTGCTACTCAGGCTCAGAAGGTAGGATATGCATATTATTAGTAGATATGGATAGAAAACACTCTGAAGTTTCTAAAACTGTTTGAATGATGTCTGTGAGTATAACAGAACTCATATGACAGGCAAAAACCTGAGAAAAATCCAACCAGGAAGTGTGGAAATCTGAGGTTTGTCGTTTTTCAAGTGATTGCCTATACAGTATACAGTGACTTAGGGTTCATTTTTGCACTTCCTAAGGCTTCCACTAGATGTCAACAGTCTCTAGAACGTTGTTTCATGCTTCTACTGTGAATAGGGAGAGAATAAGAGCTCCTGGAAGAAGACGACTGAGAAAATGACATGAGTTCAGTGGCCCACTCACGTGAGAGTTAGCTGTGTTCCTTTTCTTTTTTGAAGACCATGGAATTCTCTGGTTGGAATATTACTGACGATTTATGATAAAAACATCCTAAAGATTGATGCTGTACATCGTTTGACATGTTTCTACGAACGTAAATAGAACTTTGTTTGACTTTTCGTCGTGACAGTTTGCGCGCGCTTCCTGCATTTGGAGTAGTGGACTAAGCGCGCAAACAAAAAGGAGGTATTTGGACATTAATTATGGACTTTATCGAACAAAACAAACATTTATTGTGGAACTGGGATTCCTGGGAGTGCATTCTGATGAATATCAAAGGTAAGTGAAGATGTATAATGCTATTTCTGATTTTAGTTGACTCCAAAATGGCAGGTATCTGTATGCTTGTTGTTGTCTGAGCACTGTACTCAGATTATTGCAAAATTTGCTTTCGCCGTAAAGCTTTTTTGAAATCTGACACAGCGGTTGCATTAAGGAGAAGTGTATCTATAATTCTTTGAATAACTGTTGAATATTTTATCAACGTTTATGATGAGTATTTCTGTACATTGATGTGCTCATTCACCGGAAGTTTTGGGAGGCAAAACATTTCTGAACATTACACCCCAATGTAAAATGGGGTTTTTGGATATAAATATGAACTTTATCGAGCAAAACATACATGTATTGTGTAACATGAAGTCTTATGAGTGCCATCTGATGAAGATCATCAAAGGTTAGTGATTAATTTTAGCTGTATTTCTGGTTATTGTGATGCCTCTCCTTGCTTGGAAAATGGCTGTGGTTTTTCTTGTCTTGGAGCTGTCCTAACATAATCTTATGTTATGCTTTCGCCGTAAAGCCTTTTTGAATTCGGACAATGTGTTTGGATTAACGAGAAGTGTATCTTTAAAATGGGATATAATAGTGAATTATGAGATTTTAATTGTTTTGAATTTGCCGCCCTGCTATTTCACTGGCTGTTGAATAGTGTGTCCCGCGGGTGGGACACTAGCGTCCCACATACCCCAGAGAGGTTTAAAAGGTCTTTCTCACATCGGCTGCGGAGAGCGTGATCACACAGTTGTCTGGAACAGCTGGTGCTCCCATGCACGTTTCAGTGTTATTTGCCTCGAAGAGAGCATAGTAGTTTAGCTCATCTGGTAGGCTCTTGTCACTGGGCAGCTCTCAGCTGTGCTTCCCTTTGTAGTCTGTAATGGTTTGCAAGCCCTGCCACATACGACGAGCGTCAGGGCTGGTGCAGTACTACTCGATCTTGGTCCTGTATTCACGCTTTGCTCATTTGATGGTTCGTCAGAAGGCATAGCGGGATTTCTTATAAGCTTCCGGGTTAGAGTCCCGCTCCTTGAAAGCGGCAGCTCTAGCCTTTAGCTCAGTGCGGATGTTGTCTGTAATCCATGGCTTCTGGTTGGGGTAGAGTTGAAGTCGGAAGTTTACATACACCTAGGTTGGAGTCATTAAAACTTGTTTTTCAACCATTCCACAAATGTCTTGTTAACAAACTATAGTTTTGGCAAGTCGGATAAGACATCGACTTTGTGCATGACACAAGTAATTTTTCCAACAATTGTTTACAGACAGATTATTTCACTGTATCACAATTCCAGTGGGTCAGAAGATTACATACACTAAGTTGACTGTGCCTTTAAACAGCTTGGAAAATTCTAAAAGATTATGTCATGGCTTTAGAAGCTTCTGATAGGCTAATTGACAATATTTGAGTCAATTGGAGGTGTACCTGTGGATGTATTTCAAGGCCTACCTTCAAACTCAGTGCCTCTTTGCTTGACATCATGGGAACGTCACAAGAAATCAGCCAAGACCTCAGAAAAAAAATTGTAGACCTCCACAAGTCTGGTTCATCCTTGGGAGCAATTTCCAAACGCCTGAAGGTAACCACATTCATCTGTACAAACAATAGTACGCAAGTATAAACACCCTGGGACCACGCAGGTAGGAGACGTGTTCTGTCTCCTAGAGATGAACGTACTTTGGTGCGAAAAGTGCAACTCAATCCCAGAACAGCAGCAAAGGACCTTGTGAAGATGCTGGAGGAAACGGGTACAAAAGTATCTATATCCACAGTAAAATGAGTCCTATATCGACATAACCTGAAAGGCCGCTCAGCAAGGAAGAAGCCACTGCTCCAAAATCCCCATAATAAAGCCAGACTACGGTTTGCAACTGCACATGGGGAAAAAGATTGTACTTTTTGGAGAAATGTCCTCTGGTCTGATAAACAAAAATAGAACTGTTTGGCCATAATGACCATCGTTATGTTTGGAGGAAAAAGGGGGAGGCTTGCAAGTCGAAGAACACCATCCTAACAGTGAAGGACGGGGGTGGCAGCCTCATGTTGTGGGGGAGCTTTGCTGCAGGAGGGGCTGGTGCACTTCACAAAATAGATGGCTTCATGAGGGAGGAAAATTATGTGCATATATTGAAGCAACATCTCAAGACATCAGTCAGGAAGTTAAAGTTGGTCGCAAATGGGTCTTCCAAATGGACAATGACCCCAAGCATACTCCAAAGTTGTGGCAAAATGGCTTAAGGACAACAAAGTTAAGGTATTGGAATGGCCATCACAAAGCCCTGACCTCAATCCTATAGAAAATTTGAGGGTAGAACTGAAAAAGTGTGTGCAAGCAAGGAGGCATACAAACCTGTCTCAGTTACACCAGCTCTGTCAGGAGGAATGGGACAAAATTCACCCAATTTATTGTGGGAAGCTTGTGGAGGGCTACCCAAAACGTTTGACCCAAGATAAACATTTTAAAGGCAATGCGCCAAATACTAATTGAGTGCATGTACATTTCTGACCCACTGGGAATGTGATGAAGAAATAAAAGCTGAAATAAATCATTCTCTCTACTATTATTCTGACATTTCACATTCTTAAAATAAAGTGGTGATCCTAACTGACCTAAGACAGGGAATTTACACTTGGATTAAATGTCAGGAATTGTGAAAAAATGAGTTTAAATGTATCTGGCTAAGGTGTATGTAAACTTCCGACTTCAACTGTATGTACGGTCACTGTGGGGACAACGTCATCGTCGATGCACTTACTGATGAAGCCAATGAATGATGTGTTGTACTCCTCAATGCCATCGGAGGAATCACGGAACATATTCCAGTCTGTGCTAGCAAAACAGTTCTGTAGCTTAGCATCTGCTTCATCTGACCACTTTTTTATTGATCTCGTCACTGGTGCGTCCTGCTTTAATTTTTGCTTGTAAGCAGGAAATGGGGAGGATAGAATTATGGTCAGATTTGCCAAATGGATGGCGAGGGAGAGCTTTGTATGCGTCTCTGTGTGTGGAGTATAGGTGGTCCAGAGTTATTTTTCCTCTGGTTGCACATTTAACATGTTGACAGAAATTTGGTCAAATGGATTTAAGTTTCCCTGCATTAAAGTCCCCGGCTACTAGGAGCACCGCCTCTGGGTGAGCGTTTTCTTGTTTGCTTATGGCGGAATACAGCTCATTCAATGCTGTCTTAGTGCCAGCCTCTGACTGTGGTGATATGTAAACAGCTACGAAGAATACAGATGAAAACTCTCGGTAGGTAGTGTGGTCTACAGCTTATCATGAGATGCTCTACCTCAGGCAAGCAATAGCTCGAGACTTCCTTAGATATCGTGCACCAGCTGTTATTTACAAAAAGACATAGTCCGCCGCCCCTTATCTTATCAGACACAGCTGTTCTATCCTGCCGGTGCAGCGTATAACCAGCCAGCTGTACGTTGATAGCGTCGTCGTTCAGTCACGTCTGCGTGAAGCATAAGACATTACAGTTTTCAATGACCCGTTGGTAGTTTGCTAGCAGAATGGAAGGAAGTTCGTTTTTTTTTTTTTTTTCTTCAAATGCCTATGAATTCTCAGAAGGTAGCCCGCGCTCCGGACCCTTTTTCTCAGCCTCCTCTTCACGCAAATCACGGGGTTCTGGGCCTGTTCCCGAGAAAGTAGTATATTGTTCGTGTCGGCCTCGTCAGACTCGTTAAAGGAAAAAAAGGATTCTGCCAGTCCGTGGTGAGTAATCAACTGATTCTGCCAGTCTGTGGTGAATAATCGCAGTCCTGATGTCTAGAAGGTATTTTCGGTCATAAGAGACGGTAGCGGCAACATTATGTACAAAATAAGTAAAAAAATAAGTTACAAACAACGCAAATAAACGGACAAAAAAAAAACAATCGGTTGAGGGCACGTAAAACGCCTGCCTTCTTCTAACGGCGCCATCTTATTTGTGCCACAATTTAGACTACAGATAGAACGTTGATCTAACTCCCCATTGCGATAGCGTGGTGCAATGAAGGAATGACGCAGTATACACAAATGGTCGCGCTATAAGCTCGAAACTTAATTGAGGAACAACTGTAGCTCTAGTCCACTTTCTATAGAGGGAAACAGTCAGTTGATGAACAAATACATTAATCAGATGGAAATTGATTGATTGCCTCTCCAATAGCACATGTTCAAGACTGGTTCCCGTGTGTAGGCATCTTCGTGGTCTCTTTACGAGGGTACGTTACGATTCTTGAGCCCTTTCACAAAAAGTGCACTCATATACTCCCCCTCGGGATTTAAAAGGTGTGAGGTATATGGTGGAAACTCCCAGCCATCCTTGCACCGATCCAATGTGAAGGCCAAAAATATCATCAAGGATAACAACCACCTGAGCCACTGCCTGTTCACCCAGCTATCATCCAGAACGCGATGATAGCGATTTTTCGGTGAAAGCACATTTTGCAATATTCTCAGTAGATAGCCCGGCATCACAGGGCTAGCTATTTAGACACCCAGCAAGTTTAGCCTTCACCAAACTCCGATTTACTATTACAAAAGTTTGATTACCTTTGGTGTTCTTCGTCAGAATGCACTCCCAGGACTGCTACTTCAATAACAAATGTTGGTTTGGTCCCAAATAATCCATTGTTATATCCAAACAGCGGCGTTTTGTTCGTGCGTTCAAGACACTATGCGAAAGGGTAAATAAGGGCGGCGAGCATGGCGCATTTCGTGACAAAAAAATTCTAAATATTCCATTACCGTACTTCGAAGCATGTCAACCGCTGTTTAAAATCAATTTTTATGCCATTTTTCTCGTAAAAAAGCGATACTATTCCGACCGGGAAAGCCTGTATACGTACAAAGAGAGAGAAAATAAATACATCTCGTGCGCGAGCGTGAGTCTCAGAGTACTCTGACCAGCCACTATCCAAACGCGATAATGTGTTTCAGCCAGAGGCTGCCTCGATATCATTCAGCTTTTTCCCGGGTTCTGAGAGCCTATGGGAGCCGTAGGAAATGTCACGTTACAGCAAAGATCCTCAGTCTTCATAAAAGAGCCAAGATGAACAACAACTTGTCAGAGAGGGCGCTTCCTGTTTGGAATCTTCTCAGGTTTTGCCTGCCATATGAGTTCTGTTATACTCACAGACACCATTCAAACAGTTTTAGAAATGTTAGGGTGTTTTCTATCCAAAGCCAATAATTATATGCATATTCTAGTTACAGGGCAGGAGTAGTAACCAGATTAAATCGGGTACGTTTTTTATCCGGCCGTGTCAATACTGCCCCCTAGCCCTAACAGGTTAAACAGCCATCACTAACATGGAGTGGCTGCTGCCAACATACTGACTCATCTCTAACCACTTTAATAATTACAAATTTGATGTAATAAATATATCACTAGTCACTTTAAACAATGCCACTTCATATAATGTTTACATACTCATCTCAGATGTACATGCTGTACTCTATACCATCTTCTGCATCTTGCCTATGACGCATGGCCATCGCTCATCCATGTATTTATATGTACATATTCTTATTCATTCCTTTACACTTGTGTGTATAAGTGAGTTGTTGTGAAATTGTTAGATATTACTGCATGGTCGGAACTAGAAGCACAAGCATTTCGCTAGGCTCATATTAACATCTGCTAATCATGTGTATGTGACCAATAAAATGTGATGCTTGTCAACGCATTAGGGAGAGTGAACAAGTGCACACTTCTGGGTGAAGGGAACAGAATCGGAAAGCTGCATGTGTCTAAGACCCATCAAAAAAAAAATTAAAATTAAAAATCACAAAACCAAATCAGTAGAGAGCCTTAACTGGAAACTTCAACCTTTCCTTAATACGTTAAACTGGGCTGGTTTGGGTCACATTTGACAGCTGAATCTCAATAGTGTAAAATGCCATAAAAAGTTGCACATTTTGAAGTAGATGATCATATGTCAGGAAACTCAGGTGTTCACTGGGCAGGAAGTACATGGTCCTCTCGATGTTCTTCACCGACCCAAGTGGGCCCTGGCCGACTCAATCCACATCATAACTGACGTTTTCATTCAGCCACATCATAACTGACGTTTTCAGCCACATATCAGTTTAGGAACTGACTTGGTTGGCTCTAATGGTCTACGGCAGGGGTTCTTAAACTTTTTCAGAATGGGACCCAAATTAGAAATGCTGTGTTTTCCTGGGACCCAAGCAAAATATGCAACTATACATAAATAAAGGTACATTTCATTGCCCTTATGCAATATAGACAAAACCTGTCTCAGCCTCCAGTATTTATGAGTCAGTCAGTCAGTCAGTCAGTCAGTCAGTCAGTCACTCTCCCTCTAATCCCTCTCTCATCCCTCTCTCATCCCATGCCATGCATCAGGACTACCTGGCATGATGACTCCTTGTTGTCCCCCTGGTCATGCTGCTGCTCCAGTTTCAACTGTTCTGCCTGCGGCTATGGAACCCTGACCTGTTCACTGCAATTACTATTATTTGACCATGCTGGTCATTTATGAACATTTGAACATCTTGGCCATGTTCTGTTATAATCTCCACCCGGCACAGCCAGAAGAGGACTGGCCACCCCTCATAGCCTGGTTCCTCTCTATGGTGGTGAGTCAATCACCACCTTCTGGAGACACCTGAAACCCCACCTCTTTAAGGAATACCTGGGGTAGGATAAAGTAATCCTTCTAACCCCCCCCCCCTACCCTCCCCCCAAAAAAGATATTGATGTGGTTGTTCCACTGGATATCATAAGGTGAATGCACCAATTTGTAAGTCGCTCTGGATAAGAACGTCTGCTAAATGACGTAAATGTATGTTTCTTCCTAGGTTTTGGCCTTTCTAGGGAGTTTTTCCTAGCCACCGTGCTTCTACACCTGCATTGCTTGCTGTTTGGGGTTTTAGGCTGGGTTTCTGTACAGCACTTTGATATATCAGCTGACGTAAGAAGGGCTTTATAAATAAATTTGAAAAACAAATAATGAAATATCCATATAAATATATATTAATGTTTATTTTCCCCCTTTAAAAAACACCCTTACATATCTGTCTAGGTTGGAACTGTTGCTGTTAAAATACAATAAATCATTTTCATTCTAAACTGGAATAAACAGATTGATCACATCACACAGATGTAGACCAACAAGCAGGTCTATTCTGGGCTCTGTTTTAGACAGTACAACACTGAGGTCATGCTCAGCCTTGAAACGGTTTCTGTACATTTAAGTATGTCAGAGTTGAACACCCTGACTAACATAGGTATGTGGTGCCAAACTGGACCAGAACATCTACTGCTTTCTCAGTCAGGTGGGAGACCACTTCCTGCTGTAGATGAACAACCCAGAACTGTGTGAGTGTGTTTACCTCAAAAAGCATCTTGCTTCCATCAGTTTATTCCAGTTAAGAATACTAATTATTACTGTATTTTAACAGCAACAGTTCCAATCTAGACTAGTTTTCAACAATAATTTCTACAGTAAGATGTAGAGTAGGCCTGATCCTTTCTACAGCAAGATGTACAGTAGGCCTGATCATTTCTACAGTAAGATGTACAGTGGGCCTGATCATTTCTACAGTAAGATGTACAGTGGGCCTGATCATTTCTACAGTAAGACGTACAGTAGGCCTGATCATTTTTCATCTTCAACTGTACTGTTACTAGGGTTGCACATCAGTAGCTAGCTGGCTTTGGTGAATGTTACCTATTAATTGTGTACAAGGCCAGGGGATTGTTTGAAAGAGAAACTCATATCTACTACTATGAGAGTTAGTTAGTGCTCCCTTATTTCTGCTTATCATCACCTGTTAAAAAATGACAATAATTCCTTGCTAGATGACTTACTTTTCCACTGTTGAAGCAATGTTTCCTGAAGCATTCTGTCCTGTTCTGAAAAAAACTCTGGGTTTACCACCATGTTGTGGATGTTTGGTCAGGACGTGTCGTTTTATTCATTTGTTCGTTATGAGAGACTCATTAGTAAGCACTTCCCCGCACAAAACACATTGTGGGCGCTCCTCGTTATAAGTTTGTATGAAAGAGAGAAACTCATCGGTGTATTGGCGTTTCATGACGATTGAGCTCAGTCAGAACTTGTCGCTAGCATGAGTCCATTTGATGACAGCAGTGAGTGATGGCGAGTGGGAATGACAAGTCAGAGGCAGACAGCGCATCATCTTCTGATGAACCACAGCGCTGCATCGTGTGTGTCGCGGAGTGATCTTCAAGAAAACTGCAGAACAAAAGATCTGGTAAACCACGAAGCCGGCATCTCCCACTGAGCAGAGTGCAGATGCATTCACAGGCATCTCCCTCTCCCACTGCTGCCAAACTGAGCAGAGTGCAGATGCATTCACAGGCATCTCCCTCTCCCACTGCTGCCAAACTGAGCAGAGTGCAGATGCATTCACAGGCATCTCCCTCTCACACTGCTGCCAAACTGAGCAGAGTGCAGATGCATTCACAGGCATCTCCCTCTCCCACTGCTGCCAAACTGAGCAGAGTGCAGATGCATTCACAGGCATCTCCCTCTCACACTGCTGCCAAACTGAGCAGAGTGCAGATGCATTCACAGGCATCTCCCTCTCACACTGCTGCCAAACTGAGCAGAGTGCAGATGCATTCACAGGCATCTCCCTCTCACACTGCTGCCAAACTGAGCAGAGTGCAGATGCATTCACAGGCATCTCCCTCTCACACTGCTGCCAAACTGAGCAGAGTGCAGATGCATTCACAGGCATCTCCCTCTCACACTGCTGCCAAACTGAGCAGAGTGCAGATGCATTCACAGGCATCTCCCTCTCACACTGCTGCCAAACTGAGCAGAGTGCAGATGCATTCACAGGCATCTCCCTCTCACATTGCTGCCAAACTGAGCAGAGTGCAGATGCATTCACAGGCATCTCCCTCTCCCACTGCTGCCAAACTGAGCAGAGTGCAGATGCATTCACAGGCATCTCCCTCTCCCACTGCTGCCAAACTGAGCAGAGTGCAGATGCATTCACAGGCATCTCCCTCTCACACTGCTGCCAAACTGAGCAGAGTGCAGATGCATTCACAGGCATCTCCCTCTCACACTGCTGCCAAACTGAGCAGAGTGCAGATGCATTCACAGGCATCTCCCTCTCCCACTGCTGCCAAACTGAGCAGAGTGCAGATGCATTCACAGGCATCTCCCTCTCCCACTGCTGCCAAACTGAGCAGATGCACTTCGCCAAATCCATTTCAGTAATTAATCAAATAATTATAAATTGACTCTGACACGTCACGACACACCATTAACAAGTCCGCGACCGACCCATACTTTAAGAAAGGCTGGTCTACGGTAGTGTTACACGGTATACCGAAACGTTGATACTTTTTCAATAGTAGAACATGAAAAACGATTTGGTGCTAGAATGTGTTACTTTCGGCACTTCTATCAAATGTGTCTCACGGTTCAAGTCTGTCTGTCTGGATGGCTGACTGGCTGTCTGTCTGTGACTGATAAGCAGAAAGGGTCTGGAGGTGTTTTACACTAACTCACCATCATCAATGATCCAGTCATCGTCCTGCCTCTCTCACCATCCGAGAGTTCCTCGTCCACCCCTTCATACACACTGGTCAAATCTGCCACCTAGACACAGCACACACATCAAAACACGGCTATAACACATACTAGACAACTTGTTCACTAAAACACACAGATTAAAAGTGGCGAAACTGTTAACACACCTGTCAGAACAGGGCTTGGACAACGAACACACACACACACGACTCTCACCTCGTATTTGACCTTCTCTCCCTTGGCTCTCTTGAGCTGCCAGACCACAGTCATCCCCTGAAAGCATGTTCAGGGCAGGCAAGTGACTAGCTGCTTTTAGCCAGGCGGGTGTATTTACATACACTAGCGTTACTTACTATTGTATTGGGTTGCACAAGAACAGTCTGTGGGAAGCCAGAAGTTAAATAAAATGAAAATAAATTTAAAAAATCCATTGGTCATTATGACTGGGGAATTTGAGACAATATCTAAAGTAACATATTATACTGAACAAAAATATAAACGCAACATGTAAAGTGTTGGTCCCATGTTTTATGAGCTGAAATAAAAGATCCCAGAAATGTTCCATACGCACAAAAACCTTCTCTCTCCAACTTTGTGCAGAAATCTTTTTACATACCTGTTAGTGAGCATTTCTAATTTGCCAAGATAATCCATCCACCTGACAGGTGTGGCATAACAAGAAGTTGATTAACAGCCTGATCATTACACAGGTGCACCTTGTGCTGGGGGACAATACAAGGCCACTCTAAAATGTGCAGTATTGTCAAACAACACAATGCTACAGATGTCTCAAGTTTTGAAGGAGTGAGCAATTGGCATGCTCACTGCAGGAATGTCCACCAGAGCTGTTGCAAGAATTTTATGTTAATTTCTCTACCATAAGCCACCACCAATGTCATTTTAGAGAATATGGCAGTACATCCATCCGGCCTTACAACCGCAGCCACGTGTAACCACCAGCCCAGGACCTCCACAACAGACTTCTTCACCTGCAGGATCGTCTGAGACCAGCCACTCAGACAGCTGATGAAACCGATGAGTATTTCTGTCCATAATAAAGCCCTTTTGTGGGGAAAAACTAATTCTAATTGGCTGGGCCTGGATCCCCAGTGGATGGACCTTGCTCCCAAGTGGGTGGGCTTATGCCCTCCCAGGCCCACTCCCCTTCCCAGTCATGGTCCAGTGTGGCTCAGTTGGTAGAGCATGGTGTTTGCACGCCACGGTTGTGGGTTCGATTCCCACGGGGGACCAGTACGGGAAAAAATGTATGAAATGTATGCATTCACTACTGTAAGTCGCTCTGGATAAGAGCGTCTGCTAAATGACTAAAATGTAAAATGTAAATGTGAAATCCACATTAGGGCCTAATGAATTTATTTCAATTAACTGATTTCCTTATATGAACTGTAACTCAGTAAAATCGTTGCGTTTATATTTTTTGTTCAGTATATTAAAAGGAGACTTTCCAAACGTGGGTCTGTTGTAAACTGAGGAAGTTTGGAAAGTCTGTTTAATAATACATTTCTTTAGATATTGTCTCAAATTCACCCCGTCTTAATGACCAACCGCCATGGCACAGTAAGTTGAAATGGAACTTGGGGAGGCTCCAAGATGGCAGCTTGAACGCACACTTCCTACCGACTTTTGAAAGATAGTGAAAAGTGTATTATTTTGAACTACCAAACTAATACTTTGCTTGCTAAAAACACCAGGTTATTGATGATTTAAGACTATATTTTCCAACATGTCACAGCGCGCTGACAGAAAGAGACATCTTATGGCTAACTCCTCAGCTAGTAATGCTCAGGCATCATCCAATGTCGTTACACAAGAGGCAAATGCTTTGATTGACAACTGCCACAACTATACTGGTCTGACAGACTCTGACACGTATCGTGTCAGACGAGGATTTTCCTTCTTCGCCTATAACCCCAAGTAAACCTCCAGCTTCCAAGAAAGGCATGTTTGAACTGGGCCCAGATGCCACTGCCAATAATGATGTTATATCTCATTCCAGGCTCATCAATGCAATGTGCGATGCCTTAGAGAAAATGGTTTGCGACAACTCAATGAAAATCGAGGGCTTAAAAAAAAAAGTTGAAATGAAACTTCTGACTTCCTGTTTCGGTGTAACCCAATTACAATAGGAGCAACGCTAATGTAAACACACCCGCGTTGCTAAAAGTAGCTAGCAAGGAAGCGACAGACCACTTTCTAAAATGTCAACATCACAGAGTAGCTAGCGAGCTAACTGTAGGTAATTATTCATATTACGAACATTCAGTGTAAATGTAATGTAACTAAATCGAGTAATTCTGGAAAAGTTAACTGGCTAATAGTTTCTTTGTTGTTAGTGAGAGCTACTGTAACGTTAGCTGACAGCAAGAGCTTGCTGGCTAAGCCGTATTTGCATGTTCACTCTTGTCTAGCTCGCTAACATGCTTGCTTGTTTGTTTGTTTACAGTAACTTTCCATTCAGACTCACTGCCGCCTGGATTGTCCTTCTTTGTGTTAGGAGCCATTGCTATTTATTGACAACCTTCATCTCTCTCTCTTGGTACACAGCTCAACACAACAGAAGTTTCCGCGCCAAATATTCTTTCCGGTGAAAGTCATTTCCAGGAAATGACGCAGTATGAAAGCAGCCAATCGCTGGGATTGTCGAAGCTGGTCCAGAGAGGAAGAGGCGAAGCGAGAGGATTTACTCCGCTCGAAATCTGTCCACGAAAATAAAACCACTAATTCAAGAGTTGTATGGAGGTCAATGAGAGAGTGTAGAATTTGGTCAACAAAAAATGTAATTGCTGCGTGATGTTTATTTGATCGAATAGAAGTTCCGTAATGGTTAGGTTGTTAAGAATGCACTGATATAAGTGGACTCACCTGGCATTTTGCCAATTAAAAACAATACGACTTTAATACGGAGTTCTGCCTATTTGTTCACACGCATGTCTGCCCTCTCATTGGCTAGAGTGATCCCATCTTGTCTCGCCTCTCCCGTCTGGCTTCCATCTTAGAGGACATGTATTTCCATTGTTTGAGCGGTCTCTTTTCAATATATAATCTTTGGCTTGGCACTTGGTAGAACAATGTGTGTGGTCCAATGTCCGCTTGATGGCAATGTTGTTTCATCGTCGATGTAGGCTAGTACGGTAGGCCTACACTGTAGGTTACAACCTAGTTAACCTTGAATGCAATTTACAATGTATTCATCACTTTATTAGTCAGGGATCTGGACTGTAAGGAATGTTGGTGATGGTGAGTTAAAGTTTGTTTATTGCTTGTTTCATCATCAAGAACACTCGTGCTCTCGAGCACATGATGCCAATACGCACACCATCTCTCTCTCTCTCTTTGTCTCGCTCTCTCTCCAATTCAATTCAAGACGCTTTATTGGCATGGGAAACATATGTTGACATTGCCAAAGCAAGTGAGGTAGATAATATACAAAAGTGAAATAAACAATAAAAATTAACAGTAAACATTTAACATACAGAAGTTTCAAAAGAATAAAGACATTACAAATGTAATATTATGTATATAGACAGTGTTGTCTCTCTATCTCTTTGTCTCGCTCTCTCTCTCTATATATATATATATATATATATATATATATATATTTATATATCTCACTCACTCTCTCTCACACACACAGTCCAACCTCCGTCCATGACCCGTATCTCCCACCTCTCTTTTGACAAGTCAGGGAACATTTCTCTGAAGAGAGGCGAGGCCTCTCTACAGATGCTTTGGCTGCAGAAAGTGTCGCCTTTTTATCGCAATGAAGCTTGTTTCCATGGTGACCCTGGCGGGACTCTGTGCGGGCACAAAAGAATCCCCTGTCCCAGATTTGGAGGATGAAAGCGCGCTCGGGTTTGTGGGACACGCAGACTCATATTGGCACAGTGGTTCTACAATGCGTTCAAACATAAGTCCTACAAAAGATCCATTGTAGGCCATGCAAGTGCAGGTCTCTACTATTCATCTTTGTTCTTGTTTTTGGATTATTGAAGGAATTAACACAGACAACGTTGTCAACGTGTGATAGGCCTAGGCATATTCTGTAGAACAGAGTCCAGGTTCAGGATGACATTTTCTGGGCATCTGAGCTTTAGAAAATAATACCCTATAGCCAGTGGTGTAAAGTATTTAAGTAAAAATACTTAAAAGGACTACTTAAGTCCTTTACTTTACTATTTATATTTTTGACAACTTTTACTTTTACTTCACTACATTCCTAATGAAAATAATGTACTTTTTACTCTATACATTTTGCCTGACACCTAAAAGTACTCGTTACATTTTGAGTCCTTAGCATGACAGTAAAAGTATCCAATTCACACAGTTATCAAGAGAACATCCCTGGTCATCCCTATTGCCTCTGATCTAGCAGACTCACTAAACACATGTGCTTCGTTTGTAAATTATGTTGGAGTGTGCCCCTGGCCATCCAAAAACTAAAATAAAAATAAAATGGTGCTGTCTGGTTTGCTTAATATAAGGAATTTTAAATAATATATGATTTAACATTTGATTGGCTAAAAGCTGTGTGATATATCAGACCATATACCACATTATGACAAAACATGTATTTTTACTGCTCTTATTGTGTTAGTAATCAGTTCATAATAACAATAAGGCACCTCGTGGGTTTGTGGTATATGGCCATTCATGGCTAAGGTCTGTATCCAGGCATTGCGTTTTGCGTTAGAGCAGCCCTTGGCCATGGTATATTGGCCATATACCACACCCCCTCGGGCCTTATTGCATAAGTATATTTGAGCAATTACATTTACTTTTGATACTTCAGTATATTTAAAACCAAATACTTTTTGACTTTTACTCAAGAAGTATTTTACTGGGTGACTTTCACATTTACTTGAGTAATCCTCCATGAAGGTATCTTTACTTTAACTCAAGTATGACAATTGGGTACTTTTTCCACCACTGCCTATAGCACACTCTATCTGCTATAAAACATCAACTTTGGGCACACAGTGTTGTGCCTTCAGTGTTACGCAATGAATTCTTGAACTAGGTTCATGTAGGCTAGACTGAGAGACAACGTATTGTAATGAAACAGCAGGGAGCAGGTCTCGAACCCTCGACCTTCAAGCCCAAAGTCCGGCGCGCTATCGACTGTGCCGCAAAAGCATGCTCGAGCGGCAGAGTCGATTTCCGCGCTTATAAACCCAGGGTCGTTACACTATGGTCAGAGAGCCGATGTGTGACGTATATAGATATTTAGGGCGTGAGAGTATTTGTTTTAAAGATATTCAGGGCATGCTGATTTTGTTTCAAGATACCAAATGTGGCCACAACTTTAGTAACCTGGACACATAGCTAGCTACTCGTTCATTTAGCCCACTTAGCCACAGAACAAGATCCACTAATTGGACATGCCTGTAGTTGGTGAACCATGTGCCCGCTGTCCCCCGGTGTGGCCGGTCACGCATGTGTGTTTGCTCATGCATGCATGTCCGACCCAGGCCGGCGGTTTTTAAAAACGAACGTGCACGCCTCACTCGGCTACACTCGCGCGCTGAGTGTCTGAGTGCCTGTGCCTCGGTGCCTGTTGGTGACGGTTGGAACGAGGGAACGGAAAAGCCAGGACCGTTTTTATACAGTCAACGTTTTTGACGGACAGATACGCGTCCCTAATCATGGTGGGGCGGACAAGCAATGGAACGCATGATTACGCAGGTGCTTCTGGTGCACCCTGTGCGCCCGGACGCAGGAGAGGAGCAGGCACGGTAAGTCAGCCAACCAACAATAGTATACTTGTAACCTCTACCTGTACTATGGCCTCAGCCAAGATGTCTGGACCTTTATGGTACAGGACATAGTGGAGTTGGGCTATCCTTTAATTGTGGTTGCTGGTTCAAGCCTTTAGATGTCAGTCATGTAAAAAATGAAGTAGACCTATGAAGTAGGCCTACTTTTTCCCAGATTACTATTGTGGCTGTAGTCTCTGGCTGTAGAAAGGTAGTGGCTGTAGTCTCTCTCAGACTATGCAACAGTGTCCTTTATGTTCTTGTAGAGGTATTTAAAGAAGGACAGATGTAGAGTCAGAGATACTTATATAAAGTGGTTAAAAGTGATCCAAAAAATGAAGTGAGAGAATGGTCCAGGGGAGAGAGAAGTAAAGATAGAAAGAGGAGAGAAGGAAAGATGGAAAGATGGAGAGAGAAGTAAAGATGGAGATAGACGTAAAGATGGAGAGAGACGTAAAGATGGGGTGAGAAGTAAATATAGAAAGATGGAAAGAGAGGAGAGAGAGGTGGAGAGATGGAGAGAAATGTAAATATACAGTGCATTCAGAAAGTATTCAGACCACTTCCCTTTATCCACATTTTGTTACGTTACAGCCTTATTCTAAAATGGATTAAATTGAAAAAATCCTCAGCAATCTACACACAATAGATTTAGAAAATAAAAAGTTGTCCAACCTAACCTCTGGAATGCGTCACAAGGTGACAAAGCGAAAACAGGTTTTTAGACATTTTTGCAAATGTATTAAAAATAAATAACAGAAATTCCTTATTTACATAAGTATTCAGACCATTTGCTATGAAACTAGAAATTGAGCTCAGGTGCATCCTGTTTCCATTGATCATCCTTGAGATGTTTCTAACAACTTGATTGGAGTCCACCTGTGGTAAATTCAATTGATTGGAAATGGTTTTGAAAAGCACACACCTGTCTATATAAGGTCCCACAGTTGACAGTGCATGTCAGAGCAAAAACCAAGCCAAGAATTGTCCGTAGAGCACCGAGACAGGATTGCGTAGAGGCACAGAAGGTCAGCATTGAAGGTCCCCAAGAACACAGTGGCCTCCATCATTGTTAAATAGAGGAAGTTTGGAACCACCAAGACTCTTCCTAGAGCTGACTGCCGGGCCAAACTGAGCAATCGTGGAAGAAGGGCCTTGGTCAGAGATTTGACCAAGAACCTGACAGAGCTCCAGAGTTTCTCTGTGGAGATGGGAGAACCTTCCAGAAGGACAACCATCTCTGCAGCAGTCCACCAATCAGGCCTTTATGGTAGAGTGGCAAGACGGACGCCACTCCTCAGTAATAGGCACATGACATCTCGCTTGGAGTTTGCCAAAAGCACCTAAAGGACTGTCAGACCACAAAAAAACAAGATTCTCTTGTCTTATGAAACCAAGATTGAACTCTTTGGCATGAATGCTAATGAACATCTGAATGATTCAGAGGACAACTGGGTGAAAGTGTTGTGGTCAGATGAGACCAAAATGGAGCACTTTGGCATCAACTCAACTCGCCGTGTTTGGAGGAGGAGGAATTCTGCGTATGACCCCAAGAACACCATCCCCACCGTCAAACATGGAGGTGGGAAAATTATGCTTTGGGGGTGTTTTTCTGCTAAGGGGACAGGACAACTTTACCGCATCAAAGAGACGGTGGACGGGGCCATGTACCGTCAAATCTTGGGTGAGAACCTCCTTCCCTCAGCCAGGGCATTGAAAATGGGTTGTGGTGGGTATTCCAGCATGACAATGACCCAGAACACACGGCCAAGGCAACAAAGGAGTGGCTCAAGAAGAAGCACATTAAGGTCCTGGAGTGGCCTAGCCAGTCTCCAGACCTTAATCCCATAGAGAATCTGTGGGGGAGCTGAAGGTTCGAGTTGCCAAACGTCAGCCTTGAAACCTTAATGACTTGGAGAAGATCTGCAAAGAGGAGTGGGACAAAATCCCTCCTGAGATGTGTGCAAACCTGGTGGCCAACTACAAGAAACGTCTGACCTAAGTCATGTTTTGCAGAGGGGTCAAATACTTATTTCCCTCATTAAAATGCAAATCATTTTATAACATTTTTGACATGTGTTTTTCTGGATTCTTTTGTTGTTATTCTGTCTCTCACTATTCAAATAAACCTACAATTAAAATTATAGACGGATCATTTCTTTGTCAGTGGGCAAACGTACAAAATCAGCAGGGGATCAAATACTTTTTTCCCTCACTGTAATAACACACAGAAATACAAGCCTTAGGTCATTAATATGGTCGAATCCGGAAACTATCATCTCGATAACCAAACGTTTATTCTTTCAGTGAAATACGGAACTGTTCCGTATTTTATCTAACGGGTGGCATCCATAAGTCTAAATATTCCTGTTACATTGAACAACCTTCAATGTTATGTCATACTTACGTAAAATTCTGGCAAATTAGTTTGCAACGAGCCAGGCGGCCCAAACTGTTGCATATACCCTGACTCTGCGTGCAATGAACGCAAGAGAAGTGACACAATTTCACCTGGTTAATATTGCCTGCTAACCTGGATTTATTTTAGATAAATATGCAGGTTTAAAAATATATACTTCTGTGTATTGATTTTAAGAAAGGCATTGATGTTTATGGTTAGGTACAGTCGTGCAACGATTGTGCTTTTTTCGCAAATGCGCTTTTGTTAAATCATCCCCCGTTTGGCGAAGTTGGCTGTCTTTGTTAGGAAGAAATAGTCTTCACACAGTTCGCAACGAGCCAGGCGGCCCAAACTGCTGCATATACCCTGACTCTGTTGCAAGAGAATTTCCTAGTTAAAAGAAATTAATGTTAGCAGGCAATATTAACTAAATATGCAGATTTAAAAATATATACTTGTGTATTGATTTTAAGAAAGGCATTGATGTTTATGGTTAGGTACACGTCGGAGCAACGACAGTCCTTTTTCGCGAATGCGCACCGCATCGATTATATACAACGCAGGACACTCTAGATAAACTAGTAATATCATCAACCATGTGTAGTTAACTAGTGATTATGATTGATTGATTGTTTTTTATAAGATAAGTTTAATGCTAGCTAGCAACTTACCTTGGCTTCTTACTGCATTCGCGTAACAGGCAGGCTCCTCGTGGAGTGCAATGTAAAGCAGGTGGTTAGAGCGTTGGACTAGTTAACCGAAAGGTTGCAAGATTGAATCCCCGAGCTGACAAGGTAAACATCTGTCGTTCTGCCCCTGAACAAGGCAGTTAACCCACCGTTCCTAGGCTGTCACTGAAAAGACGAATTTGTTCTTAACTGACTTGCCTGGTTAAATAAAGGTAAAATAAATAATTAAATCTACAGAAATTGTCAGCTCTCTCACAAGCCCCATGTAAGATGAAGGTCCTAGATGAGAGGTGAGAGAGCCGTAAATAATAATCGGCCAAATCGATGTCCGATTGTTATGAAAACTTGAAATCGGCCCTAATTAATTGGCCGACCTCTAATATTTAGAGAGATGGAGACAGAAGTAAAGATAGACATATGGAGAGAGATTTTTATTTATTTTATTTTATTTCACCTTTATTTAACCAGGTAGGCTAGTTGAGAACAAGTTCTCATTTGCAACTGCGACCTGGCCAAGATAAAGCAAAGCAGTTCGACACACACAACAACAGAGTTACACATGGAATAAACAAACATAGTCAATAATACAGTATAACAAAAGAAAACAAAAAGTCTATATACAGTGAGTGCAAATGAGGTAAGTTAAGGCAATAAATAGGCCATGGTGGCGAAGTAATTACAATATAGCAAATAAACAATGGAATGGTAGATGTGCAGAAGATGAATGTGCAAGTAGAGATACTGGGGTGCAAAGGAGCAAAATAAATAAATAAATACAGTATGGGGATGAGGTAGGTAGATAGATGGGCTGCTTACAGATGGGCTATGTACAGGTGCAGTGATCTGTGAGCTGCTCTGACAGCTGTTGCTTAAAGCTAGTGAGGGAGATATGAGTCTCCAGCTTCAGAGATGTTTGCAGTTCGTTCCAGTCATTGGCAGCAGAGAACTGGAAGGAAAGACGACCAAAGGAGGAATTGGCTTTGGGGGTGACCAGTGAGATATACCTGCTGGAGCGCGTGCTACGAGTGGGTGCTGCTATGGTGACCAGTGAGCTGAGATAAGGCGGGGCTTTACCTAGCAGAGACTTGTAGATAACCTGTAGGCAGGGGGTTTGGCGACGAGTATGAAGCGAGGGCCAACCAATGAGAGCGTACAGGTCGCAATGGTGGGTAGTGTATGGGGCTTTGGTGACAAAACGGATGACACTGTGATAGACTGCATCCAGTTTATTGAGTAGAGTGTTGGAGGCTATTTTATAGATGACATCACCGAAGTCGAGGATCGGTAGGATGGTCAGTTTTACATGGGTATGTTTGGCAGCATGAGTGAAGGATGCTTTGTTGCGATATAGGAAGCCGATTCTAGATGTAATTTTGGATTGGAGATGCTTAATGTGAGTCTGGAAGGAGAGTTAACAGTCTAACCAGACACCCAGGTATTTGTAGTTGTCCACGTATTCTCAGTCAGAGCCGTCCAGAGTAGTGATGCTGGACGGGCGGGCAGGTGCAGGCAGCGATCGGTTGAAGAGCATGCATTTAGTTTTACCTGCATTTAAGAGCAGTTGGAGGCCACGGAAGGAGAGTTGTATGGCATTGAAGCTCATCTGGAGGTTAGTTAACACAGTGTCAAAAGAAGGGCCAGAAGTATACAGAATGGTGTCGTCTGCGTAGAGTTGGATCAGAGAATCACCAGCAGCAAGAGCAACATCATTGATGTATACAGAGAAGAGAGTCGGCCCGAGAATTGAACCCTGTGGCACCCCCATAGAGACTGCCAGAGGTCCGGACAACAGGCCCTCCGATTTGACACACCGAACTCTATCAGAGAAGTAGTTGGTGAACCAGGCGAGGCAATCATTTGAGAAACCAAGGCTGTCGAGTCTGCCAATAAGAATGTGGTGATTGACAGAGTCGAAAGCCTTGGCCAGGTTGATGAAGACGGCTGCACAGTACTGTCTCTTATCGATGGCGGTTATGATGTCGTTTAGGACCTTGAGCGTGGCTGAGGTGCACCCATGACCAGCTCTGAAACCAGATTGCATAGATGGAGAGAGAAGTAAAGTTAGAAAGATTGAGAGAGATGGAGAGATAAGTAAAGTTAGAAAGATTGAGAGAGATGGAGAGAAGTAAAGTTAGAAAGATTGAGAGAGATGGAGAGAGAAGTAAAGTTAGAAAGATTGAGAGAGATGGAGAGATAAGTAAAGTTAGAAAGTTTGAGAGGGGAGAGATAAGTAAAGTTAGAAAGATTGAGAGGGGAGAGATAAGTAAAGTTAGAAAGATTGAGAGGGGAGAGATAAGTAAAGTTAGAAAGATTGAGAGAGATGGAGAGAGAAGTAAAGTTAGAAAGATTGAGAGGGGAGAGATAAGTAAAGTTAGAAAGATTGAGAGAGGGGAGAGAAGTAAAATTAGAAAGATTGAGAAAGATGGAGAGATAAGTAAAGTTAGAAAGTTTGAGAGGGGAGAGATAAGTAAAGTTAGAAAGATTGAGAGGGGAGAGATAAGTAAAGTTAGAAAGATTGAGAGAGATGGAGAGAGAAGTAAAGTTAGAAAGATTGAGAGAGGGGAGAGATAAGTAAAGTTAGAAAGATTGAGAGGGGAGAGATAAGTAAAGTTAGAAAGATTGAGAGAGATGGAGAGAGAAGTAAAGTTAGAAAGATTGAGAGGGGAGAGATAAGTAAAGTTAGAAAGATTGAGAGAGGGGAGAGAAGTAAAGTAAGAAAGATTGAGAGAGATGGAGAGATAAGTAAAGTTAGAAAGATTGAGAGAGGGGAGAGATAAGTAAAGTTAGAAAGTTTGAGAGGGGAGAGATAAGTAAAGTTAGAAAGATTGAGAGAGATGGAGAGATAAGTAAAGTTAGAAAGTTTGAGAGGGGAGAGATAAGTAAAGTTAGAAAGATTGAGAGAGGGGAGAGATAAGTAAAGTTAGAAAGATTGAGAGAGATGGAGAGAGAAGTAAAGTTAGAAAGATTGAGAGGGGAGAGATAAGTAAAGTTAGAAAGATTGAGAGAGGGGAGAGAAGTAAAGTAAGAAAGATTGAGAGAGATGGAGAGATAAGTAAAGTTAGAAAGATTGAGAGAGGGGAGAGATAAGTAAAGTTAGAAAGTTTGAGAGGGGAGAGATAAGTAAAGTTAGAAAGATTGAGAGAGGGGAGAGATAAGTAAAGTTAGAAAGTTTGAGAGGGGAGAGATAAGTAAAGTTAGAAAGATTGAGAGAGATGGAGAGATAAGTAAAGTTAGAAAGTTTGAGAGGGGAGAGATAAGTAAAGTTAGAAAGATTGAGAGAGGGGAGAGATAAGTAAAGTTAGAAAGATTGAGAGAGATGGAGAGAGAAGTAAAGTTAGAAAGATTGAGAGGGGAGAGATAAGTAAAGTTAGAAAGATTGAGAGAGGGGAGAGAAGTAAAGTAAGAAAGATTGAGAGAGATGGAGAGATAAGTAAAGTTAGAAAGATTGAGAGAGGGGAGAGATAAGTAAAGTTAGAAAGTTTGAGAGGGGAGAGATAAGTAAAGTTAGAAAGATTGAGAGAGGGGAGAGATAAGTAAAGTTAGAAAGATTCACTTCCATGTTCCTTCTGGTTCTTAGGAATAGAATAAGGTTAAAGCTCTCTCTAGGTTCCTTCTCTGTACTGTATATCATTGCAATTCAGTAGGAAACAGTATACTGTTCCCGTATATATCTTAAACGGTCCCCCCCCCCCCCCCCCCTGTTTTCTCTCATAACACCTGATCCCCAAAAGCACTGGATAGGTGTCTACTACTATAACAACCTCCTGCTTTCAACTATCCTGATGTGGTCAAAGAGGAAAGGTGACAAGAAACTGGAGCTGATGAAGACTGTTGGGACACAGCACAGGGAGGAACCATTCCAACCTTTGAACACATAGTGGTGTCTCAATAGTCTACTCTAAAGAGGGTTTCCTTCATTTGCACTGATGTGAAAGAACTGGGTATATGAAAGCAACCTCCTTAGTGTGCATGTATGTGCCATGATTACTTTCACCTATAGTGTGTTTTCAGAGGAGAGGAGGGGAGGGGAGGGGAGAGGAGAGGAGAGGAGCTACTGTAGACTATTGACATTTAGCCTCCTAGACGCTAATGCTCACTGCCATCCTTCACTGATGGTCCAAGCCAGCTCAGCCAATCCGTATCACCCATGCAAATGAGACGGTGGGAGCTGTGCACTGATTGGAGCTCTCTCTCTCCCCTTTGTCATCGCCATGGCAAGAGTTTGGAGACGCTTGGCTGCTGGTCTGTGAGAGAGGGATCACTCTGCCAAAGGGAGGAGAGAGGGAGGGAAGAGGTAGAGTATAGGGAGGGAGAGAGGAGAGAGAGTAGGGCAGAGTGGGCGGGGATACAGGGGGAAGTGAAGAGATGGGAAAGAGGCTGAAAGAGGAAGAGAGCGGGGGAGGTAGAGCGAAATAGAGAGAGGGGGAGGTAGAGCGAAATAGAGAGAGAGGGAGGTAGAGAGAAATAGAGAGAGAGGTAGAGAGAAATAGAGAGAGAGGGAGGTAGAGAGAAATAGAGAGAGAGAGGTAGAGAGAAATAGAGAGAGAGGGAGGTAGAGAGAAATAGAGAGAGACGAAGAGAGAGAGAGAGAGAGAGACATCATCTCACTGATGCTGAGTCACAGACGGGGTGCGGCCGCTGTATCCCATGAGCCTTTAGGGGAAACATGGAGGAGCTCGAGCACACCTGCCCCCAGCTGGTCACGGTAGGGTCTGTGTGTGTGGAGGAGAGGGGGGCTAGCTTGTCTCCTTGTTGTTATGAAACAGATCCACTGTCTGTGTGTGCCTTTGGGGATGTTCTGAATGCTGAGTGAACTGTGTGTTTCTATGTGTTGGGGGAGGGTGGGGGGTTCGGTGTGTTTCCCAGTATTGGCAGGGGTACGTGTGTATAAGCAGCCTAGCATAGATCTCCTGACATGGACACAAAAGCTCAAGAAAACAGGGGCGATGCCAGCCCCATTCAGTCTCTCGCTCTCTCGCTCTCTCTCTCTCGTCTGTTTGCATCTCTCCCTTTTATTCTTTGTGCCTCTCTCCTGCTCTTCATCCTCTCCCCCTCTCCCTCTGTCTCTCTCTTTCTTTACTCCATCACAGTGTTGTTTTCTTAGTTAATCCTTCTTACTCTAGACGTTCTCTGCTTGTGCCAGTGTAAGGCTGTAGTAAGCATGCTCGCTGCGGTCACTTTGATTGGCCGATCGACCGAGGCATCCGCCTGCCCTTTGTCTTCTCTGGGCTCCTCCCCGATTTCACCTTGCAGTGGATTGTGGGAGAAAAGTTACCTCAGTGCGTCCTCCTCACTGTTCCGTTCTCCCCATCTGTTGCCATGGGGATGGGAGCTCACAAGGGAGCTCGCTCTACCTCCTCTTTGTTCTACCTCATCCCTTATCCGGATGGAATACAGAGGTGGAATTACCTTCATATGTCTTGTGTTATGGGAGTGGATCTATGATGTCATTGGGGAGGTCACTGGGAAAGTCATGCATGCTATATTTTCTCTTCCTTTCCTGCTGTAGAGAATGAGAGCCAGAGACATGTCAACAATGTTAACATATGTTTCTCATGCCAATTAAGCCCTTTGAATGGAATTTAATTGAGAGAGAGAGATAGAGAGCGATGGAGTTCCATTTTAGCCAGAAGTAAATCAATACCACTGAGTGCTGCTTGTCCCATCACCATGTAATCGATAGTTGTGATAGAGAATATATATTAGTCCTGATCAATAATCTAATGGATATTACTAAGCCAGAGAGAGGGGATGGCAATCAAAAAGGGGACATGAGTGTCATTCAACTTTTTTTATCTCCTCCATCTCTCGCTTTCCCTCTCCATCTCCCGCTCCTCTCGCCGTCTCCCGCTCCTCTCTCCGTCTCCCGCTCCTCTCTCCATCTTCGTCTCCTCTCGCCGTCCTCCCGCTCCTCTCTCCGTCTCCCGCTCCTCTCTCCATCTTCGTCTCCTCTCGCCGTCCTCCCGCTCCTCTCTCCGTCTCCCGCTCCTCTCTCCATCTCCCGCTCCTCTCTCCGTCTCCCGCTCCTCTCTCCATCTTCGTCTCCTCTCGCCGTCCTCCCGCTCCTCTCTCCGTCCTCCCGCTCCTCTCTCCGTCTCCCGCTCCTCTCTCCGTCCTCCCGCTCCTCTCTCCGTCCTCCCGCTCCTCTCTCCGTCCTCCCGCTCCTCTCTCCGTCTCCCGCTCCTCTCTCCGTCTCCCGCTCCTCTCTCCGTCCTCCCGCTCCTCTCTCCGTCTCCCGCTCCTCTCTCCGTCTCCCGCTCCTCTCTCCGTCCTCCCGCTCCTCTCTCCGTCTCCCGCTCCTCTCTCCATCCTCCCGCTCCTCTCTCCATCCTCCCGCTCCTCTCTCCGTCTCCCGCTCCTCTCTCCATCTCCCGCTCCTCTCTCCATCCTCCCGCTCCTCTCTCCATCTCCCGCTCCTCTCTCCGTCTCCCGCTCCTCTCTCCATCCTCGCGCTCCTCTCTCCATCTCCCGCTCCTCTCTCCATCTCCCGCTCCTCTCTCCGTCTCCCGCTCCTCTCTCCATCCTCCCACTCCTCTCTCCGTCTCCCGCTCCTCTCTCCGTCTCCCGCTCCTCTCTCCGTCTCCCGCTCCTCTCTCCGTCCTCCCGCTCCTCTCTCCATCTCCCGCTCCTCTCTCCGTCCTCCCGCTCCTCTCTCCGTCCTCCCGCTCCTCTCTCCATCTCCCGCTCCTCTCTCCGTCTCTGTCTCCCACTCCTCTCTCCGTCCTCCCGCTCCTCTCTCCGTCTCTGTCTCCCGCTCCTCTCTCCGTCTCCCGTTCCTCTCTCCATCTCCCGCTCCTCTCTCCATCTCCCGCTCCTCTCTCCGTCCTCCCGCTCCTCTCTCCGTCCTCCCGCTCCTCTCTCCATCTCCCGCTCCTCTCTCCGTCCTCCCGCTCCTCTCTCCGTCCTCCCGCTCCTCTCTCCGTCTCTGTCTCCCACTCCTCTCTCCGTCTCCCGCTCCTCTCTCCGTCTCCCGCTCCTCTCTCCATCTCCCGCTCCTCTCTCCGTCCTCCCGCTCCTCTCTCCGTCTCCCGCTCCTCTCTCCGTCTCCCGCTCCTCTCTCCATCTCCCGCTCCTCTCTCCGTCTCCCGCTCCTCTCTCCGTCTCCCGCTCCTCTCTCCGTCTCCCGCTCCTCTCTCCATCTCCCGCTCCTCTCTCCGTCCTCCCGCTCCTCTCTCCGTCTCCCGCTCCTCTCTCCGTCTCTGTCTCCCGCTCCTCTCTCCGTCTCCCGTTCCTCTCTCCATCTCCCGCTCCTCTCTCCATCTCCCGCTCCTCTCTCCGTCCTCCCGCTCCTCTCTCCGTCTCCCGCTCCTCTCTCCGTCTCTGTCTCACGTGCCTCTCTCCGTCCTCCCGCTCCTCTCTCCATCTCCCGCTCCTCTCTCCGTCTCCCGCTCCTCTCTCCGTCTCCCGCTCCTCTCTCCGCCTCCCGCTCCTCTCTCCGTCTCTGTCTCCCGCTCCTCTCTCCATCTCCCGCTCCTCTCTCCGTCCTCCCGCTCCTCTCTCCATCTCCCGCTCCTCTCTCCGTCCTCCCGCTCCTCTCTCCGTCCTCCCGCTCCTCTCTCCGTCTCTGTCTCCCACTCCTCTCTCCGTCTCCCGCTCCTCTCTCCGTCTCCCGCTCCTCTCTCCGTCTCTGTCTCACGCGCCTCTCTCCGTCTCCCGCTCCTCTCTCCGTCTCTGTCTCCCGCTCCTCTCTCCATCTCCCGCTCCTCTCTCCGTCTCCCGCTCCTCTCTCCGTCTCCCGCTCCTCTCTCCGCCTCCCGCTCCTCTCTCCGTCCTCCCGCTCCTCTCTCCGTCTCCCGCTCCTCTCTCCGCCTCCCGCTCCTCTCTCCGTCCTCCCGCTCCTCTCTCCGTCTCCCGCTCCTCTCTCCGTCTCCCGCTCCTCTCTTCGTCTCCCGCTCCTCTCTCCGCCTCCCGCTCCTCTCTCCGTCCTCCCGCTCCTCTCTCCGTCTCCCGCTCCTCTCTCCGTCCTCCCGCTCCTCTCTCCGTCCTCCCGCTCCTCTCTCCGTCCTCCCGCTCCTCTCTCCGTCTCCCGCTCCTCTCTCCGTCTCCCGCTCCTCTCTCCGTCCTCCCGCTCCTCTCTCCGTCCTCCCGCTCCTCTCTCCGTCTCCCGCTCCTCTCTCCGTCCTCCCGCTCCTCTCTCCGTCCCCCTTTCAAATTCTATTGGATTGTTTCTGCCTCTTTTGCTTTTGAGGTTAATCTTTCCTCTCCCTTCTTTTCTTCTCCTCTTTGCCACTTTTCATCTATCATGTTGTTCCTCTGTAAATCCATACCATTTGTGGTTTGTTGCGAAGAGTAAAATGGTTTTGTAGATGTGAATTTGATGCATGTGCTGTTTTAATATGCTGATGTTAACGCTATAACGCTGAACCAATAAAGTGACTAACAGTTAAATCTCTCCCTCTGTTAAATCAATTCAATTCAATTGGCTTTATTGGCATGGGAAACATATATACATTGTCAAAGCAAGTGGAATAGATAAACAAAAGTGAAATAAACAATAACAAATTTACCGTAAACATTACACTCACAAAAGTTTCAAAAGAATGAAGACATTTCAAATGTCATATGTCTATATACAGTGTTATAATGATGTGCAAATAGTTAAGGTACAAAAGTCTCTCTCTCTCTCTCAGGTGCTGACAGAGCCTGCTATCTTTGCCAAGGACACCAGCTGTGAGTGCCGCGCCCCTCATGAGAAACTCTCCATCGCTCAGGCCCGCAGAGGCACCCCAAGTATACCTCCTCTTCTGTTCCAAGCTCCATCACCAGTTCATCACTGTTCATCCTCTTATCCTCATTCTTCATCCTCTCTTCTTCCCCTCCTCAGTATTTTCACTCATAACCATCCCTTCTTTTCCACATCCTCCTCACATTCACTCACTTTCTCCTCCTCCCCTCCTCTCTGATAGTGATATATATGTGTTAGATGTAAACTCTGTGTCCTCTAGATGTAAACCTACTGTGTGTCCTCTAGCTGTAAACTCTCTGTGTGTCCTCTAGCTGTAAACTCTCTGTGTCCTCTAGATGTAAACTCTCTGTGTGTCCTCTAGATGTAAACTCTCTGTATGTCCTCTAGATGTAAACTCTGTGTGTGTCCTCTAGATGTAAACTCTGTGTGTCCTCTAGATGTAAACTCTCTGTATGTCCTCTAGATGTAAACTCTGTGTGTCCTCTAGATGTAAACTCTGTGTGTCCTCTAGATGTAAACTCTCTGTGTGTCCTCTAGATGTAAACTCTGTATGTCCTCTAGATGTAAACTCTGTGTGTCCTCTAGATGTAAACTCTCTGTGTGTCCTCTAGCTGTAAACTCTCTGTGTGTCCTCTAGATGTAAACTCTCTGTGTGTCCTCTAGATGTAAACTCTCTGTGTGTCCTCTAGCTGTAAACTCTCTGTGTGTCCTCTAGCTGTAAACTCTCTGTGTGTCCTCTAGCTGTAAACTCTCTGTGTCCTCTAGATGTAAACTCTCTGTGTGTCCTCTAGCTGTAAACTCTGTGTGTCCTCTAGATGTAAAGTCTCTGTGTGTCCTCTAGCTGTAAACTCTCTGTGTGTCCTCTAGATGTAAAGTCTCTGTGTGTCCTCTAGATGTAAACTCTCTGTGTGTCCTCTAGATGTAAACTCTCTGTGTGTCCTCTAGCTGTAAACTCTCTGTGTGTCCTCTAGATGTAAACTCTCTGTGTGTCCTCTAGCTGTAAACTCTCTGTGTGTCCTCTAGCTGTAAACTCTCTGTGTGTCTTCTAGATGTAAACTCTGTGTGTGTCCTCTAGATGTAAACTCTGTGTGTCCTCTAGATGTAAACTCTCTGTGTGTCCTCTAGATGTAAACTCTCTGTGTGTCCTCTAGATGTAAACTCTGTGTGTGTCCTCTAGATGTAAACTCTCTGTGTGTCCTCTAGATGTAAACTCTCTGTGTGTCCTCTAGCTGTAAACTCTCTGTGTGTCCTCTAGCTGTAAACTCTCTGTGTGTCCTCTAGATGTAAACTCTCTGTGTGTCCTCTAGCTGTAAACTCTCTGTGTGTCCTCTAGATGTAAACTCTGTGTCCTCTAGATGTAAACTCTCTGTGTGTCCTCTAGATGTAAACTCTCTGTGTGTCCTCTAGATGTAAACTCTCTGTGTGTCCTCTAGATGTAAACTCTCTGTGTGTCCTCTAGCTGTAAACTCTCTGTGTGCCCTCTAGATGTAAACTCTCTGTGTGTCCTCTAGATGTAAACTCTCTGTGTGTCCTCTAGATGTAAACTCTCTGTGTGTCCTCTAGATGTAAACTCTCTGTGTGTCCTCTAGCTGTAAACTCTCTGTGTGTGTCCTCTAGATGTAAACTCTGTGTCCTCTAGATGTAAACTCTCTGTGTGTCCTCTAGATGTAAACTCTCTGTGTGTCCTCTAGATGTAAACTCTCTGTGTGTCCTCTTCAGTGGACCGTCCAGTGCGTGTATATGCAGATGGAATATTTGATCTCTTCCACTCCGGCCATGCCAGAGCCCTGATGCAGGCCAAGAACCTCTTCCCCAATGCATACCTCATAGTGGGAGGTATGTAGATATGTACAGACATACATTTATAAACATGTGGATGTAATGACTCTTAGCTAAACATATATGTTACTCATACTATCTGTTACTGTGTACCTTTGTGACTGTCTGTGTGTGTGTCAGTGTGCAGTGATGAGCTGACCCACAAGTACAAGGGTTTCACGGTGATGACGGAGGATGAGAGGTACGAGGCACTGAGACACTGTCGCTATGTCGACGAGGTGGTCCGTGACGCACCATGGACGCTCACACAGGACTTCCTGGAGAAACACCAGGTGTGTCTGACTGTTTCCGTCACACCTGTTTATTCAGCGTTCTCTTGACTGTTTGTGTATGTAGGGTAATGTGCTAGCATGCATGGCTCTTTTCTGGGTGTCACTTTATCTGTATGTGCTTTCTTCCTGTTCTGTGATTCTTGTCTTCCCGTTCTGTGATTCTTGTCTTCCCGTTCTGTGATTCTTGTCTTCCCGTTCTGTGATTCTTGTCTTCCCGTTCTGTGATTCTTGTCTTCCCGTTCTGTGATTCTTGTCTTCCCGTTCTGTGATTCTTGTCTTCCCGTTCTGTGATTCTTGTCTTCCCGTTCTGTGATTCTTGTCTTCCTGTGTTCTGATTGTTTCTTAGATCGATTTTGTGGCTCATGACGATATCCCATACTCCTCAGCAGGAACTGAGGATGTCTACAAACACATCAAGGAGGCAGGTGTGTGTATGTGTGTGTGTGTAAAGCTCTATTCAGAATCCGTCTCAGGTATCCATACGTCTGGAGATTCTTGTATTAGCCGAAATGGCTAGAATGTTCCGCCGACTTCCAGCAGCTAAAATTTGATTAGATGTTACATTTTAAGAACCCTCCCCCGCGTGTCCGTAGGAAGGCTGCAGCGTGTCATGTTTGTTACCGTTTACCGACTGCAAAACTACCGTTTTGCTAGTTTGCAATTTTGCAGAAAATATATGAAAAACATAATTCTGTTTTGCCAGAATTGTGCTGTATTCTTTGAAGGCATTACATCTCCTCTGCTTGAACAAACGATTGTATGGCTTCAACACTCTCCTCCCAAGCAAGCAAGGCATTTGATTGGTTTGACGTGTTGCGAGGCGTCACTAATTTACAATGGGGTTTCCACCACTTTTTAGCGACTTTCTGCCATTGACTTCACCAGGCTTTCCAATTAGGGAAGGATGATTCTCGACGATATGTGTGTGTGTTCCTGTGTGTGTGCGCGCATGTTCATCTGTGTGTGTGTTTATTTATAATATATATAGAATATGTGTGGGTGTTGATTTATAATATATATATAGAATATGTGTGTGTGTTTATTTATAATATATATAGAATATGTGTGTGTGTTTATTTATAATATATATAGAATATGTGTGGGTGTTTATTTATAATATATATAGAATATGTGTGGGTGTTGATTTATAATATATATAGAATATGTGTGTGTGTTTATTTATAATATATATAGAATATGTGTGTGTGTGTGTGTGTGTGTGTGCGCATGTTCATCTGTGTGTGTGTTTATTTATAATATGTATATATATATATATATATATGTGTGTGTGTTCCAGGCATGTTCGTGCCGACCCAGCGGACAGAGGGTATCTCGACCTCTGACCTGATCACTCGTATCGTACGAGACTACGACCTCTACGCTAGACGCAACCTACAGCGAGGCTACACCGCTAAAGAGCTCAACGTCAGCTTCATCAACGTAAGTGTGTGTGTCTGTGTGCTGTCTACCCTTAACAGAACTGTCCCTTTGTGCGCATGTGTGTCCGTGTACACTGTACACTTGGAACATAACTGATGACTTTCAAAAAACACACAGACATACAGTACAGCCAACCTTCCTCCAACCTCCCTCCCTTCAACCTTCCTCCAACCTCCCTCCCTTCAACCTCCTTCCACCTTCCCTTCAACCTCCTTTCACCTTCCTCCAATCTCTCTCCAACCTCCCTCCCTTCAACCTTCCTCCAACCTCCCTCCCTTCAACTTCCTTCCACCTTCCCTTCAACCTCCTTTCACCTTCCTCCAATCTCTCTCCAACCTCCCTCCCTTCAACCTTCCTCCAACCTCCTTCCACCTTCCTCCAACCTCTCTCCAACTTCCTCCAACCTCTCTCCAACTTCCTCCAACCTCTCTCCAACTTCCTTCAACCTTCCTCCAACCTCCCTCCCTTCAACCTTCCTCCAACCTCCTTCCACCTTCCTCCAACCTCTCTCCAACTTCCTCCAACCTCCCTTCCTTCAACCTCCTTTCACCTTCCTCCAATCTCTCTCCAACTTCCTCCAACCTCCTTCCACCTTCCTCCAATCTCTCTCCAACTTCCTTCAACCTCCCTTCCTTCAACCTCCTTCCACCTTCCTCCAATCTCTCTCCAACCTCCTCCAACCTCCTTCCACCTTCCTCCAATCTCTCTCCAACTTCCTCCAACCTCCCTCCCTTCAACCTTCCTCCAATCTCTCTTCAACCTCCCTCTCTTCAACCTCCCTCTAACCTTCCTCAGGAGAAGAAGTACCGCCTGCAGAACCAGGTGGACCGTATGAAGGAGGCAACATTCCTTCAACCTCCCTCCAACCTCCCTCCAACATTCCTCCAACCTTCCTCCAACCTTCCTACAACCTCCCTCCAACATTCCTACAATCTTCCTCCAACCTCCCTCCAACCTTCCTCCAATCTCCCCTCAACCTCCCTCCAACCTTCCTCCAACCTTCCTTTCACCCCCAATCTCCCTCCAACTTGTTGATCATATCACTCCATCATTTTACATCCTCCCTTTTCTCCATCCTTTCTATTCGTTTTTTAAATCTCAACTAGGGTGAACATGATAGGAGATATTGTACAGTGCTCGACTGCAGTGTGACTTTTTGCAGTGTGATATCCAGTGAGCAGGCCTACACTGTTACAGAGCTCTCCAGATAGAGACTGACTTCATAGACAAACAGACACAGTTCTCTATGCTTATAGAATAAGATAATAGACTGTGTCTGCCCTATACATTCTGTTTCTACCTGCATCATTCTGTAACATGGTGCCTGCTGACTGACTGTGCCCTAGTGGAGACTTAACAGAGAGAAACACTGTCCACTAGAGGAGTTGTAGTGTAACTGCATCCTTCCACTAAGGGTTCCACACAGTCTACACGATGGATCTGATGGAACGTAGTTTGCATAGCTCTCTACGAAGTTCTACGTACTTTTGTGCAGCTGAATTTTTGTAACACATGAAATCACTGTGGTGAGCCCTTTGGACTATTGAGATGCACCCCGTTGCCATAGCGACTGCATACATGAATAGATGTTACATCATTTCAACGATGGTAACACCAAGGAATTCAGCTCCCTCCAACTCCCTCCAACCTCCCTTCAACTTTCCTCCAACCTTCCTGCCTCCCTCCCTCCAACATTCCTCCAACCTTCCTCCAACTTCTCCCAACCTCCCCCTCTCCAACATTCCCCCAACCTTCCTGCCTCCCTCTCTCATTCCTTCAACTTTCCTCCAACCTCTCTCCAAGCTCCCTCCAACATTCTCCCAACCAACCTCCCTCCAACCTCTCTCCAAGCTCCCTCCAACATTCTCCCAAACTCCAACCTTTCCCAACCTCCCTCCCTCCCTCCAAGCTCTCTCCCTCCAACCCCCAACCTCCCTCCCTCCCTCCAACCTCCCTCCCTCCAACCTCTCTCCCTCCAACCTCCATCCAACCTTCCTCCAACCTTCCTCAGGAGAAGAAGTACCGCCTTCAGAACCAGGTGGACCGTATGAAGGAGAAAGTGAAGACGGTGGAGGAAAAGAGTAAACACTTTGTCTACCGCGTGGAGGAGAAGAGCCATGACCTCATACAGAAGTGGGAAGAGAAATCACGGGAGTTCATTGGGAACTTCCTGGAACTGTTCGGCCCAGATGGAACATGGGTAAGTAAGGCCTGTCTCTCATGCTCCACTCATGCAAATTTTACAATCACTCATCTGACATGTCACTTCTTTGTTCACAAATCTAATGTATGAACTAAACTGTGTACCTCCAACTAGACTAGTCTTTGAAGTGAAAGTACTCTCACATACCGGTCTCTCTCTCTCTCTCTCTCTCTCTCTCTCTCTTCTCCATCCCTCCACCATATCCTCGCTATCCCTCACCCTATCCTCTCTCCACTCTCTCTTCCTCTCTTTCCATCATTCTCCTCTTGCCCTCTCTCTCTCCATCCCTCTACCACACACCCCCCCCCCCCCCCCCCAACAGAAACAGGTGTTTAGTGAGCGTAGTGGTCGGATGATCTCCTACGCCATGTCACCACGCGGGTCACCTAGCAACAGTCCACCCAGGCAACTGTCTCCATCCCGTTCCCTATCTCCTCCCTCTCGCTGGTCTCAGCCCAGGCCAGCCTCCCCCTCCTCACCCAAAGAGGCCTCAGCCTCCTTCAGTAGCATGAGTGAAGAAGATGAGAACGAGAAGTAGTGCCCCGGACTGTGGAACACATGCCATGTTCAAAATAACTGGGAAGTCAGAAATCTTTGACTTCCAACTTTAGTCAATTCAAGACAATTTAGAACGTGGGGAAAAAACCAGCTCCAACTGGTAAAATCCTTTTGAACAGTCAACTAACTCGGAATTCCAAATCGGAAACTCTGACATCTTTCTAGAACTCCAACCTGTAGATCACTGATGTCATGATTTGACCCCCCCCCCCCCCCCCACACACACACACACACACACACACACACACACACACACTCTGTCATCTTCTTCCACACACTGACAGCAATGACGGGATGCTGAAACTGTATCTTCCAGGAAGTAGATATGCAAGACAGAGGTGGGTCATGGGAAATGTAGTCTAGTGCTATAGCACAAAGAAGCCATCACAGTCTCTGTTGCCTGGGCAATGAAGCAGATGGGAGTGTAGAGAAGATGATGCGACTGATCTGTTTTCGATTGCTCAGGTCTGACAGAGGCAGTAAATAAAATAGTGCCTGTTGATCATATCACTCCATCCTTTTATGTCCTCCCTTTCTTTTCTCTATCCTTTCTTTGTTTTCTCTCATTGTGAGAACAACTAGGGTGAACATGATAGGAGATATTGTACAGTGCTCGACTGCAGTGTGACTTTTTGCAGTGTGATATCCAGTGAGCAGGCCTACACTGTTACAGAGCTCTCCAGATAGAGACTGACTTCATAGACAGACAGACACAGTTCTCTATGCTTATAGAATAAGATAATAGACTGTGTCTGCCCTATACATTCTGTTTCTACCTGCATCATTCTGTAACATGGTGCCTGCTGACTGACTGTGCCCTAGTGGAGACTTAACAGAGAGAAACACTGTCCACTAGAGGAGTTGTAGTGTAACTGCATCCTTCCTGGGAGACGAGGAGAGATGGCTACTTAAGACTATTGAAATGCACCCCACTGAATCACAAATTCTTCTGTACCAGATTATTTGCCATAGGGACTGCATAAATGATGGAGTTAAGAGTGTTGGGCCTGCAGTTAAGAGTGTTGGGCCTGTAACTGAAATGTTGCTGGTTCGAATCCTCGAGCTGACTAGGTGAATACTCGAGCTGACTAGGTGAATCCTCGAGCTGACTAGGTGAATCCTCGAGCTGACGAGGTGAATCCTCGAGCTGACTAGGTGAATCCTCGAGCTGACGAGGTGAATCCTCGAGCTGACTAGGTGAATCCTCGAGCTGACGAGGTGAATCCTCGAGCTGACTAGGTGAATCCTCGAGCTGACTAGGTGAATCCTCGAGCTGACTAGGTGAATCCTCGAGCTGACTAGGTGAATCCTCGAGCTGACTAGGTGAATCCCCGAGCCAACGAGGTGAAAAATCTGTAGACGTGCCCTTGAGCAAGGCACTTAAACCTAATCGCTCTGCTACAGAAACTGATCTAGCTATTCAGCAGCATTTAGAATGTACCATTGTGACTGAGCTTATTCAGGGAACTTCCTTAGATACCAGAGAACAAAGGTTATAGTCCAGGGATGGCCAGTGTTATCCACAAAAGGCAGGCGTGGCCATAGAATCAGGTGGCTGGAACAAAAACTAGTAGCGGCCATTTGTGGATTGGCTTGTTCACCTCTGCTGTGGTCGAATCATCATGGTCTCTGGCCTAGCTAGTCACAACACCACACAGAACTGTGAACTCTTCAACTCAATGTCTCTCGCTATGACACAACTGTTCCACAGCAGAAAGCCACATGAGAACACATGAAACCACTTGCTACCACAGAACTCCTGATCCACCTTGGAGATGTTCGTGTCCTGTATGTAACGTATGTAACCCTGCACTGTATGTACAAACTTTGGAATGTCTGTTTCTTTGTATTGTCTTATTTTCTAATGGCTTCAGATGTAAATAAATAGAAAAGAAAAATCATTGAAAGAGAAGCAGCTTGGTGATTGTTTCCGCTCAATCTCTCTCTTTTTCAGCAGATACAGACTTGCACACACACACACACACACACACACACACACACACGCAGAGCGGAACAGAGCGGAACAGAACAGTGGCAGTTGTTTTTCTTTTTACTGTAGGTTTGAATAATTTACAGTAGGTACTGCAGTAGGTATTACAGTATGTATTACAGTAGGTATTAAAGTGGGTATTACAGTAGGTATTGCAGTAGGTATTACAGTATGTATTACAGTAGGTATTAAAGTGGGTATTACAGTAGATATTGTAGTAGGTATTACAGTAGGTATTACAGTAGGTACTAAAGTGGGTATTACAGTAGATATTGTAGTAGGTATTACAGTATGTATTACAGTAGGTATTAAAGTGGGTATTACAGTAGATGTTGTAGTAGGTATTACAGTAGGTACTAAAGTGGGTATTACAGTAGGAATTGTAGTAGGTATTACAGTAGGTATACAGTAGGTATTAAAGTGGGTATTACAGTAGGTATTACAGTAGATATTGTAGTAGGTATTAATGTGGGTATTACAGTAGGTATTGTAGTAGGTATTACAGTAGTTATTGAAGTGGATATTACAGTAGTTATTGTAGTAGGTATTAAAGTGGATATTACAGTAGGTATTGTAGTAGGTATTACAGTAGTTATTGTAGTAGGTATTAAAGTGGATATTACAGTAGGTATACAGTAGGTATTGCAGTGGGTATTACTGTAGGTATTAAAGTGGGTATTACAGTAGGTATTGTAGTAGGTATTAAAAAGGGTATTACAGTAGGTATTGTAGTAGGTATTGTAAAGTGGGTATTGCAGTAGGTATTAAAGTGGGTATTACAGTAGGGTTAACAGTGGGTATTGTAGTAGGTATTACAGTAGGTATTACAGAAGGTATTGTAGTAGGTATTACAGTAGGTATTACAGTAGGTATTACAGAAGGTATTGTAGTAGGTATTACAGCAGGTATTGTATTAGGTATTACAGTAGGTATTGCAGTGGGTGTTGTAGTGGGTATTGCAGTAGGCATTAAGGAAGGTTTTCTAGTAGGTATCTTAGTAGGTATTGTAGTAGGTATTACAGTAGGTTTTGCAGTAAGTATTACAGTAGGTATTACAGAAGGTATTGTAGTAGGTATTACAGTAGGTATTACAGCAGGTATTGTATTAGGTATTACAGGAGATATTGCAGTGGGTGTTGTAGTAGGTATTGCAGTAGGCATTAAGGTAGGTTTTACAGTAGGTATCTTAGTAGGTATTGTAGTAGGTATTACAGTAGATTTTGCAGTAGGTATTACAGAAGGTATTGTAGTAGGTATTACAGTAGGTATTATAGAAGGTATTGTAGTAGGTATTACAGTAGGTATTTTAGTAGGTATTGCAGTGGGTGTTGTAGTAGGTATTGCAGTAGGCATTAAGGAAGGTTTTACAGTAGGTATCTTAGTAGGTATTGTAGTAGGTTTTACAGTAGGTATTGTAGTAGTTATTAAAGTGGGTATTGCAGTACGTATTACAGTAGGTTTTGCAGTAGGTATTGTAGTAGGTATTACAGTAGGTATTGTAGAAAGTATAGCAGTAGATATTACAGTAGGTATTGTAGAAAGTATAGCAGTAGGTATTACAGTAGGTATTGTAGAAAGTATAGCAGTAGGTATTACTGCAGGTATTAAAGTGGGTATTACAGTAGGTATTGTAGTAGGTATTACAGTAGGTATTGCAGTAGGTATTGTAGTAGGTATTACAGTAGGTATTGCAGTAGGTATTGAAGTGGGTATTACAGTAGGTATTGTAGTAGGTATTAAAGTAGGTATTGCAGTAGGTATTACAGTAGTTATGGTAGTAGGTATTAAAGTGGATATTACAGTAGGTATTACAGTAGGTATTGTAGTAGGTATACAGAAGGTATTGCAGTGGGTATTACAGTAGGTATTGTAGTAGGTATTAAAAAGGGTATTACAGTAGGTATTGTAGTAGGTATTGCAGTAGGTATTGTAGTAGGTATTACAGTAGGTATGGAGTAGGTATTGTAAAGTGGGTATTGCAGTAGGTATTAAAGTGGGTATTACAGTAGGGGGAGCAGTGGGTATTGTAGTAGGTATTACAGTAGGTATTGCAGTAGTTAAAGTGGGTATTACAGTAGGTATTACAGAAGGTATTGTATTAGGTATTACAGTAGGTATTGCAGTAGATATTACAGTAGGTATTGCAGTAGGTATTGTAGTAGGTATTGCAGTAGGTATTACAGTGGGTATTGTAGTAGGTATTAAAGTGGGTATTACAGTAGGTATTGTAGTAGGTATTAAAGTAGTTATTGTAGTAGGTATTAAAGTGGATATTACATTAGGTATTACAGTGGGTATTACAGTAGGTATTACAGTAGGTATTAAAAAGGGTATTACAGTAGGTATTGTAGTAGGTTTTACAGTAGGTATTGTAGTAGTTATTAAAGTGGGTATTACAGAAGGTATTGTAGTAGGTATTACAGTAGGTATTACAGCAGTTATTGTAGTAGGTATTACAGTAGGTTTTGTAGTAGGTATTACAGTAGGTTTTGTAGTAAGTATTACAGTAGGTATTGCAGTGGGTGTTGTAGTAGGTATTGCAGTAGGCATTAAGGTAGGTTTTACAGTAGGTATCTTAGTAGGTATTGGAGTAGTTCAAGTGGGTATTACAGTAGGTTTTGTAGTAGGTATTGTATTAGGTATTCTAGTAGGTATTACAGTAGGTATTAAAGCGGGTATTACAGTGGGTATTGTAGTAAGTATTACAGTAGGTATTGTAGTAGGTATTACAATAGGTATAGCATTAGGTATTAAAATGGGTATTAAAGTTGGTATTGTAGTAGGTATTACAGTAGGTATTACAGTAGGTATTACAGTAGGTTTTGTAGTAGGTATTGCAGTGGGTATTGTAGTAGGTATTAAAGTAGGTTTTACAGTAGGTATTCTGTAAGTATTACAGTAGTTATTGCAACTTGATCTCATGCTCAATACCTCTACAGTATGTTGTTGTATTGTATTGTATAAGCTAACCGCTACTGTACCATGTATGCATCCACAAGTTACTGTTTGTTTTGTGGTAGTATACATATGCATGATCTTTCTCTACGGGGAGGATGTCATATATGCCAAGTGCTCAGCCATCTCCTTACATCAGAGATTGTCACGACTCCCGCCGAAGTCAACCCCTCTCCTTGTTCGGGGGCGTTCTGCGGTCGACGTCACCGGGTTACTAGTTGCCACCGATCGATGTTTCCCTGTTCGTTTGGTTTTGTCTTTATTGTGTACACCTGTTTTGATTTCCCTAATTATGTTCATTATTTAAACCTCTGCATTTCCTGTTTGTCTTGTCGGTGATTGTTTGTCCGTTTAGTGTAGTTGGAGGTGTTTTCTCCAGACTATGTATTTTTATGAGAAGATGGATTTGAATAATTTTAGTAAACTCGTTTTGTTTACCTTCATCCCTGTGTCCTGCGCCTGACTCCTCCACTTCTCTAAGAAGATCCGTTACAGAGATACAGTAGGATACATGAGAAATCTATTTATATTTATTTAAAAAATGTAAAAGAATGTATTAAAAATTATACATTTCAATGTTTCCATTGCATTTACAACTCTACTGATAGTTTTGTCACAAAAACTGTAAAAAAAAATATGTATATAAAAGCAAATGTACCTACTCTGGTCTTTGCACATGCTCTCTAGCCAACAGCTTGCAGATACAGTGCAGGTAGGCTGGTCTACATAATGATATTGGATAAGAGCGAGAATTTGTCAAACGGCAGTCAAGCATCATGTCACCAGAATAACACCCTCGATATTTATTGGAAAGGACCATCAAGATCACAGTGCACTTTCACCACCCTCTGAAGTTCATCATAACTTATTTCATCTGTAGCCTAATAAACTGCATGGTTTTCCGAGTCGTAGTGGGAGGACCACACAAGTTTTCTTCGATATGATGGTTATATCAATATTTGTCCATAAAGGGGTTTCCCTCACCATTTATTGCATAAATAAAGATCCTATCATGTCGAAAGAAGTAATTATCTGTCGGCATTTATAAAATTGTGACAAAACTGTCCATCACAGCTGTCGTGTTTTTTTATTCGGTATGACTTTATTCACATAAAAACTGTGAATGGAAACGTGGTAACTGGCTGACATAACGAGAAAAATTGCTGATGCTTTTTACCATACTTAACCTTCCTACTAAAAAATGGCAATTATTTCACTCATATTGTATCTGTTTCATAGAAATCTTGAAACACTGGACAGTTACTTTAAATACAAGGCTGAGTCAGTGTGGCGTCGTTAGCGATAGTCTTGGTTAGCGTGAGAATGTTCATAGTTGCTTGCCGGGTTGATGGTGCCACAGGTGACATGGCCATCATTAGAATTGGTCATGTACCGTTAGCACGGTCGTATCCGGGTGTGGAAGCAGCAGGGAATGGACTTGGACTGAAACTAACCACCAGGGCATTTGTTCTATGTCTCCCTCTCGTCGGGTCTTTAGAATCGTTAATGTGATGACATGCTATTTTTCCAAATTGACTACCTAACGTTTAATTGATTACAATATTGAATTGAATCATGCAACAATTAACTCATTAGTAACAAGGGGCACCACAGAGAAGTTTATTTAAGGAGTTCCGTCTTCCGAATGAACTCTTAGAGCACTAAAGATCTCTTACATTTCAGTCATCAATCAGTCGCTAATTATTATTATTAATTATTATTTACCTTCTATCAGTCTCATCTGAATGTCGTAAAATTCTTGGTTACCTGCACGAACCCTAGTTTCCATATGAATCAGCAATATACAAATTGGCTTAATTATTTATTTTCTAACTAAATAAATCACAGAAATACATAAAACAAACAAACAGTAGATATTGGTTACTAACAATGATAGAAAAGTCCCTAGCGGGCTAAGCCAATATGATGGCTTGGTAGACAAAAAGGAAAGGGGTGGGGACTGAGAAAGAGCGGGAAAGACAAAATGGATTCACTACACACAGTCTATAATTATATTCATTGAAATGCTAATCCTTTGCACATGAACGGCCGCTAATTCGAGAATAGTTGCAATTTATATATTTACGCCCGTATGTCGTTGTTGTCTTCACTGTTGGAATCCTCGATCGTCCTTTAGGGTCCATCAGGGTCTCTGGTTTCCCAGAAGACACAAATGTCTTTCGTGGATGTACGTGGTTAGATTGCATACTTCAGAGTACCATTCGGAAATGTTCTCATAAATGCTTCGACGGTTGTCGGTATTCTCGTTCTATATTTACGTCATTTCTATGTGCAGACTAGTAATTATAGGTCTAAGATTTGCTCTTATTCTGTAGTGATCGATAGTCTCAGAGTTTAACCATTTCCAGACGTGTAGCCAATGCTCCACATGGTATGGTCTTGTCCTTTGGTAGAGTTGTAGTGCCAACTATTTCAGCTGCATGTTTTCTAGTCTTAGAAATTCAACCATTTGCAACCTTAGCTTAGTTTGCGTGGTCTGGTGTGAATTTCATCAGGGTTTTATACATTTAAGTAGAAAAGGGCGGTTCCATGATGCCTACGTAATGTCTATGCTCACGTGGGCGTGGCCACTGACTAGCTAATCTTCGTATGAAAATCCATACTCTCATTTAGAAGGTTAACAAAACCTTGCATCTTTTCACAAATAGTCTCATGTTTAATCATATATGTTTCACAATTGTCACGACTTCCCGCCGAAGTCGGTCACTCTCCTTGTTCGGGTGGCGTTCGGCGTCACTGGCCTTCTAGCCATCGCCGATCCACTTTTCATTTTCCATGTGTTTTGTCCTTGTCTTACACACCTGGTTTCAATTCCCCAATTACTTGTTCATTATTTAACCCTCTGTTCCCCCGTTTGTTTGTGAGTAATTGTTTTTTGTATTGAAGTCCGTATTTGTGGCCTTGTATTTATACAACGTGTAATGTGATATTATTGAGTAAAATTGCTTTCATTACTCATATCTGCTGTCCTGTGCCTGACTCATCTCACCAGCTACACACAGACGCTTCACACACAATATTTAGATGTAAACCTGACAGCTGAGAAATGTGTTTCCTGTCCTTCATGAGATCACCAAAAGAAACACACTCGTCATAACTGTCCCTTAATTGTCCACAGACCATTCCCACATTCTCAAAAGTGGAAATATTGTTTCATTATCCCATCTTGGGGATTTAGGAGTTTGACCAAGTCTATCTTTTTGGCAGTTTCTACCAGGTATTTATGATCCTCCCCCCAGGGCACGTCCTGACACGCTTTCTGAGACAATAGAATAATAAAAATGCATCTGTTTGTTCTGGATTCTTTCAGTAACATAAATATAACATACTTAATGCATAATAAATCTATTTAGTTTATTCCCGTTGTTCCTGAAATAACTTAGTGTTCTTATACCCAAGTGGCGCAGTGGACTAAGGCACTGCATCGCAGTGTTGCGGCGTGACTAGGAGTCCCATAGGGCGGTACACAATTGGCCCAGCGTCATCCGGGTAAAGGGAGGGTTTGGCCAGGGGGGGGCTTTACTTGACTCATCACGCTCTAGCGACTCTGTGGCGGGCCGGGCGCCTGCAGGCTGACCTTGGTCTTCAGTTGCACAGTGTTTCCTCTGACACATTGGTGCAGCTGGCTTCCAGGTTAAGCAAGCGTGTGTTAAGAAGCGCGGCTTGGCAGGCCATGTTTCTGAGGACGCATGACTCGACCTTCCCCTCTCCCGAGCCCGTTGGGGAGTTGCAGCTATGAGACAAGATCGTAATCACAAAATTGGGAAGAAAAATAGGGTAAATATTACAACAAAAATTTAAATAAAGTGTTCTTATAATGTTCATATAGTTATTTACTGCAACTCTCTCTCTTTTCTGTAACTTGCTGTCAGAGCACGCCACTGTAACTATGACAATCGTACCAATCGTTAACTATGACAATGGCCCACACTGATGCCATCTGTGCCCAATCAAAACTGTGTCCCCAAAGGGAGGAAAGGAAAGCTTCTTTTCCCCATCGGGTCTGAAACCAAACCCTCGGCCTCTGTCTCAGCCTGATTCTTTGTAGGGGAGAGGAACACTGGTTCTATTCCGTGGGACTGAACAATCTGAGACTGGAGCTGGACACTAATTCGGACACTTATAAGAAATGCCGCTATGCCCTCTGACGAACAATCAAACAGGCAAAGCTTCAATACAGGACTAAGATTGAATCCTACTACACTGGCTCTGATGCTCGTCGGATGTGGCAGGGCTTGAAAACTATTACGGACTACAAAGGGAAACACAGCCGCAGCCCAGTGAAGCGAGCCTACCAAACAAGTTAAATGCCTTTTATGCTCGCTTTGAGGCAAGCAACACTGAAGCATGCATGAGAGCACCAGCTGTTCTGGATGACTGTGTGATCACACTTTTTGGAGCCAATGTGAGCAAGACCTTTAAACAGGTCAACATTCACAAAGCTACTCGGCCAGACGGATTACCATGATGTGTACTCAAAGCATGCACGGACCGACTGGCAAGTGCCTTTACTGACATTTACAACATTTTCCTGAACTAGTCTGTAATACCTACATGTTTCAAGCAGACCACCATAGTTGCTGTGCCCAAGAAAGTGAAGGTAACCTGCCTAAATGATTACCTCCCCGTAGCACTCACATCAATGGCCATGAAGTGCTTTGAAAGGCTCACAACACCATTATCCCGGAAACCCTAGACCCAGTCCAATTCGCATACCGCCCCAACAGATCCACAGATGACGCAATCTCAAATCGCACTCCACACTGCCCTTTCCCACCTGGACAAAAGTAACACCTACGTGAGAATGCTATTAATTGACTACAGCTCAGCGTTCAACACCATAGAGCTCACAAAGCTCATCACTAAGCTAAGGACCCTGGGACTAAACACCCCCTTTGCAACTGGATCCTGGACTTCCTGACAGGCCGCCCCCAGGTGGTGAGGGTAGGCAACAACACATCCGCCATGCTGATCCTCAACATAGGGGCCCCTCAGGGGTGCATACTCAGTCCTCTCCTGTACTCCCTGTTCACTAACGACTGCACGGCCAGGCACGACTCCAACACCATCGTTCAGTTTGCCGATGACAACAGTGGTAGGCCTGATCACCGACAACACAGCCTATAGGGAGGTCAGAGACCTGGCCGTGTAGTGCCAGGACAACAACCTCTCCCTCAACATGATCAAGACAAAGGAGTTGATTGTGGACTACAGGGAAAGGAGGACGGAGCACGCCCCCATTCTCATCGACGGGGCTGTAGTGGAGCAAGTTGAGAGTTTCAAGTTCCTTAGTATCTACATCACCAACAAACTAACATGGTCCAAGCACACCAAGACCGTCGTGAAGAGGGCATGACAAAACCTATTCCCACTCAGGAGACTGAAAAGATTGGCATGGGTCCTCAAAAGGTTCTACAGCTGCACCATCGAGAGCATCCTGACTGGTTGCATCACTGCCTGGCATGGAAACTGCTCAGCCTCCGACCGCAAGGCACTACAGATGGTAGTGCGTACGGCCCAGTACATCACTGGGGCCAAGCTTCCTGCCATCCAGGACCTCTATACCAGGCCGTGTCAGGGAATGCCCTAAGAATTGTCAAAGACTCCAGCCACCCAAGTCATAGACTGTTCTCTCTGCTACTGCACGGCAAGAGGTACCGGAGAACCAAGTCTAGGTCCAAGAGGCTTCTAAACAGCTTCTACCCCCAAGCCATAAGACTCTTGAACATCTAATCAAGTGGCTATCCAGACTATTTGCATTGCCCCCCCTCTTTTAAGCTGCTGCTACTCTCTGTTTATTATCTATGCAGTCACTTTAATAACTCTACCTACTGTACATGTACATATTAACTCGACTAACCGGTGCCCTCGGACACTGACTCTGCACCGGTACCCCCTGTATATAGCCTCGCAATTGTTATTTTACTGCTGCTCTTTAATTATTTGTTACTTTTATTAGGTATTTTTCTTAAAACTGCGTTGTTGGTTAAGGGCTTGTAAGTAAGCATTTCACTGTAAAGTCTACACCTGTTGTATTCGGTGCATGTGACAAATACAATTAGATTTGTAAGGGCTATTTGACCAAGAAGGAGTGATGGAGTGCTGCATCAGATGACCTGGCCTCCAGAATCACCCGACCTCAACCCAACTGAGATGGTTTGGGATGAGTTGGACCGCAGAGTAAAGGAAAAGCCGCCAACAAGTGCTCAGCATATGTGGGAACAACAACACTGTTGGAAAAGCATTCCAGGTGAAGCTGGTTGAGAGAATGCTGAGTGCAAAGCTGTCATCAAGGCAAAGTGTGGCTACTTAGAAGAATCTCAAATATAACATTATTTGTTTAACACTTCGTTCACTACATGATTCCATATGTGCTATTTCATAGTTTTGATGTCTTCACTATTATTCTACTATGTAGAAAATAGTAATGAATTAGTGGGTCCAAACTTTTGACTGGTACTGTATGTTTACCAGGACTTCTAATCTAAACCTGTATCTGGGTTGTTGTGATAACTCAGATTCCACAAGATACAGATCTGAAGAGGATGAGAGGACAACGAGCTGTGGTGATCTGTCAGTAACCTTGGTAATGTTGGCATAACCTTACCCAAATGTTGTCAATGTAGGCTACTTCTTGCTCAGTGTCACTCTGTCAATCATGCCACTGCAACAAATACAGGTTTCTCCTCTACAACTAATCTGCCCACCATAACCCAGACCTGTGTGTGGGTGTGCATGCCTACTGAAAAACAAATGACAAAATACAAATCCTCAAATTAAAACGTTAAAAAAAATGTATACATTATAAATTGATCATTATGATACAGTACAAAGTTCACAATGGCAAAACATATAACTTGTGATAAAAATACATTTCTGAAATCATTCTTATATTACAGTTACATAACAGCAACACTATCACATCCAAACACACTGGCTGAGAGATGAAGAAATGATTTCTTATTGCACAATTCAGTGTAACAGAACACAATAAGCTCAGGTCATCCATTGCGTTCTGTCAGTTTAGTCCATATACACATTTGAGAATATATCAGTATTCTCCAACGGACCCTGATCCCACATAATTCTCCCTTAAACGTGCGTGCGTGCGCACACACACACACACACACACACACACACACACTTTCTCTCTTCCTCAAGCTATGCCAGAGTTCTCGCCTGATAGAACCATCTTAGTGTGGTCGTCATCATGCTCGTCGTCAGGGAGTGGCTCGTACTGGCGACGATACAACATGCGGGTTACCAAGGTGATGATGAACATCTCCAGGATTAACAACTGTTGACTCATCACTACAGAGAGAGGAGGAGGGCGTGGGAGAGAGAGAGAGATGGGAGAGAGAGGGGAAGAGAGAGGAGGAGGGCGTGGGAGAGAGAGAGATGGGAGAGAGAGGGGGGAAGAGAGAGGAGGAGGGCGTGGGAGAGAGAGAGAGATGGGAGAGAGAGAGGGGGGAAGAGAGAGGAGGAGGGCGTGGGAGAGAGAGAGAGATGAGAGAGAGAGAGGGGGAAGAGAGGAGGAGGGCGTGGGAGAGAGAGAGAGATGAGAAAGAGAGAGGGGAAGAGAGAGGAGGAGGGCGTGAGAGAGAGAGAGATGGGAGAGAGAGAGGGGGGAAGAGAGAGGAGGAGGGCGTGGGAGAGAGAGAGAGATGAGAGAGAGAGAGGGGGAAGAGAGAGGAGGAGGGCGTGGGAGAGAGAGAGATGAGAGAGAGAGAGGGGGGAAGAGAGAGGAGGAGGGCGTGGGAGAGAGAGAGAGATGGGAGAGAGAGAGGGGGGAAGAGAGAGGAGGAGGGCGTGGGAGAGAGAGAGAGATGAGAGAGAGAGAGATGGGAGAGAGAGAGGGGAAGAGAGAGAAGGAGGGCGTGGGAGAGGGAGAGATGAGAGAGAGAGAGGGGGGGAAGAGAGAGGAGGAGGGTGTGGGAGAGAGAGAGAGATGGGAGAGAGAGAGGGGGGAAGAGAGAGGAGGAGGGCGTGGGAGAGAGAGAGAGATGGGAGAGAGAGAGGGGGGAAGAGAGGAGGAGGGCGTGAGAGAGAGAGAGAGAGGGGGGAAGAGAGAGGAGGAGGGCGTGAGAGGGAGAGAGAGAGTGGGGGGAACGAGAGAGTTGAGGAGGGCGTGGGAGGGAGAGAGAGAGGGGGGAAGAGAGAGGAGGAGGGCGTGGGAGGGAGAGAGAGAGATGGGAGAGAGAGAGGGGAAGAGAGAGGAGGAGGGCGTGGGAGGGAAAGAGATGGGAGAGAGAGAGAGGTTACTTCCGGTATCTTCTGGCCTATGAGGATAGTCTGTGTATGTTTAATAAGGGATATAGTGATGAAGGGATGGATGGAGATGAGGAGAGGGTCTCACAGTATCCCCTGGCCTGAGAGGAGTATGGAGGGGTGCAGGCGATAGTTCCCATCATAGCCAGGATGTTGATGATGGCTGACTGGAGCTGACTCAGCACTAGCACCAGCTACACACACAGCATCATGGGTAAAACATAAAAACACTGGTCAGCATGAGTAAACACATGTTATCATTTGCTGTTTCAGGGTATTAACTGACCTCTGATTGGTTGAGGAGGGCCTTACTGTATACCAGAGTTCTCCAACCCTGTTCCTGGTGAGCTGCCGTCCTGTAGGTTTTCACTCCAACCCTGTTCTTGGAGAGCTACCATCCTGTAGGTTTACACTCAAACCCCAGTTGTAACTAACCTGATTCAGCTAATCAACCAGCTAATTATTAGAATCAAGTGCACTAGATTAGGGCTGGAGTGAAAACCTGCAGGACGGTAGCTCTCCAGGAACAGGGCTGGAGTGAAAACCTACAGGAGGGTATCTCTCCAGGAACAGGGTTGGAGTGAAAACCTACAGGAGGGTATCTCTCCAGGAACAGGGCTGGAGTGAAAACCTGCAGGACGGTAGCTCTCCAGGAACAGGGCTGGAGTGAAAACCTGCAGGACGGTAGCTCTCCAGGAACAGGGTTGGCGTTAAAACCTACAGGAGGGTATCTCTCCAGGAACAGGGCTGGAGTGAAAACCTGCAGGACGGTATCTCTCCAGGAACAGGGCTGGAGTGAAAACCTGCAGGACGGTAGCTCTCCAGGAACAGGGTTGGCGTTAAAACCTACAGGAGGGTATCTCTCCAGGAACAGGGTTGGAGTTAAAACCTACAGGAGGGTAGCTCTCCAGGAACAGGGTTGGAGTTAAAACCTACAGGACGGTAGCTCTCCAGGAACAGGGTTGGAGAGCCGTGCTTTACGTCTTTCCTCTGATTGGCTCACTTACATAGCGTGTGTGTGTGTGTGTGTGTGTGTGTGTGTGTGTGTGTGTGTGTGTGTGTGTGTGTGTGATCTCACCTGGTACATGGCGTATTTGGGAATGATCTTGAGGCTGCGCAGCACGGTCCTGAGATGCATGAACATGATGGCTACAGGCCACAGTGCTATGATGGTCAGGACCCCCACTCCCAGTGATATCCAGATAGACGCTCCCGTTACCGCCGTCTGAAACACATACGGTGTTGGGAGTGTATGTGTGTGTAGATAGTCCCTGGTTCAAGCCCAGGTTGTGGAGATGAGTGGGACAGAGGCAACACTGTTGTGTGTGTGTGTGTGTGTGTGTGTGTGTGTGTGTGTGTGTGTGTGTGTGTGTGTGTGTGTGTGTGTGTGTGTGTGTGTGTGTGTGTGTGTGTGTGTGTGTGTGTGTGTGAGTTTTCATATGGGCATGTGCGTTTGGGAAGAATATGGTTCTGTATGTGTGATTGTAGGTATGCGTGTGTTGAAGCCCCACACTCACATCTGTAACATCGAAGTTGCCATTGGTCCAGAGGATGACTGACAGAATGGTGAAGACAACTTTCATCAGGGCGAACTGGAACGATCCCAACTTCAGCAGGAACAAACTCCGTCTGGAGAAAACCAGAGGAAAACATTCTACCAACATATATTTAATACAGAGAATTACAACGGAGTGTAATAACGCAATTTTTTTACTTATTAGTATGATTTTGTAATATGTCATGCCTCTTTACTGAGTCCTATAGGGTGCAATGACCAGTAAGGGGCATATTTGGGGTGATAATGTTTTCTGACATGTATGGGTCCATATAGAGACAGGGTGAGTGGCCAGGGGTACATTCAACCTGCTGGGGCCTGAACCAATACAGATAGTTTTACTACTAAGCAGTGTGTGTTACCGTGTGATGTTAACATGGGGTAGACAGAGGCAGCAGCAGCAACAGGGACCAGTACTGATCTTCAGTTTGTTCCTCCCTGCTCGCCGTAGAAAGGCCTCGTCACCCCCGACCTCCTCGATCATTAGCACCAGGAATTTAAACACTACGATCGCAAAGTAGCTGTGGAGACAGACACAAACATGTTACACACATCAAGAACACCAAGCAGTGAAGGAGGGAAGATAGACAGAGGGAGAGATGGGTTTGGAAAGATCTACACAGACTATTGTAATGGTGTCTTTAATATCTCTATGTTTTGCTGACACAGGGTACCTCTTCCTGCTCTCTAAAGGGTTTCCTGCCTGTCACAGAAGGAGTCTGAGATCAAGAGATCCCCAGATCCACTCAGACACAGGAAGAGATAGAAGGTGGAAGAGAGGAAAGAGGATAGGATGGGAGAGACAGAGACAATATGAGAGAAAAACTGATACGTAGAGAAAATGAAAGACAGGAGAGAGAGAGGAAAAGAGCGGAGGATGAGTAACATACCAGGCGGAGGTCATGTCAGTAAACATGGTGGCTCGGGGAATCCACATCCCCAGACAGGACATGGTGCCAATCACCTGACACACACAGCCGAGACATACAGCCTTAGTTTGGATACTTTAACAATGCAGTCTTCCTAACCGTGCTACTGCCCTAGAATTTCCTAGTAAACTGATGGGATGGGTCATAACTAAAGTTTTTATTTTGCTCCTTGGCCGCATGCGTTTCTACTGTAGAGGGACGTACCAGTAGGAACCAGATTAAAGACTGCCTTCAGTGTGTTTCTACCACATGTGTTTCTACTGTAGAGGGACTAGCAGTAGTACCAGTAGGAACCAGATTAAAGGCTGCCTTCAGTGTGTTTCTACCACATGTGTTTCTACTGTAGGGCGACTAGCAGTAGTACCAGTAGGAACCAGATTAAAGACTGCCTTCAGTGTGTTTCTACCACATGTGTTTCTACTGTAGGGTGACTAGCAGTAGTACCAGTAGGAACCAGATTAAAGACTGCCTTCAGTGTGTTTCTACCACATGTGTTTCTACTGTAGAGGGACTAGCAGTAGTACCAGTAGGAACCAGATTAAAGACTGCCTTCAGTGTGTTTCTACCACATGTGTTTCTACTGTAGGGCGACTAGCAGTAGTACCAGTAGGTACCAGATTAAAGGCTGCCTTCAGTGTGTTTCTACCACATGTGTTTCTACTGTAGAGGGACTAGCAGTAGTACCAGTAGGAACCAGATTAAAGACTGCCTTCAGTGTGTTTCTACCACATGTGTTTCTACTGTAGGGCGACTAGCAGTAGTACCAGTAGGAACCAGATTAAAGACTGCCTTCAGTGTGTTTCTACCACATGTGTTTCTACTGTAGGGTGACTAGCAGTAGTACCAGTAGGAACCAGATTAAAGGCTGCCTTCAGTGTGTTTCTACCACATGTGTTTCTACTGTAGGGCGACTAGCAGTAGTACCAGTAGGAACCAGATTAAAGACTGCCTTCAGTGTGTTTCTACCACATGTGTTTCTACTGTAGGGTGACTAGCAGTAGTACCAGTAGGAACCAGATTAAAGACTGCCTTCAGTGTGTTTCTACCACATGTGTTTCTACTGTAGGGCGACTAGCAGTAGTACCAGTAGGAACCAGATTAAAGGCTGCCTTCAGTGTGTTCTTACCGGCGCTGCCCCGTTGACCCAGATGATGGCGCTCTTCTTGTGGGAGGGAATCTTCCGGTAGATGTACCAACACTCCTCTATGTAGACCAGCATGGACACCGCTGCCATGAAGGTCAGCACTGAGTACAGGATGATACCAAAGATGTCCAACTCTAAGGACAGACAGAGACAGAGAGAGAGAGAGAGAGGAGGTGTTTATGGGAAGACAATGAAAAGTAGTGAACAGGAAATCAAAAACAGCACCATCCCCTCTGCCAAACACAGAGTAACTAACTCACACATGCAAACGCACGCACACAATTAACTAAGAATAAACTGACACATACACAAATACACTTGTATACATGTCTGCAGACAGCCATGTCAAACAAAATGTTATTTGTCACATGCTTCATAACTTCACTGGGGTAGGGGCCAGCATTCAGAATTTTGGATGAAAAGCGTGCCCAAATTAAACTGCCTGCTACTCAGGCCCAGAAGCTAGGTTATGCATATAATTAGTAGATTAGGATAGACAACACTCTAAAGTTTCCAAAACTGTTAAAATAATGTCAGTGAGCATAACAGAACTGATATGGCAGGCGAAAACCTGAGGAAAATCCATCCAGGAAGTACTATTATTTTGAAAGGCTGTTTTTCCATTGAAAGCCTATCCACCATACAAAGACTTAGGACCCAGTTCATGATCTCTGTGGCTTCTTCTACATGTGGCCAGTCTTTAGGCATTGTTTCAGACTTTTACTCTGAAAAATGAGGGAGATACAGCACTTTCAATGAGTGGACAGTGGAAATTTCCAGACAAAAATAAGCAAAGAAAAAAAACTGTCCATCATTACTTTAAGACATGAAGGTCAGTCAATAAGGAACATTTCAAGAACTTCGAAAGTTTCTTCAAGTGTAGTCGCAAAAACCATCAATCGCTATGATGAAACTGGCTCTCATGAGGATCGCCACAGGAAAAGAAGACCCAGAGTTACCTCTGCTGCAGAGGATAAGTTCATTAAAGTTACCAGCCTCAGAAATTGCAGCCCAAATAAATGCTTTGCAGAGTTCAAGTAACAAACATCTCAACATCAACTATTCAGAGGGGACTTAATGAATAAGGCCTTCATGGTCAAATTGCTGCAAGGAAACCACTCCTAAAAGGACACCAATAAGAAAAATTGACTTGCTTGGGCCAAGTAACACAAGTAATGGACATTAGACCAGTGGAAATCTGTCCCTTAGTCTGATGAGTCCAAATTAGATTTTTCGTTCCAACCGCTGTGTCTTTGTGAGACGCAGAGTAGGTGAACGGATGATCTCTGCATGTGTGGTTCCCACCGTGAAGCATGGAGGTGGTGTGATGGTGCTTTGCTGGTGACATTCAAGGCCCACTTAACCAGCATGACTACCACAGCATTCTGCAGCAATCCGCTATCCCATCTGGTTTGCATTTAGTGGGACTATCATTTCTTTTTCAACAGGACAATGACCCAACACACCTCCAGGCTGTGTAAGGGCTATTTGGCCAAGACGGAGAGTGATGGAGTGCTGCATCAGATGACCTGGCCACCACAATCACCTGACCTCAACCCAATTGAGATGGTTTGGGATGAGTTGGACCGCAGAGTGAAGGAAAAGCAGCCAACAAGTGCTCAGCATATGTGGGAACTTCACCTGGTTGTGAGAATGCGAAGCGTGTGCAAAGCTGTCATCAAGGTAAAGGGTGGCTACTTTGAAAAATCTTAAATAAAAAATGTGGATTTGTTTAACACTTTTTTGGTTACTACATGATGTGTTATTTCATAGTGTTGATGTCTTCACTATTATTCTACAATGTAGAAAATAGTAAAGAAAAACCCTTGAATGAGTAGGTGTGTAAATAAATACACAGTGAATAAGGAATAACAAGTAAAAATAACATGGATATATACAGGGAGAACCGAGTCAACTTTCAGTCTAGTTTATTAGGATCCCCATTAGCTACTGCACGTGTAGAAGCTACTCTTCCTGGGGTCCAAATAAAAAAACGTACAAATACATGACAAAGTACAGAATAGTAATACACAAGACCAACATATGATATTACATTATTATAGGATAGACACCAACAGACAATAACTACTATTTACACACTATTCATATATACATACTAATAATTAATACAAATTATTATATACAGTTTAATTAGATCTTAAAAAAATAGGAGAGGCGCTGTGATAAAAACAAAAATCTGATATCCGTTTTTTAAAGCTAAACTTGTTTTTTTCCTGAGCAACCACTGGTGGCAGAGCTTTCCATGATGACATGGCTCAATACATAACTGAGCGAAACATTAAATCTGTTTTTGGTTTGGGTACAGTGAAGAAATCCACAGTGGCGTGTCTGGTGAGGTATGTCTGTTTGAAGTGTATGCAAATGTACTGAACAAAAATATAAACACAACATGTAAAGTGTTGTTTCGTGTGCTGAAATAAAAGATCCCAGGATTGTTCCATATACACACAAAAAATAATCTCAGATTATGTGCACAAATTTGCTTACATCCCTGTTAGTGAGCATTTCTCCTTTGTCAAGATAATCCATCCACCTGACAGGTGTGGCATATCAAGAAGCTGATTAAACAGCATGATCATTACATAAGTGGACCTTGTGCTTGGGACAATATAAGGCCACTAGAATGTGCAACATAATGCCACAGATGTCTCAAATTGAGGGAGCGTGGAATTGGCATGCTGACTGCAGGAATGTCTCCCAGAGCTTTTGCAGAGAATTTAATCTTCATTTCTCTCTAAACGTAGTTTTAGAGAATTTGGTAGTATGTCCAACCGGCCTCACAACTGCAGACCACGTGTAAACACGCCAGCCCAGGACCTCCACATACAGCTTCTTTACCTGCGGGATCATCTGAGACCAGCCACCCGGACAGCTAATGCAACTGTGAGTTTGAACAACTGAAGAATTTCTGCACAAACTGTCAGAAACCATCTCAGGGAAGCTCATCTGCATGCTCGTCGTCCTCACCACGGTCTTCACCTGAATGCAGTTTGGCGTCGTAACTGACTTCAGTGGGCAAATGCTCACCTTCGATGGTCAGTGGCACGCTGGAGAAGTGTGCCCTTCACGGATGAATCCCAGTTTCAACTGTACCGGGCAGATGGCAGATAGTGTTTATGGCATCGTGTGGGCGAGCAGTTTGCTGATGTCAACATTGTGAACAGAGTTCCCCATGGTGGTGGTGAGGTTATGGTATGGGCAGGCATAAGCTACGGACAACAAACACAATTACATTGTCTCGATGGCAATTTGAATGCACTGAGATACCGTGACGAGATCCTGCGGCCCATTGTCGTGTCAATGCAGGTAGTCTGGGTAGCCATTTAGCTTTGGGCCTTTCTCTGACACCGCCTGGTATAGAGGTCCTGGATGGCAGAGAGCTCAGCCCCAGTGATGGTCTGGGCCGTACTCACCACTCTCTGAAGCGCCTTGCGGTCGGATGCCAAGCAGTTGCTGTACCAAGCGGTGATGCAGCCAGTCAATATGCTCTCAATGGTGCAGCTGTAGAACTTTTTGAGGATCTGAGGGCCCATGACAAAGCTTTTCAGTCTCCTGAGGGGGAAGAGGCACTGTCGTCTTCTCTTCACAACTGTGTGTGGACCATGTTAATTCCTTAGGGAAGTGGGGGAAGGAAGCCCTTGCTCCCTGATTTCTGGGAGAGCATCTTGGTTTGTGAAAGAGGCATAAGGACATGATTAGAGAGGAGCGAGAGAGGAGGGGAGGGATGGGGGAGGGAGATGAGACAAACCCATAAGGACAAGATTAGAGAAGAGCGAGGGGAGGGATGGGGAGAGGATTGTGTTTCAGTCCACTCCAGAGAGTTACAGATGTATTTTTAACACAGTGTCATGAAATTGTTGCTTCTTCAGATCTAGGGTCTGCTTACTGTAATTTAGCCATTAGGAAGGAAAACGCACCCTCCTTTCCAACACACACACACACAATATCAACACCAAGACCGGATTCAGAACTCAGGTTATCCAGAGTGATGCAGAGCAGGGGTATGATGTAGGACTGTTGACCATGCGGTCAAACGTCAGGGATAGGCGGATCTGCAGTACACACATGCTATGCCTGCCTGCTGTTGGTCAGACCAACAGCAGAGCATCCGTCGTCCAAACAGAGCATCCGTCACATCCTATTTATACTGTTCCTACTGGAACCATGGGGTGCTGTAGAGGGAAACTACTTTGCGTGACAATACTTTAGGATTGTAAGCAGGCCTACATACCAGGACACTCAAATTAGTATTATTATACGTTTTTTTACCTTTATTTAACTAGGCAAGTCAGTTAAGAACAAATTCTTATTTTCAATGATGGCCTACCTGGGAACAGTGGGTTAACTGCCTTGTTCAGGGGCAGAACGACAGATTTTTACCTTGTCAACTCGGGGGTTCGATCTGGCACGATAAGTTACGTTTGGTATGGTTAATATGGATGATGGACCTCTACTAATTAATACATACCATACAAAACATAACATACTAATTAAATGTCTCGGATTTACATTTACTAGGGTACGTCTATCTCTGAGTCCAGGTTGGGTTTCCATCCAGCCTGTTTATGTGAGGAAAGTACACGTCTGATAAAGAATTTCACCACAGGCCTGATAGAAACAGCACATTTGTTTGTAAACTTTCCTAATGTCGACAAAACTAAATACAAGGTGGGATATTTTTGTGTCTGCAGAATTAATTATGCAAGAAATGGTGGCAGTAACACCTTTATGCGCAAATATTGATATCATAACCATCATATCGAAGTAAAATTCGAACCAAATGTGAACTGAAAATATGGTTCCAGAAAACAGAAATGCAAAAAGTGAACCATGTGGCCACATTCGCTATATAACACAACATTTTGTGTCAAAGCGATAAGTAAAGTTGAAAATGCGAAGCAAACCCATTTGACTTGTATTTTTAATTGGATACATGGGTATTTAACTGCAAAAGTTAATTTTATGCACTTGTATTACACACAAACTTTTAGGGTACTAGAGGGTACCTGCCCCCACCCTGTAATTCACACTAAGACCACACGATGTCAACAAATTATGTTTTCCGACTACCAGGCTGCCACTGCTCTTGCTCAACAACAAAAATGTCCTGATAATGTATTTACATTCAGTAATCTTGCTCTGATTAGTCATCCTGAGGGTCCCAGAGCTAAAATGTAGCATAGTTTTGTTCGATAAAATAATTTTTTTTATTCAAATGTAGGAACTGGGATCTACATTTTGAACCCCTGCTGTCTCTGGCTCCACACCCACCCCACCCGGCCATCTAGATGTGTGAAAGTAAGTCTATAAGCTAATGATCCATCATGTGTGACATTCCTGGGTGTGTGTCAATTTAAATGTTGTATTACCATATCATTTTTGTATTTTCTCTATAGTTATGTACTTGAAAATGTATCAATTGACCAATTCGGCACATTTGGGCAAACTTGATACAAAATATTGTCCAGTACTGCCATGCTTCACTGGATCAATCTGAAACTTTGCACACACACTGCTGCCATCTAGTGGCCAACATCTAAATTGCGCCTAAACTGCAACATTATGATGGCCTTTCTCTACATTTAAAAGATGACGAAAAAACTACAAAAAATGTGAAAGCGCATGATTTTTTGTTTGTATTATCTTTTACCAGATCTAATGTGTTATATTCTCCTACATTCACTTCACATTTCCACAAACTTCAAAGTATTTCCTTTCACATGGTATCAAGAATATGCATATCCTTGCTTCAGGTCCTGAGCTACATGCAGTTAGATTTGGGTATGTCATTTTAGGAGAAAATTGAAAAAAAAAAGTACGATCCTTAAGAGAGCTGTTTTCAGTCACAGATATGGACTGGATTAGGTGTGAGCAGTGCAGGAAGTACATATGCTCATGAGTTGTGCTCCAATTTTACCGGGGATAGCTTTATTTGTGATTTATGTACAAATTAGAATCGTGCAATAGCAGAGCATAAGAGAGTTGCCACAACAATGTTACACTGAATTAATTAGTTAAGTTAGTTATTAAATGTGCAATTTCAATGTTAATGTTATATTCCATTACAATATTATATTCCATTTTTTTATTATAATGAATTAAAAATAACTATTTTAAACCTTTTGCCCTCGAATGTCATTTTAAAGACTGCTGGGATTTAGTGCAATTGTACATAATAGCAGTGGTGTAAAGTACATAAGTAAAAATATTTTAAGTACTACTTTAGTATTTTTTTTTGTATTTGTACTTTACTATTTATATATTTGACAACTTTTACTCCACCACATTCCTAAAGAAAATAATGTACTTTTTACTCTTTACATTTTGCCTTACACCCAAAAGTACTCGTTACATTTTGAATGCTTAGCAGGACAGTAAATTTCTCTAATTCACGCACTTATCAAGAGAACATCCCTGGTCATCCCTACTGCCTCTGATCTGGCAGACTCCCTAAACACAAATGCTTTGTTTGTAAATTATGTCTGAGTGTTGAACTGTGACCCTGGCTACCGTAAATTTTTAAAAAACAAGAAAATTGTGTCATCTGGTTTGCTTAATATAAGACATTTTAAATGATTTATACTTTTACTTTTGATATTCATGTACATTTAAAACCAAATACTTTTCGACTTTTACTCAAGTAGTATTTTACTGGGTAACCTTAACTTTTACTTGAGTAATTTTCTTTTAAAAAGGTGCCTATACTTTTACTCAAGTATAAAAATTGAGTAGTTTTTCCACCACCTCAAAATGGATTGTATGGAAAAGGAACATCAAAGAAAGAACAAAGAGAATGATTGTGCAGCTGAGATAAAAAAGAGGGACTTTATATCAAATCTCCTCATACTGCTGGTATTAATGGTGACATGTGCAACAACATTTCCCACCCATATTTTATTTAAATCATTAAAATAAGATAACTAGACTTAGCTTCTAAGTTTTACTTACTAAATAAAACTGATTAAATGGATTTTAACACTTCTGTGAAACCTTATCCCATAATTTTATAGGGTAACTGCCCCCCCCCCCCATACTTAAAAAAGCATCCCTTTTCTAAAAACAACATTTCATGAAATAACTAAAAAAAAGTGTAACCTGTAGCCATTTATTTCCCTTCACAGTTTATTAGCCTAAGAATGACCTTCATCCACATACCATTTTTTTTTTCTCCAAACATTTATTTTTTGAGTCAGCAATTTGACATTGTTCTTAGTGGGGGCTAGTTACCCCCTAGTACCCTAGTCACAAGAAGTCAATTTAATGGAAACATCTCAATTAGACGATATCATTGTTTTCGTGCGGATTTTAGAATATTCGCATGAAAATCTGTCATCAATTGGATGGAAACTTAGCTAACGTAGCCTAGAATGTAACCAACCTGAATGTGTGTTTAATAGCCCATGGACCTGGTGGCAAATTGGCAATGCATTTTCAATGTTTACAGGACAAGCGCAATCAATCAGTCAGAAAAAAGTAGCTGCCTGCAGATTGGAGAAACTAACGGCACTTGGCACTGGGCAGCTAAAAAGATCTCGTTGGCTAGTTATGAAAGCGCAGCTACTGGCCTAGACGAGCGGCTCAACTCACGGAGAATGATGTCGATGGCCACGGGAGGTTTTTCACTGCAGCTTGGGTCGATGGTTCGGTTCCCGTCCATCCTTAGTCAGCTTGGTTAGAAGTTCTGGAGCAAGTAGAGAGAGGGAGGCGGGGGACGAAAACAAAGAGGTATCTATCCCTCAACCACTCCGACGCATTCAGTTGGCAGCAGTCAGTGGTGATAGGAAATGAATGAATAAATAAAGAATGCGTGGAGTGCTGCTGCTAGGGCCATCCGCTCCGGCTCCCCTCTGGAATGCGCAACTGCGGGCGAAATCAGAGAGGAATCACGGATTTCTAAACACTTGAGAAATAGTTGGACCTGCCTTCTGCTCCGGCTTCATCGCACGGTCGCTTTCTGGGAACTCACAGGCTTGTCTCTGCTCGTTGTAGGGCTAGGGACCCCTCCACGGGACCAATTGTGCAATCATGCCCAGCGCGCGGTGAATTACTCAAACGTTTGCCTACTAGTTCGCACTCCCCTCTCTCTTTCGCTCTCTCTGCAGTGAAGAGCCATAGAAAATTATAGAGGCATTTGGTAGCCAAAAGGCTGTCTTAACATGGGCAGCGCCATTGAGGGCTTCCATTATGTTTCTGCCATTTTAAAGTAGCCTAGTCAAAGTAGTCAACTGAGTTGTAGCATCAATGGCGTTGCCCATGCTGTCACATAGGCTATAATGGTACATATACAGTATAAAGATGAATCAGTTATCTATCTCTAAGTGCAGAGCGGATTCTGTGAACGTGCTGCGTGCTACATGAGTAGGCTCACAGAAATAACTTGTCTAAATAACTTTCTATTTCCATCAAAACAAAGTACACTTTTGATGGAAAAAAGCTATATTTATTTAAAAGACATGAAATAACTAGGATGTGTGTTTGTGAGAGTTTATCACTGGCAGTTAACCACTTAATTCACGGTAATGGCTCCTGAGTGGCGCAGCGGTCTAAGGCACTGCATCTCAGTGCTAGATGTGTCACTTCAGACACTGGTTCAACTCCAGACAGTAAAACAACTGGCTGTGATTGGGAGTTCCATAAGGCGGCGCACAATTGGTCCAGCGTTGGCCGGGGTAGGGCGTCATTGTAAAATAAGAATTTGTTCATAACTGGCTTGCCTAATGAAATAAAGGTTCAATTAAAAAATAATAATGGAGACACAATGTGGTTAAGGAGGGGTGAAAGAGAGGGAGAGGGGGGGCATTCCTGAGTAGGTGCCGAAGCCAACCTTATCCCTAGCATTCCCCATCACATGCCGCTGGCTGCTATGGAGATGAGCACAGTGGTGTCATCATGTGAGGTATTTATAACTTGTTCCCCACTTCCTTAGAAAAGCAGAATTTAATATACAGGCAGTGTACATACCTGAGTGGCTAATAAAGTTGCATTCACTCTATTCTATTCTATTACAGTTGAAGTCGGGAAGTTTACATACACCTTAGCCAAATACATTTAAACTCAGTTTTTCACAATTCCTGACATTTAATCCAAGTACAAATTCCCTGTCTTAGGTAAGTTAGGATCACCACTTTATTTTAAGAATGTGAAATGTCAGAATAATAGTAGAGAGAATGATTTATTTCAGCTTTTATTTCTTTCATCACATTACCAGTGGGTCAGAAGTTTACATACACTCAATTAGTATTTGGTAGCATTGCCTTTAAATTGTTTTTAACTTGGGTCAAACGTTTCGGGTAGCCATCAAGAAGCTTCCCACAATAAGTTAGGTGAATTTTGTCCCGTTTCTCCTGATAGATCTGGTGTAACTGAGTCAGGTTTGTAGGTCTCCTTGCTCGGACACGCTTTTTCAGTTCTGCCCACAAATTTTCTATAGGATTGAGGTTTGTGATGGCCACTCCAATACCTTGACTTCGTTGTCCTTAAGCCATTTTGCCACAACTTTGGAAATATGCTTGGGGTCATTGTCTATTTGGAAGACCCATTTGCGACCAAGCTTTAACTTCCTGACTGATGTCTTGAGATGTTGCTTCAATATACCAACATAATTTTCCTTCCTCATGAAGCCATCTATTTTGTGAAGTGCACCAGTCCCTGCTGCAGCAAAGCACCCCCACAACATGATGCTGCCACCCCTGTGCTTCATGGCTGGGATGGTGTTCTTTGTCTTGCAAGCATCCCCCTTTTTCCTCCAAACATAACGATGGTCATTATGGCCAAACAGTTCTATTTTTGTTTCTTCAGACCAGAGGACATTTCTCCAAAAAGTACGATCTTTTTCCCCATGTGCAGTTGCAAACCGTAGTCTAGCTTTTTTTATGGCGGTTTTGGAGCAGTGGCTTCTTCCTTGCTGAGCGGCCTTTCAGGTTATGTCAATATAGGACTTGTTTTACTGTGGATATAGATAATTTTGTACCTGTTTCCTCCAGCATCTTCACAAGTTCCTTTGCTGTTGTTCTGGGATTGATTTGCACTTTTCTCACCAAAGTACGTTCATCTCTAGGAGACAGAACGTGTCTCCTTCCTGAGCGGTATGACGGCTGTGTGGTCCCATGGTGTTTATACTTGCGTACTATTGTTTGTACAGATGAACGTGGTACCTTCAGACATTTGGAAATTGCTCCCAAGGATGAAACAGACTTGTGGAGATCTACAATTTATTTTATGATGTGCTGGCTGATTTCTTTTGATTTTCCCATGATGTCAAGCAAAGAGGCACTGAGTTTGAAGGTAAGCCTTGAAATACATTAACAGGTACACCTCCAATTGACGTCAATTAGCCTATCAGAAGTTTCTAAAGCCATGACATAATATTCTGGAATTTTCAAGCTGTTTAAAGGCACAGTCAACTTAGTGTATGTAAACTTCTGACCCACTTTAATTGTGATGCAGTGAATTATAAGTGAAATAATCTGTCTGTAAACAATTGTTGAAAAAATTACTTGTCATGCACAAAGTAGATGTCCTAACCGACTTGCCAAAACTATAGTTTGTTAACAAGAAATTTGTGGAGTGGTTGAAAAATGAGTTTCAATGACTCCAACCTAAGTGTATGTAAACTTCCCACTTCAACAGTATATTCTAGGGAACAATCCATCAGACAGTTCAGCCTATGTAAGTTGTCCCTTACTGTCTGTTTCATATCCAAATGACAGTTTAATTTTATTATTTTACCTTTATTTAACTAGGCAGGTCAGTTAGGAACAAATTCTTATTTTCAATGACAGCCTAGGAACAGTGGGTTAACTGCCTTGTTTAGGGGCAGAATGACAGATTTGTACCTTGTCAGCTCAGGGATTTGAACTTGCAACCTTGCAATTGCTAGTCCAACACTCTACCCTGCTATCTAGCATTTCATGTGAGAAAATGCCTTTTATAATTGCTATGCCTGACTAGTTTACCGTGTTACACAATGATAATAACTCATGATTGAACATGACTCTGTAGCCTCCTCCATTCTGAAACAATAGCCAACGGCTCTGTTTCTTCTTCTCAACTCAAAGAAAACATTCAGTACTGCTAACATGTGACACAGAGAGAGAGAGAGAGAGAGAGAGAGAGAGAGAGAGAGAGAGAGAGAGAGAGAGAGAGAGAGAGAGAGAGAGAGAGAGAGAGAGAGAGAGAGAGAACTCTTATTCCTAAGTTTCTATTGCACTGTCTTTCCATCTGTTATTATTATCTCTTCTATGTACCTACCTGATAGTCGGTGGTGGAAAAAGTACTCAATTGTCATACTTAGGTAAAAGTAAAGATACCTACACCCCAACACTCATCATTTACAAATGAAGCATTTTATGTTTAGTGAGTCTGCCAGATCAGAGACAATAGGGATGACCAGGGATGTTCTCTTGATAAGTGTGTGAATTTGACTATTGTCCTGTCAAAATGTAACGAGTACTTTTGGGTGTCAGGCTAAATGTATGGGGTAAAAAGTAAATTATTTTCTTTAGGAATGTAGTGAAGTAAAAGTAAAAGTTGTCAAAAATATAAATAGTAAAGTAAAGTACAGATACCCCCAAAAACGACTTAAGTAGTACTTTAAAGTATTTTTACTTAAGTACTTTACACCACTGCTGATAGTTTATTTTTTTATTTATTTATTTATTTATTTAACCAGGTAGGCTAGTTGAGAACAAGTTCTCATTTACAACTACGACCAGGCCAAGATAAAGCAAAGCAGTGCGACACAAACAACAACACAGAGTTACACATGGAATAAACAAGCGTACAGTCAATAACACAGTAGAAATAAAGAAAGTCTATATACAGTGTGTGCAAATGGCGTGAGGATGTAGGCAATAAATAGGCCATAGTAGCAAAGTAATTACAATTTAGCAGATTAACACTGGAGTGATAAATGAGCAGATGATGATGTGCAAGTAGTGATACTGGTGTGGAAAAGAGCAGAAAAGTAAATAAAAACAATATGGGGATGAGGTAGGTAGATTGGGTGGGCTATTTACAGATGGACTATGTACAGCTGCAGCGATCGGTTAGCTGCTCAGATAGCTGATGTTTAAAGTTAGTGAGGGAAATGTAAGTAAGTCTCCAGCGATCATGACCCATTTTATTGCTCCCCTGCTATAGGCAAAATCTAAAACAGGAAACGCCCGTGCTCAGGTCCATCCAACGCTGGTCCGACCAATCGGATTCCACGCTTCAAGATTGCTTCGATCACACGGACTGGCACATGTTCTGCATAGCCTTGGACAATAATGTTGATGTATACACTGACTCGGTGAGTGAGTTTATTAGCAAGTGTATCGGAGATGTGGTACCCACTGTGACTATTAAAACATTTCCTAACCAGAAACTGTGGATTGATGGCAGCATTTGCGCTAAACTGAAAGTGTGAACCACTGCTTTTAAACATGGCAAGGCGACAGGAAACATGACTGAACACAAACAGTGTAGCTATTCCCTCCGCAAGGCAATCAAACAAGCAAAGCGTCAGTATAGAGACAAAGTAGAGTCGCAATTCAACAGCTCAGACACGAGACGTATGTGGCAAGGTCTACAGTCAATCACGGATCACAAAAAGATTGAAATGATCCACCCACACAGACAGCTAACCATGTGCTAACCATCTGCTAACCATGTGTATGTGACCAATAACATTTGATTTGATAGTACTAACCCCCCCATCTCTTGCTGTTTCCCCCAGATGCCTTTACCTTAAATATTACCCTACCCTGCTGTTTCCCCCAGATACCTGACCATACATACCACCCTACCCTGCTGTTTCCCCCAGATACCTGACCATACATACCACCCTACCCTGCTGTTTCCCCCAGATACCTGACCATACATATCACCCTACCCTGCTGTTTCCCCCAGATACCTGACCATACATACCACCCTACCCCGCTGTTTCCCCCAGATGCCTTTACCTTAAATATACCCTACCCTGCTGTTTCCCCCAGATACCTGACCATACATATGACCCTACCCTGCTGTTTCCCCCAGATACCTGACCATACATACGACCCTACCCTGCTGTTTCCCCCAGATACCTGACCATACATACCACCCTACCCTGCTGTTTCCCCCAGATGCCTTTACCTTAAATATCACCCTACCCTGCTGTTTCCCCCAGATACCTGACCATACATACCACCCTACCCCGCTGTTTCCCCCAGATGCCTTTACCTTAAATATACCCTACCCTGCTGTTTCCCCCAGATACCTGACCATACATACGACCCTACCCTGCTGTTTCCCCCAGATACCTGACCATACATACCACCCTACCCCGCTGTTTCCCCCAGATGCCTTTACCTTAAATATACCCTACCCTGCTGTTTCCCCCAGATACCTGACCATACATATGACCCTACCCTGCTGTTTCCCCCAGATACCTGACCATACATATCACCCTACCCTGCTGTTTCCCCCAGATACCTGACCATACATAATACCCTACCCTGCTGTTTCCCCCAGACACCTTTACCATAAATTTCACCCTACTCTGAATTTTTTTCTGACCATGTCTCCTTCAAATGCTCAGATAAAAAAAAATTGCGCTTCTTACGCCACATGGGGATGAAACTAAAAACTCTCCCTGTCTCCCCCCCTTTCTCTCCCACCTCTCTTTCGTCCCCCTCTCTCTCTCTCTCTTTCGTCCCCCTCTCTCTCTTTCGTCCCCCTCTCTCTCTTTCATCCCCCCCCTCTCTCTCTCTCTCTCTCTCTCTCTCTCTCTCTCTCTCTCTCTCTCTCTCTCCCTCTCCCTCTCCCTCTCCCCCTCTCTCACTCTCCCCCCCCTCTCACTCTCCCCCCCCTCTCACTCTCCCCCCCCCTCTCTCTCTCGCTTTCTTTTCTAAATCTAGGATCTCTGAGCTGCATGTGCAAACACATTTAAAGATTGACACGCAAAGACGCAAGGACACACACACACGTACCCTAGTCCATGCTGGTCTGATCAGGTCCAACTCAGGGTGTGTGTTTACCTGAATGACACCTGAATCACCACACTTGAGTCCAGACAGGTGTGTACAAGACTGGTGATCACACACACCTGTGGCACACCTTACCTGGCCTTGTGGGGTTTCCAGTGGGTCTGGTATTGAACTGAGTGGTGTTTGCGCTCTTCCTAAACTCTGTGTGTCAGATAACAGCACAGCCACTATTCACCCGAGTACACACACACACACACACACACACACACACACACACACGTCCTTACACGTGCCAATATCACGTTACTGTACAGAAAACTGTGTCAGTGTGAAGGACACGTCAGTGTGAAGGACATGCCAGTGTCAGCAACGAAAGTATTTCACCAAACCAGTCATTCTTCATCACTTCCTCCCCACTCATCCTCAGACAGTTCAAAATGTTATTTCACTGTCCGTCTACCTGAGCTGGCGTAACCATGGCGGTGTTAACACCATCAGGTAAGTAACACGGTAGCAGCCAGTAATGTTACTGGTTTGGAGAGAGGATAAGGATGATATGTACCACTGCTCTGACCCAGCTGGGATGGGTCCCTCTGGAAGACCGTGTGCATCCCTGATTAGAATGAAACTACAATGATTCAAGGTTGGATGAATTGTGTGCGTGAGAGTGACTGACCAATGTTGCAATACCAAGACTGACTCTTGTCTATCCCTTTCTCTCTCTGACTCTAGAACAGTGGTCAGCGACCCACTTCCTGGAAAGCTATCGTGTGGCTTTCTCTACTTTTCTAGTATAGAACGCTAATTACCTGCTGTGCCATGCTAAATTGTGACTTAACTAAATAGAAGATGCAGAAGGGAAGAGAATGAAGCCCAATGGATTAAAACAAAACATGCGGTATTATTTCTACACCTTAACAGTTTATATAGGCATGTACTTCATTCACAAAATAGGAACATAACATAATCAGACTAGAGAAATAGATAGGAACATGAAAACGTAATCAGACTAGAGAAATAGATAGGAACATGAAAACATAATCAGACTAGAGAAATAGATAGGAACATGAAAACATAATCAGACTAGAGAAATACATAGGAACATGAAAACATAATCAGACTAGAGAAATAGATAGGAACATGAAAACATAATCAGACTAGAGAAATAGATAGGAACATAACATAATCAGACTAGAGAAATAGATAGGAACATGAAAACATAATCAGACAAGAGAAATAGATAGGAACATGAAAACGTAATCAGACTAGAGAAATAGATAGGAACATGAAAACGTAATCAGACAAGAGAAATAGATAGGAACATGAAAACATAATCAGACTACAGAAATACATAGGAACATGAAAACATAATCAGACTAGAGAAATAGATAGGAACATGAAAACGTAATCAGACAAGAGAAATAGATAGGAACATGAAAACATAATCAGACTAGAGAAATAGATAGGAACATGAAAACATAATCAGACTAGAGAAATAGATAGGAACATGAAAACGTAATCAGACTAGAGAAATAGATAGGAACATGAAAACGTAATCAGACTAGAGAAATAGATAGGAACATGAAAACATAATCAGACTAGAGAAATAGATAGGAACATGAAAACATAATCAGACTAGAGAAATAGATAGGAACATGAAAACATAATCAGACTAGAGAAATAGATAGGAACATGAAAACATAATCAGACAAGAGAAATAGATAGGAACATGAAAACATAATCAGACTAGAGAAATAGATAGGAACATGAAAACATAATCAGACTAGAGAAATAGATAGGAACATGAAAACATAATCAGACTAGAGAAATAGATAGGAACATGAAAACGTAATCAGACAAGAGAAATAGATAGGAACATAACATAATCAGACTAGAGAAATAGATAGGAACATGAAAACATAATCAGACTAGAGAAATAGATAGGAACATGAAAACATAATCAGACAAGAGAAATAGATAGGAACATGAAAACATAATCAGACTAGAGAAATAGATAGGAACATGAAAACATAATCAGACTAGAGAAATAGATAGGAACATGAAAACGTAATCAGACTAGAGAAATAGATAGGAACATGAAAACATAATCAGACTAGAGAAATAGATAGGAACATGAAAACATAATCAGACTAGAGAAATAGATAGGAACATGAAAACGTAATCAGACTAGAGAAATAGATAGGAACATGAAAACGTAATCAGACTAGAGAAATAGATAGGAACATGAAAACATAATCAGACTAGAGAAATAGATAGGAACATGAAAACATAATCAGACTAGAGAAATAGATAGGAACATGAAAACGTAATCAGACAAGAGAAATAGATAGGAACATAACATAATCAGACTAGAGAAATAGATAGGAACATGAAAACATAATCAGACTAGAGAAATAGATAGGAACATGAAAACATAATCAGACAAGAGAAATAGATAGGAACATGAAAACATAATCAGACTAGAGAAATAGATAGGAACATGAAAACATAATCAGACAAGAGAAATAGATAGGTGGACATATTCTGAATTTGATTACATTATCAATATAGTATATAGTGTAGGCCAGCATCCCGGAGTCACCTCTTCACTGTTGACGTTGAGACTGTTTTTTTGCGGGTAGAATTTAATTAAGCTGCCAGTTGAGGAATTATGAGGCGTCTGTTTCTAAAACTAGACACTCTAATGTACTTGTCCTCTTTCTCAGTTGTGCACCGGGGCCTCCCACTACTCTTTCTATTCTGGTTAGAGCCAGTTTGCGCTGATCTATGAAGGGAGTAGTACACAGCATTGTACGAGATCTTCAGTTTCTTGGCAATTTCTCACATGGAATTTCCTTCATTTCTCAGAACAAGAATAGACTGATGAGTTTCAGAAGAAAGGTCTTTGTTTCTGGCCATTTTGAACCTGTAATCGAACCTACAAATACTGACGCTCCAGATACTCAACTAGTCTAAAGAAGGCCAGTTTTATTGCTTCTTTAATCAGAACAGCAGTTTTCAGCTGTGCTAACATAATTGCAAAAGGGTTTTAGAATGATCAATTAGCCTTTTAAAATGCTAAACTTGGATTAGCTAACACAACGTGCCATTGGAACACAAGAGTGATGGTTGCTGATAATGGGCCTCTGTACATCTATGTAGATATTCCATTAAAAATCAGCCGTTTCCAGCTGCAATAGTAATTTACAGTATTAACAATGTCTACACTGTATTTCTGATCAATTTGATGTTATTTTAATGGACAAAAAAATTGCTTTTCTTTCAAAAACATGGACATTTCGAAGTAACCCCAAACTTTTGAACGGTGGTGTATGTATAAATATATATGTATATATACAGTTGAAGACAGGAAGTTTACATACACCTTAGCCAAATACAGTTAAACTCTGTGTTTCACAATTCCTGATATTTAATCTTAGGAAAAATGTCCTGTCTTAGGTCAGTTAGGATCACCACTTTATTTTAAGAATGTGAAATGTCAGAATAATAGTAGAGAGAATTATTTATTTCAGCTTATATTTCTTTCATCACATTCCCAGTGGGTCAGAAGTTTACATGCACTCAATTAGTATTTGGTAGCATTGCCTTTAAATTGTTTAACTTGGGTCAAACGTTTCGAGTAGCCTTCCACAAGCTTCCCACAATAAGTTGGGTGAATTTTGGCCCATTCTTCCTGAAAGAGCTGGTGTAACTGAGTTAGGATTGTAGGCCTCCTTGCTCGCACACGTTTTTTTCAGTTCTGCTAACAAATTCTCTATGGGATTGAGGTCAGGGCTTTGGGATGGCCACTCCAATACCTTACATTTTACATTTTACATTTTAGTCATTTAGCAGACGCTCTTATCCAGAGCGACTTACAGTAGTTGTCCTTAAGCCATTTTGCCACAACTTTGGAAGTATGCTTGGGGTTATTGTCCATTTGGAAGACCCATTTGCGACCGAGCTTTAACTTCCTGTCTTAAGATGTTGCTTCAATATATCCACATAATTTCCCTCCCTCATGATGCCATCTATTTTGTGAAGTGCACCAGCCCCTCCTGCAGCAAAGCAACCCCACAACATGATGCTGCCACCACCGTGCTTCACGGTTGGGATGGTGTTCTTCGGCTTGCAAGCCTCCCCCCTTTTCCTCCAAACATAACGATGGTCATTATGGCCAAACAGTTCTATTTTTGTTTCATCAGACCAGAGGAAATTTCTCCAAAAACAATATTTTCCCCCATGTGCAGTTGCAAACCGTAGTCTGGCTTTTTATGGCAGTTTTGGAGCAGTGGCTTCTTCCTTGCTGAGCGGCCTTTCAGGTTATGTCGATATAGGACTCGTTTTACTGTGGATATAGATACTTTTGTAGCTGTTTCCTCCAGCATCTTCACAAGGCCCTTTGCTGTTGTTCTGGGATTGATTTGCACTTTTCTCACCAAAGTACGTTCATCTCTAGGAGACAGAACGCATCTCCTTCCTGAGCGGTATGACGGCTGTGTGGTCCCATGGTGTTTATACTTGTGTACTATTGTTTGTACAGATGCACGTGGTACCTTCAGGCGTTTGGAAATTGCTCCCAAGAATGAACCAGACCTGTGGAGGTCTACAGTTTTCTTTCTCAGGTCTTGGCTGATTTCTTTTGATTTTCCCATGATGTCAAGCAAAGAGGCACTGAGTTTGAAGGTAGGCCTTGAAATACATCCACAGGTACACCTCCAATTGAATCAAATGATGTCAATTAGCCTATCAGAAGCTTCTAAAGCCATGACATAATTCTGTTTAAAGGCATAGTCAATTTAGTGTATGTAATCTTCTGACCCACTGGAATTGTGATACAGTGAATTATAAGTGAAATAATCTGTCTGTAAACAATTGTTGAAAAAATAACTGGTGTCATGCACAAAGTAGATGTCCTATCCGACTTGACAAAACTATAGTTTGTTAACAAGAAATTTGTGGAGTGGTTGAAAAACTAGTTTTAATGACTCCAACCTAAGTGTATGTAAACTTCCGACTTCAACTGTATATATATATAAAATCCTGCTTATCTTAATGTCCATAATAAACTATTAATATTTGTAATAATGTAGGTAGTTTATGCAAATGATTGTTACCTCTTACCAGTATTGCCATTACAAAAATTACATAAAGGCAAGCAATTATTATTTTAGCAAACAATTGTGATTCATCCTATATTGTCCCTAACATCTTTCCTCCCTAGCAACATACACACACACACACACACACACACACACACACACACACACACACACACACACACACACACACACACACACACACACAGACACACACACACACACGCACACACACACACACACACACAATATCACTCAACCTATCAGGAATCAAGGTAAGAGCCAAGTGTAGACTGTGTGAAGTAACAATGTTTATTGTAACAGGGGCAGGCAAACGACAAGGCAGGCAGGGGTCGATAATCCAGAGTAGAAGAAAATGTACAGGACGGCAGGCAGGCAGGCTCAGGGAAAGGCAGAGTAGTCAGGCAGGCGGGTACAGGGTCAAGACAGGCAAAGGACAAAAACCAGGAGGCTGAGAAAATTAGAGGTTGAGAAAGGACAGGAGCTGACAGGACAAATGCTGGTAAGCTTGACAAACAAGACGAACTGGCACAGACAGACAGACAGACAACACAGGTATAAATACCCAGAGGACACCTGGAGGGGGTGGAGACAAGCACAAGAACAGGTGAAACAGATCAGGATGTGACACAACCCCTTTCCCCCACAAACAACCATACACTCAGATGCTCAACAGTTGTTCCATCCCAGAGCCCAACTCAAGAAAGGCCTTGATTATGAATGCATATACAGTTGCAGCTGTATGAGAAGACCTGCAAATTTAGCAAAAATTGGTGAAAATGGGGAGATTTGATTAACCACTGTCACGTCCTAGGTGATGGAGATCAGATATACCCCCTTCCTCTGAAACACCCACACGCGGTCCCCCGTTGACCATATTCCAAAGTATCTCTGCAGTCAGACCTTTGATGATTTAGTGCCACCAGGGCCACAATAATATGCTCCTTCTCAGAATGTCTGAGTGTGACCCCTTCCCCATGGGTCACTGCAGCCAGCATTGCCACTGCCTGGGTGGGGCCCCCCCACCGGAATCCCCACCGGCTAGGTACAAGGTCATCAAGGTTCTCATTAGCAGCTTTGAGAATTTCCTTGTATATTATGCTCTCCCATCAAAGCCAAAGCATAAAGGCTTTGGCTTTGTAGGACCAACCCTGCCAGGCAGGCTCAGAATCTTAATGCTGCTGCGGTGCTGCTTTAGTAGGTCTCTGATCACATTCATATTTCTGATTTGGCTGCTTATTCGCTACTTACAATAGGCCCATAAAACAGATAATGACTTCTCCTTAGTGGATGGGTCTTTCAGGTGGGTGTCTAGAGTATAGGGTTGGGGACCATTCCATCATAAAAAAAAACAATAAATAAATACATATTAATAATATATTTTAAGTATATCCCATATCTGCACAAAATTGAAAGCTCTCTCTCATAACCCAAACACACATGGACTCTGGGATTTGCAACCATTATCCTTTTTCATTCACTTAACTCCACACTTTTCCAAAAACAAAAACACACACCCCACTTTCCATCACAATACATGCGCACACACCCACATACTGTGCCTTCTATGTCCTCCATGTTTTATCTCCACCATTTTGGTTGAGCACTATTGTGTTCCAGTTCCTTATATTTGAAGATATATTATTTTGCTAATTATTCTTTCTTCTAATGCTGTCTTATTAATTGATGAAATACTATACATGGAAAGCCTAAACAAATACTTTTTCAACATTCCCTATCTAGAACGGCATAGTGTAGTTGTAGTTAATTTTTTTTAACAATTGTTGTATTTTATTGCTTTTCTATATATTTTTTTACTACAATCCCTACCATGTCCAGTATTGTGTGTTCTATTATTCGACTCCTCTATGTGAACTTTGTAATATTTACAATAGCCATGGAGTGGTCTTTGTGTCTCTGAGCATTTGGTTGTCAATATGCAGTTTATCGACTACTAGAGCTACACGCTTCCCTTTCATTCTATTTTCCTTGAAGATTGGATATAGAACTTTGAGCCGTTCTACAATTACCTTTGGGAACTGATCATTCATGTCTATTTTCGTACCAGCAAGTTTTTTACCCAGGCTTTTAACCATTATTAAGAAAGCAAATGTCTTCTTAAGACATTGGTTCCCAGAAGTATTGCGATGTCGCGCCTCTGGGTTTAGAATCTATATGATAATTGTTTGGTTAGCTAGCTAACTAAGCTAGCTACTGTCATCAGCCAGATTAGCATCTGAATTTGAATTATTTGGAGTGTAATGCAGTTGTGTTGGGACAATGGTATGAACATACACTGAGTACACAAAATATTAGGAACACTCTACTAATATTGAGTTGCACCCCCTTTTAATGTCAGAACAGCCTCAATTCGTTGGGTCATGGACTCCACAAGGTGTCGAAAACGTTCCACAGGGACGCTGGCCCATGTTGACTCCAATGCTTCCCACATCTGTGTCAAGTTGGCTCGATGTTCTTTGGGCTGTGGACCATTCTTGATGGGAAACTGTTGAGCGTGAAAAACCCAGCAGCATTATAGTTCTTGACACACTCAAACCGGTGCGCCTGGCACCTACTACTGTAACCCATTCAAAGGCACTTAAATCTTTTGTCTTGACCATTCACCCTCTGAATGGCACACATAAACAATCCATGTCTCAAGGCTTAAAAATCATTATTTAACCTGTCTCCTCCCCTTAATCTACACTGATTGAAGTGGATTTAACAGGTGACATCAATAGATGGGTTAGCTGACAACATCACGCGTGCTTCATTGGGGCAGAAGTCCGTGTGTTGTTGTGATTCTGGATGGCCAGATGGCTAATAACAATTACAAAGAATCTGCCATGTGGGGAATCGTAAGTGGTTTGTTTCAGCTAGTTTAATCTTGTTCTTGATTTTGAGGTGTTTTGACTGATTTCATGTCAATGATAATATGGCAAAAATTCGCTAGCTAGCTAACCAACAACTGTAATTATGTATTTGAGAGACAAGTGCTCATTGTGCAAATGTATTTATGTTTTCAATAAACATTGGAGACCAAATATATGTTGTCAACATTCTAAGCCAACCGTGTCTGTCTTGCCCCACATGTAGGTTTTGTTGATAAAAAAAATCAACCAGTCTATATGGGATCATAGCTTTCACCTGGATTCACCAGGTCATGGAAAAAGAATTGGTGTTCCTAATGTTTTGTTCACTCAGTTTTGTAATCACGGTGCTTGCTTAGCAAGTACCACTAGTTTTTAATAGCAATAAGGCACCTCGGTGGTTTGTGGTATATGACCAATATACCACATTGAGGGCTGTTGCATTGTGCCTAAGAACAGCCCTTAGCTGTCGTTTATTGGCCATATACCACATCCCCTCATGCTTTATTGCTTAATTATGTGGTGGAATTTTTAACACTTGACCTCAGAATGCAATTAGCTGCACTTGTATGACGTAAACGCTGTGGTGGTATTGTATTTGGTAAGCTTGTGTTCCACACACTTCAAAACTAGTTTAGTGTAATTTACAAAGACTGAGCGGGATTTTTTTATTGCTGTATCATAGCCTACTGATTCAATATTTCTTTCAAAGTGCACACACTAATTATACATTTATTCAATGCGATGCTTAGAGTATTCATTATTATGTATAGCTTATTGTTTTCTATAGCCCATTGAATGCAATTAGCTGTGTTTGTATGATATGTTGATCAGAAGTAACAAAGTGTACATTGGCTCATCAGGCTAGGTTCACCAAGTGTCCAGTAGCTACAACAGGAATCCACTGAGGTGAAGCGTCCTGGCTACACAACTCATGAAGCCAATGCAGTAAATGACACTAATCTGATCCTGTCAATTCATTTTACCACATCCACAAAGTTTTTAATGCTTATCAATTTGCACAAAGTATCAAAATACTAAAATACTACACAGGACTCTTAAAGAATTTCTTTAAAATGTTAATTGTGTTTTTTTGATCACAGAAACAATGAGGAAAATATAGAAAAATAATGAAATGTTAATTATATAAAGCATCCCGTGTAATCATCTGCCAGAGAGCAGCCATAATCAGCCCGAGTCCCAAGTAATACATTTGGGCCAGATAAGTCTCACCGGAATCGGCCCGAGGTCCATCCCCGCATCCTAGCCATAAGTAATAGTGCCGAAGGCGGCCCAGACTCGGGCCACATGACGTCGGCCGAGTCTGACTCTCAGCCGAGTACCATTCCTCTTGATTCGTCCCATACCTGACGCAAACTCAGGACCTCTGCTTTGCTAGCACACGTGACCACCCTCCTGAGGCATCTTACCAGTCGGTGCCACGCGAAAAGCAAGCTGTTCGCTGGCGCAAGTGGGGACACTTCAGGCTGAGGAGTGTGCTACACTAGCTAGTTAGTACACGATAGCTAGCACAACACTATCTAGCTAGCAACACAACACTGTGCACCACACTCCACGCACCCTAGTCTGCGGTCCACAGATAGCCCCTACTCAGCTAGCCTAGTTATCTGTATTCCAGTCTGTCTATGTAGCCAGTTGGCACTTTGCTATGTTAAATGCGTTATTTGTTCTAATGAATATCTCCAATTCATGAATGTTGAATGTCAAAACTTAATCTGATAAAGCACTGAAAGGGCAGTTACCCACTCAATTCAACATGTATTTTCCCTCACTAAAGTGGTTTATCTTTATGACTAGCTAGCCCACTATAATATCTGCAGACTGCAGTAACGACACGCTGCTCCCACTATAAGTTGCACTCACTACAGTCCGTGTCCAGTGCCATTGAAATGAACAGTAAGACATGTGTTGACTCATACTGCAGTTTTTTTTATTATTCCTTTCCATGAGAGAACTGGATGAATGCCACACACCACAAACTCAAGTGAAAGAGGTGGCTGCAGCTATGGTCTACAACAGTCTCCACCATGACAAGAAAAGGCACGCACTGCTGTGAGGGATCCTGCCCAACCCAAATGCTTCAAAAGGCATAATTACACAAGAGGCTGTCTGTTTTGACAGGTGTTTATCAAACAGAAACCACCAGAACATTAACCCTCACGAGATAGACTAAAAAGTGAATAAAAAGTGATTTTGTTTGATTGAAAATGTTTTCTCATAAACTAATGATTCATTACATGTTGGCTACATATTTTGTTTCCTGATATGATTGAATAAATCCTGACTGCTGTCTCTATACCAGTCTTGTTTTGCACATGCATTGCCAATACCGCTCCAAATACACTGCCATTTCCATGCTGTAATATAATGTTTTTATTTTTATCACATTTTTTATATAACCTTTATTTAACTAGGCAAGTCATTATGTATCTCATTAATCATTCACATAAACGTCTGTGTGTGCTACATTGTTATATGTTTTCCTGCGTTGACAGTTGCAATGGTCAAAATAACAAGTGTTACAAATGTTTTTTCTTTGATTTTGGTCTTGGTGCCAGTTCCACAAGATGTGCACTTTGCAGGGTTTTCTATCGATATAATATTACCGTAATTTCCGGACTATTGAGCGCACCTGAATATAAGCCGCACCCACTGAATTTAAAAAAAAATATTATTTTGAACATAAATAAACCGCACATGTCTATAAGCCGCAGGTGCCTACCGGTACATTGAAACAAATGAACTTTACACAGGCGTTAACGAAACACGGCTTGTAACAAAAATAAATAGGCTTTAACGAAACACGGCGTGTAACAAAAATAAATAGGCTTTAACGAAACACGGCTTGTAACAAAAATAAATAGACTAACGAAACACGGCTTGTAACAAAAAATGTAAAATTAGCAGTAAGCTTTAGTTGTCTTTTTGCACTGAGTCAATTCCTCACGCTGCTGTTTCCAACGTCTTATCATCGACTCATTAAGACCAAGCTCCCTTGCAGCAGCTCTATTTCCTTTTCCAACAGCCAGATCAATCGCCTTCAACTTGAAAGCTGCATCATATGCATTTCTCCATGTCTTTGCCATGATGAGGGTGACAAAATGACTACCGTAATCAGAATGATGGGAAGTTTGAGAGCGCTCGATTTAATCTAAACAGTAAACAAAAAAGTTGTTTGACCTTAACCCGTTCGGCAATTTCATTGGTCTAATGAAAGCTTCATGCCGCCAAAAAACTGAGCACTTCACATAATGTGTTTTTTTGAAAAAAAAAAATTGAAAGCGGGAAAAATCCATATATTAGCCGCGTCATTTTTTAAGCCGCGAGGTTCAAAACGGCTTATAGTCCGGAAATTACGGTACTTGTTGATGAAAAGAAAATCATATCATGTAATATAAATACACACACACACACACACACACACACACACACACACACACACACACACACACACACTCACACACACATAGTTGTAGTGTGTTGATGATCTATGCCACCCCAGGTTTAAACAAGAGCATGGGGAGCTCTGCCTAGTAATACAGCACAATACAGATTATTAGAAGCGGTTTCAGTTGGGTAGGGCAGCTAGCTCAAGACCAAAAATGTACAAGTAGGCTAGAAAAAATGGACAAAAATCATTCCAATCTCGATTAAAATACAACGGCTGTTTAGTGTAAAGGAAATAATGGCTCTAGGACCATGCGGAGTGTCACTCAGAGAGGCTGCCAGCCTGTTCGCTTTGTCAGTCAGCCGTTTAGGCAGTGCGTGTTGCTTTGAATTGATGTTGACATTTGAACTCGGCCTTGAAAGCCTCACTGCCAGCTGTTTTATGCACTGGTTACTTTAACATTGATGTCGGCATCGGCGGCGAGAAGAAAATAAGCTTCACCTAAAGTAAATTGAATTAAATTTGCGCATCAAATTGCCTACCAAATAGCTGATTGTTGAGTTGCAACGGTCAGTGAAAAGCACTTAAATAGGTATTTTGCATTACTTCAAACCACAATCTTTGGAAAAACATAGTTCAGAAAACAAATGGCTAATGCTGAATAGAGAAGACAAAGAAAAAAACGAATATGTTTCTAGTTATCAAAATGCTCAACTCCAAATTAAGCGAACAGTACCCTATCTTATTGGTACCAGAAGACATCATCAGTCAAACCCCTGGTGAGAAATTCAATGTCTTTATCATTGGATCAGTACCACTAACCACGTTTCCATCAACAGTTTTTGAGTAAAGTCATACCATATAAAAAAAAAAATCAAGACTGCTGTGATGGAAACAGGAAGTTATGGTATATGTAGCGCATATAGCTAAAAGTTTGTGTTCCTTGCTCCAACAGTGCAGTAGTAGGGTAGTAGGGGTTAGCTAGCCCCCTGGGGTAAGTGATGCTTACCTTCATGTTGATGATTACCTGGCACATAAGAAAAGTCACAACCAGGCTGATGGAAACATGAAATGCTGGTATAATTTTAAATGCCAACAGACAATTTGTTTGTTCAACATGGTGAGATCTTTTTGTGTTTTTTAAATTAATTTTGTGAGAAATGGCTGTGGAAACATACAGAAGAGTATTAAGGCCAAGAGAGGAGAAATAAAATGGAGTGGTCGTGGTATTTGTGGCAATATTTAGAGAATAAAATGGCAAAATAATAAAGACACCATTTTGACAATGACGTTGCAGTTATATTTCAAGATGAATGTAGGTTGCATGTCTCCTTGGCTCCCTGTTACTGTGCCCACCACTGTTGAAATGCCTGAGTTAGATGACCTGGTGAAAGTATACTTTAGAATTGGCTTTAGTAACAAGGAAATCCTTGCTCTTTTAGCACATATAAGTATTAGGATCAGGAAGAGGTTGTGCCACAGATTATTTTCAGATAGAGGGACCGTGGTTACATATAGGTAGAGATGGGTGGCTTGTGTGTGTATGCAGGTGTGTGTGGAGGCGGTAACAAGTAAGGGCAAAACAAAAGAATGGCCATCAATCTAATGATCTGATACACTAGTTCAAACAGGCGTCACTGCGCAGTGTGCACTCACGATTATCAATCATCTAATCAGGGGTGCAACTTTGGTTTTTAGAAGTGGGGGGGACATAATTGTATTATTCTTAATTTTTTTCTCCAGTTGGATAAACTCTCCAAACAGCCCACTCAACTGCTCAGAGGTGTCCACATGGTCCTAAAGCACACCGTTACCTAATTTTGTATGACATTCCAATGATAAGACTGGGGACAAAAATGCAATTTCAGAATGTGTGTGGGGGGGACATGTCCCCAGTGAAATTTACACCCCTGCATCTAATGACTCTCTCTCTCACACACACACACACACACACACACACACACACACACACACACACACACACACACACACACACACACACACACACACACACACACACACACACACACACACACACACACACACACACCAAGCTCCCCCCGGCAATTTCAGACTATAGACATACACGTCCATGGTGCGTTATGAGCACCAACAAAAAAACGTTCTTGGCACGGTCATTGAATGCGAAAAGAACTGGGGTTGAGTCCCTGTCAGTCTGCCCTCCGAATTCGCTCTACAACGCTCTGTTGCGTAGCCTAGGGGTAAACACCTTGCAAAAACATGTCTGCATAATGGCATCTATTAACAACCTTATCCATGATGCTTTACTAACAGCAGTGATTCCCCCTTAAGGAAACTATCCTTCTAACGACTATAGGCTATTAGGCTACGGGAGTACATTGTCTTGGGATCCTGGTGGAGACCTGTGGCTCTGCCCATGTGTCTCCAACACAACACTGTCCCAAGTCAAGTTGCTCTCCAAATTCGCTAAAACACCACGATTTTTCAGTCTGTTAGAAACCTATAGTGATATTTCAGTCCGTTAGAAACCTATAGGGATATTTCAGTCTGTTAGAAACCTATAGGGATATTTCAGTCCGTTAGAAACCTATAGGGATATTTCAGTCTGTTAGAAACCTATAGGGATATTTCAGTCTGTTAGAAACCTATAGGGATTTTTCAGTCTGTTAGAAACCTATAGTGATATTTCAGTCTGTTAGAAACCTATAGGGATATTTCAGTCTGTTAGAAACCTATAGGGATATTTCAGTCTGTTAGAAACCTATAGTGATTTTTCAGTCCGTTAGAAACCTATAGGGATATTTCAGTCAGTTAGAAACCTATAGGGATATTTCAGGCCGTTAGAAACCTATAGGGATTTTTCAGTCTGTTAGAAACCTATAGGGATATTTCAGGCCGTTAGAAACCTATAGCGGCCCACTGAGACCTATAGCTGCCCACCCGTAGGCTAATTTGACGTTACAATGGGCAAGTGAAAGTAAACTATTGTAATGTCACTCTCCATCTCCACCCCTGACGTGGAAATGCGGTACCCTAGGAAGGAGACGGACTGTTGGAAGAACAGACATTTCTCAGCCTTGACGTACAGGTCATGCTCCAACAGTCAACCAAGCACCATGCGCACCAGGGACACATGCTCGGCGCGTGTAGCGGAGTATATCAGAATGTCATCAATATACACCACTACACCCTGCCCGTGCAGGTCCCGGAAAATCTCGTCAACAAAGGCCTGGAAGACTGATGGAGCATTTATCAACCCGTACGGCATGACGAGGTACTCATAGTGCCCTGAGGTGGTACTAAATGCCGTCTTCCACTCGTCCCCCTCCTGGATACGCATCAGGTTGTAAGCGCTCCTGAGATCCAATTTTTGTGAAGAAGCGCTCCCCGTGCATTGACTCGATTGCACTGGCGATGAGAGGCAGCGGGTAGCTGTACCTCACCGTGATCTGATTGTGCCCACGATAGTCAATACACGGGCGCAGACCTCCATCCTTCTTCTTCACAAAAAAGAAACTCGAGGAGGCAGGTGAAGTGGAGGGCCGAATGTACCCCTGCCCCAGGGATTCGGAGACATATGTTTCCATAGCCGCCGTCTCCTCCTGTGACAGAGGATACACGTGACTCCTGGGAAGTGCTGCGTCTACCAGGAGATTTATCGCACAATCCCCCCGTCGATGGGGTGGTAATTGAGTCGCCTTCTTCTTACAGAGGCGAGAGCCAAATCGGCATATTCTGAGGGGATGCGCACGGTGGAGACCTGGTCTGGACTTTCCCCCGTAGTCGCACCGATGAAAACCCCTACACACCTCCCTGAGCACTTTCGTGACCACTCCTTGAGAGCCCTCTGTTGCCACAAAATAGTGGGGTCATGACAGGCCAACCAGGGTAGGCCCAGCGCCACGGGAAACGCAGGAGAATCAATAAGGAAGAGACTGATTCTGTCCTTGTGACCCTCCTGCGTAACCATGTCTAGTGGAGCGGTGGCCTCCCTAATCAGCCCTGACCCTAATGGTCAACTATCTAGGGCGTGCACAGGGAAGGGCATATCCACAGGAACAAGGGGGATCCCTAAACTATGGGAAAATGAACGGTCAATAAAATTCCCAGCTGCGCCTGAATCTACGAGCGCCTTATGCTGGGAATGCAGGGAAAATACAGGAAATGTAATAAACACATACATGTGAGCAACAGGGGGCTCTGGGTGAGCCTGGTGCCGACTGACCTGGGGTGACACGATAGTGCCCTGCCTGCTGCCTCGACTCCCTGAGGAACGTCCCCAGCACCGACCAGCAGTGTGCCCTCACTCCAGCCACCCTAGTCATAGACTGTTCTTTCTGCAACCGCACGACAAGCGGTATCGGTGCGCCAAGTCTAGGTCCAAAAGGCTTATTGTCAGCTTCAACCCCCAAGCCAAAAGACTCCCGAACAGCTAATCAAATGGCTACCCGGACTATTTGCATTGACCCCCCCCCCCCCCCTCTTTTTTTTACTCTGCTGATACTCGCTGTTTATTATCTATGCATAGTCACTTTATCCCTACCTACATGTACAGCTCAATTACCTCGACTAACCTGTACCCGGCACACTGACTCTACCGGTACCCCCTCTATATAGCCTCCTTATTGTTATTTTATACTTTAGTTTATTGTGTAAATTTTTTCTTAACTCTTATTTTTCTTAAAAGTGCATTGTTGGTTAAGGACTTGTAAGTAAGCATGTCACAGTAAGGTCTACATCTGTTGTATAGGCTCATGTGACAAATAAAATTTGATTTGATGATGGCAATTGCTAACCAACACTTCAGACTAAACTTTTTCAATACCTGATTCGTATACCCATTGTTGCCTTAGTTAGCATTTACTGCTAGATATTATCAGCTAAAATGTCTTTCCTACCCTACAGGCTAATTATTCTGTGAGCTGATCCATGTCAAAACCAGTTGAGAGCTGCATACTCTTGCTGCCGGCATATTCTGCTGAAACTAGTCTGTGTGCTGCGCCCATTTGAATATATTTCACATGCTTTGTGATTGTTAAGGCTACTTTGTGTACTTTCTCTATTGTACTACATAACAGATAAGTCATATACCTCCACTACACTACTTAGATACACATCAGTAGGGATTAAGAAGTCAGTAAGCAAAGCCCACGGAAAAAGTGGGTAAACAGCTTATACCTGCCCTCCACTACACCACTGGCCCTTTGTGTTTTACAAAAAGTGCACTCTCTTATATGAGTGCACAGGTATTACGGTTGCTGTCCTTTCAGAATCCCCAACCTGTCTAACTAAGTTTGACAATGAGCAAACATGCCTATGAAATATATAAAGGCTGTTAAGATATTGTTTCAAGAAAGGAGTGTATATATTTGGCCTGGCGAAGCGGTTTTAGGCGCTGACTGAATGGAAACTGATATTTATGAGGTTTTTACTCTGCTGGTCTCAGGAAGAAATGAAAAGTCTCACTGTCCGAGACTGATTCAAGACAGAGCACAAATGTATCCGACACCAAGACACTCAATATGTGGTCTTGGTCTGGACTACTACAACACTGGGGCCAGGGCCCCTAGGCACATACCCTGTGTACCCGGTCGGTAATTTGGTGATGATTAGGCCTTCCACAAGTTTTAGATAGCTGGCTAGAATACCTTACCTAGCAATCAAAAAAATGTTAGCTCACTTGGGCTAATTGAGTGACTGTCAGTGACTGGCATAACAAGTGGATACACTACACCATTTTCTGCTACATATTCGTCGCCAGACCCACTGGCTCCAGGTCATCTATAAGTCTTTGCTAGGTAAAGCTCCGCCTTATCTCAGCTCACTGGTCACCATAACAACACCCACCCGTAGCACACGCTCCAGCAGGTATATCTCACTGGTCATCCCCAAAACCAACACCTCCTTTGGCTGCCTTTCCTTCCAGTTCTCTGCTGCCAATGACTGGAACGAATTGCAAAAATCGCTGAAGTTGGAGACTTATATCTCCCTCACTAACTTTAAGCATCAGCTATCTGAGCAGCTTACCGATCGCTGCAGCTGTACACAGCCCATCTGTAAATACCCCTCCAATTACCTACCTCATCCCCATATTGTTTTTATTTACTTTTTTGCTCTTTTGCACACCAGTATTTCTACTTGCACATCATCATCTGCACATCTATCACTCCAGTGTTAATTTGCTCAATTGTAATTACTTTGCTACTATGGCCTATTTACTGCCTTACCTCCTTACTCCATTTGCACACACTGTATATATACTTTTTCTATTGTGTTATTGACTGTACTTTTGTTTATTCCACGTGTAACTCTGTGTTGTTGTTTGTGTTGCACTGCTTTGCTTTATCTTGGCCAGGTCGCAGTTGTAAATGAGAACTTGTTCTCAACTGGCCTACCTGGTTAAATAAAGGTGAAATAAAAACAAATATTTTTTATTTTATTTTAAATAACACCTCACCATCAAAGGTCACACAAGCTGAGCCCCGCATACTTTAACATCACAGGGAATCTTACTGCATAGGACACATACTGGTCCACTATAGACCTTAACTGTGAGGCACCTCATTTTCGAGGAAGAACAAGTACTGTACAACAGAAAGAAGGTAGCTAGACAGGCTGGGAAGTTTCACCACCTGCTGGCCAGCACCAGTACTGCAAGGTGGCCCAGACACTGGGAACACACAGGTAAACCTTAAACATCAAGTCACTTGGTTTCCATGACACTGGCCAATGATGTGAAAGCATTAAGGTATCAAGCATAGAATAAGAATGACTACAATACTACAAGACATTCCCTTTCAATGGTCTATGATTAAGATTTTATGGGATCGCGCACGTGCTGGAAACACTTCCAGTTCAGAGGTCGGAGCAGATGATTGGTCAGCCCTTTATTTGGCAACCAACGGTGACCTCAGACTGATCCCAATTCACACCCTATTCCCCAGCCTGCACACTACTTTAACCCCTAACACCTATGTGGCTCTGGTAGTGCACTATATTGAGAAATAGGGTGTATTTTGAGACACAACCTTCGTAAAAGGTCATGTTCAAGCAAGGTTGTGGTCAATTCCATTTCAATTCCAGTCAAATTAAAACAATCATTGATCAACGTGTAATAAACCTCTGTCCATGAGGTAGAACTGGTTGAGGAGGAGCTTGAGGCTATACTTACTGTATACTCTCACATGACATGACCTTCAGGGTCGACAAGCAGCTTATGAATGCATGTAAGCCAAACTATCTATTCACCCTTCACTAAAACGTAAAGCTGGTCCTTGTATGCTGTCAGGTACAGCAAGCACCTGCCTTCCTGCACACACTATGTCTCTGTCCTAACAATTCTGCCCACATGCATGCAGGCAAACAGACTTTCTTTCTCTTATCAAATCTGACAAAACACACCTTCTTAAGACAAACTGTACCTTTCTTAAATCTATGTTTTTGGACATCAAGAATACAGCACATAATGTGATGGACATTAAAATGTAATATTGAAAGTGCAACCGTGCCATCTTGTGCTATGACATTATCAACACCCGGTAGGAGTCCCCCCCATTTCACTCCAGCAATGGTTTAGTCCAGCATCCCCTCGATTGGGTCTTCTTTGCACAGTCCACCCATCCAACAATCCAAACACTCTTCTAAATGATGTGTTAACAAAATAATGTTTCTTCCATGTAGTCTTGGTGATATCTTCCAGATTCATACCATCCATTTTATAAATGTTGGGTGAAAAATCTGTACAAAACCATTATGTTCCAGTAGGTCCCAGCTCAGATATAGTCTTTTCCCAGTTCAGGTCCTTCCTCAGCCCTGGTCCATGTAACACTCAGCTTTTAGCACAGTTAAATAGCCACTCTGTGTGAACCACTCTATGTGGTTCTTCCGTGCAACTGCATGTATGGTTGTGTGTGTGCGTGTGTAACTTGCTGATGATTAAAAGACCAGGCTGGAGGGTGCGACTACGGAGATGAGTGACAGGAGTGTGTTTACATGGTTATGCTGTGGGCCGTTTCTATAGCTACAGGTATGCATTGGGATGCTGTTAAACAAAAGTGTGATGTTGCTTAAGGCATCATATAAGATGGCTGGTTTCTTCTCCTGAGACAATACTGAGTTTATGAAATCTAGTCACATAGAAGACAGCTCTAAACAGGTGCAGAAATCTGCTTGGCTCACCTCGTTATGACTCATTCTCCAACAGAGACAAAGGGTCAGGGGTTAAAAGTGCCTGAGCAGAATGTACATTCGCATTTTAGTCATTTAGCTGTTATCCAGGGCTACTTACAGTAGTGAATGGATCATTTTATTTTTTTTAAACTTTTTCTCATACTGGTCCAACGTGGGAATCAAACCCACAACCCTGGCGTTGCAAGCACCATGCTCTACCCACTGAGCCACTCAGGACGTACCAAATGTCATGGTAAAGATTAATGTTGACCAGACCAGATACCTACCAAAGTTCAGGGTGTCATTCTCCAGGTGTTCTAACACACTGGCGTGTTGTTCGTTGCCTAGGGGACAGTTCTGAGACTCGCTGAGAGGACTGGCCTGAGACGTCTTGGGAATAAAATAATAGATTTACCAACATCTGACTGATTATGCATTACTGAACATATTTAGATAATAATATTTGACGTTTCACTAGATAAAACAGTTTTAATCTCTCACGTTTCAGTTTATTCATCTACATCTGATAACCGTTTGTTGGTACTGTCACATTGATTGACCTTCTGATCGACTGATCAGTTTTGATGACCTTTTATTGGCCTCTGGCTGCAGGTGGATTGTGTGCTGTTCTGGGTCAATATTGACTAGCCGTGCTGGGAACATCAGTCCATCTCCCTGACTGTAATACACCACACAGCACACCATTCATACCACACCACAGCTTAGTACCCCACCACAGAGTACCACACCCCACAGTACGACACCACACCATTGTACCACACCACACAATACCACACCACACCACAGTACCACACCACATCCCACACCACAGTACCACACCACAGTACCACACCACACAGTACCACACCACCCCACAGTACCACACCACCCCACAGTACCACACCACACAGTACCACACCACCCCACAGTACCACACCACACAGTACCACACCACACCACAGTACCACACCACAGTACCACACCACAGTACCACACCACACCACACCACAGTATCACACCACAGTACCACACCACACCACAGTACCACACCACACAGTACCACACCACACCACAGTACCACACCACACAGTACCATACCACACAGTACCATACCACACAGTACCACACCACACAGTACCACACCACAGTACCACACAACACAGTACCACACCACACAGTACCACACCACAGTACCACACCACAGTACCACACCACACCACAGTACCACACCACACCACAGTACCACACCACCCCACAGTACCACACCACACCACACCACAGTACCACACCACACAGTACCACACCACAGTACCACACCACACCACACAGTACCACACCACAGTACCACACCACAGTACCACACCACACCACAGTACCACACCACACAGTACCACACCACACAGTACCACACCACACAGTACCACACCACACAGTACCACACCACAGTACCACCCCACACAGTACCACACCACATCACACAGTACCACAGTACCACACCACACAGTACCACACCCCACAGTACCACACCACAGTACCACACCACATCACACCACACCGGCAGAGAGAAGACACTCTGGTCTAGAGACTGGTTGTTACAAGTAGTGCACATCCATACATCTGATTCAGATTTCATCCCTCCCACCATCTCCTCCCTCCCTCCAACCTGGTGAAGATGGGTAGCTGCCAAAAGTTCTTCCTGTGGAGCTTTGAATGCCACTGAGGAAGGGGGAGAGAGAGGGAGGGGGAGAGAAAGAGAGGGAAGGAGGGGGAGAGAGAGGTAGGGAGAGAGAGAGAGGGAGGGGGAGAGAGAGGGAAGGAGGGGGAGAGAGAGGGAGGGAGTGAGAGAGGGAGGGAGAGAGAGTGTAGAGGAGGGAGAGGAGGGAGGGAGAGAGAGAGAGGGAGGGGGAGAGAGAGGGAAGGAGGGGGAGAGAGAGGGAGGGAGGGGGAGAGAGAGGGAGGGAGTGAGGGAGAGAGAGAGAGGGAGGGGGAGAGTGAAGAGGAGGGAGGGGTGGAGAGAGAGGGAGGGTGGGTGGGTGGTAGGATAGGGGAGAGAGACGTAGGGTAGAGAGAGAGAGGGAGGGTGGGTGGTAGGATAGGGGAGAGAGACGTAGGGTAGAGAGAGAGAGAGGGAGGGTGGGTGGTAGGATAGGGGAGAGAGACGTAGGGTAGAGAGAGAGAGAGGGAGGGGGAGAGAGTGGAGAGGAGGGAGGGAGGGAGAGAGGGAGGGAGAGAGAGAGTGAGGGAGGGATGGAGAGAGGGAGGGTGGGTGGTAGGATAGGAGAGAGAGAGAGACATAGGGTAGCGAGAGAGAGGGAGGGTGGGTGGTAGGATAGGAGAGAGAGACGTAGGGTAGAGAGAGAGAGAGGGAGGGTGGGTGGGTGGTAGGATAGGGGAGAGAGACGTAGGGTAGAGAGAGAGGGAGGGTGGGTGGTAGGATAGGGGAGAGAGACGTAGGGTAGAGAGAGAGGGAGGGTGGGTGGTAGGATAGGGGAGAGAGAAGTAGGGTAGAGAGAGAGAGGGAGGGTGGGTGGTAGGATAGGGGAGAGAGACGTAGGGTAGAGAGAGAGAGAGAGAGGGAGGGAGAGGAGGGAGGGAGGGAGGGAGAGAGGGAGGGTGGGTGGTAGGATAGGGGAGAGAGACGTAGGGTAGAGAGAGAGAGAGGGAGGGTGGGTGGTAGGATAGGGGGAGAGAGACGTAGGGTAGAGAGAGAGAGGGAGGGTGGGTGGTAGGATAGGGGAGAGAGACGTAGGGTAGAGAGAGAGAGAGAGAGGGAGGGAGAGGAGGGAGGGAGGGAGGGAGAGAGGGAGGGTGGGTGGTAGGATAGGGGAGAGAGACGTAGGGTAGAGAGAGGGAGGGTGGGTGGGTGGTAGGATAGGGGAGAGAGACGTAGGGTAGAGAGAGAGAGAGGGAGGGTGGGTGGTAGGATAGGGGAGAGAGACGTAGGGTAGAGAGAGAGAGAGGGAGGGGGAGAGAGTGGAGAGGAGGGAGGGAGGGAGAGAGGGAGGGAGAGAGAGAGTGAGGGAGGGATGGAGAGAGGGAGGGTGGGTGGTAGGATAGGAGAGAGAGAGAGACATAGGGTAGCGAGAGAGAGGGAGGGTGGGTGGTAGGATAGGAGAGAGAGACGTAGGGTAGAGAGAGAGAGAGGGAGGGTGGGTGGTAGGATAGGGGAGACGTAGGGTAGAGAGAGAGAGGGAGGGTGGGTGGTAGGATAGGGGAGAGAGACGTAGGGTAGAGAGAGAGAGAGAGAGGGAGGGAGAGGAGGGAGGGAGGGAGGGAGAGAGGGAGGGTGGGTGGTAGGATAGGGGAGAGAGACGTAGGGTAGAGAGAGAGAGAGAGAGAGAGGGAGGGAGAGGAGGGAGGGAGGGAGAGAGGGAGGGTGGGTGGTAGGATAGGGGAGAGAGACGTAGGGTAGAGAGAGAGAGAGGGAGGGTGGGTGGTAGGATAGGGGAGAGAGACGTAGGGTAGAGAGAGAGAGAGAGAGAGGGAGGGAGAGGAGGGAGGGAGGGAGAGAGGGAGGGTGGGTGGTAGGATAGGAGAGAGAGACGTAGGGTAGAGAGAGAGAGAGGGAGGGTGGGTGGTAGGATAGGGGAGACGTAGGGTAGAGAGAGAGAGAGAGAGAGGGAGGGAGAGGAGGGAGGGAGGGAGAGAGGGAGGGTGGGTGGTAGGATAGGGGAGAGAGACGTAGGGTAGAGAGAGAGAGAGAGAGGGAGGGAGAGGAGGGAGGGAGGGAGAGAGGGAGGGTGGGTGGTAGGATAGGGGAGAGAGACGTAGGGTAGAGAGAGAGAGAGAGAGGGAGGGAGAGGAGGGAGGGAGGGAGAGAGGGAGGGTGGGTGGTAGGATAGGGGAGAGAGACGTAGGGTAGAGAGAGAGAGCGAGCGAATGAGAGGGGGAAAGGTTGGAATTTGTTAGATTACTTGTTAGATATTACTGCATGGTCGGAATTAGAAGCACAATCATTTCGCTACACTCGCAATATCATCTGCTAACCATGTGTATGTGAGGGGGTGAAAGAGAGAACGTGTGTTAACCCTGTCAGTCCTGAGACCCCTGCAAAAATGACAGACTTTTTCTGCATGTCCAGCCCTACAATTAGGTATTTTAAAGAAATGATTACCATTCGGACTCCACATTCAAGATCTGCCCTTGTCTCACAAACACCTCTCTAGCTCAGCCCCCGTTAAACACAGTGTTAAAAGGGGTTAGAAGTCCAAAATGCACTGGCTTCACGGTGGGACTGTAGGTGAGGAGGACAGAGGAGAACAGAGGAGCAGGGAGGTGGCAAAGTCAGGGGTGGTGAGATGCCACAGACAGGAGGGCAGGGTAGAAATGAACAGAGAGGAAGGAGGGGGGGGACAGGAGGGCATGGTAGAAATGAACAGACAGACCAGAGGACAATAATCATGTCTGTGTGAGAGGGAGAGAGAAAGGGGGGGGGGGTCAAGGGGAGGCAGAATGTGAACAGACTGAGGGATGGAGGAGATGGGAAACCATTACTCACTGTCCAGAACTTGATGAAATACTGCAGTACGTGGCTGCAATGAAGAAACAGAAAAATCCCACACAGTTGTTCACCCTGAAAGAGAGACTTTGATAAATCCAATTTTGATAAACTCTCATATCTATTGAGTGAAATAACACAGTGTGCCATCACAGCAGCAAGATTTGTGACAACCAGTGAAGAACAAACACCACTGTAAATACAACCCATATTTATTTTTATTTATTTTCCCTTTCGTACAATTTTCACATCGTTACAACGCTGTATATAGAGATAATATGAAATGTGAAATGTCTATTCCTTTGAAACTTTTGTGAGTGTAATGTTTACTGTTCATTTGTTATTGTTTATTTCACTTTTGTTTATCTATTTCACTTTCTTTGGCAATGTAAACATGTTTCCCATGGCAATAAAACCCTTAAATTGAATTGAATTAAATTGAAATTGAGAGAGAGAGAGTGTAAACGTGTTTTACATGCCAATAAAGCCTCTTTAGAATTGAAGAGAGAGAGAGAGAGAGAGAGTCAAAAACGAAGTTGAGTTATGACCTTACTTCATCTGAACATTAGAACAGTTTGGAGTACACTTACACGTCATTGTAGATGTTTCAGGGCAGTTATCTAAAGGAAAGGTACCTCTTTGGAGGGGTTGGCAGGACGGGTTAAGATGGTGTTCCAGTAGGACCACACAAACATGATGAAGGACAGCTGGAAGAACACCATGTAGATGACTGCAAGAGCCACACACAGTGACAGTCAGACACACATTGCAGAAAAAACAGTCAAAACATCCAGGACAAGTCTACGAAGGGTTGCATTTTGTAGTAGTTTCTAAATTGACTCTGAACTGAGTGTGTGTGTTTGCGTGTGCCACAGAGGTTCTCCGCACTGCAAAAGCTGAATCTCTCTTCTGTTCTCATCCTCCTAGATCTATCCGCTGCCTTGGACATCGTGAACCATCAGATCCTCCTCTCAACCCTGTCAGGGGCATCTCAGGCTCTGCACGCTTCTAGGACCTCTCCTCTTCTCTCTACACACCAAGTCACTCAGCTCTGTCATATCTTCACACGAACTCTAATATCATCAACATATGACTAGGACGATAAAAACCACAGGTATCCAAGCTAAGCCCTGTTGACAATATCGCAGTATGTGGGTGGGCGCCATCTTTACTCTCCCATCTGAAGGGTTTCCACTAGATAGCACCAGTGCTTAATTTGAGCTGGATCCTGCCAGAACAGGATCCGGCACATCTCAGATTTGACTGTTTGTTCAGGCACGTATTTGCTCAGATCGGGTACCACTCAGATTTGACTTGACCTCTCGCAGCATGATTGATTAATTATTTCACTGTTCGCACTGTTGACATTCTAATAAAAGCGATCAGCGTTAAGGTCCCTACGTAATCACGTCACGTAGCCTAATCAAGTCATCTCCCTACTGAATCTGAAGCGTGGGAAAGCCAAATAAAAAATGTATAAGAAAAGACAATCGAGTTTGACATTTTTCAAGTCAAAAATCCAGAGCAAGATGGTGAATTGAATCCAGAACGAGCCAGAGAACTGTCCGTGCCGGAGGAGCAGAGTGAGGGGCAAACTGTTCCTGATAGCGATGCTAATCCCGCCAGTTCAGCATGACCACTGGCACCTCCACTAGCTAGTAGGCCTGCTAGCGAGTCAGACTCAGCGGGAGAGGGAGACGGGGAGCTGGGGGAGGGGTGCAGCGCATCCACCGACACAGCAAAAGTATAACCCCTGGCTTGTCATGCAGAATTCAAAGTTGGGCTGTACAACATGCAAAAAGGTATGGCGCTTGGGTCTAGAAACACCTGGAGGGATTAAACTAGCAAAAGAGTGGGTGGAATGTACAGTAAATGAACATCCTACGCATCAGATGTAAAAAAAACCCAACAACAGTAAAAAGATTTTTGAACATGCCTGAACCAAGGCGCATTTTGTGGCAGCAAGCCTTGTAGACAAGGCTAAAGAAGACACCCAGGTTAACACTCAAGACAAAGAAGAAGAAAATAGAAACTACAGCCAAAGTCTTCAGAACAGCCTTAGAAGGAGGCTAAACATCACAGCCACATGTCCGCTCATGGCTTTGAGCAACAAGTTGACTCTCAGAAGTTAAATGGACTTGACATGGGGAGAGTAATTGTGGGTGGTTTTGAAAACTAAGGCAGGACATTTTTTTCCCTTTAACTTGTAATCTGAATATGTGCTTCATATTATCACATAGGCAGGCCTATATATTCGCATATGTGTGTTCTGCTGTAGCCTACATTGATTTATTTCATTTGAAGTTATATTCTGACATTGCGCTATATGTTCTATTGCTACATTGATGTCTTGAAAATTATATGAAATTCGGGTCTTGTAAGCCCCACTGCGGGTGTTCTGCAATGTCTTCTAAAAATGTTGTTGTACATTGATGTCTAGAAAATTAGGCTACATGAAATTCGGACTTGTGTAAGCCCCGCTATACTCAAGTATGTAGGCATACTGCAGTGACGTCTAAAATACTTTGACTTAATTAGCACCTTGGAGAGTGCTGATATTTTATAGTCATTATTAAGAAGGCAAATTGGACGCCAGTTATCGATGAGCAGCTCTTCTTTTTTAGGCTAAGGTATCAGTGTTATTAACCCATGACTCATTGTTGGAGGGAGAAAATTGTTTTTATTACTCTCTAAAAAGACTTCAAATAGGAAGGGAGCTACTTGTTCAGAAAATAATTTGTAAAATTCTGAAGTAATTCCATCAACACCTGGTGATTAATTGCTCTTTAGATGTTTGATAGACTCTATAATCTCTTCAACTTTGATGGGTTCATCACACTGTTTAGATACTATATCACTGATAGAGTGAACATTATTCAGTGAGTTAAAAAACATATCTGTGGATTCCTGACAGTACGTAGAGCTATACAATTTTCTGTAAAAATTGCTACAGTATTTAGCGATACATTTTTGGTCACCTGTAATAACACCATCAATGTTTAACTTATGGATAGTGTTATTTGTAGAGTGAAATATCTCAAGTCTAAAGAAATAGGATGAATTCTGTTCTCCCTCCTCAATCCATTTTTTCCTAGATCTAATAAAGGTTCCTTCTGATTTTAATCTATATATATTATCCAGTTTATTTAATCTATATGTATTATCCAGTTTATTTAATCTATATATATTATTCTTGCAATAAGATTTTTCTTCACAAGCCCTTTCCCAAAAGTCTGAGAGCAGATCTTTAACCTCAAATTTAACTATATCATTATTTAATAATGAGCTATTTAGCTTCCAGTAGGATGCTCTACCAAGGTTAGTGTCAGGGGTAAATATTTTGATATCAATGTAAATGGCCCTATGGTCTGTGAGTGGAGTAGTACAAATATTTGTAGTAACACACTCACTATCAATACATTTGGATATAAGCCAAAAATCTATTCTGGATTGTCTGGAACCTGTTTTGTTTCTCCAAGTGAATGATCTGTCGGCTGGAAACCTCTCTCCATATATCAGTAAGATCAAACTTTTCCATAAAAAGTATTAAACCCAAATTCTGATTGGTTGGCCTACCTGGGGGCCATCTATCAGTTGAATTGTCTATAGTAATGTTAAAGTCCCCTCCTATCAATAATAACAAATTGGGAAATGTAGATAACCAATTAAGTATATGTTTCTCTATAGATTCAAGCAACTCATCATTCTCATGTTTGGTGTTGTACCCGTAGAAGTTTACAGTAATGAGCGTAATGTCATTGTAACTGATCACAAGACAAATAAAGTGACCAAAGGGGTCACATTCCGAATGTAGAATATTACCACCAAAGGTATTTTTCATTGTAGTGACACCAGCGGAGCGTTCAGATCCATGGGAAAGCCAAATATCGTTGCCCCACTGCGACCCCCAGAAGTTGGCATCAGCCGAAATTGAGTGAGACTCTTGAAAAAAGCAAAAATCTGTTCGAAATTGCTTAGCAAATAAAAATAAGGCCTTGCGCTTCACATTGTTTCGTAACCCCCTAGCATTAAGAGAAACTATAGACAAAGACAAAACAACAAAGATTATATAAAAGTATAAACTGTAGGATGAGTCAAAGACGTAGGAGCAGTGAGCGTAAACGATAAGGAACCGAGATCTGCACCATTTAAGTCAATTTAAAGTGAAAATAGCTTATTCCATAATCTTTGAGCTAGACGTTATCCGGCTTTGAAATTCAACTCAACTGAAAAGACCAAACCAAGGGTTCTTGTAGTAAGAGAGACTAAAAACCCTCTTTAGTGTAATCAGGAATTATTCTGAGAAATAAAATACAAAATAATAATTTAAATAAAAGGGTACCTACTATTTTAAGTGCATATGAAAACTGATCATAAAAAAAAATGGAATAAAAAATGTTTTACATATACATGTTCCTAAGACCTTTTTAACTTGGAAATAAGTATTAATAACTAAATAGAACAATACCCATGTAAAGTCAGAGCAGACCTGTATGCCCTTTAAAACAGTATCTTAGTTACTGTGTAATATGAAAAATAAATACAGCTTTCAGTCTTCTTCGTAAGTTTGTAAACAAAATAGGCCTTCTGGTCATACAAGAACAAACTAATAAATTGAAGTACCTGAGTATTCTGAAAAATAGTCATCTGATGCTTGTTAGTTAAACAATACCTGAAAAATGAGAATTCCATGGCTGAAACATTTGAACCTTTTCCTTCTGGTGAGATTTTAGGGAGGAACATGGATTTCTGAACCGTTGATGAAGCCTTGTCCTCTGACGAAGTAAGCAGCCTTTCCCTCATTTAGCCTTACTACTTGCAAAACGAATTAAAGAAGTCCTGGATGCAATCATTGATGAAAGACAGTCTGGCTTCATGAGGAACAGACATATTTCTAACAATGTCAGACTAGTATTAGACATACTTGACTACTCAGACCTAATAACCGAGGATAGCTTCATATTATTTTTAGATTTTTATAAAGCATTTGACACAGTAGAGCATCAGTTCCTCTTCCACTCCCTTGTGAGACTTGGCTTTGGGGATTTTTTCTGTAAGGCTATTAAGACTCTCTATGAAAATGGTAACAGCTCTATCAAATTGAAATATGGCACCTCACCTAGATTTGAGTTAAAGAGAGGAATTAGGCAAGGTTGTCCAATCTCTCCGTACATGTTTTTATTAATCATCCAACTTCTTGCAAATTATTTAAATAATATTCCTGTACAAGGTATTTCCATAGCTGGTAAAGAAATTATTATAAGCCAGCTGGCTGACGATACTACACTTTTTCTGAAAGACGCTAACCAAATTCCCATATTGATCAATGTGATACAATCCTTTTCCAAAGCATCTGGTATATCTTAACATTAATAAATGTGAACTCATAGCTGTCAAAGATTGTGTGACACCTTCATATTATGGTATTCCAGTAAAAGAAGAACTTACATATTTAGGCATATCCATTACAAAGGATCAGATGTCTAGAGGCTTACTAAATATTAACCCTCTTATTAAAAACCCCCAGAAGAAGCTAAATCAATGGCTAAAGAGGGACTTATCTTTAAAAGGTAGAGTCATAATAACCAAGGCTGAAGGTATCTCTAGACTAACATATGGCACTATATCTTTATATCTTGACAGTAAAATAAGCAAGGAGATAGACCAGATGCTTTTCAACTTTCTGTGGAGAAACCGTACCCATTACATTAGGAAAACTGTTGTAATGAACACTTATGAGAATGGTGGGCTGAATTTTCTGGACTTTACTATCTTAAATAATACTTTTAAGATCAAATCAAATGTATTTGTCACATACACATGGTTAGCAGGTGTTAATGCAAGTGTAGCGAAATGCTTGTGCTTCAAGTTCCGACCATGCAGTAATATAGTGCAAAGGAATGAATACGAATATGTACATAAAAATATATGGATGAGTGATGGCCGAACGGCATAGGCAAGATGCAGTAGATGGTACAGGGCACAGTATATACATATGAGATGAGCAATGTAGGGTATGAAAACATTATATGAAGTGGCATTGTTTAAAGTGGCTAGTGATACATTACATCAAGATGGCAAGATGCAGTAGATGGTATAGAGTACAGTATATACATATGAGATGAGTAATGTAGGGTATGAAAACATTATATGAAGTGGCATTGTTTAAAGGGGCTAGCGATACATTTAATTACATCAAGATGGCAAGATGCAGTAGATGGTATAGCGTACAGTATATACATATGAGATGAGTAATGTAGGGTAAGTAAACATTATATAATATAAAGTGGCTAGTGATAAATTGTTTACATAAATTTTTCCATTTTAAAGTGGCTGGAGTTGAGTCAGTATGTTGGCAGCAGCCACTCAATGTTAGTGATGGCTGTTTAACAGTCTGATGGCCTTGAGATAGAAGCTGTTTTTCAGTCTCTCGGTCCCCGCTTTGATGCACCTGTACTGACCTCGCCTTCTGGATGATAGCGGGGTGGACAGGCAGTGGATCGGGTGGTTGTTGTCCTTGATGATCTTTTTGGCCTTCCTGTGACATCGGGTGGTGTAGGTGTCCTGGAGGGCAGGTAGTTTGCACCCGGTGATGTGTTGTGCAGACCACACTACCCTCTGGAGAGCCTTCCGGTTATGGGCGGAGCAGCTGCCGTACCAGGCGGTGATACAGCCCGACAGGATGCTCTCGATTGTGCATCTGTAAAAGTTTGTGAGTGTTTTTGGTGACAAGACAAATTTCTTCAACCTCCTGAGGTTGAAGAGGCGCTGCTGCGCCTTCTTCACCACGCTGTCTGTGTGGGTGGACCATTTCAGTTTGTCTGTGATGTGTACGCCGAGGAACTTAAAACTCTCCACCCTCTCCACTACTGTCCCGTCAATGTAGATAGGGTGCTGCTCCCTCTGCTGTTTCCTGAAGTCCACGATCATCTCCTTTGTTTTGTTGACATTGAGTGTGAGGTTATTTTCCTGAAACCACACTCCGAGGGCCCTCACCTCCTCCCTGTAGGCCGTCTCGTCGTTGTTGTTGATCAAGCCTACCACTGTAGTGTCGTCTGCAAACTTGATGATTGAGTTGGAGGCGTGCAATGCCACGCAGTCGTGGGTGAACAGGCAGTACAGGAGAGGGCTGAGAACGCACCCTTGTGGGGACCCAGTGTTGAGGATCAGCGGGGTGGAGATGTTGTTACCTACCCTCACCACCTGGGGGCGGCCCGTCAGGAAGTCCAGGACCCAGTTGCACAGGGCAGGGTCGAGCCCAGGGTCTCGAGCTTAATGACGTGTTTGGAGGGTACTATGGTGTTAAATGCTGAGCTGTAATCAATGAACAGCATTCTTACATAGGTATTCCTCTTGTCCAGATGGGTTAGGGCAGTGTGCAGTGTGATGGCGATTGCGTCGTCTGTGGACCTATAAGCAAATTGGCGTGGGTCTAGGGTGTCAGGTAGGGTGGAGGTGATATGGTCCTTGACTAGTCTCTCAAAGCACTTCATGATGATGGAAGTGAGTACAATAAACAAAATACTGCATAGTTTCCTAGGAACGCGAAGCGAGGCGGCCATCTCTGTCGGGTGCTGGAAGTGGTCAATTGGATAAAACAATTCCTAAGAAGACCCACTTCTATATGGAATTGTATTCCTCATCATGTCTTCTCTACTTTTGGTGGCCTTAACTTCATCTTGTTTTGCAATTATAATATTGACAAAGTTCCAGTGAAACTTTCTGCTTTTCATCGGCAGGTTTTCTTGTCTTGGTCCTTAATTTATAAACACAATTTTTCTCCACACAGATATTATATATGGAATAATCGGGATATGTTGTATAAAAATACTTATTTGTTTTTAGAATATTGGTTAACGGGTAAATAATATCCTATTGGTGAGCCGACTGGTAAATAATATCCTATTGGTGAGCCGACGGGTAAATAATATCCTATTGGTGAGCCGACTGGTAAATAATATCCTATTGGTGAGCCGACTGGTAAATAATATCCTATTGGTGAGCCGACTGGTAAATAATATCCTATTGGTGAGCCGACTGGTAAATAATATCCTATTGGTGAGCCGACTGGTTAATAATATCCTATTGGTGAGCCGACTGGTAAATAATATCCTATTGGTGAGCCGACTGTTAAATAATATCCTATTGGTGAGCCGACTGGTAAATAATATCCTATTGGTGAGCCGACTGGTAAATAATATCCTATTGGTGAGCCGACTGGTTAATAATATCCTATTGGTGAGCCGACTGGTAAATAATATCCTATTGGTGAGCCGACTGGTAAATAATATCCTATTGGTGAGCCGACTGGTAAATAATATCCTATTGGTGAGCCGACTGGTAAATAATATCCTATTGGTGAGCCGACTGGTAAATAATATCCTATTGGTGAGCCGACTGGTAAATAATATCCTATTGGTGAGCCGACTGGTAAATAATATCCTATTGGTGAGCCGACTGGTAAATAATATCCTATTGGTGAGCCGACTGGTTAATAATATCCTATTGGTGAGCCGACAGGTTAATAATATCCTATTGGTGAGCCGACTGGTTAATAATATCCTATTGGTGAGCCGACTGGTTAATAATATCCTATTGGTGAGCCGACTGGTAAATAATATCCTATTGGTGAGCCGACTGGTAAATAATATCCTATTGGTGAGCCAACTGGTAAATAATATCCTATTGGTGAGCCGACTGGTAAATAATATCCTATTGGTGAGCCGACTGGTTAATAATATCCTATTGGTGAGCCAACTGGTAAATAATATCCTATTGGTGAGCCGACTGGTAAATAATATCCTATTGGTGAGCCGACTGGTTAATAATATCCTATTGGTGAGCCGACTGGTAAATAATATCCTATTGGTGAGCCGACTGGTAAATAATATCTTATTGGTGAGCCGACTGGTAAATAATATCCTATTGGTGAGCCAACTGGTAAATGCAGAGGGTCTTTTACTCAGTTATAAGGAATTCTTATCACTTTACAAGGTCCCTGTAACACCTAAAGATTTTGCCATTGTTTTAGATGCCATTCCCTCAGGTGTTGCTCTGTTATTCAGGAACATGTCAAGACCTGACCCTCAGAGCCTACCTTCCATTGACCCTGTTGACTCATCAGTAGGACAGATTTGTTTCTCTTTTGGTCCATTCAACAACAGAGCGATACGAACCTTGTTTCAGCAGGATGTTGTATCTATCTATACCTTATGTCATGCCTTATTGGAATGGATTTATTGATAATATCTGTTGGAAAAAAGTTTGGATGTTGCCACACACATACCTACTATTCACAAAATGAAGGAAGTTTCCTTTAAAATGATTCATAAATATTATCCTGCCAACCACTATATGAAGAAGTTTAAGGAAAACATCAACTCAAAGTGCTCCTTTTGTAATGACCACCCAGAGACAGTGTTGCATCTTTTTGGGGATTGTATTCATGTAAGAAAACTGGCAAGACATCAGTAGATTTATCATTGAACACATTTATGAAGGTCTTACACTATTGTGGAGAGATGTTACTGCTTGGATTCTTTACCTACGATATGAATAAGATGAAACATTTTTATTTAATTAATTTCATTATTCTTTTGGCCAAATTTCATATTCACAAATGTAAATTTACTAACAAAAAAACACATTTTCTTTCCGTACAAAAAGAAATTGAACTGTATTTTAAGACAATTAAATACTCTACTAACAAAAAAGCTGTTAGAATTATAAGTGTATGTATTAAGGTCTTTGTGTAATGTGATATTGTACCCCCTAGCCCAATTGTCCATTGTATATAATCTATATATACGTGTGTTCCCTCATGTACTCTCTGTATTGATTTGTTGTTAATTAGTAATAAAACCTTGGAGTGTGCTGTCTGTTTCACCACCATAGATAGTAGGTTACTTGGCTGCTACGTTGTTTTGGACACTTTTTTCCTCACTGTGTTCCGGGCCCTCTCGATTTACAAATTAAGCACTACTATATCGTAAAAATGCATGAAATATATATATATATATTTTTTTTTTGGGGGGGGGGGTCTCAATTTAAGGTTAGCAGTGAGGTTAAAGTTAGTTTAAAATCACATTTGAAAGAGATAGATAGTAGAAATGGTCGGGGATTATAACTTCGTAGCTGTGGTATCTCGTGACGACCCCACCCCATGGGAGACTGCGTGACGTCACCGACCACGCTCCCCTGTGCATTTCCCTTCGTCTCCCGGTAGAGTGTGCAAGTGTCCCACACTTACAGATATATATATATATATATATATATATATATATATATATATATAGTATATCTGTAAGGTTTACACCTGTTGTATTCCGCGCTAGTATATCTGGGGTGTATTCATTACGCCGATTCTGTTGCAAAATGTTGTCTGTTGCGAAACCGATTACATGCAACGGTAGGTCCCTTTCTGTTTCGCCCTGTTCTCTGTTTGCTTCCGTCTGGTTCTTAAACGATAAACGGTAATGAATAAGCCCTGGCCCGAAAATAAAATAAAAGGAGAAGCTTTGGAGTTCCAACTGTGTTGCATGCTTTTATTAATCTCTTGATTTTTAGTTTAGATTTTGGATGCCTTTGTAAAATTAACCTTAATCAGGTCTCTAGACATATCCTACTAATCTAGGCGTCTATTTTATTAGGATTGTATATTATATTCGTTTTAGACCTGGACCTAGAGTACCTGCTTTATAATCCTTCAGTCTGCTTGGACTATTCCTTCCCAATCACTACTGATTGGTGTCCGCCAGGAGGCAGCGCGTCGGTTTACTAGTGTAACATTAACCTTTGGCAGGACTGAAAGCAAACTGAAAGGAATATCCTCCACACACAGGAACTGCACATTTCGCCTAATCTATTTTCAAAATCCGAGGCATAACATTTCTTCCTATCGACATTTTGTTCTTAAAGATAAAATATTTCGTTCACTTTATACAAAATACGATTAACTTTTCTTTTTTTTTTCGATTAGAAAGTTCTCGATTAGAAATGGATGTTCAGAAGTATTTGCTACGCATTGGGTACGAGGGACCTGCTTTGCCAACGCCGACCTTGGACGCGCTCCAGCGTGTACACCGCTGTCATCTGAGGACTGTCCCGTTCGAGAATCTCACCGTCCACAGCGGGGGGCGCGTACGACTCGACCTCCCGCACCTCTATGATAAAATCGTTAACCACCGCCGCGGAGGGTTCTGCTTCGAGAATAACGGTCTGTTCTCCTGGCTTCTGTCAGAAATGGGATTTGAGGTCAACATCCTAGCGGGACAAGTGAGAAACGCCATCACAGGGTTGTATGGCCCGCCGTTCGACCACTTCATCTCGATGGTGACGCTCGAGGGGCATCGGTGGCTGTGTGACGTGGCATTTGGTGGATCAGGGTTCGAGTTCCCCATGTCCTTAGAGACGGAAGAACCTCAGAAGCAGGGCCACAGAGTGTACAGGATCAGACAAGCGGGAGAGATGCACTTTCTGGAGTGGCAAGATGAAGAGAGAGAAACTGGGCTCTGGACTGAGCTATACAAGTTCACTCTGGACACAAGACACAGAGGAGACTTCATAGAGATGTGTGACTACCATCAGAGCTCCCCTAGCTCCATCTTCTTCTGTAAGTCTCTCTGCTCCATCCTGAAGCCTACCGGGAGGCTCACCTACATAGGCCATAAACTCATCACCACCCAGTTTCCCTCAGATGAAGCTGGGACTGTGACTAAAACCACCAGAGAGCTGACTGATGAAGAGATAGCTGACATACTAAAGGAGGAGTTTGGAATAATGCTGGAATCTCAACTTGTCCCAAAGGATGAAACTATCACACCACCCCTCTACATTTTTTAAAATGTATTTTTTCTTCTTCATGATAAACAACAAGACAGAAACAAATTGTCAGTTTGATTTAATAAATTAATATACATACACTTAAGATGTACAATGGTCATTGCATTAATCCAAATCTGTCCAATTTCAGACAAGTCTGCATCCAAAGTATTTACATATGTACAATCCTCAGGCTGCACTTAACACTTAGCAAGGCATGAACATGACGGGGAGAGGGGGAGAGAGGGAGAGGGGGGGGGGAAAGAGAGAGGAGAGAGAGAGAGAAAGAGAGAGAGAGGGGGGGGGGGGGGGAGAGAGAGAGAGAGGGGTGGGGAGAGAGAGAGGACACGAGATGGGTGGTTTCCAAAAGTACATTTGACTACTCTGGGATAGAGTTAGGCGGCGGGACAGAGCTGGTTCCCCTAGCCTTGCGTTCGTAGTTGACAAGCCGCTGGCCAACCAGGTACCTGCAGGAAGGCAAAGAGGGCACGGGGGTTAAAAAACAGTCACATGTCAATCACAATACTAGAGCATTTACCTAGTTTGTGTGTCAGCTGCAGATCAAGACCTTGAATAGTTCAAATGAGGTGTGGAAGTGCTGGGCTGGAACAAAAGCCTGCATATCCTGACACTCCCTGGGATCAGGGTTGTACTATCGCTGAACAAGGAGCTTTGAAGGAACAGGCCAGGTATGGAGATAGGGGTGGGTGCTTACTTGTCGTTCTTGATGTGTTCATAAAGGCGTTTGAACTGTCGTATCTGGAAGGAGAGGATGCCGATGATGGACACTACCATCAGGAGGAATGGGTAGATCCTCCTCTGTATCAGAATCTGCATCTCTGGGGTCATACCTGACAGACCTGACAGACCTGCCACACCAGGAGGGGTACAGATCTATTAGTAGAGTTATATCTGGAGTCACAACAGGAGGGGTACAGATCTATTAGTAGAGTTATATCTGGAGTCACACCAGGAGGGTAACAGATCTATTAGTAGAGTTATATCTGGAGTCACACCAGGAGGGGTACAGATCTATTAGTAGAGTTATATCTGGAGTCACACCAGGAGGGGTACAGATCTATTAGTAGAGTTAGAGCTAAACACTTCATACTCACCCACAAGTGTGCATGCAAACACTTCCCATGAATATGCACGCAAACAAACAAACACGTGCACACACACACTGCACACACGCACTGTTGACTGACCTACGGCAGGAACGACCCCGGCTGCTACGACGTAGGGGACACACAGGGACAGCAGCAGCACCGAGATGACAGGGGCAGCCAGCTTACAGATGATGAAATGGAGGTCGATGTTCCTGATGCCGTTAGCATACACCTGACAGGAGGAGAGGTGGCGATGTTACCCCTCGCCGGTCACTTTACACAGGGTCAAAATGTATTGTTCACGTAGGGGGAAAAGGTATTTGTCACAAGTGCTGAATACAACAGGTGTAGACCTTACAGTGAAATGCCGAATACAACAGGTGTAGACCTTACAGTGAAATGCCGAATACAACAGGTGTAGTAGACCTTACAGTGAAATGCCGAATACAACAGGTGTAGTAGACCTTACAGTGAAATGCCGAATACAACAGGTGTAGTAGACCTTACAGTGAAATGCCGAATACAACAGGTGTAGTAGACCTTACAGTGAAATGCTGAATACAACAGGTGTAGTAGACCTTACAGTGAAATGCTGAATACAACAGGTGTAGTAGACCTTACAGTGAAATGCTGAATACAACAGGTGTAGTAGACCTTACAGTGAAATGCTGAATACAACAGGTGTAGTAGACCTTACAGTGAAATGCTGAATACAACAGGTGTAGTAGACCTTACAGTGAAATGCTGAATACAACAGGTGTAGTAGACCTTACAGTGAAATGCTGAATACAACAGGTGTAGTAGACCTTACAGTGAAATGCTGAATACAACAGGTGTAGTAGACCTTACAGTGAAATGCTGAATACAACAGGTGTAGTAGACCTTACAGTGAAATGCTGAATACAACAGGTGTAGTAGACCTTACAGTGAAATGCTGAATACAACAGGTGTAGTAGACCTTACAGTGAAATGCTGAATACAACAGGTGTAGTAGACCTTACAGTGAAATGCTGAATACAACAGGTGTAGTAGACCTTACAGTGAAATGCTGAATACAACAGGTGTAGTAGACCTTACAGTGAAATGCTGAATACAACAGGTGTAGTAGACCTTACAGTGAAATGCTGAATACAACAGGTGTAGTAGACCTTACAGTGAAATGCTGAATACAACAGGTGTAGTAGACCTTACAGTGAAATGCTGAATACAACAGGTGTAGTAGACCTTACAGTGAAATGCTGAATACAACAGGTGTAGTAGACCTTACAGTGAAATGCTGAATACAACAGGTGTAGTAGACCTTACAGTGAAATGCTGAATACAACAGGTGTAGTAGACCTTACAGTGAAATGCTGAATACAACAGGTGTAGTAGACCTTACAGTGAAATGCTGAATACAACAGGTGTAGTAGACCTTACAGTGAAATGCTGAATACAACAGGTGTAGTAGACCTTACAGTGAAATGCTGAATACAACAGGTGTAGTAGACCTTACAGTGAAATGCTGAATACAACAGGTGTAGTAGACCTTACAGTGAAATGCTGAATACAACAGGTGTAGTAGACCTTACAGTGAAATGCTGAATACAACAGGTGTAGTAGACCTTACAGTGAAATGCTGAATACAACAGGTGTAGTAGACCTTACAGTGAAATGCTGAATACAACAGGTGTAGTAGACCTTACAGTGAAATGCTGAATACAACAGGTGTAGTAGACCTTACAGTGAAATGCTGAATACAACAGGTGTAGTAGACCTTACAGTGAAATGCTGAATACAACAGGTGTAGTAGACCTTACAGTGAAATGCTGAATACAACAGGTGTAGTAGACCTTACAGTGAAATGCTGAATACAACAGGTGTAGTAGACCTTACAGTGAAATGCTGAATACAACAGGTGTAGTAGACCTTACAGTGAAATGCTGAATACAACAGGTGTAGTAGACCTTACAGTGAAATGCTGAATACAACAGGTGTAGTAGACCTTACAGTGAAATGCTGAATACAACAGGTGTAGTAGACCTTACAGTGAAATGCTGAATACAACAGGTGTAGTAGACCTTACAGTGAAATGCTGAATACAACAGGTGTAGTAGACCTTACAGTGAAATGCTGAATACAACAGGTGTAGTAGACCTTACAGTGAAATGCTGAATACAACAGGTGTAGTAGACCTTACAGTGAAATGCTGAATACAACAGGTGTAGTAGACCTTACAGTGAAATGCTGAATACAACAGGTGTAGTAGACCTTACAGTGAAATGCTGAATACAACAGGTGTAGTAGACCTTACAGTGAAATGCTGAATACAACAGGTGTAGTAGACCTTACAGTGAAATGCTGAATACAACAGGTGTAGTAGACCTTACAGTGAAATGCTGAATACAACAGGTGTAGTAGACCTTACAGTGAAATGCTGAATACAACAGGTGTAGTAGACCTTACAGTGAAATGCTGAATACAACAGGTGTAGTAGACCTTACAGTGAAATGCTGAATACAACAGGTGTAGTAGACCTTACAGTGAAATGCTGAATACAACAGGTGTAGTAGACCTTACAGTGAAATGCTGAATACAACAGGTGTAGTAGACCTTACAGTGAAATGCTGAATACAACAGGTGTAGTAGACCTTACAGTGAAATGCTGAATACAACAGGTGTAGTAGACCTTACAGTGAAATGCTGAATACAACAGGTGTAGTAGACCTTACAGTGAAATGCTGAATACAACAGGTGTAGTAGACCTTACAGTGAAATGCTGAATACAACAGGTGTAGTAGACCTTACAGTGAAATGCTGAATACAACAGGTGTAGTAGACCTTACAGTGAAATGCTGAATACAACAGGTGTAGTAGACCTTACAGTGAAATGCTGAATACAACAGGTGTAGACCTTACAGTGAAATGCTGAATACAACAGGTGTAGACCTTACAGTGAAATGCTGAATACAACAGGTGTAGACCTTACAGTGAAATGCTGAATACAACAGGTGTAGACCTTACAGTGAAATGCTGAATACAACAGGTGTAGACCTTACAGTGAAATGTTTACTTACAAGCCCTTATCCAACAATGCAGTTAGGAATATATTTACAAAATAAACTAAAGTGAAAAAAATAAGTAACAGAAGAAAATGTCATAACAATAACGAGGTTATATACAGGGGGACCGGTACAGAGTCAATGTGGAGGCTATATACAGGGTGTTACGGTACAGAGTCAATGTGGAGGCTATATACAGGGAGTACTGGTACAGAGTCAATGTGGAGGCTATATACAGGGGGAACCGGTACAGAGTCAATGTGGAGGTTATATACAGGGTGTTACGGTACAGAGTCAATGTGGAGACTATATACAGGGTGTTACGGTACAGAGTCAATGTGGAGACTATATACAGGGTGTTACGGTACAGAGTCAATGTGGAGGCTATATACAGGGGGTACCGGTACAGAGTCAATGTGGAGGCTATATACAGGGGAACCGGTACAGAGTCAATGTGGAGGCTATATACAGGGGGTACCGGTACAGAGTCAATGTGGAGGTTATATACAGGGTGTTACGGTACAGAGTCAATGTGGAGGCTATATACAGGGGGTACCGGTACAGAGTCAATGTGGAGGCTATATACAGGGGGAACCGGTACAGAGTCAATGTGGAGGCTATATACAGGGGGTACTGGTACAGAGTCAATGTGGAGGCTATATACAGGGGGTACTGGTACAGAGTCAATGTGGAGGCTATATACAGGGGGAACCGGTACAGAGTCAATGTGGAGGCTATATACAGGGGGTACCGGTACAGAGTCAATGTGGAGGCTATATACAGGGGGTACCGGTACAGAGTCAATGTGGAGGCTATATACAGGGGGTACCGGTACAGAGTCAATGTGGAGGTTATATACAGGGGGAACCGGTACAGAGTCAATGTGGAGGCTATATACAGGGGGTACCGGTACAGAGTCAATGTGGAGGCTATATACAGGGGGAACCGGTACAGAGTCAATGTGGAGGTTATATACAGGGGGAACCGGTACAGAGTCAATGTGGAGGCTATATACAGGGGGAACCGGTACAGAGTCAATGTGGAGGCTATATACAGGGGGAACCGGTACAGAGTCAATGTGGAGGTTATATACAGGGAGTACCGGTACAGAGTCAATGTGGAGGCTCTATACAGGGGGAACCGGTACAGAGTCAATGTGGAGGCTATATACAGGGAGTACCGGTACAGAGTCAATGTGGAGGCTATATACAGGGGGTACCGGTACAGAGTCAATGTGGAGGCTATATACAGGGGGTACCGGTACAGAGACAATGTGGAGGCTATATACAGGCGGTACCGGTACAGAGTCAATGTGGAGACTATATACAGGGGGAACCGGTACAGAGTCAATGTGGAGGCTATATACAGGGGGAACCGGTACAGAGTCAATGTGGAGGTTATATACAGGGAGTACCGGTACAGAGTCAATGTGGAGGCTATATACAGGGGGAACCGGTACAGAGTCAATGTGGAGGCTATATACAGGGAGTACCGGTACAGAGTCAATGTGGAGGCTATATACAGGGGGTACTGGTACAGAGTCAATGTGGAGGCTATATACAGGGGGAACCGGTACAGAGTCAATGTGGAGGCTATATACAGGGAGTACCGGTACAGAGTCAATGTGGAGGCTATATACAGGGAGTACCGGTACAGAGTCAATGTGGAGACTATATACAGGGGGTACTGGTACAGAGTCAATGTGGAGACTATATACAGGGGAACCGGTACAGAGTCAATGTGGAGGCTATATACAGGGGGAACCGGTACAGAGTCAATGTGGAGGCTATATACAGGGGGTACCGGTACAGAGTCAATGTGGAGACTATATACAGGGGGTACCGGTACAGAGTCAATGTGGAGACTATATACAGGTGGTACCGGTACAGAGTCAATGTGGAGGCTATATACAGGGGGAACCGGTACAGAGTCAATGTGGAGGCTATATACAGGGAGTACCGGTACAGAGTCAATGTGGAGGCTATATACAGGGGGTACTGGTACAGAGTCAATGTGGAGGCTATATACAGGGGGAACCGGTACAGAGTCAATGTGGAGGCTATATACAGGGAGTACCGGTACAGAGTCAATGTGGAGGCTATATACAGGGAGTACCGGTACAGAGTCAATGTGGAGACTATATACAGGGGGTACTGGTACAGAGTCAATGTGGAGACTATATACAGGGGAACCGGTACAGAGTCAATGTGGAGGCTATATACAGGGGGAACCGGTACAGAGTCAATGTGGAGGCTATATACAGGGGGAACCGGTACAGAGTCAATGTGGAGACTATATACAGGGGGTACCGGTACAGAGTCAATGTGGAGACTATATACAGGTGGTACCGGTACAGAGTCAATGTGGAGACTATATACAGGGGGGAACCGGTACAGAGTCAATGTGGAGGCTATATACAGGGGGTACCGGTACAGAGTCAATGTGGAGACTATATACAGGGTGTTACGGTACAGAGTCAATGTGGAGGCTATATACAGGGGGTACCGGTACAGAGTCAATGTGGAGGCTATATACAGGGGAACCGGTACAGAGTCAATGTGGAGGCTATATACAGGGGGTACCGGTACAGAGTCAATGTGGAGGTTATATACAGGGTGTTACGGTACAGAGTCAATGTGGAGGCTATATACAGGGGGTACCGGTACAGAGTCAATGTGGAGGCTATATACAGGGGGAACCGGTACAGAGTCAATGTGGAGGCTATATACAGGGGGTACCGGTACAGAGTCAATGTGGAGGCTATATACAGGGGGTACCGGTACAGAGTCAATGTGGAGGCTATATACAGGGGGAACCGGTACAGAGTCAATGTGGAGGCTATATACAGGGGGTACCGGTACAGAGTCAATGTGGAGGTTATATACAGGGGGAACCGGTACAGAGTCAATGTGGAGGCTATATACAGGGGGTACCGGTACAGAGTCAATGTGGAGGCTATATACAGGGGGAACCGGTACAGAGTCAATGTGGAGGTTATATACAGGGGGAACCGGTACAGAGTCAATGTGGAGGCTATATACAGGGGGAACCGGTACAGAGTCAATGTGGAGGCTATATACAGGGGGAACCGGTACAGAGTCAATGTGGAGGTTATATACAGGGAGTACCGGTACAGAGTCAATGTGGAGGCTCTATACAGGGGGAACCGGTACAGAGTCAATGTGGAGGCTATATACAGGGAGTACCGGTACAGAGTCAATGTGGAGACTATATACAGGGGGTACCGGTACAGAGTCAATGTGGAGACTATATACAGGTGGTACCGGTACAGAGTCAATGTGGAGACTATATACAGGGGGGAACCGGTACAGAGTCAATGTGGAGGCTATATACAGGGGGTACTGGTACAGAGTCAATGTGGAGGCTATATACAGGGGGTACCGGTACAGAGTCAATGTGGAGGCTATATACAGGGGGTACCGGTACAGAGACAATGTGGAGGCTATATACAGGGGGTACCGGTACAGAGTCAATGTGGAGACTATATACAGGGGGAACAGGTACAGAGTCAATGTGGAGGCTATATACAGGGGGAACCGGTACAGAGTCAATGTGGAGGCTATATACAGGGGGTACCGGTACAGAGTCAATGTGGAGACTATATACAGGGGGTACCGGTACAGAGTCAATGTGGAGACTATATACAGGTGGTACCGGTACAGAGTCAATGTGGAGGCTATATACAGGGGGAACCGGTACAGAGTCAATGTGGAGGCTATATACAGGGAGTACCGGTACAGAGTCAATGTGGAGGCTATATACAGGGGGTACTGGTACAGAGTCAATGTGGAGGCTATATACAGGGGGAACCGGTACAGAGTCAATGTGGAGGCTATATACAGGGAGTACCGGTACAGAGTCAATGTGGAGGCTATATACAGGGAGTACCGGTACAGAGTCAATGTGGAGACTATATACAGGGGGTACTGGTACAGAGTCAATGTGGAGACTATATACAGGGGGAACCGGTACAGAGTCAATGTGGAGGCTATATACAGGGGGTACCGGTACAGAGTCAATGTGGAGACTATATACAGGGGGTACCGGTACAGAGTCAATGTGGAGACTATATACAGGTGGTACCGGTACAGAGTCAATGTGGAGACTATATACAGGGGGGAACCGGTACAGAGTCAATGTGGAGGCTATATACAGGGGGTACTGGTACAGAGTCAATGTGGAGGCTATATACAGGGGGAACCGGTACAGAGTCAATGTGGAGGCTATATACAGGGGGTACTGGTACAGAGTCAATGTGGAGGCTATATACAGGGGGTACCGGTACAGAGTCAATGTGGAGGCTATATACAGGGGGTACCGGTACAGAGACAATGTGGAGGCCATATACAGGGGGTACCGGTACAGAGTCAATGTGGAGACTATATACAGGGGGAACCGGTACAGAGTCAATGTGGAGGCTATATACAGGGGGAACCGGTACAGAGTCAATGTGGAGGTTATATACAGGGAGTACCGGTACAGAGTCAATGTGGAGGCTATATACAGGGGGAACTGGTACAGAGTCAATGTGGAGGCTATATACAGGGAGTACCGGTACAGAGTCAATGTGGAGGCTATATACAGGGGGTACTGGTACAGAGTCAATGTGGAGGCTATATACAGGGGGAACCGGTACAGAGTCAATGTGGAGGCTATATACAGGGAGTACCGGTACAGAGTCAATGTGGAGGCTATATACAGGGAGTACCGGTACAGAGTCAATGTGGAGGCTATATACAGGGAGTACCGGTACAGAGTCAATGTGGAGACTATATACAGGGGGTACTGGTACAGAGTCAATGTGGAGACTATATACAGGGGAACCGGTACAGAGTCAATGTGGAGGCTATATACAGGGGGAACCGGTACAGAGTCAATGTGGAGGCTATATACAGGGGGTACTGGTACAGAGTCAATGTGGAGGCTATATACAGGGGGAACCGGTACAGAGTCAATGTGGAGGCTATATACAGGGAGTACCGGTACAGAGTCAATGTGGAGGCTATATACAGGGAGTACCGGTACAGAGTCAATGTGGAGACTATATACAGGGGGTACTGGTACAGAGTCAATGTGGAGACTATATACAGGGGAACCGGTACAGAGTCAATGTGGAGGCTATATACAGGGGGAACCGGTACAGAGTCAATGTGGAGGCTATATACAGGGGGTACCGGTACAGAGTCAATGTGGAGACTATATACAGGGGGTACCGGTACAGAGTCAATGTGGAGACTATATACAGGTGGTACCGGTACAGAGTCAATGTGGAGACTATATACAGGGGGGAACCGGTACAGAGTCAATGTGGAGGCTATATACAGGGGGTACCGGTACAGAGTCAATGTGGAGGCTATATACAGGGGGAACCGGTACAGAGTCAATGTGGAGGCTATATACAGGGGGTACCGGTACAGAGTCAATGTGGAGGTTATATACAGGGGGTACTGGTACAGAGTCAATGTGGAGGTTATATACAGGGGAACCGGTACAGAGTCAATGTGGAGGCTATATACAGGGGAACCGGTACAGAGTCAATGTGGAGGCTATATACAGGGGGAACCGGTACAGAGTCAATGTGGAGGCTATATACAGGGGGTACCGGTACAGAGTCAATGTGGAGACTATATACAGGGGGAACCGGTACAGAGTCAATGTGGAGGCTATATACAGGGGGAACCGGTACAGAGTCAATGTGGAGGTTATATACAGGGAGTACCGGTACAGAGTCAATGTGGAGGCTATATACAGGGGGAACCGGTACAGAGTCAATGTGGAGGCTATATACAGGGAGTACCGGTACAGAGTCAATGTGGAGGCTATATACAGGGGGTACTGGTACAGAGTCAATGTGGAGGCTATATACAGGGGGAACCGGTACAGAGTCAATGTGGAGGCTATATACAGGGAGTACCGGTACAGAGTCAATGTGGAGGCTATATACAGGGAGTACCGGTACAGAGTCAATGTGGAGACTATATACAGGTGGTACCGGTACAGAGTCAATGTGGAGACTATATACAGGGGGGAACCGGTACAGAGTCAATGTGGAGGCTATATACAGGGGGTACTGGTACAGAGTCAATGTGGAGGCTATATACAGGGGGAACCGGTACAGAGTCAATGTGGAGGCTATATACAGGGGGTACTGGTACAGAGTCAATGTGGAGGCTATATACAGGGGGTACCGGTACAGAGTCAATGTGGAGGCTATATACAGGGGGTACCGGTACAGAGACAATGTGGAGGCTATATACAGGGGGTACCGGTACAGAGTCAATGTGGAGACTATATACAGGGGGAACCGGTACAGAGTCAATGTGGAGGCTATATACAGGGGGAACCGGTACAGAGTCAATGTGGAGGTTATATACAGGGAGTACCGGTACAGAGTCAATGTGGAGGCTATATACAGGGGGAACTGGTACAGAGTCAATGTGGAGGCTATATACAGGGAGTACCGGTACAGAGTCAATGTGGAGGCTATATACAGGGGGTACTGGTACAGAGTCAATGTGGAGGCTATATACAGGGGGAACCGGTACAGAGTCAATGTGGAGGCTATATACAGGGAGTACCGGTACAGAGTCAATGTGGAGGCTATATACAGGGAGTACCGGTACAGAGTCAATGTGGAGACTATATACAGGGGGTACTGGTACAGAGTCAATGTGGAGACTATATACAGGGGAACCGGTACAGAGTCAATGTGGAGGCTATATACAGGGGGAACCGGTACAGAGTCAATGTGGAGGCTATATACAGGGGGTACTGGTACAGAGTCAATGTGGAGACTATATACAGGGGGTACCGGTACAGAGTCAATGTGGAGACTATATACAGGTGGTACCGGTACAGAGTCAATGTGGAGGCTATATACAGGGGGAACCGGTACAGAGTCAATGTGGAGGCTATATACAGGGAGTACCGGTACAGAGTCAATGTGGAGGCTATATACAGGGGGTACTGGTACAGAGTCAATGTGGAGGCTATATACAGGGGGAACCGGTACAGAGTCAATGTGGAGGCTATATACAGGGGGAACCGGTACAGAGTCAATGTGGAGGCTATATACAGGGAGTACCGGTACAGAGTCAATGTGGAGACTATATACAGGGGGTACTGGTACAGAGTCAATGTGGAGACTATATACAGGGGAACCGGTACAGAGTCAATGTGGAGGCTATATACAGGGGGAACCGGTACAGAGTCAATGTGGAGGCTATATACAGGGGGTACTGGTACAGAGTCAATGTGGAGACTATATACAGGGGGTACCGGTACAGAGTCAATGTGGAGACTATATACAGGTGGTACCGGTACAGAGTCAATGTGGAGACTATATACAGGGGGGAACCGGTACAGAGTCAATGTGGAGGCTATATACAGGGGGTACTGGTACAGAGTCAATGTGGAGGCTATATACAGGGGGAACCGGTACAGAGTCAATGTGGAGGCTATATACAGGGGGTACTGGTACAGAGTCAATGTGGAGGCTATATACAGGGGGTACCGGTACAGAGTCAATGTGGAGGCTATATACAGGGGGTACCGGTACAGAGTTAATGTGGAGGCTATATACAGGGGGAACCGGTACAGAGTCAATGTGGAGGCTATATACAGGGGGTACCAGTACAGAGTCAATGTGGAGGCTATATACAGGGGGTACCGGTACAGAGTCAATGTGGAGGTTATATACAGGGGGAACCGGTACAGAGTCAATGTGGAGGTTATATACAGGGGGAACCGGTACAGAGTCAATGTGGAGACTATATACAGGGGGGTACTGGTACAGAGTCAATGTGGAGGCTATATACAGGGGGAACCGGTACAGAGTCAATGTGGAGACTATATACAGGGAGTACTGGTACAGAGTCAATGTGGAGGCTATATACAGGGGGAACCGGTACAGAGTCAATGTGGAGGCTATATACAGGGGGTACCGGTACCGAGTCAATGTGGAGACTATATATAGGGGGTACTGGTACAGAGTCAATGTGGAGACTATATACAGGGAGTACTGGTACAGAGTCAATGTGGAGGTTATATACAGGGGGTACCGGTACCGAGTCAATGTGGAGACTATATACAGGGGGAACCGGTACCGAGTCAATGTGCAGGGGACAGGTTAGTCAAGGTCATTTGTAAAGTGACTATGCATAGATTATGAACAGCGAGTAGCAGCAGTGTACAAACAAATGTAAATAGTCCGGGTGGCCATTTGATTAATTGTTCAGGAGTCTTATGGCTTGGGGGTAGAAGCTGTTAAGGAGCCTCTTGGACCTAGACTTGGGGCTTAGGTACCGCTTGCCGTGGGGTAGCAGAGAGAACAGTCTATGACTAGGGTCACTGGAGTCTTCGAAAAAAGATTGGGCCTTCCTCGACACCGCCTGGTATAGAGGTCCTGGATATCAGGAAGCTTGGCCCCAGTGATGTACTGGGCCCTACGCACTACCCTCTGTAGCACCTTACGGTCAGAGGCCGAACAATTCAATTAGTCACAACGGAAAGAGTTGGTCAAACTTCGTGTGAGATTGATCATTGTATAAGGGATAATGGCGTGGTGTAGGGTAACACACCTGCTCTATGACTGTCTTCAGCCACCACTGTGGACCCATGAGGGTGATGGCAGCGATGATTTTGGCATGGAGCACCCCCAGAGCCCAGTCCTACACACAATATAAAAAAACTGTGACCTTTCCTATCACACACACACCACACACACACAAAAGATACCATATAAAAAAAAATGTGACCTTTCCTATCACACAGACACACAAAAGATACCATATAAAAAAAACAGTGACCTTTACTATTACACACACACAGTACCTGCCAGGGGTAGAAGAGAGGCGTCTGGTCCAGAGGAACACGTAGGGGAGCAACGATGACCAGTTCAAACAGCAGGCCCAGTAGTAGAGGGATAACACCAGCCACCAGCAACGCTACTACCAGGGTCTTCAGAATCTACACACACACACACACACACACACACACACACACACACACACACACACAAAGGTAAGACATGATTGGATGTTGAAATATAAATGATAATGGCATGAAGATCTTGACCCTGGACATACAGCCACCTCCATAACCAGTACAGCCTACTACAGTCCATCTTCCTCTATACATAACTAGTACAGCCACTACAGTCCATCTTCCTCTATACATAACCAGTACAGCCTACTACAGTCCATCTTCCTCTATACATAACCAGTACAGCCTACTACAGTCCATCTTCCTCTATACATAACCAGTACAGCCTACTACAGTCCATCTTCCTCTATACATAACTAGTACAGCCTACTACAGTCCATCTTCCTCTATACATAACTAGTACAGCCTACTACAGTCCATCTTCCTCTATACATAACCAGTACAGCCTACTACAGTCCATCTTCCTCTATACATAACTAGTACAGCCTACTACAGTCCATCTTCCTCTATACATAACCAGTACAGCCTACTACAGTCCATCTTCCTCTATACATAACCAGTACAGCCTACTACAGTCCATCTTCCTCTATACATAACCAGTACAGCCTACTACAGTCCATCTTCCTCTATACATAACCAGTACAGCCTACTACAGTCCATCTTCCTCTATACATAACCAGTACAGCCTACTACAGTCCATCTTCCTCTATACATAACCAGTACAGCCTACTACAGTCCATCTTCCTCTATACATAACTAGTACAGCCTACTACAGTCCATCTTCCTCTATACATAACCAGTACAGCCTACTACAGTCCATCTTCCTCTATACATAACCAGTACAGCCTACTACAGTCCATCTTCCTCTATACATAACCAGTACAGCCTACTACAGTCCATCTTCCTCTATACATAACTAGTACAGCCTACTACAGTCCATCTTCCTCTATACATAACCAGTACAGCCTACTACAGTCCATCTTCCTCTATACATAAACAGTACAGCCTACTACAGTCCATCTTCCTCTATACATAACTAGTACAGCCTACTACAGTCCATCTTCCTCTATACATAACCAGTACAGCCTACTACAGTCCATCTTCCTCTATACACACCTCCAGAAAAGAGGATTTGGTCATTATTAGGATCCCAATTAGCCGCTGCAAAAGCATTCGCTACTCTTCCTGGGGTCCACATGAAACAGGACATGATACATAGTACAGAATATAATTAAAGGACTGAAACACAAATCTAAAAACATCACAGTCTATATATTACTACATACAAACAATATCTAGCTGTAATACATACAGCACTACAGTGCAAATTACAATACAAGATGCATAAAATGGCTGTCTCTCTTCACAGTCCCCTTTGTGCAGTAAGGTGTTCTTTTATCTGGGTTTTTTTAACTGTTTTTATTACTAGCCTGAGTTACCTGGGTTACCAGAGAGTTCCATGTAGTCATGGCTCTGTTTAATACTGTGTGTTCCCCAGCCTCTGTTCTGGACCTGGAGACGGTGAAGAAAACTTTGGTTGCATGTCTGGTGTTGCAGTCCGAACTGTGAGCCAACTGCTTGGACAGACAGGTCGGTACCTTCAACACCTCAACACCTCACACCAAGACCAACAGTGATGCAGTCAATCTCTCCTCATCTTTGAGCTGTAACTTCCCCTCCGTGTACATTAAGTGAGATACGTGCTGCTTTGTTCTGGACCAACTGTAATTTACCTATGTCCTTCTTTGCCGCACATGACCACACAGCTAGGCAGTAGTCCAGGTGTGACAAAACTTAGGCCTGTTGGTCATGTCTGGTCGACTGAGATGTCAAGGCAGAGCAACACCCCATCACGGACAGACCTCCTCCCATTTTAGCAACCATAGAGTCGATCTGTTTTGACCATGACAGCTTGCTATCTAGGGTTACACCTAGCAGTCGTCTCCTCAATGTGCTCAATAGCCACATTATTCAACAATAGGTGTAAACAAGGTTTAGCGTTGAGGAGACGACTGCTAGGTGTCAGTCTGTTACATCTGGAGTATTTCTCTTGTCTTATCCGGTGTCCTGTGTGAATTTAAATATGCTCTCTCTAATTCTCTTTCTTTCTTTCTTTCTCTCTTTCTTTCTTTCTTTCTTTCTTTCTTTCTTTCTCTCGGAGGAGCTGAGCCCTAGGACCATGCCTCAGGACTACCTGGCATGATGACTCCTTGCTGTCCCCAGTCCACCTGGCCGTGCTGCTGCTCCAGTTTCAACTGTTCTGCCTGCGGCTATGGAACCCTGACCTGTTCACCGGACGTGCTTGTTGCACCCTCGACAACTACTATGATTATTATTATTTGACCATGCTGGTCATTTATGAACATTTTAACATCTTGACCATGTTCTGTTATAATATCCACCCGGCACAGCCAGAAGAGGACTGGCCACCCCTCATAGCCTGGTTCCTCTCTAGGTTTCTTCCTAGGTTTTGGCCTTTCTAGGGAGTTTTTCCTAGGGAGTTTTTCCTAGCCACCGTGCTTCTTTCACATGCATTGCTTGCTGTTTGGGGTTTTAGGCTGGGTTTCTGTACAGCACTTTGAGATATCAGCTGATGTACGAAGGGCTATATAAATACATTTGATTTGATTTGTCTCCAAAATGATGCTTTTAGTTGAGATATTTAGCGGCAGTCTATTGCTAGATACCCATCCTAAAACTGACTGGAGCTCTCCGTTGTATTTTACTGTTGAGTTGTCAGCGTACATAGACACAGAGTCGACATAGACACAGAGTCGACATAGACACAGAGTCGACATAGACACAGAGTCGACATAGACACACAGGCTTCATTTCAAGGCCGGCTGCCACACTTAACTGAATTTGCACGAGAGAGGAAAACCCTCTGGGGCCACTCTTACCATGAGGCTCCACTCCTGGACTTTGACCATGATGATGGTGCGTCCCTGGGGCATCCAGGCCAACAGCACGGTGGCACCGCGGATGGACAGCCAGCACACGTACAGACCACACGCTGCTGTATACAGCTCATGGATCTTCGAGCTGCCTGTCCAGAACGACATCAGCCATCGGCCCGCAAACACTTCACCACACACATTAAAAACAGAACCATGGCCTTTAGTGTCCTTTCCAAACATTCAGGTTAGTCATTCCAGGTGAGATTCCTTTACAACTACTCCAGTATTTAGATCAAATAAGTCCACTTATTTCCGCGCAGTTCAATTAGATTTAAAACAATACTAAGAAGGTGTGTCGATAGATGAGAGAGATTAGTGTTGGGGATGCTATTCTGAAAATATAGCTTACCAAGCTACCAATTACTTCACACTGGAAGAAGTCAAGCTACCCTTAAGAAAAATATAGTTTACTGAACTAAATGTGAGAGTTCAGTGACCAGTCGGAGGAAGACGATGCGACAGCACCCTCCTCAGGGGATTGGTACTCAGTGTAAAGGGGGATTGGTACTCAGTGTAAAGGGGGATTGGTACTCAGTGTAAAGGGGATTGGTACTCAGTGTAAAGGGGGATTGGTACTCAGTGTAAAGGGGGATTGGTACTCAGTGTAAAGGGGGATTGGTACTCAGTGTAAAGGGGGATTGGTACTCAGTGTAAAGGGGGATTGGTACTCAGTGTAAAGGGGGATTGGTACTCAGTGTAAAGGGGGATTGGTACTCAGTGTAAAGGGGATTGGTACTCAGTGTAAAGGGGATTGGTACACACCTGGGCCCACTAATTGCTTTGCGTTTTCCTCTATATAGGAGTGCCAGGAGAGGAGCTGGGTGAGGACGTCAGTGTTTCCTACCTCAGAGAAAGCATCTGTGACTGGGTACCTGTCTCTCTGTTAACCTAGGCAGGTTTTAGGTAGACAGACGCGTTCCTCCTGTAACTGTTACGTGTAGACGACAGTCTAAGACAGGTTTTAGGTAGACAGACGCGTTCCTCCTGTAACTGTTACGTGTAGACGACAGTCTAAGACAGGTTTTAGGTAGACAGACGCGTTCCTCCTGTAACTGTTATGTGTAGACGACAGTCTAAGACAGGTTTTAGGTAGACAGACGCGTTCCTCCTGTAACTGTTATGTGTAGACGACAGTCTAAGACAGGTTTTAGGTAGACAGACGCGTTCCTCCTGTAACTGTTACGTGTAGACGACAGTCTAAGACAGGAGTAGCCGTCTGTTGTTTTGCATTCCCTTTTCAGCCACGGCCTTTTGGTCGACGGATTAGTTTATGTTTATTTGTTTTGTTACGCTGGTGTTTCAGCGCTGGACGTTACCTGTACTGGAGTTATTTACTCGTTCGAAAGAAGACCCGTTTAGTAAACGATACAAAAGAAAAGGAACCACAAGCACTGCCTCGGGTCTGTTCATGTCATACCTCCCACCGGTTTTAGGGTGCTTCGGACTAGCTGATCTGTTCGAGTTCATTTGAAAACAAGCTACTTTGTGATAGGTTATCATATCTAAACATATCCCTACAGAGTCAGATGTTAACACAATGTGTAATTTAGCCTATTAAACAAACAAAAAAAATAAGTTTCAACTGAGAACTAGGCCAGTCTAATGCTGAAAAAAAACTAAAAACTTGTGTGTAGTTCCAGTAGTTAGCTACATGTAAAAAAATAAGTTATTCATTACTGAAAACACTACCAAGATTTCCGTGGAGGCTGGTGGGAGGAGCTATAGGAGGACGGTGTCATTGTAAAGGCTGGAATGGAATAAATGGAACAGAGTCAAACATGTGGCTTCCATATCTTTGCTGTGTTTGATACCGTTCCATTCAAGCCCTTAGTGACCCCATCCTCCTATAGCTCCTCCCACCAGCCTCTACTGCAAGATTTGAATTTAGTTCAACTTCCCACTGAAAAATATAGTTAAATTACTGGTTGAACTACATGTTGTTCACGACTCCCCCAACAATGACTTAAGGTTGATGTCTCACCTGGTAATATCAGACACACCAGACTGGAAACCAGCAGGGTGACACACATGAACCCGATCAGCAAGACGATCTACAGACAGGAGAGAGACATTCAAGTGGTTACATGTCCTGAAGGGGAAGCGTAGGGGTCGGTGGTAGTGTGTAGTGTAACTGACCCTGAAGGGGAAGCGTAGGGGACGGTGGTAGTGTAACTGACCCTGAAGGGGAAGCGTAGGGGTCGGTGGTAGTGTAACTGACCCTGAAGGGGAAGCGTAGGGGACGGTGGTAGTGTAACTGACCCTGAAGGGGAAGCGTAGGGGTCGGTGGTAGTGTGTAGTGTAACTGACCCTGAAGGGGAAGCGTAGGGGTCGGTGGTAGTGTGTAGTGTAACTGACCCTGAAGGGGAAGCGTAGGGGTCGGTGGTAGTGTGTAGTGTGACTGACCCTGAAGGGGAAGCGTAGGGGACGGTGGTAGTGTAACTGACCCTGAAGGGGAAGCGTAGGGGTCGGTGGTAGTGTAACTGACCCTGAAGGGGAAGCATAGGGGTCGGTGGTAGTGTAACTGACCCTGAAGGGGAAGCGTAGGGGTCGGTGGTAGTGTGTAGTGTAACTGACCCTGAAGGGGAAGCGTAGGGGTCGGTGGTAGTGTAACTGACCCTGAAGGGGAAGCGTAGGGGTCGGTGGTAGTGTGTAGTGTAACTGACCCTGAAGGGGAAGCGTAGGGGTCGGTGGTAGTGTGTAGTGTAACTGACCCTGAAGGGGAAGCGTAGGGGCCGGTGGTAGTGTAACTGACCCTGAAGGGGAAGCGTAGGGGTCGGTGGTAGTGTGTAGTGTAACTGACCCTGAAGGGGAAGCGTAGGGGTCGGTGGTAGTGTAACTGACCCTGAAGGGGAAGCGTAGGGGTCGGTGGTAGTGTAACTGACCCTGAAGGGGAAGCGTAGGGGTCGGTGGTAGTGTGTAGTGTAACTGACCCTGAAGGGGAAGCGTAGGGGTCGGTGGTAGTGTGTAGTGTAACTGACCCTGAAGGGGAAGCGTAGGGGTCGGTGGTAGTGTGTAGTGTAACTGACCCTGAAGGGGAAGCGTAGGGGTCGGTGGTAGTGTGTAGTGTAACTGACCCTGAAGGGGAAGCGTAGGGGTCGGTGGTAGTGTAACTGACCCTGAAGGGGAAGCGTAGGGGTCGGTGGTAGTGTAACTGACCCTGAAGGGGAAGCGTAGGGGTCGGTGGTAGTGTAACTGACCCTGAAGGGGAAGCGTAGGGGTCGGTGGTAGTGTGTAGTGTAACTGACCCTGAAGGGGAAGCGTAGGGGTCGGTGGTAGTGTAACTGACCCTGAAGGGGAAGCGTAGGGGTCGGTGGTAGTGTAACTGACCCTGAAGGGGAAGCGTAGGGGACAGTGGTAGTGTGTAGTGTGACTGACCCTGAAGGGGAAGCGTAGGGGTAGGGGTCGGTGGTAGTGTGTAGTGTAACTGACCCTGAAGGGGAAGCGTAGGGGCCGGTGGTAGTGTAACTGACCCTGAAGGGGAAGCGTAGGGGCCGGTGGTAGGGTTGGAAACCGATAGGTCCTCCCTGCTGTAGTATGGCCTGATGGGCTGCATGAAGCCCCTCCCCCACAGCAGGGGCGGGGTTAGCGTTGTTGTTGTTATGGTGACCGGGAGCAGGGTTGTTGTTGACAGGCTGGTTAGCATCATTGTCTTCCTGTTCTCCGAGCAGGTAAGAGTGGAGGTCTCTGAAAGGGGGGAGAGGAGGAGGTGAAAAGGAGAAGGTAGAGAAAGTGACCTAACAAATATATACTTCATGTTACGGGTCTGTAGCTACAATGAAAGAACACTTTGGGAGTGTGTGTATAGGTATAGTGTATAAGTGTAGTGTATAGTGTGTATAGGTGTAGTGTAGAGGTGTAGTGTATAGTGTGTAGTGTATAGTGTGCATAGGTGTAGTGTATAGTGTGTATAGGTATAGTGTATAAGTGTAGTGTATAGTGTGTATAGGTGTAGTGTAGAGGTGTAGTGTATAGTGTGTAGTGTATAGTGTGCATAGGTGTAGTGTATAGTGTAAATAGGTATAGTGTATAGTGTGTATAGGTGTAGTGTGTATAGTGTATAGGTGTAGTGTATAGTGTGTATAGGTATAGTGTAGTGTATAGTGTGTATAGGTGTAGTGTATAGTGTGTATAGGTGTAGTGTATAGGTGTAGTGTATAGTGTGTATAGGTGTATAGGTATAGTGTATAAGGTGTAGTGTATAGTGTGTAGTGTATAGTGTGTATAGGTATAGTGTATAGTGTGTATAGGTATAGTGTATAAGGTATAGTGTATAGTGTGTATAGGTGTAGTGTAGAGGTGTAGTGTATAGTGTGTAGTGTATAGTGTGTATAGGTGTAGTGTATAGTGTAAATAGGTATAGTGTATAGTGTGTATAGGTGTATAGGTGTAGTGTATAGTGTGTATAGGTGTAGTGTATAGGTGTATAGGTATAGTGTATAGTGTGTATAGGTGTAGTGTGTATAGTGTATAGGTGTAGTGTATAGTGTGTATAGGTATAGTGTATAGTGTGTATAGGTATAGTGTATAGTAGTGTATAGGTGTAGTGTATAGTGTGTATAGGTGTAGTGTATAGGTGTAGTGTATAGTGTGATAGTGTGTATAGGTGTAGTGTATAGTGTGTATAGGTGTAGGTATAGTGTGTATAGGTATAGTGTATAGTGTAGTGTATAGTGTGTAGTGTATAGTGTGTATAGGTATAGTGTATAGTGTGTATAGGTATAGTGTAGTGTAGGTGTAGTGTATAGTGTGTATAGGTGTAGTGTATAGTGTGTATAGTGTATAGTGTGTATAGGTGTAGTGTATAGTGTGTATAGGTGTAGTGTATAGTGTGTATAGGTGTAGTGTATAGTGTGTATAGGTGTAGTGTATAGTGTGTATAGGTGTAGTGTATAGTGTGTATAGGTGTAGTGTATAGTGTGTATAGGTGTAGTGTATAGTGTGTATAGGTGTAGTGTATAGTGTGTATAGGTGTAGTGTATAGGTGTAGTGTATAGTGTGTATAGGTGTAGTGTATAGGTGTAGTGTATAGTGTGTATAGGTGTAGTGTATAGTGTGTATAGGTATAGTGTGTATAGGTGTAGTGTATAGGTGTAGTGTATAGTGTGTATAGGTGTAGTGTATAGGTGTAGTGTATAGGTGTAGTGTATAGTGTATAGGTATAGTGTAGTGTATAGGTGTAGTGTATAGGTGTAGTGTATAGTGTGTATAGGTATAGTGTATAGTGTGTATAGGTGTAGTGTATAGTGTGTATAGGTGTAGTGTATAGTGTGTATAGGTGTATAGTGTGTATAGGTATAGTGTATAGGTGTAGTGTATAGTGTGTAGTGTATAGTGTGTATAGGTGTAGTGTATAGTGTGTAGTGTATAGTGTGTATAGGTGTAGTGTATAGGTGTAGTGTATAGTGGGTATAGTGTATAGTGTGTATAGGTATAGTGTATAGGTGTAGTGTATAGTGTGTATAGGTGTAGTGTATAGGTGTAGTGTATAGTGTGTATAGGTGTAGTGTATAGTGTGTATAGGTGTATAGTGTGTATAGGTATAGTGTATAGTGTAGTGTATAGTGTATAGTGTGTATAGGTGTAGTGTATAGTGTGTATAGGTGTAGTGTATAGTGTGTATAGGTGTAGTGTATAGGTGTAGTGTATAGTGTATAGTAGTGTATAGTGTGTATAGTGTGTATAGGTGTAGTGTATAGGTGTAGTGTATAGTGTGTATAGGTGTAGTGTATAGTGTGTATAGGTGTAGTGTATAGTGTGTATAGGTGGTGTATAGTGTGTATAGGTGTAGTGTATAGTGTGTATAGGTGTAGTGTATAGTGTGTATAGGTGTAGTGTATAGGTGTAGTGTATAGTGTGTATAGGTGTAGTGTATAGTGTGTATAGGTGTATAGTGTGTATAGGTATAGTGTATAGTGTGTATAGTGTATAGTGTATAGTGTGTATAGGTATAGTGTATAGTAGTGTATAGGTGTAGTGTATAGGTGTAGTGTATAGTGTGTATAGGTGTAGTGTATAGTGTGTATAGGTATAGTGTAGTGTATAGGTGTAGTGTATAGGTGTAGTGTATAGTGTGTATAGTGTGTATAGGTGTAGTGTATAGTGTGTATAGGTGTAGTGTATAGTGTGTATAGGTGTAGTGTATAGTGTGTATAGGTGTAGTGTATAGGTGTAGTGTATAGTGTGTATAGGTGTAGTGTATAGGTGTAGTGTATAGTGTGTATAGGTGTAGTGTATAGTGTGTATAGGTATAGTGTATAGTGTGTATAGGTATAGTGTATAGTGTGTAGTAGGTATAGTGTGTATAGGTGTAGTGTATAGGTGTAGTGTATAGTGTGTATAGGTGTAGTGTATAGTGTGTATAGGTGTAGTGTATAGTGTGTATAGGTGTAGTGTATAGTGTGTATAGGTGTAGTGTATAGGTGTATAGTGTGTATAGGTCTAGTGTATAGTGTGTATAGGTGTAGTGTATAGTGTGTATAGGTGTAGTGTATAGGTGTATAGTGTGTATAGGTGTAGTGTATAGGTGTAGTGTATAGTGTGTATAGGTGTAGTGTATAGGTGTAGTGTATAGTGTGTATAGGTGTAGTGTATAGGTGTAGTGTATAGGTATAGTGTGTATAGGTGTAGTGTATAGTGTGTATAGGTATAGTGTAGTGTATAGTGTGTATAGTGTATAGTGTGTATAGGTGTAGTGTATAGTGTGTATAGGTGTAGTGTATAGTGTGTATAGGTGTAGTGTATAGTGTGTATAGGTGTAGTGTATAGGTGTATAGGTATAGTGTATAGTGTGTATAGGTGTAGTGTATAGTGTGTATAGGTGTAGTGTATAGTGTGTATAGGTGTAGTGTATAGGCGTAGTGTATAGTGTGTATAGGTGTAGTGTATAGGTGTAGTGTATAGTGTGTATAGGTATAGTGTATAGTGTGTATAGGTATAGTGTGTATAGGTGTAGTGTATAGGTGTAGTGTATAGTGTGTATAGGTGTAGTGTATAGGTGTAGTGTATAGGTGTAGTATATAGTGTTTATAGGTATAGTGTAGTGTATAGGTGTAGTGTATAGGTGTAGTGTATAGTGTGTATAGGTATAGTGTATAGTGTGTATAGGTGTAGTGTATAGTGTGTATAGGTGTAGTGTATAGTGTGTATAGGTGTAGTGTATAGGTGTAGTGTAAAGGTATAGTGTATAGTGTGTATAGATATAGTGTATAGGTGTAGTGTATAGTGTCAATAGGTGTAGTGTATAGTGTGTATAGGTGTAGTGTATAGTGTGTATAGGTGTAGTGTATAGTGTGTATAGGTGTAGTGTATAGGTGTAGTGTATAGTGTGTATAAGTGTAGTGTATAGGTGTAGTGTATAGTGTGTATAGGTGTAGTGTATAGTGTGTATAGGTGTAGTGTATAGGTGTAGTGTATAGTGTGTATAGGTGTAGTGTATAGTGTAGTGTATAGTGTGTATAAGTGTAGTGTATAGGTATAGTAAATAGGTGTAGTGTATAGTGTGTATAGGTGTAGTGTATAGGTGTAGTGTATAGTGTGTATAGGTGTAGTGTATAGTGTGTATAGGTGTAGTGTATAGTGTGTATAGGTGTAGTGTATAGTGTGTATAAGTGTAGTGTATAGGTATAGTAAATAGGTGTAGTGTATAGTGTGTATAGGTGTAGCGTATAGTGTGTATAGGTGTAGCGTATAGTGTGTATAGGTGTAGTGTATAGTGTGTATAGGTGTAGTGTATAGTGTGTATAGGTATAGTGTATAGTGTGTATAGGTGTAGCGTATAGTGTGTATAGGTGTAGCGTATAGTGTGTATAGGTGTAGCGTGGATAGACCCACAATAGGTATCCAGCGCTGACGGTCCAGGCCCTGACCAAACCTTTGAGCCACTGGCGTGTGTGACCTTGTTCCAGGAGAGCTGGCAAAACCACCTGCAGTAGCAACAGCTCCAGAGACAACTCACTGACTGGAGCATCACTGGAGGAGAGAGGAGGGGGGAGAGGAGAGAGGAGAGGAGAGAGGAGGGGGGAGAGGAGAGAGGATAGAGGATAGAGGAGGGGGGAGAGAGGAGAGAGGAGGGGGGAGAGAGGAGAGAGGAGGGGGGAGAGGAGAGAGGAGGGGGGAGAGAGGAGAGAGGAGAGAGGAGAGAGGAGGGGGGAGAGAGGAGAGAGGAGGGTGGAGAGAGGAGAGGAGAGAGGATGGGGGAGAGAGGAGAGAGGAAGAGAGGAGGGGGGAGAGAGGAAGAGAGGAGGGGGAGAGGAGAGCGGAGGGGGGAGAGAGGGGAGAGAGAGGGTAGAGGAGGGGGGGAGAGAGGGTAGAGGAGGGGGGGAGAGAGGGTAGAGGAGGGGGGGAGAGAGGGTAGAGGAGGGGGGGAGAGAGGGTAGAGGAGGGGGGGAAAGAGGGTAGAGGAGGGGGGGAGAGAGGGTAGAGGAGGGGGGGAGAGAGGGTAGAGGAGGGGGGGAGAGAGGGTAGAGGAGGGGGGGGAGAGAGGGTAGAGGAGGGGGGGAGAGAGGATAGAGGAAGGGGGGGAAGAGAGGATAGAGGAGGGGGGAAGAGAGGGTAGAGGAAGGGGGGAGAGAGGATAGAGGAGGGGGGGAGAGAGGATAGAGGAGGGGGGAAGAGAGGATAGAGGAGGGGGGAGAGGGAGAGAGGTGGGTGAAGGTATATCACTTACCGGGCATACATCTATATCTAGGCATTTTGATGCTGGGCTGGAACAAAAACCTGCACACACAGCAGCTCTCCAGGACCAGGGTTGGTGACATTGCTGGCCACAGTTGAGCCATGTGAGTGTACCTGTAAAGCGTGACAGTGTAGGACAAGAAGGAGTGTACCTGTAAAGCGTGACGTTGTAGGGGAGGAAGGAGTGTACCTGTAAAGCGTGACGTTGTAGGACAGGTAGGAGTGTACCTGTAAAGCGTGACGTTGTAGGACAGGAAGGAGTGTACCTGTAAAGCGTGACGTTGTAGGGGAGGAAGGAGTGTACCTGTAAAGCGTGATGTTGTAAGGGAGGAAGGAGTGTACCTGTAAAGCGTGACGTTGTAGGACAGGAAGGAGCGTACCTGTAAAGCGTGACGTTGTAGGGGAGGAAGGAGTGTACCTGTAAAGCGTGATGTTGTAAGGGAGGAAGGAGTGTACCTGTAAAGAGTGATGTTGTAGGACAGGAAGGAGTGTACCTGTAAAGCGTGACGTTGTAAGGGAGGAAGGAGTGTACCTGTAAAGCGTGACGTTGTAGGGGAGGAAGGAGTGTACCTGTAAAGCGTGACGTTGTAGGACAGGAAGGAGTGTACCTGTAAAGCGTGACGTTGTAGGGGAGGAAGGAGTGTACCTGTAAAGCGTGATGTTGTAGGACAGGAAGGAGTGTACCTGTAAAGCGTGACGTTGTAGGGGAGGAAGGAGTGTACCTGTAAAGCGTGATGTTGTAAGGGAGGAAGGAGTGTACCTGTAAAGCGTGATGTTGTAAGGGAGGAAGGAGTGTACCTGTAAAGCGTGACGTTGTAGGACAGGAAGGAGTGTACCTGTAAAGCGTGACGTTGTAAGGGAGGAAGGAGTGTACCTGTAAAGCGTGACGTTGTAGGACAGGAAGGAGTGTACCTGTAAAGCGTGACGTTGTAGAACAGGAAGGAGTGTACCTGTAAAGCGTGACGTTGTAGGACAGGAAGGAGTGTACCTGTAAAGCGTGACGTTGTAGGACAGGAAGGAGTGTACCTGTAAAGCGTGACGTTGTAGGACAGGAAGGAGTGTACCTGTAAAGCGTGACGTTGTAAGGGAGGAAGGAGTGTACCTGTAAAGCGTGACGTTGTAAGGGTGGAAGGAGTGTACCTGTAAAGCGTGACGTTGTAGGACAGGAAGGAGTGTACCTGTAAAGCGTGACGTTGTAGGACAGGAAGGAGTGTACCTGTAAAGCGTGACGTTGTAGGACAGGAAGGAGTGTACCTGTAAAGCGTGACGTTGTAGGACAGGAAGGAGTGTACCTGTAAAGCGTGACGTTGTAGGGGAGGAAGGAGTGTACCTGTAAAGCGTGACGTTGTAGGACAGGAAGGAGTGTACCTGTAAAGCGTGACGTTGTAGGACAGGAAGGAGTGTACCTGTAAAGCGTGACGTTGTAGGGGAGGAAGGAGTGTACCTGTAAAGCGTGACGTTGTAGGACAGGAAGGAGTGTACCTGTAAAGCGTGACGTTGTAGGACAGGAAGGAGTGTACCTGTAAAGCGTGACGTTGTAGGACAGGAAGGAGTGTACCTGTAAAGCGTGACGTTGTAGGGGAGGAAGGAGTGTACCTGTAAAGCGTGACGTTGTAGGGGAGGAAGGAGTGTACCTGTAAAGCGTGACGTTGTAGGACAGGAAGGAGTGTACCTGTAAAGCGTGACGTTGTAGGACAGGAAGGAGTGTACCTGTAAAGCGTGACGTTGTAGGGCAGGAAGGAGTGTACCTGTAAAGCGTGATGTTGTAGGACAGGAAGGAGTGTACCAGTAATGCGTGACGTTGTAGGGGAGGAAGGAGTGTACCTGAAAAGCGTGACGTTGTAGGGGAGGAAGGAGTGTACCTGTAAAGCGTGACGTTGTAGGGGAGGAAGGAGTGTACCTGTAATGCGTGACGTTGTAGGGGAGGAAGGAGTGTACCTGTAAAGCGTGACGTTGTAGGGGAGGAAGGAGTGTACCTGTAAAGCGTGACGTTGTAGGGGAGGAAGGAGTGTACCTGTAATGCGTGACGTTGTAGGGGAGGAAGGAGTGTACCTGTAATGCGTGACGTTGTAGGGGAGGAAGGAGTGTACCTGTAATGCGTGACGTTGTAGGGGAGGAAGGAGTGTACCTGTAATGCGTGACGTTGTAGGGGAGGAAGGAGTGTACCTGTAAAGCGTGACGTTGTAGGGGAGGAAGGAGTGTACCTGTAAAGTGTGACGTTGTAGGACAGGAAGGAGTGTACCTGTAATACGTGACGTTGTAGGGGAGGAAGGAGTGTACCTGTAATGCGTGACGTTGTAGGGGAGGAAGGAGTGTACCTGTAATGCGTGACGTTGTAGGGGAGGAAGGAGTGTACCTGTAAAGCGTGACGTTGTAGGGGAGGAAGGCGTGTACCTGTAATGCGTGACGTTGTAGGGGAGGAAGGAGTGTACCTGTAATGCGTGACATTGTAGGACAGGAAGGAGTGTACCTGTAAAGCATGACGTTGTAGGGGAGGAAGGAGTGTACCTGTAAAGCGTGACGTTGTAGGGGAGGAAGGAGTGTACCTGTAAAGCGTGACGTTGTAGGACAGGAAGGAGTGTACCTGTAATACGTGACGTTGTAGGGGAGGAAGGAGTGTACCTGTAATGCGTGACGTTGTAGGGGAGGAAGGAGTGTACCTGTAAAGAGTGACGTTGTAGGGGAGGAAGGAGTGTACCTGTAATGCGTGACGTTGTAGGGGAGGAAGGAGTGTACCTGTAATGCGTGACATTGTAGGATAGGAAGGAGTGTACCTGTAAAGCGTGACGTTGTAGGGGAGGAAGGAGTGTACCTGTAATGCGTGACGTTGTAGGGGAGGAAGGAGTGTACCTGTAAAGCGTGATGTTGTAGGGGAGGAAGGAGTGTACCTGTAAAGCATGACGTTGTAGGGCAGGAAGGAGTGTACCTGTAAAGCGTGATGTTGTAGGGGAGGAAGGAGTGTACCTGTAAAGCATGACGTTGTAGGGCAGGAAGGCAGGGAGGAGGAGCTTGATCATCCTGATGGGCAGCCACAACATCAGGAGAACGATAGAGCCAAACACCACCTAGGAGAGGACAAACATCATACACCTTTAATGATCAGCACACAATCAAAGCAGAACCATAGCTGGATGTGACTACTTTTTACCAACAAATCTGTCTGTAGATGGACGGACCACAGACAGGGTGAACCTGCGGAGGCAGCATTTTTATTTACTGGACATTTAAGAACTTTACAGGACCCATATGCATTGTTTGCGTGTGCTGATTAGGGCGTCCACCCACGGTTGTCAGAATGACTGAAACCACATTTAGTTTATGGTAATTCATCTTAACAGAACATGCCAGTCGGATGAAACGGCGTGCGTCATTCTTACCGAATTCTGCTGAGCAATTTGAAGATGTTAGAATATACAGGTGGTTTATCCATAAGGCTTGGGGAAGCTTTCCTTACAGTAGATTTCATTCAATTGCCAAAATTATATAGCCTAATTAGCTTATTCCTGTCTATACAGAAGAAGAAGAAAAAATCTATATAACCTACTACACCAAACAGCATGTTTTGGCCACAGAATATCATGAACTTGTATAATATGCAGATTGTTTTAAATCGCATAGCCCACAGTCGGAAGGACCTGCAATTTATGCAGAGAGAGCTGTAAATACCAAAAAGATGAGTGATGAGTTTCGACTGTCAGTGAAAAGCAGAGAGACCCAGACAGGCATATCGTAATATTTAAAAATACAAATCGCGGAAAAACAGTTTGGAAAACAATTGGCTATTGCTGTAAAGAGAAGACTCCAATCTGTCTTTTAGTAATCAAAATGATCAACTTAATTGAGCGAAAAGTAGCCTATCCTATTGGCACCAGCGGAGAACATGGGCCGTAACCCCAGTGACTGTGCATATTCACTGTCTTTATCATTGGGTCAGTTTTGGACAGTCATTTCCTCCTCCAGGTTAGATGGGACGTCATATTGAATTTGTGTCTCCTCTTCTCGTAGGCCTAATATATAGATCAGACAACATTGTCTTTATTGATCTGTTTGTCAGAAGAGTAGGCTTCTCTGTCATTTGTCATATTAAAAAATATTCTGCTAATGTCTCCAGTCATATAAAGTGTAGCAGAATTGCATAAAATGTGTTTATTAAAAAGGCCAACATTTTCCTGTACAAAAGAAGATATGTAGCCTAGGCCCACTAAGTCACTACACCCTGCATTCAACAGTATTTTTGCAGCTGTGATTTAGTTATATTATTGTCCTAAATTATGACTATCCAATCTACTCATCACATTATGAATAGTAGGATATCTTACACACGTCTGCAAATGGAGGATGCATGAAATGGTTTATTATAATGGTGCATTTTTATGGTGAAACAGCTTCCCCAAACTTGAAACCCACATGCTGCATATGTTAGAATAACTGGCCACATTTACTTTTCCTCATCCAACAAGTAACGAACAGCAAAATTCCTAGCCTATGTCAATCTACTATCCGCCATAGTAGAAAAGTTGACCTGTTCTATTGGTCAGCTTATCGTTCTGTGCGAGAATGAAATATCCTGCTCCAAAACAGACGCTGGGACAGTTGTGGGACGATAGATCCATAATTCAGACAACCAGTAGTCCTAGGCTACACCCCAAAACGTAAAAAAGCTCATGCAACAGATCAGAACGTTTAGCATAAATGTTGATAAGCTATTATTTCTTCACATTATAAGTGTGGCAATGCACACAAGGCAGTAAGCTATGCACGAATTTTCGCTCCATAATGCAATTAGCGGAAAACACATTTTGTGCAGTTTTATGTGGCAGCAGGTAGCCTAGTGGTTAGAAATGTAGAAAGAGGAGATCTAAAGATGCAACAACTAGCATTGGTTGCTAATATGACTAGGATTGTTCCTTTGGCTACTGGACAATGAAAATCAATAGAACATGAGAGAAACAGACAACTGGTTTCAAGCTTTCCCTCATTCAAATCCAAATCAATTTATAACATTTTTGACGCGTTTTTCTGGATTTTTTTGTTGTTATTCTGTCTCTCACTGTTCAAATAAACCTACCATTAAAATTATAGACTGATCATTTCTTTGTCAGTGGGCAAACGTTCAAAATCAGCAGGGGATGAAATACTTTTTTGCCCTCACTGTACAGTGCATTTGGACCCCTTAACTTTTTCCACATTTTGTTACATTACAGCATTTTTCCAAAATGGGTTAAATAAAAATCTTTGCAAATGTATAAAAACTAAAAAACATTTTACAAGTATTCAGACCCTTTGCTATGAGCTCAGGTGCATCCTGTTTCCATTGAGCATCCTTGAGATGTTTCTACAACTTGATTGGAGTCAACCTGTGGTAAATTCAATTGATTGGACATGATTTGGAAAGGCACACACCTGTCTACATAAGGTCCCACAGTTGACAATGCATGTCATGCAGAGCACAAACCAAGCCATGAGGTCGAAGGAATTGTTTATAGAGCTCCAAGACAGGATTGTGTTGAGGCACAGATCTGGGGAAGGGTACCAAAACATTTCTGCAGCATTGAAGGTCCCCAAGAACTCAGTGGCCTCCATCAATCATTGAATGGAAAAAGTTTGGAACCACCAAGACTCTTCCTAGAGCTGGCCGCCCAGCCAAACTGAGCAATCGGGGGAGAAGGGCCTTGGTCAGGGAGGTGACAAAGAACCCAATCGTCAGATTCACAGAGCTCTAGAGTTCCTCTGTGAAGATGGGAGAATCTTCCAGAACGACAACCATCTCTGCAGCACTCCACCAATTATGGAAGAGTGGCCAGACGTAAGGAAGCAACTCCTCAGTAAAAGGCACATGACAGCCCGCTTGGAGTTTGCCAAAAGGCACCTAAAGGACTCTCAGACCATGAGAAACAAGATTCTCTGGTCTGATGAAACCAAAATTGAACTCTTTGGCCTGAATGCCAAGCATCCCGTCCGGAGGAAACCTGGCACCATACCTACGATGAAGCATGGTGGTGGCAGCATCATGGTGTGGGGATGTTTTTCAGTGGAGGGGACTGGGAGACTAGTCAGGATCAAGGGAAAGTACAGAGAGATCCTTGATGAAAACCTGCTCCAGAGCACTCAGGACCTCAGACTGGGGCGAAGGTTCTCCTTCCAACAGGACAACGACAGTAAGCACACAGCCAAGACAACGCAGGAGTTGCTTCGGGACAAGTCTCTGAAAGTCCTTGAGTGGCCCAGCAAGAGCCCGGACTTGAACCCGATTGAACATCTCTGGAGAGACCTGAAAATAGCTGTGCAGCGACGCACCCCATCCAACCTGACAGAGCTTGAGAGGATCTGCAGAGAAGAATGGGAGAAACTCCCCAAATACAGGTGTGCCAAGCTTGTAGCGTCATACCCGAGAAGACTCGAGGATGTGATCGCTGCCAAAGGTGCTTCAACAAAGTACTGAGTAAAGGGTCTGAATACTTATGTAAATGTCATATTGTAGTTAAAAATTATTATGGGGTATTATCTGTAGATTCCTTTTTATTTATTTAATCCATTTTAGAATAAGGCTGTAACGTAACAAAATGTGGAAAAAGTCAAGGGGTCTGAATACTTTCCGAATGTACTGTACTTACCACAGACAGGATGAACCTGCGGAGGTGTCTGTAGATGTACGTACCACAGACAGGATGAACCTGCGGAGGTGTCTGTAGATGTACGTACCACAGACAGGATGAACCTGCGGAGGTGTCTGTAGATGTACGTACCACAGACAGGATGAACCTGCGGAGGTGTCTGTAGATGTACGTACCACAGACAGGATGAACCTGCGGAGGTGTCTGTAGATGTACATACCACAGACAGGATGAACCTGCGGAGGTGTCTGTAGATGTACGTACCACAGACAGGATGAACCTGCGGAGGTGTCTGTAGATGTACATACCACAGACAGGATGAACCTGCGGAGGTGTCTGTAGATGTACATACCACAGACAGGATGAACCTGCGGAGGTGTCTGTAGATGTACGTACCACAGACAGGATGAACCTGCGGAGGTGTCTGTAGATGTACGTACCACAGACAGGATGAACCTGCGGAGGTGTCTGTAGATGTACGTACCACAGACAGGATGAACCTGCGGAGGTGTCTGTAGATGTACGTACCACAGACAGGATGAACCTGCGGAGGTGTCTGTAGATGTACGTACCACAGACAGGATGAACCTGCGGAGGTGTCTGTAGATGGGTAGGTGGATCATTTCCTGGACTGGGTTGAAGTCTGGATCGTTTAGGTTTCTCAGAAACCACAGGACCCCAGGCCTCAGCACCTGATCCAAAACAGCACCACACTATAGTCAGGAATTAATCAACAGTACACTACGACAAACCAGTCAATAGCTACGTTTCCATTCAATTGGTAACAGATTTAAGTGAATATTCTAAAATCCGCATAAAGAAAGTATGCACATTTTCCGGATATTAAGCAGTGCGTGATGACGTATAAGTTAGTTTTTCGCATACATTTTCATGTACCGAATAAAAGCCTAAAGTTGAATGTGTTTCCATCGCATTTCAAACAAAACTGTTGTGTTAAATAGCGAAGGTTTGTGGCACGTGCGCTCTAGCCAACAGCTCACGGATACTGTGCAGATAGGCTGGAGAAGCATCATCACGTCACCAGAATAAGACACTCAGTATTTATTGGAAAGGAGCATCAATGCTCATCGCTGTGCACTTTCACCACATTGTGAAGTTCATCATAACATTTTACCTGTAAACGAATAAACTACATGCTTTCCCGAGTTGTAGTGGGAGGACCACACAACATACACTACATGGCCAATAATATGTGGACACCTCATCCAACATCTCATTCCAAAATTATGGGCATTAATATGGAGTTGGTCCCCCCTTTCCTGCTACAACAGCCTCCACTCTTCTGGGAAGGCTTTCTACTAGATGTTGGAAAATTGCTGCCTGGACTTGCTTCCATTCAACCACAAGAGCATTAGTGAGGATGGGCACTGATGTTGGACGATTAGGCCTGCACGCTTCAGCACTCCCGTTCTGTGAGCTTGTGTGGCCTACCACTTCGAGGCTGAGCCGTTGTTGCTCCTAGATGTTTCCACTTCACAATAACAGAACTTACAGTTGACCGGGGCAGCTCTAGTAAGGCAGAAATGTTACTAGCCACGTTGAAAGTCACTGAGCTGTTCAGTAAGGCCATTCTACTGCCAATATTTGTCTATGGAGATTGCATGGTGGTGCGCTCGATTTTATACACCTGTCAGCAACAGATGTGGCTGAAATAGCTGAATCCACTAATTTGAAGGGGTGTGCACATACTTTTTGTGTGTGTATATACAGTATATAAAGACTAACATGTAAATAATCAAGTTCCTCCCCGGTATATCCAGAGAGAGAACTTCCTTGCAATTGCTTGAATAAACTCAACTGGAAAATGAGCTTTGCTTGATCCTTGGAACAAGTTTTCACTTTACATCTTGCGTTTATATTTTTGTTCAGTGGAACTTTTTGTTAAAAATTCAACAGCAAATACCTTCTACGGTATATTCCTTCTTTAAAGACCAAATAAGCTACTAGCTAAAGAAGAACACACACACCCCGATGGACAAATACACGGACGTTTTTGGCCATGTATTGTATTATCACGTGACTCCATGTTTATTTCAATATGATGGTTATTTTATCAATATTTGCGAATAAAGCAGTTAACGCCATTTCTCACATCATTAATTTGACAGACACAAAAAGATCCCACCATACCGAACAAACAAATTGTCTGTCGACATTTATGAAATTGTACCGACATTTCCCGTTTCCATCAGCTCGGTCCCGTCTTTTCTAATGCATCTGTTAATTCACCCGCATTTCCTGTTTCCATCAGCTCGGTCCCGTCTTTTCTAATGCATCTGTTAATTCCCCCGCATTTCCTGTTTCCATCAGCTCGGTCCCGTCTTTTCTAATGCATCTGTTAATTCACCCGCATTTCCTGTTTCCATCAGCTCGGTCCCGTCTTTTCTAATGCATCTGTTAATTCCCCCGCATTTCCTGTTTCCATCAGCTCGATCCCGTCTTTTCTAATGCATCTGTTAATTCACTCGCATGAATTAGCTGTATGGAAACCTGGTTATAGAACATGTCCCAAATTACACATCATATAGTGCAGTACATTAACTCTACATCCCAAATGGCACCCTATTCCCTATATAGTACACTACTTTTGACCAGGGCCCATAGGTCTCTGGTTAAAAGTAGTGCACTATAAAGGGAATAGGGTGCCATTTGTGTCTCAGCCTAAATGTGATCCTACCTCTCTCAGTAGGAGGATGAAGGATGCGAAGTAGAAGACGTAGACCATTCCCACCAGCCAGTGCAGGAACATGGTGGTGCCTGGTGCAGACTTAAAACTCAGCTCTCTGTCCTTCAGAGACGCATCAAACATCTCCTGCAGAACGGACGGAAGAAAAGGTGGGAACGGTTAAAGAAAAGAAAAAAGACAGGGGTAGGGTGGGGGGAAATGGAGAGCAAGGTTGGAAGAGAAGAGGGGGAGAGAGAGAAAGAGGGATAGAAATAAACGTCTGTACGTACTAAAGAGCAGATGTCGAGCCACCAGCCACAGATGAGGGGGAAAACTCCTATCTCCACGACAACAAGCAGTGAGACCTGGAACACACCACGTTAAACACCATGGACAGACACATGACCTCAGGGACTATGAAGACCCAGGGGAAACTCATGCATTGATATCAATGGGAGATTTACATTTAAAAAAAGTTGACCTTCCGTCATTCATTTAGATTTAATGTTATAGTCAAAGTCGTTCTTCGGGTTTAAAGTAATATGAAAAGCCTAGATTTAAAACCGAAATGTTACCTTGACAACGATGTAGCAGACCCCTAGTAGACGGCGGGACCGCTGGAACCTGACCAGAGCAGCGAACCCCTGAGAGACACAAGTTAAGGACAAACACACACTTTTGTACACAAAAACAGTGGAAAGGTCTCCATGGAAACATTGCATGGTCACAGGAAGGGATCCCGGTCAGTAGGCGGAAGGATACGTGACAGAGGATGAGCGTCATGGCCAGCAGGATGTACCCTACGATGGTTGTGATCAGGCCCTCGAATTGGGAGGCTTGGACCTAGAGGACAAGACAAGAGCATTCAACCATATTTGCTTTGTTGGTGAGGCCAACTTTGTTGAATGCAGAAAGTAAAGACTAGTCTTGACTATATCGATTAAATAATGCAGTCATCTTTGATAATACAATATATTTGTAGTGTATAACATTATGTTTTGCACAGAGTCAGGAGCAATGTATTAGAGAATGTTTCTTACATATTCCTCAAAGCCAAGGCCCATGACAGAGAAGTGACCAATGTGGTATGGACAGAATGCTGGAAGAGAACAGTGATGCATCAAACCTCACAGCTTTCTACTGAGCCCTACCACCATACCTGGCTAGATCATTTTAACAAGGGTACTACTTTAGGGAGAGTTAGTGTTAATTTGTGTACTCACCGAAGACCAGGATGAAGAGAGTGTTCAGAGACACAACCCAGAACACATGCTCCTGTAAGACGACACACAAAGCAAAACGTCACCTCACTACTTCCTAGTGCTACTGCTTATAGAACAGACATCCCCTTCATTGCAATACTACCCCGTACTAAGTGTATAAATACTACACCATACAAAGTGTATGAATACTACACCATACAAAGTGCATAAATACTACCCTATACTAGTGTATAAATACAACCCCATACTAAGGGAATAAATACTAAGCAATACTAGTGTATAAATAATACTCCATACTAAGTGTATAAATACAACCCGACGCTAAGAGTACAAATACTACCCCATAGTAAGTGCATAAATACTACCCCATACTAAGTGTATAAATACTACCCCGTACTAAGTGTATAAATAATACCCCGTACTAAGTGTATAAATAATACCCCGTACTAAGTGTATAAATACGACCCCGTACTAAGTGTATAAATACGACCCCGTACTAAGTGTATAAATACGACCCCGTACTAAGTGTATAAATACGACCCCGTACTAAGTGTATAAATACTACCCCGTACTAAGTGCATAAATACTACCCCGTAATAAGTGTATAAATACTACCCCGTACTAAGTGTATAAATACTACCCCGTAATAAGTGTATAAATACTACCCCGTACTAAGTGTATAAATACTACCCCGTAATACGTGTATAAATACTACCCCGTAATACGTGTATAAATACGACCCCATGAAAAGTGTATAAATACTACCCCGTAGTAAGTGTATAAATATTACCCCGTACTAAGTGTATAAATACTACCCCGTACTAAGTGTATAAATACTACCCCGTACTAAGTGTTTAAATACTACCCTGTAATAAGTGTATAAATACTACCCCGTACTAAGTGTATAAATACTACGCCACAAAGTGTATAAATACTACCCCATACTAAGTGTATAAATACTACCCCATACTAAGTGTATAAATACTACCCCATACTAAGTGTATAAATACACTTAGTATTTATACACTAGATGTATAAATACTACCCCACACTAGATGTATAAATACTACCCCATACTAGATGTAGAAATACTACCCCATACTAGATGTAGAAATACTACCCCATACTAAGTGTATAAATACTACCCCATACTAAGTGTATAAATACTACCCCATACTAAGTGTATAAATACACTTAGTATTTATACACTAGATGTATAAATACTACCCCACACTAGATGTATAAATACTACCCCATACTAGATGTAGAAATACTACCCCACCCTAAGTGTATATATTCAATGCCACACAAGGTGTATAAATACAACTCTAAATTAGGTGTATAAATACTACCCCGTACTAAGTGAATAAATACTACCCCATACTAAGTGTATAAATACTATGTGTATAAATACTACGCCACACTAGATGTATAAATACTACCCCATACTAGATGTATAAATACTACCCCATACTAGATGTATAAATACTACCCCATACTAGATGTATAAACATTACGCCACACTAGGTGTATAAATACTACGCCCTTCTGCGTGTTAATACTACTCCATTCTGCGTGTTAATACTACTCCATTCTGCGTGTTAATACTACTCCATTCTGCGTGTTAATACTACTCCATTCTGCGTGTTAATACTACTCCATTCTGCGTGTTAATACTACTCCATTCTGCGTGTTAATACTACTCCATTCTGCGTGTTAATACTACTCCATACTGCGTGTTAATACTACTCCATACTGCGTGTTAATACTACTCCATACTGCGTGTTAATACTACTCCATTCTGCGTGTTAATACTACTCCATTCTGCGTGTTAATACTACTCCATACTGCGTGTTAATACTACTCCATACTGCGTGTTAATACTACTCCATACTGCGTGTTAATACTACTCCATACTAGGTGTGTAAATAAATACGTACTAAGAACACCAAGGAGCCATCGAGTCCAAGCATCTGAGAGGTAAAGAGAGAGACATTAAGAGGTGATGATATAATCATGGACAGTGCGGTGTCACGTGTTTGATTCAGGACAGATGTGTTGGAGAAACTAAACCAGTCTTACCCTCTCCCATGTGAGCTCCTCTGCTGCTCTGTCCCATTCTAGAGCATTCCAGTTCATATCATCTACAGACAGAGAAAGAGAGAGGGAGAGAGAGAGATAGAGAAATGATAGAGATGTAGAGAGAAAGACAGTGAGAGGAGAAATAAGTGGTAGAGAAAGCGATGTAGAGAGAGAAAGATAGTGAGAGGAGAAATAAGTGGTAGAGAGAGAGATGTAGAGAGAGAAAGATAGTGAGAGGAGAAATAAGTGATAGAGAGATGTAGAGAGAGAAAGAGTGAGAGAGGAGAAATAAGAGGGAGAGACAGATCTCATACTATATAACTTTTAGTATTGCTGTTGCAATATGTTAGTCATCTGATGAGGGCTGGTCCTAGTCTCCTACCTTGAGCCCCGTTGTTGGCATCCACATCTTCGGCAGCCGCCCCCTCCTCTTCCTCGTTGTCTAGTTCTGGCTCCTCCCCCTGTTCTGGGGGGCCGTCCGGGGGCTCTGGCTCTGCCTCGTGAGCTGGGGGTCTGGCAGGGGGTTCATCAGCTGCTCCTTGACCGGCAGCCTGCAGGGAGCAATGTGGATGGAGGGGCTGTAAATATGTGTGTGTGTGTGTGTGTGAGTGATGAACGTGTGTGTGTGTGAGTGATGAACGTGTGTGTGTGAGTGATGAACGTGTGTGTGTGTGTGTGTGAGTGATGAACGTGTGTGTGTGAGTGATGAACGTGTGTGTGTGTGTGTGTGAGTGATGAACGTGTGTGTGAGTGATGAACGTGTGTGTGTGTGTGTGTGTGTGTGTGTGTGTGTGTGTGTGTGTGTGTGTGTGTGTGTGTGTGTGTGTGTGTGTGTGTGTGTGTGTGTGTTACCTCGTTGGGCTGTTGTCCGGCTGCGTTGGGCTGGGGCTGCTGCTGCTGGTGGTGCTCCAGCCACAGGGGGGGACCACCGTGGACTATCTGCTCCCTGAGCCACACCAGACTGATGAACGCACACAGTGTACACGTCACCACGAAACAGCCCTGCAGACAGTCTGCCAGCAGGTTCTCTCTACAGGGAGAGCGGATGTGAAAATGTCAAACATCTACAAAAAAGCACTCACATCTGGTTGCATGTGCTCGGCAAACTGGTAATAAAGACATCTAGAAGCTCTGACCAAGGCCAAGCGGCCAACACGTAAGCTTTAATAAACAATGACATGATCTGATACAGGAAGGAGGTGAGGAGGTAGAGTCTGATTGGCGAAGGAGGAGGATATGATGTCATGACTCACGTGGAGAGCATGTCCAATGGCAGCGTCAGGAGCGAGGTCACAGAGCCGGTAAACAGACACTTGTAGATTCGACCTGAAGAGAGAGAGAGACGGAGAGGAGATATGAGCATCATCTCACCAAGGGAGGACACGCTGAAGAAAGAGGTAGGCCTTCATGAAGGAAGATCTTGGTTAGGACTGAGGACAAATGTGTTTAGGCAGGGGCAGTAATTGAATGCTTAAAGCTGGTATTGTAATCCTCCCTATCCTTATAGCCTTATAGCGTAGACAGTGGACACACAAACCAACACACCAGTAGGATTAACCAAACTGTGAAAATCCCAAAATCCCACTTCTGATCCTATTAAACCATGGACACAACGCTAGTGTACAGGTTCTTATGTGAGTGATTCTGTACTTAAGAGTAAAGTGTTGACGCATTAGTGTGTGTGTGATATATACACATACATATCAGCCTACTCACATGCAGTGAGGGGGACCACCCCCAGCCATGCGAAGGCCACCAGTGTGTAGTGAAACCAGTATCGTATGGCCGTGCCCACACTGGTCAGCAGGCCAGCGCAGATGTCCTGGATGGGCAGCCGGGGGGGCATGTCTGGGGAGTAGACTGGAGCAGAGCAGATAGAGGGACGAGACAATCATTTATGAATAACAGAGCAAAAATAAAGGTTCAGACGTTTTGAAGAACTCTTTTGGGTTCCAGGTAGAACCCTTTTGGGTTTGAAGAACCCTTTTGGGTTCCAGGTAGAACCCTTTTGGGTTTGAAGAACCCTTTTGGGTTCCAGGTAGAACTCTTTTTGGTTTAAAGAACCCTTTTGGGTTCCAGGTAGAACCCTTTTGGGTTCTAGGTAGAACCCTTTTTTTCTAAGAGTGTATTCAATGACAGAGCATCCCAGTCTGAAGTCAACCTCTTGCAACAGCGAACATTTTTGAGACTGACAGGTCAATGCCACGGGACGGGTACTTACTTGGTGTGAAAGCAAATCTGTGCTTGCATAATTCACAGTACTCCTTCCTGCTGTGCTTCAGCCACTGGACCAAACTGTAAACAACAAAGGTAGGAGCGGTGAATGTTAGGTGAGGAACTAACGATAGTGAGAGAACACCCTAAACGACTCTTTCATACCACACAGCAGTCCACTCATTCAGAAGTTTAACACTTCGTAATGCTTTCTTTACTACGCAGTACAACGCTTGCTACTGCAGCCCTGACCTGTCTAGCATTGGTGATTATGTGGTCCTAGTTTGCAATATATTAAGAATGAGATATTACTGTCTCACACACACCTGGTGAATGAGAACTGGTCCACACAGAGGATCCTAAAACACTGATTTGAATCCTCATGATAGTGTTATTACTGCCAGTTAGGATTACATGTTAATAACACCAAGACAACCCAAGTTACATATTGTTTTATTATTTAACAAGGCAAGTCAGTTAAGAACAAGTTCTTATTTACAATGACGGCCTACCCCGGCCAAACCCAAACCTGGACGACGCTTGGCCAATTGTGCGCCGTCCTATGGGACTCCCAATCACGGCCAGTTATGATACAGCCTGGAATCGAACCAGGATCTGTAGTGACGCCCCTAACACTAAGATGCAGTGCCTTAGACCGCTGCGTCACTCGGGAGCCCCAAGTTCCACGTAACTAACTAGGCCGAGGTTACATGGTTATCTTCCTGTACATCTGAATGAATCGTGTGTGAACCAACAGGGCCCGCTGGAGATCCCTGACATTATGCCAGAGCAGATGGTCCCAGAAATGGAATGATGACACAGCACTCCAATGCACTTCTGTACCCGGATCAGCAGACCACAAATGTGTAACCACACCCGTATTAACCTGAAGGCTTTTATCATGTTTCTGCAGTAGTAAAGCATAGCAGTAAACCACAGAGTAGTTCAATAGTGTTCCGACTGCTTCTCATCACTAGTGCTAGCACAGTAAACGGCAGATCAGAAACTTTCTCTGTCTTTTATCCTTTGCGTTATTTTGGCACACCTGGCTAATTGTTTTTCCTTTGTTAGATCCACATGGCAGAGAAAGCAGCTGCGATAGCAGCGACATAAGTGGGATGATCACTTGGGACACACGTCAACATAATGGCCTCAGGACAGTCTGAGGAAATAGCGAGGCCCTATCCTGTGTCTTTATATCAACATTACTTCCTCCTACTGACTCAAATGAGATTCTCCTATGGCCATTATATCAGAGGAGTGAGGAGGTTTCTCTATGGCTGGTACTGGGAGCTGGTGTGGGGGGCTAGGCTATAGTTCCACTAGAAATACTAGTACACTATATAATACAGTAAAGGTAAAAAATATATATAAAAACAGTATACAGTTGACTTCTGATAATAAGTGCACTAAAGTGTAAAACAATCTTGAGGTCGCAATTCAATGACAATCTTTGTAATTGTTCCTGATGACCGCATGTTCCCAAGCTGTGTCAATCATTCATCAGGACAGGAGTTGACAGTGATTCAGACAGACAGAGAGAGAGACAGAGAGAGAGACAGAGAGAGAGACAGAGAGAGAGACAGAGAGAGAGAGACAGAGAGAGAGAGAGACAGAGAGAGAGAGAGAGACAGAGAGAGAGACAGAGAGAGAGAGACAGAGAGAGACACTCACCATTCCTGGTGGATGAACTTGATGCTGCCAGTGCAGACACAGGGGTGGTACAAGGGTTTGTCTGGGGTCCCCTCTGAACGACACACGCGACATATGTCCCCTACACAGAGAATATGTTTTTTCCATTGGTTCAGAGAGACAGACAAAACGACACACCGCCTACACGTAGGAAGAACAACCTTCTGTAGTAGCAATCGATTTGAAGCTACCTAATGAATTGTTCCAGTGCTTAATCAAACAATATTGTAGTTAGCCTTACACTGACAAGATAGATGGCAACATCAGCCATGAGAGCAGACATCAGTTAATAAATAGCTAGCTAGCTATGGAGTTAGCGACGTTTCATTGATTACCTTGCTACATTACGTTAGCTTAACTAACTAACTAACAAACATGCCAGTGCTAGCAGCCGCATCAATATCTGTACTGGGGAAATGTGCTAGATTATATAACTAACACCGGTCTAGCTAGCTAGCTACTAGCCCGTTGATGATCGATTGCTTCGAGCCAGGCCCTACCTGGTGTCACTGTTTGGGTGTCAGTGGACGAAAAATGTGCTACAAACTGACGTTGGAAAGGTAACGTTAGTTAGAGTCCACCTTTGCCTTGGAGACTGCGTACAGAGTAACTAGCTAGTTCAACTAAGCTAACTTAGCTAGCCAACGTTGTAAAATGACATTTACCTTCGTCTGCAATGTCCATATTCATAGATGAGGCTCTGCCCCTCTTTTGGAGTTATACAGTAACGTTAGTTTGCTATCGCACACCCATCCACAACGTGAATTTCACCGTTTTTAGCCGATTTGGATCAGACTATCCTTGAAGTCAGATACATTGACTATCCTAAAATGGTGTCCACTTTGAACACCAGAATCCCTCCTGTTTCGTGACACGCTCGGACCATGTATTTTGGACCGGTAGCGATTGTCAAACCGAGATCGCTAGCAGACCTCTTCCTTGCAAATGCAAAACGATGGAGGAGACGAATAAGACATTTACCCGACACAAGTGACACCTTGCGACAGTGTGCGCCGTTTTCCGTCAGCGGTCACAGCTTCCGGATTCTGCGTCACATGGTACCATTTTGTGGTTTCTGGCACGTGTAGATAGTGACATCCTGTGGTATTTAGCCGGTACTACATCACACCGATATATCTGTGACTGAATCCCATTTCTTTAAATTGATGTCTGATCCACCGCTTTACCCCGTTATGGTATTTACAATGAATCTCGGGAATGTAATTGGAAACTGCACACAGCTAACTTTACAACAAATGCTCACATTACCAAAGCAAGGTCAAGTATTGTTAATATCTTTAACGCACACGGCATCAGCGGCGCTGTGGCTTAGTTGGTTAAAGCGCCTGTCTAGTAAACAGGAGATCCTGAGTTCGAATCTCAGCAGTGCCTTTTTGAGACGGTAGGTTTGTACAGTTCGAAATTATCCCAGTTAAAACTCGACTAAGGCGAATTGAATGATTATTACACGTTTACATTTTCTACACTCACGTTGCAGATTATAAAATGATACATTTTGGTGGGTTTGGACTTCGGACTGGGAACGGCGCTCACGCTGTCGAAGAGGGCGTTCCTTGCAGTCAGCCATTCACATAATTCTTTTCACTTTTCCACCGCGGAAGAAAACTAAACTCTAACGGGAAGGGGGCAAATACACTATTTTTTAGAGTCAGTGTGCGGGGGTACAGGTTAGTTGAGGTAATTTGTACATGTAGGTAGGGGTGAAGTGACTCTGCATAGATGATAAACAGCGAGTAGCAGCAGTGTACAAAACAAATGGGGGGGTCAATGTAAATAGTCCGGTGGCCATTTGATTAATTGTTCAGGAGTCTTATGGCTTGGGGGTGGAAGCTGTTAAGGAGCCTTTTGGACCTAGACTTGGCGCTCCGAGACCGCTTGCCGTGGGGTAGCAGAGAAAACAGTCTATGACTTGGGTGACTGGAGTCTGACGATTTTATGGGCTCTCCATTGTATGTGGAAATAACTAAGGCTTGTAGGCTATAACGTTGCCATCTAGTGCAGAGTCAGCATGACGCACTTAGTAATGAGTAGGAACATTTTAATTACCGACTTATGTCCAAGGATTCCGTATCGCTGTATCGATTAATAAAAATCCATGTGTTTCAGTGTAGCAGTATGCTGTCTCTATACATGTTTGTATGGTTATGTGTGTGATTCTCAATGTTATCTCTTTCCAGATGGCCAATGAGGCGAAGCCTTGTCCATGTGACATGGGATACATGATGGAGTACGGCGGTGTTGGCCAGGAGGTCCAGATAGAACACATCAAGGCCTACCTGGTCAAGCCTCCCTCTGATTCAGACAAGGCCATCATCATCATTCAGGACATCTATGGCTGGCAGCTACCCAACACCAGATACATGGCTGACATGCTGGCCTCCAATGGATACATGTATGTAACAATGCATACTTAAAACCTCTCTGGGGTATGTGGGATGCTAGCGTCCCACCCGCCAGACAACAGCCAGTGAAATAGCAGGGCGGCAAATTCAAAACAAACATACAACTATTATACCCCATTTTAAAGATACACTTCTCGTTAATCCAACCACATTGTCCGATTTCAAAAAGGCTTTACGGCGAAAGCATAACATTAGATTATGTAAGGACAGCGCCTAAACAAGAAAAACCACAGCCATTTTCCAAGCAAGGAGAGGCGTCACAAAAACCAGAAATACAGCAAAAATGAATCACTAACCTTTGATGATCTTCATCAGATGACACTCCCAGGACTCAATGTTACACAATACATGTATGTTTTGTTCGATAAAGTTCATATTTATATCCATAAACCCCATTTTACATTGGCGCGTGATGTTCAGAAAATGTATTGTCTCCAAAACTCCCGGTGAATGAGCACATCAATTTACAAAAATACTCATCATAAACATTGAGAAAATTTACAACAGTTATTAAAAGAATTATAGATACACTTCTCCTTAATGCAACCGCTGCGTCAGATTTTAAAATAGCTTTACGGCGAAGCACATTGTTCAATATTCTGAGTACAGAGCTCAGCCATCAAAGCAAGCTATACAGTTACCCGCCAAGTTCTGGAGTCAACAAAACTCAGAAATAGTATTATAAATCTTCACTTACCTTTGCTGATCTTCGTCGGAATGCACTCCCAGGACTCCCACAAGAGATGTTCGTTTTGTTCGATAAAATCCATATTTATGTCCAAATACCTCCGTCTTTGTTCGCGCTTTGAAATCACTAATCCAAAGGCATAATGCACGAGCGCAAAACCCGAGACAAAAAGTCAAATAGTTCCATTACCGTTCGTAGAAACATGTCAAACGATGTTTACAATCAATCCTTAGGGTCTTTTTAACATAAATCTTCGATAATATTCCAACCGGACAATAGCGTATTCATTACAGAGGAAAAAGAAGGAACGGTGTGCCTGCGCAGTAAACAACTCACTGGTCCCAGGCTTGAGACAGCTCTTATTCTCTCCCCAGTAACAGTAGAAGCATGAAACAAGGTTCTAAAGACTGTTGACATTTAGTGGAAGCCTTAGGAAGTGCAAAATGACCACACAGATACTGTAGTTTGGAAAGGCAATCAATTGAAGGACTACAAACCACTTCCTGGTTGGATTTTTTCTCAGGTTTTTGCGTGCCATATTAGTTCTGTTATACTCACAGACATCATTCAAACAGTTAGAAATTTCAGAGTGTTTTCTATCCAAATCTACTAATGCATATCCTACCTTCTGGGCCCGAGTAGCAGGCAGTTTAATTTGGGCACGTTATTCATCTGAATTTCCGAATACTGCCCCCTGTCACCAAGAAGTTAACAATGTTGTTACTTACCATGTACTGTAATTCACCAGTAAATGCCAGGTATATTACCAGTATTGTCATGCTGGCTGTCTATCTCCCCCCAGTGCAGTGTGCCCTGACTTCTACATTGGAAAGGAGCCATGGAGTCCATCACATGATTGGTCTACCTTTCAGCAGTGGTTGGAGGACAAGAAGCCCACCAATATCAACAAGTAATGCAAACATTCCCATTGGCCAGAGAGTTGTCGCAGAAAGCCAGACTTCACTCCATAATCTCACATCTGTATACAGTATTAATCTCTATCAGCACACATCCACTGTTGGCCAGCAGAGGGTGCCATCACGAAGCCAGACTTGTTAGTCTTATATTCTGTCAATAGAATATAACTTTATTCGAAAATAACTTTATCCCTCTGTTAACTTACAAGTAAAATGTGTGTGCCCTGTGCTCCCCCAGTAACCCAACCTCTTCCTCCCCTCTCCCCCTGCTGTCTGTCTGTCTGTCTGTCCGTCCGTCCGTCCGTCCGTCCGTCCGTCCGTCCGTCCAGGGAGGTGGACGCAGTCCTGAGGTTTCTGAAGAGCCAGTGTGGGGCCCAGCGTATTGGGGCAGTGGGCTTCTGCTGGGGGGGGGTGGCCACCCACTACCTGGCTCTGCAGTACCCTGAGGTCAGGGCAGGGGTATCTGTCTATGGTAAGGGTAGGGTTCAGAGGCCTGTCCAATCAGAATACAGTAATAACCATGAGGTAGAGTGTCTACCAACAGTCGCAATCTAGGCTGATTACATTGCATACGCCTGCCAGATCTCGTAAGGTCTAGCTAACCACATCATATGATGTGGTCCCGTGTAGCTCAGTTGGTAGATCTCGTAAGGTCTAGCTAACCACATCATATGATGTGGTCCCGTGTAGCTCAGTTGGTAGATCTCGTAAGGTCTAGCTAACCACATCATATGATGTGGTCCCGTGTAGCTCAGTTGGTAGATCTCGTAAGGTCTAGCTAACCACATCATATGATGTGGTCCTGTGTAGCTCAGTTGGTAGAGCTTGGCGCTTGTACCGCAGTACAAAAAAGGTCTAAAAATATATGCACTCACTACTGTAAGTCACTCTGGATAAGAGTATCTGCTAAATGACAAAAATGTAAAAAATTTAAATAAATGATTTAGCAGCCTGATTCCCGACTGCACAGTCGATAATATCAAACACAACCATTGGTTGATGCAGTGCAACAGCTGCAATGTAGTTGGTCTGGAACACAACCATTGGTTGATGCAGTGCAACAGCTGCAATGTAGTCGGTCTGGAACACAACCATTGGTTGATGCAGTGCAACAGCTGCAATGTAGTCGGTCTGGAACACAACCATTGGTTGATGCAGTGCAACAGCTGCAATGTAGTCGGTCTGGAACGCAACCATTGCGCTTGCCTAGCAGGCTAGTAATGCTAATGCTATGCTGTTTGGATGTGACTGCGTGTCTGCAGGAATCATCAGGGAGAGGGAGGACAGGTATGAACTGAAGAGCCCGACACTGTTTATCTTCGGAGAGAAGGATGACGTCATCCCACTGGACCAGGTCTGGTATTATTAAATACTACACAGTACTACATTTTAAAAAGAAAAAAGTCAATGTAGATCATACATATATTGAAAACTATATTGAGCACCATCTATTGCAAGCCAGAGTGATCTCTTGAGTGAAATGAACCTTCACCATCAGCATCTCTGTCGGTTACTGGCCTTATACCACAATTTAGTGTCATCCAATCAAATGCTTTGAGTTGTGTTTCAACCATCCTATCACCAGTTCATTAATTCCCTGTTGTTTCCTTCCAGGTGAGTGTCCTGGAGAAGAACCTGCAGGAAAAGTGTACAGGTGTAGACTACCATGTGAAGGTCTTCCCAGGTCAGACTCATGGCTTTGTTCACCGGAAGAGAGAGGACATCAACACCACAGACCAGCCCTGCATCCAGGAGGCCAGGACAGACATGCTCAACTGGTTACAGAAATACATGTAGAATATCTACAGTGCAGTTGTCTATCATCTGCCGTCCATGGTAGAGTGAACAGAAAGGATAAAAACACAAATCCAATTTCTCTACACCACTAAGCTTATTAAAAATAAATAGCTAATGTAATTGATCATCAGCTCTGAGGTAATTTCCACGTATGTCCTTTCTGAATAGCAGCCTATCTGGTGATTATCATGCCCATTGTATTTATCATGATCAAATTCAAGCTGTGTTTTAATGTGGAATCTGCAGTTGCCATATTTGTAGTAGACTTTAGTTTTGTACCTTTTTCTTGCAGTAGATTGTATACATGATCTCTTCATTGTATACATGATCTCTTCCTTGTATACATGATCTCTTCATTGTATACATGATCTCTTCCTTGTATACATGATCTCTTCATTGTATACATGATCTCTTCCTTGTATACATGATCTCTTCCTTGTATACATGATCTCTTCCTTGTATACATGATCTCTTCCTTGTATACATGATCTCTTCATTGTATACAAGATCTCTTCCTTGTATACATGATCTCTTCCTTGTATACACGATCTCTTCCTTGTATACACGATCTCTTCCTTGTATACATGATCTCTTCATTGTATACATGATCTCTTCATTGTATACATGATCTCTTCCTTGTATACATGATCTCTTCCTTGTATACATGATCTCTTCATTGTATACAATCTGTACGTTTTGCATACATAATCTGTTCATTTTGTATGCATTGTACACATTACCTCTTCATTGTATACATTATCTGTACATTTCGTATACATTATCAAACCAGGCATTACTTTTAACTGCAAAGTGTAAATGTCATATAAATGCAAGTATATTTTATTTCTGATTTGATGTTTGTGTATAATATCATGTAATACCCAATGATATCAATAAAGATATTATGATTCATGTTAATGTATCATTGTAATCTCATGTGCACATCTTATCCTGTATTCAGACTGGCTCAATCTGCTCTCCAGCCACAGCTGTTGTAGAGGTGTTTACTTTGGCTGACCACAAACAATAACACAGGCTGAGCAGGAAGGGAGAGATCTTCAACTAATGCACAGGTTTACTTTTCCCACGGTCTGAGAGAACATCAGACAGTCTTTGGCACTTGATGTTTTTTCTATTTTTTTCTGTCAGAAACATGTTAAATTTCCATCTAATTAGGGCTGACCCCGTTTAGTGGACTGGACGACTGTTTGGTCGGAAGGCTGGTGGTCGACCGATAATATTTTAGTAGGGCAGTTGCAAAACAAATACTACATTTATGGCACGTCTTGATTGATGGCACACCAGTAGTACATTTACCATTAATTCCCATCATTTCTAATCTACCAGTGGAGGCTCCTCAGAGGAAGAAGGGGAGGACCACCCTGCTCAGTGAATTTCAGAACAATTAAAATTGTAAAACAAAGTTATTTTTAGATAAAACTATACTAAATATAATCACATCACCAAACAATTGATTAAAACACTATTTTGCAAAGGTCTACAGTAGCCTCTACAGCACTCTGTAGGGTAGCACCATGGTGTAGCCAGAGGACAGCCAGCTTCTGTCCTCCTCTGGGTACATTGACTTCAATACAAAACCTAGGAGGTTCATGGTTCTCACCCCCTTCCATAGACTTACACAGTCATTATGACAACATCCGGAGGACATCCTCCAGTCTATCAGAGCTCTTGCAGCATGAACTGACATGTATAAGCTACAGCTAGCTAGCACTGCAGTGTATAAAATGTGGTGAGTAGTTGAAGGAGAGAAAATAGTTGAACAGTTTTAACCAAATACATTTCTTCCAAAATGAAGGAGAAGCAAGAGAGAAATAGTGTCTTTTTTTAAAACTTTGAGTTTCACTTACTTAGCTAGCAAATGCAGCTCGTTAGATTAGTCAACTGAAACACCCTTCTCAAACAGAGGGATGCTACAGTGGCTTGAGAAAGTATTCAGCCTTACAACCTGGAATGAAAATATTTTTTTGGGTGGGGGTTGTATCATTTGATTTACACAACATGCCTACCACTTTGAAGATGCAAAATATATTTTATTGAGAAACAAACAAGAAAGAATAAAAAACATTCAACTTGAGCGTGCGTAACTATTCATCCCCCCCAAAGTCAATACTTTGTGAGCGACCTTTTGCAGCAATTACAGCTGCAAGACTCTTGGGGAATGTCTCTATAAGCTTGGCACATCTAGCCACTGGGATTTCTGCCCATTCTTCTTGGCAAAACTGCTCCAGCTCCTTCAAGTTGGATGGGTTCCGCTGGTGTGCAGAAATATTTAAAAGTCATACCACAGATTCTCAATTGGATTGAGGTCTGGGCTTTGACTAGGCCATTCCAAGACATTTAAATGTTTCCCCTTAAACCACTCGATTGTTGCTTTAGCAGTATGCTTAGGGTCATTGTCCTGATGGAAGGTGAACCTCCGTCCCAGTCTCAAATCTCTGGAAGACTGAAACCGGTTTCCCCCAAGAATTTCTCTGTATTTAGCGCCATCCATCATTCCTTCAATTCTGACCAGTTTCACAGTCCCTGCCAATGAAAAATATCCCCACAGCATGATGCTGGGGGATGGCGGTGTTGGTGTTGGGATGGTGTTCTCGGGGTGATGAGAGGTGTTGGGTTTGCGCCAGACATAGAATTATCCTTGATGGCCAAAAAGCTCAATTTTAGTCTTATCTGACCAGAGTACCTTCTTCCATATGTTTGTGGAATCTCCCACATGCCTTTTGGCGAACACCATACGTGTTTGCTTATTTTTTTCTTTAAGCAATGGATTTTTTTCTGGCCCAGCTCTGTGGAGTGTGCAGCTTAAAGTGGTCCTATGGACAGATACTCAAATCTCCACTGTGGAGCTTTGCAGCTCCTTCAGGGTTATCTTTGGTTTCTTTGTTACCTTTCTGATTAATGCCCCACTTTCCTGGTCCGTGAGTTTTGGTGGGCATCCCTCTCTTGGCAGGTTTGTTGTGGTGCCATATTCTTAAATTTTTTTATAATGGATTTAATGGTGCTCCATGGGATGTTCAAAGTTTCAGACATTTTTTTTTAACCCAACCCTGGTCTGTACTTCTCCACAACTTCCCCTGGTCACAAACAGCTGATGTGTTGTGCATTGAAGTCCACAAGCGAAGGGACAAGGTGAGAGTAGGAGAGCGCATAGAAGGAATACAACGTGGATGATATGAAAGTGAACTGTGTTTCCACGTGATCAGGGGTGTATTCCTTCCACCCATTCTGTTGAATTTTTTTTTTTAAGCGGAAGCAAACGGGGAAAAAAAACAGGGATAAATGTACCTGAATTTGTCCAATAGAAACTCTAGTTTGCAACTGTTGGACTAATGATGTCACCCTATATCAGCTAGATTCAGTCAATAGTGTGTAAGGCGGTATTGAATGTCACTGTCCATGTGTCACTGTCTGCCGACCTGTGTGCACCTACGTTGTACATTTTCATTCGTAGGCTAGGTTGTAGAAACCTCATGATGGGTACAAGGGAAAGTTAGTGTATCATGTAGTTGCCCAAACCTATCGCTGTTAATTATTTTTTCATGAGCATGGCCTTATTTATATTACAGCATATTGGATGACTCTCATTCATATGTCATTCACCTAGTTCAATGTGTCTTCATCTTAAACAACACTGACTGCCGCTGTAATCTACAATGTTTGTTTGGATGACGTCATTTCTGTTAATGCATTCAATACATTATTATTAGTATTTTACAGTTCTCATTGTCAGAGTGGACAAGTTGTTTGCAGAGCACACAACCTAGTCTATAGTTGTGAGAAACACGTTTTAGTTTTTTCCTTCCATGTACGAGTTGTCAATTTATTAATTGTGCTTTGTTTGGAGTGCTCCTGTCAATGTTGAGTAAGAACGCGCACCTGATTATGCATAGAAGTAGGCCAAGGCTACTTGGCCAGTGTGCAAATGTAGACTTATAAATGTGCCCATTTGGGGATCTGATAGTATTTCTGATTGTCTTAACTCGCCACTAATGAGCTGTGGAGCTTCTCAAAGTATTTTTTTCTTCACCTCAAACAGCAAGTAAACAAAGTCTATTTTTACATCTATTGAGAATGAAAATAGTTCCTCAATGTAGCCTATTTTAAAAATCTTTCCAGCTCTCTCCCTTTTGATAATCACTTAGCATGAAAGGGGAAAAATGTCATGCTCTAATCTACAGTTGAAGTCAGAAGTTGACATACACTTAGGTTGGAGTCATTAAAACTCGCTTTTCAACCACCACAAATTTATTTTTAACAAACGATAGTTTTGGCAAGTCGGTTAGGACATCTACTTTGTGCATGACACAAATCATTTTTCCAAAAATTGTTTATACAGATTATTTCACTATCACAATTCCAATGGGTCAGAAGTTTACATACACTAAGTCGACTGTGCCTTTAAACAGCTTGAAAATTCCAGAAAATTATGTCATGGCTTTAGAAGCTTCTGATAAGCTAATTGACGTCAATTGGAGGTATACCTGTGGATGTACTTCAAGGCCTAAACTCAGTGCCTCTGCATGACATCATGGGAAAATCAAAAGAAATCAGCCAAGACCTCAGAAAAAGAATTGTAGACCTCCACAAGTCTGGTTCATCCTTGGGAGCAATTTCCAAACGCCTGAAGGTACCACGTTCATCTGTACAAACAATAGTACGCAAGTATAAACACCATGGGACCACGCAGCTGTCATACCGCTCCTGCTTTGCTGCAGGAGGGACTGGTGCACTTCACAAAATAGATGGCATCATGAGGGAGGAAAATTATGTGGATATATTGAAGCAACATCTCAAGAGAGCGTGTGCGAGCCTGGAGGCATACGAACCTGACTCAGTTACACCAGCTGTCAGGAGGAATGGGCCAAAATGCACCTAACTTATTGTGGGAAGCTTGTGGAAGGCTACCCGAAACATTTGACCCAAGTTAAACAATTTAAGGGCAATGCTACCAAATACTAATTGGAGTGCATGCAAACTTCTGACCCACTGGGAATGTGATGAAAGAAATAAAAGCTGAAATAAATCATTCTCTCTGCTATTATTCGGACATTTCACATTCTTCAAATAAAGTGGTGATCCTAAAACAGGGAATTGTTACTAGGATAACATGTCAGGAATTGTGAAAAACTGAGTTTAAATGTATTTGGCTAAGGTGTATGTAAACTTCCGACTTGAACGGTAGGTCATAAAATAGGCCCACCTGATTACTTCTTATCCCTTGCACAAATAGCCTACAGCTGTGTCTGTCCGGGACTCACTGGTGCAGGAAACATGCAGGTTTGATTGTATCAACATCGTTCAGCCTGAAGGTTGCACTATGTTTTAAGTTCCTTGCAGACAAGCCATGCATAGACAACGTGATTTATTTTTAAATCAGGATATTTTCTACCTGCAGGCTGCAATGTTTTTATTTGTTGGCTTTATGTAGGCATTTTTTTTATATTTTTTTTTTACATAGAGTAGTTGGCAATGGAAGTTAATTTTAGATTTTGCCCAATTTTCATTTTGGTTTAGATATCATTTTGAGATACGTAGATTTTATTATAAAATACATGAAACTGTTCCACGAAAATGTGCATATAAAAATCACAACTGGCATGCAGATTGATAGAACTGGTCATTTAAATTGGCATTCCAAACGGAAAAGGTTGCCAACTCCGGGTGGAGCCTGTTACTGGCAACTTCGGGAGCTTAATGGCAGAATCTCCAAAGGCCATCAGAAGGTGGTGATTCCGGAAGAGTTTATTTTCTTCTGGTTAGGCCATCTTGATCTCTGCCTCCCTCGAGTCATCTGTGTCTTAATTATTTACATCACAGTGTGCTTAAAGCATCAGACAAGCTCAGTAGTCAACATATTGTTTTTATAAAAAATAAACACGTTTTAAAATTTCAATCAGTCGAAAGAACAGAAGACTCTTGGTCACCAAGATTTCAAGCTCACTACGTTCTGAGTGTACAGTATATACTGTAGAGAAGGGACTGAGCCTCATCGACTACATCATTTCTGAAGAGGTTCCATTTCAGAATGAGGGGTGCTGAAACTCTGCCGGTGTTGCTGCTCTGTCTTTCTGGGGCATGGGCTCAGGGAGAGAGCGGAGGGGTCAGAGAGAATGTCATCACTCAACAGGGTCACAGTGGAGGAGACCACCACCACACCTGATGATATCTGGACGGAGCTGAGAGACATGGTGGTGGAACAGGGAGTGGAGCTGACTGTCACTGAACTGCAGCGTCAGAAGAACAAGGTGGAGACAGAACACATGTTATGTTAACACCAGAACAATTTATTCTTAGCTATATTCTAGATTTTAAAACACAGCCAGTGAGAGTGAGGTGAAGGAGCTAGAAAGAGAGAACAGTATTTACTGTGTGATCACCCTCTAGTTGTTCTGTGTTGAGCTAAAATGAAGAGTCAGGAAGTTAGGGCTTCCTCGGTGTGCAAATCTACTTCTCACAACCTTAATTAAGGCATTACAAAAGGCTTAATGTCTGTCGGTCATTAACTTCCTATTTACATTCAGATGCTAGCATTAAACAACAGTAACTATAACAGCTGCTTCCTGATAAAGGTTGAGCGGACAGCACACTGCTAGGTCTTATCCAATCAGTTGTAACCAGGGGTAACTCCTGCACTGTCTGCTAGCTGGAGGCATAAGGGGAGTATGGTGCAAAATAATGTCCTTGGCATTATTCCAGAACTTTCACTGAGACTCAGCCTTATAAAAATGACATCCTTTCTGAAGAGTTATCATTTCACAATGAAGGTTGCTGCAGCTCCATAGAAACAAGGTGGAGGAGCTGGAGAGAGTTAACAGCTAATAAACCAAACCAAAATAAACCAATCAGATAGTTTACACAGGTAATAAAGTAATCAGATAGATAATGTGTTCATTCTGTTCGAACCCATATTTGAGTTTTGTACGTGGTTGTTACGGCTGTGAATCTCTTCCTGTGATTTCAGCCCTGGATGGTAGAGTGACAGCTGGTTACACAGGGGAGACAGGTAATGTCTCCAAGAAACATTATCCTAAGGTTAAGGTTCAGTTGAATCTATAGCTTTATGTAATACTGTGTTGGAGGCCAGATTGAGTGCCAGTGAGAAGGAGGTGGAGGTTCTGAAGAGAGAGACTGCAGGTAACACAGACATGACCAACTGGGCACAGACGACAGTTCAACGTCTAGTTTTCAACTAAACGGGACTTCAACATGATTACTTTTTTCAAATTCAATCCGTTTTCCATGTTGATTCAACGTCATCACATGGATTTTGGGGGTTGAAATTAATGTGGAAACAATGTTGATTCTACCAGTTTTTGCCCAGTGGTGAACTAGTAAATTGGTTTTATGAACACTGCTAATGTAACTTTCTAAATGCACTGCATTAATATGTTGTCTTGTGTTTTTCTGTGTTAACAGACATACCAAAGGTGGCCTTCTCGGTTGGTTTGACTGACTCAGGACCCATCAATACACTAATCACACTGCCAGTCCAGCAGAATCGTCACAACCCAACTAATGTTACTAGTCAACACACACTGAATCCATCTACAGTCCATCTAACATACAGTCCAGTGTCTATGAGTGACAGACAGTGCTGATTTCTTCCTGCTTCTCCTCTGATGCAGGTATCTTCACAGCACCAGTGGGAGGAGTCTACTACTTCAGATTCACTGCCAGTCCACAATGGATTGGTGTATAACTTTACCAAAATGACCTGTATGTTATGTATAATAGGTAACAATGCTGGCGAAGTTGATGCGTACATATCTAATGGTTTGTCTCTAGGTGGTCTACATGAGTCTCCACCAAGACGTGGGTCAAGATGTCACAGCACCTTCAGTGGGTTCCTGCTCTTCCCTATTTGAGGGCAGCATCATTTTTATTTATTTTATTTAACTAGGCAAGTCAGTTAAGAACAAATGCATATTTACAATGACGGCCTACCGGGGAACAGTGGGTTAATTTCCTTGTTCAGGGTCCGAACGACAGATTTTTACCTCGTCAGCACGGGGATTCGATCCAGCAAAATTTTGGTTACTGGCCCAACGCTCTAACCACTAGGCTACCTGCCGCCCCACCATGCTATAATGAACTCAGCTTTTTGATGTGAGCAGTTCTGGTGTTAAAGAACCCCGATCTTTTTAGCCAATAAACTGCATTCTAAAAATACCAGACTTTCTTTTATACTTCCTATTTGTCCTGCTTTGGATTTGTAAATGCACATCCTTGTGTGGACAGTCCCCATTCATACATGGGTCATTCATTCAACCAATTGGGTGCCTTTTGAGTAGCGTAACTTTGTAAAAAAATAAAAATAATAATTAAAACACGGTTGATTTTTACCTTACTTTAACATTGTGATAAAGAGCACATGTTCAACTTAAACATGTTTTCATTAAGAGTTATTGGTTGTTTAGCAACAAAACCAAGGCTTGGGAAACTATTGGGCGAAACAGACAGGGTTGGCTTAGAATGTTTACTGAAAACGTAAATATATTTGCACTATGAGCACTTGCCTCTCAAATACATTCTTCGTTGTTGGTTTGCAAGCTAGCGAATTTTAGCCATATTTGCATTGGCATGAAATCCATCAAAACAAGACATGGTATCATGAACAAGATGAATCGAGCTTAAACAAGCCACTTACGATTACTCACATGGAAGTTTCTCCTCATTTTTGCTAGCAATGGCCATCCAGAAACACAACAACAGGCTGACTTCTGCCCCATGGAAGCACGCACATCGTTTTGGTCACGTTGTCAGCTAACCCATCTATTAAGTGCAAATAAAGTCACAGGGTTGACTGTTTACTGGGTTATATCCATCCTCTTGTGACAGAGGGAATGGAAGTTTGTTGTGTGCAACAGGGAAGGGCAATTGAAAGTAACCTTCACAAAAACATTGTAATTATTCAAACATTTCTAGGTTGTCCATCTATGGGTAACAGGACTGACACGTTACTTTTGACCCACTAGGTTTTCCACAACAAAACATAAAATGGCCAGAGTAGAACCAGCTCATCTGCTTCTAGACTATGATTTGACAGACGTTACATGTTCCTTTAGATTTTTCTTTTTGTTTAAGGAATAGTTACATCACATAATGAGGGTTCAGTTCACCTAACACAGTTGACCTTAAAATGAGGTACAGATGTAAATCAATCACATGAAATAAATATGAATCTTCAGAATGACAGTAAATTTGTCCACAAGAGGGAGTCCCTGTCCATGAATAACCTCCGTCCAGTCACCCCCCAACGATCCACAGTCACCCCCCAACGATCCACAGTCACCCCCCAACGATCCACAGTCACCCCCCAACGATCCACAGTCACCCCCCAACGATCCACAGTCACCCCCCAACGATCCACAGTCACCCCCCAACGATCCACAGTCACCCCCCAACGATCCACAGTCACCCCCCAACGATCCACAGTCACCCCCCAACGATCCACAGTCACCCCCCAACGATCCACAGTCACCTCCCAACGATCCACAGTCACCCCCCAACGATCCAGTCACCTCCCAACGATCCACAGTCACCTCCCAACGATCCACAGTCACCTCCCAACGATCCACAGTCACCTCCCAACGATCCACAGTCACCTCCCAACGATCCACAGTCATCTCCCAACGATCCACAGTCACCTCCCAACGATCCACAGTCACCTCCCAACGATCCACAGTCACCTCCCAACGATCCACAGTCACCTCCCAACGATCCAGTCACCTCCCAACGATCCACAGTCACCTCCCAACGATCCAGTCACCTCCCAACGATCCACAGTCACCTCCCAACGATCCACAGTCACCTCCCAACGATCCACAGTCACATCCCAACAATTCATAGTCACTTCTCAATTATGGTCTTTATTTGTATATCCAAAACAAACAAATCAACAAATGGCCTGCAGCCAGCATGTCAGTCTCACCATCAAAACTAGTGCTCTTGTTAGTAGGTTAATAAATAAATAAATACACAAATACATATGGAAAACACTACATGTAGAGTTCATACAGCTAGTAGGCTTTCATTATAAACAGCATTGGACTGTACCACTAGGATTGGACTGTACCACTAGGATTGGACTGTGCTATGTAGCATTTAGGCCCGGTTTCGTTATTAGAGAATATCTGACCAACTTTGAATTTAGGGTGAACTATCCCTCTAAGCATCCTTTAGTGAAAACGGATGAATAGCTCATTTGATAGAACACAGACATCACTCATTACACCTGGTGCAGTGAGTGAGACATCAGGACATGACCATGGGACAGCACACACACATGCTGATCAGCCACACACTGTGGAGGGGACATCAGTTAGCAGCGTAGGCCACAGAAGAAACAACCTGTTGGAGAAGTGAAATTAACGGCCATGTTTCAGCGTCAGTGTCTCCAATTATCATATCATGGCAATATTTATATATATATGATGTTTTAGTTTCCAACAGCCTGCATTTCCAGGTCTCTGGTAAAATAGATTCTCAATCTCAGGATATCTCCTGGTTAAATGAAGGTTCAATCATTTAGAGAGTAAAAGGGGGTTGTTGTTCCTGTAAGGATGTCCACATGATTGACAGGGGGCCCGGGCCAATGGCATCAGGGCAGAGAAGAAAGAGCAGGAGTCCGTGTCCAACCACTGTTCATTGTTCTGAGCGACAGTCCTGTGTTAAGGATGGTAACCATAGTGAATCCCCATGGGTGGTTAGGGAAGTTCCCCTTCCTCTGTTGAAAACTTCTTTGGTCATGTACAAATCACCTTAATTGGCTACCTTTCCTCGTTTCCTTTCCTTTAGGAAGGACCATTGAAGGGTCAATGGACTAGGTAGGATAAAACAATATTGCTTTCATCAGCCACACCATATTAATCCAACTCCGTTACTTCCCTTATACAAACTTCTGGGAGAAAGAGGAGAATCGGAAACGGCTTGTTTTAATTTCAGCTTCCGTTGTTTAGAAGGAAAGGAGGCAAGGAAAGGAAGCTTTTTAAGACTGTTGGGACGAGGACCAGCACAGAGGACTCAGTGTGCTGTGACTGCCTAGGTAATGCCAACAACTCATGTTATTGGCTCAGAGCAGAGTTCTGAGAGCGGGTTGGGAAGCTCTACTGGCCGGTAGTAGGTAGAAGGTCTACAGTTCACAGATCAGTAGTTTGGAAAAAGAGCAGCAGTTTTGGTCCAGTTCTGGATCGTCTGCTAGCTCCCCTACTCTTTACCTCCCTCTTCTGGTTGGGATGAAGACTCCGACGGGGTCTTGCTCTTTTCAGCATCCTCTCTTTCACCTGAGAGAGAGAAGAGAGCAGAAGGGCAATTGAGTCAGTGTGTGTGTGCGTGCGCATGTCTACGTGTGTGCCGGTGTGAATATATGTGTGTGTCCAATGCTCTGACCTGATTTGTTGATGTTGAGCTGTGCCAGGTCCTGTGATAGGTCGCTGGGTCCCTGTGCCTCAGGGGATTGTGGGATATCGTGTACGGCGTTCCGTCGGCCGGTCCGCCGCGAAGCGATGAAGTCTTCATACGTCGCCTCCACATCAGTCATAGCTGACACACCTCAACATAGCAGGGCCTGGGAGACAGGGGAACACACAGTATAAATACAAATACACCCTCTCGGTGTGTGTGTGTGTGTGTCACTTTAAAATGGAAGCCAAACAAAAACCATTGATTTAAAAGTTTAATGACTACTTTGAACAATTTACACAGATAGTAAGAATACATAAAAATAAAAAATAAATCCTGCAGATGCAAAGTTAGGTAACAGAATTAAAGTAAAAATCTCAGTTTTATTCTGTTACCAAACTTTGTATCTGCATAGTTTTTCCTGTAAATGTGTTTTTGTACAATTTTCAGTGGACATTTTTAAAGTAGTCCTTGTGCATGTGTATGCTTGTTTAAGTTGGTTTTTGTTTGGTATACAAAACTGAGTATCAGTGTAATTCCGTTACCATGGAGTTGTCCTAGACCAGGGATCATCAACTAGATTCAGCCCCGGGACAATTTGTTCTTAAATGGATGGTTGGGTGTTTTTTTAGTCTTATGTCCAACAATTAAAATGTTTTTTTGGGGGGGGCGTGGGGGAAAATAAAAACATCAGCGTGCCGCCCGTTGGGAAACCCTGCCCTACAACAGCCATCTGCTGAGGGGAGCCAGATAGTAGTGTGTAGTCATAGATGCCAAGGGAAACCAAGCTTCCCCCCCAAAAATGACCAAGAAAACAAAAATATATACAAAATAATGAATGTATATGTTTTCTGTGTTTTATAAATGTCCTTCAATTCGCAAGAGGTTGAATGTATCTCACCAGAGAAAGCAGCCAAGTGAACGAAACGACGCCCCTCTGTCTCTGTATGTGGAGCCCATATATGGGGTCTGGTCAAAAATAATATGACATCGTTGCCACCCATAGTATTGAATGCAAGGGAAGCCAGTGAGCAGTTGGCCTCCCTTGATTAAAATAATAGCCAATCAGCATTGAGCGAAACAGTGAGCTCAGCTGTGAATGGTCCTGGCACACCAAAAAAATAAGTGTCAAGGGAAGCCAGTTTGGATTTGGCTTCACACCAATCACAGTAAAAAACCAAACATCATTGACAGAAAAAACTTGAATTGTTGCATCTCGTTGTGTCGTTGTCCTCCGGTGGCTAGCTAAAAATCATCCCTTTCCTAAATTAGCCATGAATGGAGATAGGGATTTGGACTTGAGGTTTTACTTAAAAGTCCATACTGGCCAATGATTATAATGGCGATTCTGATCCAACCATTAATTCATACATTGTTGTGCCCCTGGCCTGAGAGGACAGAAGTTCAACATGTAGCTAGATGTAGTTGGCTGGCTAATGTTAACTAGCTGGCCTGGCACATCGTTGCCCATGGAAGGAAGTTAGGCGAGCGAGCAAGCATTTTAGCCAGGTAGCCTAGGACAACAAAAACCGAGTCAGACTGTTAAGGCAACATGAGAGAGGAGGATGGCATTGGCGTTTCTCTACAAGTAGGGTGAGTCAACATGTTTTTTCTATTTGCACGCACACAGAAATAAGTACCATGGAGAGACAGCATATTTAGCTTCCATTGAATGGAATTAAAAAGGACCACAACAGAAGTAATACTCAGACTTTGTGTGTTTTATCCTCCATGATTTTACTGAAGTGCATCTTTCAGTTGTCACTGTATTAGACGAAGCATAGGTGATTAGATGTTCAAATGTTGACATTGAATAAATAGTTGTTTAGTAGTCCGAAAAGGTCGGAAACTAACTTGCTTGACCATGCTGTAGGTCATATAACTGTTTGTTACACGCTATATGCTTTGTGGACTTCACCGGACAGAGGTTGCTCTCCGGTTTTGTGATGAAACAAAGGTGTGGTTGAATTTATTCTGCCACTGTGTGTTCTTATTTTCTCAGCTTTAGGCCTATATATCATGGTGTCAAGGCATATGAACTAACAGGTTATAGAGAAAACAACAATTATCACAACACATAGGTTGTAAGATGGCTTTTTACTGTGGTTGGCTTCCCCAGTGATTTTATCCATGCACCACTGCTGGAGCCAGAGGAAAAGGCTCACTGGTCAGCACCCAGAGAACCCAGTCCCTACAAACACACTCAGGCAGTGACATCACCATCATCACCTTATCTTATGAACAGTTTTACATTTCTTTCTGCATTCAGAACCGTCATTGTATCTACAGTTGAAGTCGGAAGTTTACGTACACCTTAGCCAAATACATTTAAACTCAGTTTTTCATAATTCCAGACATTAAATCCAAGTAAAAATTCCCCGTCTTTAGGTCAGTTAGGATCACCACTTGATTTTAAGAATGTGAAATGTCAGAATAATAGTAGAATTACTTATTTCAGCTTTTATTTCTTTCATCACATTCCCACTGAGTCAGAAGTTTACATACACTCAGTATTTGGTAGCATTACCTTTAAATTGTTTAACTTGGTTCAAACGTTTCAGGTAGCCTTCCACAAGCTTTCCACAATAAGTTTGGTGAATTTTGTCCCACTCTTCCTGCCAGAGCTGGTGTGACTGAGTCAGGTTAGTAGGCCTCCTTGCTCGCACACACATTTTCAGTTCTGCCCACAAATTTTCAATGGGATTGAGGTCAGGGCTTTGTGATGGCCACTCCAATACCTTGACTTTATTGTCCTTAAGCTATTTTGCCACAACTTTGGAAGTATGCTTGGAAGACCCATTTGCCACCAAGCTTTAACTTCCTGACTGATGTCTTGAGATGTTGCTTCAATATATCCACAATTTTCCTCCCCCATGATGCCATCTATTTTGTAAAGTGCACCAGTCCCTCCTGCAGCAAAGCACCCCCACAACATGATGCTGCCATCCCTGTGCTTCATGGTTGGGATGGTGTTCTTTGGCTTGCAAGCATCCCCCTTTTTCCTCCAAACATAACGATGGTCATTATGGCCAAACAGTTCAACAGTTTTGTTTCATCAGACCAGAGGACATTTCTCCAAAAAGTACAATCTTTGTCCCAGACTACAGTTTGCAGTTGCAAACTGTAGTCTGGCTTTTTTATGGCGGTTTTGGAGCAGTGGCTTCTTCCTTGCTGAGCGACCTTTCAGGTTATGTCGATATAGGACTCGTTTTACTGTGGATATAGATACTTTTGGACCTGTTTCCTCCAGCATCTTCACAAGGTCCTTTGCTGTTGTTCTGGGATTGAGTTGCACTTTTCGCACCAAAGTACGTTCATCTCTAGGAGACAGAACGTGTCTCCTTCCTGCTCCCAAGGATGAAACAGACTTGTGGAGGTCTACAATTATTTTTCTGAGGTCTTGGCTGATTTCTTTTGATTTTCCCATGATGTCAAGCAAAGAGGCACTGAGTTTGAAGGTAGGCCTTGAAATACATCCACAGGTACACCTCCAACTGACTCAAATTATGTCAATTAGCCTATCAGAAACTTCTAAAGCCATGACATCATTTTCTTGAATTTTCCAAGCTGTTTAAAGGCACAGTCAACTTAGTGTATGCAAACTTCTGACCCACTGGAATTGTGATAGTGAATAAGTGAAATAATCTGTCTGTAAACAATTGTTGGAAAAATTACTTGTGTCGTGCACAAAGTAGATGTCCTAACAGACTTGCCAAAACTATAGTTTGTTAACAGGAAGTTTGTGGAGTGGTTGTTTTAATGACTCCAACTTAAGTGCATGTAAACTTCCGACTTCAACTGTATATTCTAGAATTCTTACCCAAATGAAGGACACACTGTTAAGTATTAGTATGCATTGGCTGAAATCCAAATTCTTCTTAAAAAAAAAGAAAAGAGTAAACAGCTTTTGGACTAGGGTCATTCCCTACTAATGAGGACCCCAGTCACTCCACACTGGTCATACACTGGGGTTCCTTTGGATTGGTTGTTACGCCAACAATCCCACAGGGCCTTTTTGTCAGACATAATCGAGAATACGGTTAAAAAGGCAGGAAATAAACAGTTGTTACTGAACAAAACAGAGTATGAGTGTTTACAGTATACAGACAACTCCTTTACATGTTTAAATGTCCATGTGATCCACATCAATATCCTTATCTTTGTGTCAGAAGCACAAAATCAGGAAATGGATGGGAACTGAGAGGATAGACTGATATACAGAACCTATTACTCTAACTAGGCTTGCTGGCTCATCACTGGTGTGGCGAACACACTTGTGGAGTGAAATATCAGCCTCATACTGTACTTTTCTTAGCTGTGAGATTTAAATGTGGCGTGTAGGCTACAGGGCTGGTTGTAGTGGTGGGACTGTAATGACAGCCTAGTACAGTTTGTACCAAATCAGCCCTCATATCCCTCTGAAATATTTATGTTTTACATAATTTACAGACACACACAAGAAGCTAAGATCAGCATAAACTTGTTAAGATGGCACCGACAGACATGGCAGCTCTACTTCCAGCTCCTAAGTAGCTTTTCAGTATATATTTTTTTTTTTTGTGTGTCATTTCTTATTTGCCCAGAACATTTTTTTTGTGTAATTACATAGTTGCCAGCATTATAACCAGAAAAACAACTTTCCCAAATTGGATCCTTAGTTTGTACCCCCCCGAGGTAATTGAAATCCCTGAGGCTGCTCCAAGACACCGCCGTTGGAGAAGAGGTATTCAGAGTGGACTTCTAGTCGGTCTCAGTAGGCGTGCAAACCATCCACCACTTCATAGTACATTTCCCACTAATGTTCGGTCCTTGGACAATAAAGTAGACAAACTCAGGGCAAGGATCTCCTTCCAGAGAGACATCAGGGACTGTAACATACATATTTCACAGAATTATGGCTCTCTCCGGATGTACTGACCCCATCCATACAGCCAGCTGGGTTCTCAGTACATCAGGAATAAAGAACTCTCCGGGAAGAAGGCAGGCACAGGTGGATGTTTCATGACTAACTACTCATGGAGTCATAACGTACAGGAACTCAAGTCCTTTTGTTCACCCGACCTAGAATACCTCACAATCAAATGCCGACCGTATTACCTCCCAAGATAATTGTTTTCAGTTATAGTCACAGGCGTGCATCTTCCCCTTCAAGCCGATACCCCGACGGCCCGCAATGAACTACACTGGACTTTGCGTAAACTGGAAACCACATATCCTGAGTAGAGGTCGGCCGATTAATTAGGGCTGATTTCAAGTTTTCATAAATCGGTAATCGGCATTTTTGGACGCCAATTATGGCTGATTACTTTGCAATCCATGAGGAGACTGCATGGCAGGCTGACCACCTGTTACGCGAGTGCAGCAAGGAGCCAAGGTAAGTTGCTAGCTAGCATTAAACTTATCTTATAAAAAAACAAACAATCTTAACATAATCACTAGTTAACCTCTCTGGGCTAGGTGGGACACTTGCGTCCCACCTACTCAACAGCCAGTTGAATCCCGTGGCGCGTTATTCAAATACCTTAGAAATGCTATTACTTCAATTTCTCAAACATATGACTATTTTACAGCATTTTAAAGACAAGACTCTCCTTAATCTAACCACACTGTCCGATTTCAAAAAGGCTTTACAACGAAAGCAAAACATTAGATTATGTCAGCAGAGTACCCAGCCAGAAATAATCAGACACCCATTTTTCAAGCTAGCATATAATGTCACAAAAACCCAAACCACAGCTAAATGCAGCACTAACCTTTGATGATCTTCATCAGATGACAATCTTAGGACATTATGTTATACAATACATGCATGTCTGTTCAATCAAGTTCATATTTATATCAAAAACCAGCTTTTTACATTAGCAGGTGACTAGCATTCCCACCGAACACTTCCGGTGAATTTACTAAATTACTCACGATAAACGTTCACAAAAAACATAATTATTTTAAGAATTATAGATACAGAACTCCTCTATGCACTCGATATGTCCGATTTTAAAATAGCTTTTCGGTGAAAGCACATTTTGCAATAGTCTAAGTAGATAGCTAGCCCTGTGATGCCGGGCTATTTCTCACCAAAGTCAGATTTACTATAAGAAAAATGTTATTACCTTTGCTGTTCTTCATCAGAATGCACTCCCAGGACCCCTACTTCAATAATAAATGTTGGTTTGGTCCCAAATAATCCATTGTTATATCCAAATAGCGGCGTTTTGGTCATGCGTTCAAGACACTATCCGAAAGGGTAAATAAGGGTGACGAGCACGATGCGTTTCGTGACAAATTTTTTTTTAAATATTCCATTACCGTACTTCGAAGCATGTCAACCGCTGTTTAAAATCAATTTTTATGCCATTTTTCTCATAAAAAAGCGATAATATTCCGACCGGGAAATCATTTTTTAATACAAAGAGAGTGAAAGTAAAAGCATGCTATCCCCTCATGCACGAGCCTCAGTCTGATGGCCCTCTGATAGAGCACTTGCCAAACGCGCTAATGTGTTTCAGCCTGGGGATGGAATTACATCGTTCAGCTTTTTCCCGCCTTCTGAGAGCCCATGGGAGCCGTAGGAAGTGTCACGTCATGCCAGAGATCCCGTTTTTGTTAGAGATGATCAAGGAGGTCAAGAAATGGTCAGACAGGCCACTTCCTGTAAGGAATCTTCTCAGGTTTTTGCCTGCCATATGAGTTCTGTTATACTCACAGACACCATTCAAACAGTTTTAGAAACTTTAGGGTGTTTTCTATCCAAAGGCAATAATTATATGCATATTCTAGTTACTGGGCAGGAGTAGTAACCAGATTAAATCGGGTACGTTTTTTATCCGGCCGTGCAAATACTGCCCCCTATCCCCAACAGGTTAACTACACATGGTTGATGATATTACTAGTTTAACTAGCTTGTCCTGCGTTGCATATAATCAATGTGGTGCCGGTTAATTTATAATCGAATCACAAACAGGTGATGATTTAACAAAAGCGCATTCGCGAAAAAAGCACTATCGTTACCCAATGTACCTAACCATAAACATCAATGCCTTTTTTTAAATCAATAGACAAGTAGTTTTTTTTTTTAAACCTGCAAATTTAGTTAAAAGAAATTCATGTTAGCAGGCAATATTAACTAGGGAAATTGTGTCACTTCTCTTGCGTTCAGTGCAACAGGGTCAGGGTATACGTAGCAATTTGGGTCGCCTGGCTCATGCGAACTGCATAAAGACCATTTCTTCCTAACAAAGACCGTAATTAAATTGGCCCGAATTTTACGTAATTAATTGGCCCGAATTTTACATAATTATGACATAACATTGAAGGTTGTGCAATGTAACAGCAATATTTAGACTTAGGGTTGCCACCCATTCAATAAAATACGGAACGGTTCCGTATTTCACTGAAAGAATAAACGTTTTGTTTTCTAAATGATAGTTTCCAGGTTTTGACCATAGTAATGACCAAAGGCCCGTATTTCTGTATTATAATTAAGTCTATGATTTGATAGAGCAGTCTGCCTGAGCGGTGGTAGACAGCAGCAGGCTCATAAGCATTCATTCAAAACAGCACTTTCCTGCATTTGCCAGCAGCTCTTCGCAATGCTTGAAGCACAGCGCTGTTAATGACTTCAAGCCTATCAACTCCCAAGATTAGGCTGGCAATACTAAAGTGCCTATAAGAACATCCAATAGTCAAAAGGTATATGAAATACAAACGGTATAGAGAGAAATAGTCCTATAATTCCTATAATAATTACAACCTAAAACTTCTTACCTGGGAATATTGAAGACTCATGTTAAAAGGAACCACCAGCTTTCATATGTTCTCATGTTCTGAGCAAGGAACTTGAACGTTAGCTTTTTTACATGGCACATATTGCACTTTTACTTTCTTCTCCAACACTGTTTTTGCATTATTTAAACCAAATTGAACATGTTTCATTATTTATTTGAGACTAAATTGATTTTATTTATGGATTATATTGTTAAAATAAAAAAATAAAAGTGTTCATTCAGTATTGTTGTAATTGTCATTACAAATAAATAAATAAATAATATATATATAGATATATTAAAAAAACGAATATTCGGACGATTAATCAGTATCTGCTTTTTTTGGACTTCCAATAAAGTCGGTATCAGCGTTGAAAAATCATAATCAGTCTACCTCTAATCCCGAGGCCGCATTTATTGTAGCTGGGGACTTGAACAAAGCAAATATGAGGAAAACGCTACCAAAATTCTGTCAACACATTGCCTGTAGTACTCGTGCTTCAAAGACACTCGACCATTGTTACTCTCCTTTCCGGGATGGCTACAAGGCCCTCCCTTCGGCAAATCAGATCACGACTGCATTCTGCTCCCCCCTTCCTATAGGCAAAAACTCAAACAGGAAGTACCGTGCTAAGTTCTATTCAACGCTCGTCTGACCCAACGGACTACAAAGAGAAAACCAGCCATGTCACGGACACCGACGTCTTGCTCCGGACAAGCTAAACACCTTCGCCCGCTTTGAGGATAACACAGTGCTAGCGTGGTGGGCCGCTCCAGAGGACTGTGTGGTCTCATTCTCTGTGGTCGACACGAGTAAGACATGCAAGCGTGTTAACCCTCGCAAGGCTGCCGGCCAAGACTGCATCCCTAGCCGCATCCTCAGAGCATGTGCAGACCAGCTAGCTGGAGTGTTTATGAACATATTCAATCTCTCACTATCCCAGTCTGCTGTCCCCACTTGCTTCAAGATGTCCACCATTGTTCCTGTACCCAAGAAGGCTAACTGAACTAAATACCTATAGCCTCAGTGCACTCATGTCTGTCATAATGTAGTGCTTTGAGAGGTTAGTTAAGGATCATATCACCTCCACCTTACCTGACACCTAGACCCACTTCAATTTGCATAGATCCACAGACGATGCAATCGCCATCGCAATGCACACGGCCCTATCCCATCTGGAGAAGAGGAATACCTACGTAAGAATGCTGTTCATTGACTACAGCTCAGACTTCAACACCATAGTACCCTCCAAGCTCATCATTAAGCTCAGGCCCTGGGTCTTAACCCCACCCTGTGCAACCCCCAGGTGGTGAAGGTAGGAAACAACACCACTACATTGATCCTCAACAGGGGCCCCACAAGGGTGCATGCTCAGCCCCTTCCTCACAAGGGTGCATGCTCAGCCCCTTCCTGTACTCCCTATTCACCCATGCATGCCTCCAACTCAATTATCAAGATTGCAGGCAACACAAAAGTAGTAGGTCTGATTACCAACAATGACAAGAGGGAGGTGGTGAGGGCCCTGGCGTAGCGGAGAAGGTGAACAACCTCAAGGTCCCCTGCGTACACATCACTGGCAATCTGAAATGGTCCACCTACACAGACAGAGTAGTGAAGGTGGTGCAAAAGTGCCTCTTCAACTTCAGGAGGCTGAAGAAATTCCCGAAGGCCCTCACAAACAGATGCACCATCGAGAGCATCATGTCAGGCTGTATCACCGCCTGGTACGGCAACTACACCGCCCACAACCACAGGGCTCTCCAGAGGGTGGTGCAGTCTGCCCAAAGCATCACCGGGGGCACACGGCCTGCCCTCCAGGATACCTGCAGCACCCGATGTCACAGGAAGGCCAAAAAGATCATCAACCACCTGAGCCACTACCTGTTCACACCGCTACCATCCAGAAGGCGAGGTCAGTACTGATGCATCAAAGCTGGGACTGAGACAGACAGAAGCAGTTTTTCAATCTCAAGGCCATCAGACTTAAATAGCCATCCCTAACCGTCCTTCACCCAGTACCCTGAACCTTAGTCACCGTCACTAGAAGGCTACCATCCCGTTACTAAACCCTGCACCTTGGAGTCTACGGGCCCTATGGATTCACTGGTCAGTTCAATAATGGAGCACTGGTCACATTAATAATGTTTACATACTGTTTTACTAATTTCATATGTATATATTGTATTCTATTCACTGACATCCTATTCAACTATTGCTTTATACACACACACACACACCACACACACACACACAGGGAAGTACTCAGACCCCTTGACTTTTTCCACATTTTGTTAGATTACAGCCTTATTCTAAAATGGATTACAAAAAAAAAAAAATGTCCTCAATCTACACACAATACCCCATAATGACAAAGCAAAAACAGGTTTAGAATTTTTCTAAATTTATTACAAATAAAAAAACAAATATTACATAAGCATTCAGACCTGTTACTCAGTACTTTGTTGAAGCACCTTTGGCAGAGATTACAGCCTCAAGTCTTCTCGGGTATGATGCTACAAGCTTGGCACACCTGTATTTGGGGAGTTTCTCCCATTCTTCTCTGCAGATCCTCTCAAGCTATGTCAGGTTGGATGGGGAGCGTTGCTGCATAACTATTTTCAGGTTCAGGTTTAAGTCCGGCCTCTAATGGACATTCAGAGACTTATCACGAAGCCACTCCTGCGTTGTCTTGGCTGTGTGCTTACATGCTGACCACACTACTCGCAAAATAAATGTACACAATCAATCATTGCGCTCGCGCGCATCAACAAGCGTTTGCGTAGCCAGGCGCCAAATTAGAACTTGGTTTTATTTGTGACGCTTGATGCGCTGCAAGTCCCATCTCCTCATTGGTTTTTAGGAGCATATTCCCACGTGGGTGATTGAAAGATGAACTGAGGTTCACACTCCTGTCCAGTTGGTGGTGGTAATGCACCTTAAAGTTGGTTGCCAACCGCCATATATAGTCCAAAGAAGAAGAAGCCTGAAGGAGGAGAGATGACTAGAATCAAACTTGGTTTATCCTTCCATCTGTGGATTAATTGTCGGAGTAGAGAACCTTGTGCATTTCATGTAAAATAACAACCCAATGTTTATATCTCAGGACAAATTAGCAAGCAACAGCAAGCAGGCCATCTAAATTACCATAAATGTTTAATGCTTTTTGAGCTGTCCCCAAATTAATATAGTTGGTTGAGTTTGTTTTGATATTTCAACCTGCATGTCCTGATCGAGTCTGGTGTGGGTGGACAAAAATCAACATGCACATGCAGTCTGGTCAGCATGTTATGGTTGCTGTCCTGTTGGAAGGTGAACCATCGCCCCAGTCTAAGGTCCTGAGAGCTATGGAGTAGGTTTTCATCAAGGATCTCTGTACTTTGCTCCGTTCATCTTTGCCTCGATCCTGACTAGTCTCCCAGTCCCTGCCGCTAAAAAAAAAATCCCCACAGCATGATTCTGCCACCACCATTCTTCATCGTAGGGATGGTGCCAGGTTTCCTCCAGATGTGATGCTTGGCATTCATGCCAAAGAGTTCAATCTTGGTTTCATCAGACCAAAGACTTGTTTCTCATGGTCTCAGGTGCCTTTTGGCAAACTCCAAGCTACCTGTCATGTGCCTTTTACTGAGGAGTAGCTTCCGTCTGGCCAATCTACCATAAAGGCCTGATTGGTAGAATGCTGCAGAGATGGTTGTCCTTCTGGAAGGTTCTTTCATCTCCACAGAGGAACTCTGGAGCTCTGTCAGAGTGACTATCGGATTCTTGGTCACCTCCCGGACCAAGGCCCTTCTCCCCTGATTGCTCTCTTTGGCCCTGCGACCAGCTCTAGGGAGTGTCTCAGTGGTTCCAAACTTCTTCCATATAGGTATGATGGAGGCCACTGTGCTTTTTGGGACCTTCAACGCTGCAGAAATGTTTTAGTACCCTTCCCCAGATCTGCGTTTCGACACAATCCTGTCTCGACGATCTACGGACAATGATTTCAACCTCATGGCTTGGTTTTTGCTCTGACATGCACTGTCAACTGTGGGACCTTATATAGACAGGTGTGTGCCTTTCCAAATGATGCCCAATCAATTGAATTTACCAATCAAGTTGTAGAAACATATCAAGGATGATCAATGGAAACAGGATGCACCGGAGCTCAATTTCGAGTATCATAGCAAAGGGTCTGAATACTTATTTATGTAAGGTCTTTTGGTTTTTAAAACGTTAATAAATTAGCTAAATTTTCTAAAAACCTGTTTTCACTTTGACATTATGGGGTAGATTGCTGAGGATTTTTATTTAATCCATTTTAGAAAGACTAACGTAACTACATGTGGAAAAAGTCAAGGGTTCTGAATACTTTCCGTAGGCACTGTATACTATTCTATCCTACGTATTCTACAGATACACTAAATATTATACCCACATACTGTCCATAATGTCTATCACACCCACACACAGGAGAGGCATTTGAACCTTTATGATTTTTTTGTATTTTTTTTCTAAATGCGTTTTTTGGCAGAAATGCCTTATGGAACATTTGAACTTTCATGTGCCTTAATAACAAACTTGTATGCCATCTGTAAATACTTTTCCGCTAGCCATGATGGCCTGAAATAATGAAGGGGCTGGACATGCCGAGAGATGAGTTTCGGATTGGTCAACCACATAGCATCTTATCTCTATTTGAGCTGGTCAGTAGGTGTTGATAATCCTTTCTACTGCAGTTTTTTCAAAAGATATAATGTTAGCCATGGAGAAGTGAAAATGTGTTATCGAGAGCATTAGCAACATTGCTGTCCTAAATGTATCAGGTGCCATCGACAAAGGTCAGTGGAAAAAAGTTGTGATCGACTACTTTCAGGAGGACGATTGTAGCATGCTGACTCTCTCCGAAAGAAAACATTGTAGAATCTTCCGATGACAGCGACGGGGAAGAAACGGAGATCAACAGTGTTGTCACGGAAGACGTTGACATGAGTTTTGAAATCTGGGGAACGTCTGGTAGAAGCAGAGTATGATAAGGAGATTAATACAATTCTGGCGTTTGATTGCAAATGCAGAGGGAGTTGAAAAGAGAACACAGAAGGCGGTTGTATAAAACACTTTGTCTCCAGATTACATCTTCAAACTTAGGGCAACCATGGCATCCGTGACAGAGGGAGTAAGATCTGAAAATTCTCATGGCATTGCACACGGTCAGTGTGAACCAGAGTGACTTGACACAACGCGGGCCAAGCAAGTTGTACAAACAAAATGGAAATGACACAGGACGTGTCTTATTTAATGAAAGGGGTTGCAGTCTGCCGTGAAGCGTTCATCCATGTTTACGGGTGAGAGTCTAGCTACAGTTTCAGATATATGTTTCTAATTTGTCCAAGTTGTTTTCATTGCAAGTTAATGCTTACTGTTAAGATAGCTAGCTATCTGACGTTAGGGTGACTGGCTCACTAGCTAACATTAGCATTAAGTGTATGATCTGTGTAGCAATATTATCTCATAAAGCCATTTGCATTGCTAGTTATAGCCTAATGTTAGAAAGCTAACTAGCTAACATTGGTCCTATTTGGTTAACTTTAGCTAGCTACGACAATCTATTTTTATTGCTAGTACTCTATGGATTAGGATTATGGTTCCTTGTTTAGCTAGCTAGCTAGCTACATGATTTCATGACCCATCAAGTTAGCCAGGTGTGTCTGACAGTGATTACGGCCATCAATTGTATAATAATGCTAAAATGTGTGTCTGGAATGTCTTTCAGCATCAGTAGAGCACGCCTGACTCTCCTCCACCAGTCATACAAGGAGAACGGTCCTTGAACTTTAACTACGCAGAGAATAATGCAATAGTATTACCAGGACACAAATACTTTGGTAGAAAGCTGTTGCCATCTCATGTGACAAAAGCAGCGGTGTGGTGTCTCCACAAGGAATCGATGACAACACTTGGTATGTAAAGCATAAACACGTTTTGATTATTTAATTTACCTCCAACATGATTGGCATTACTTTTATTGATCTCAAGTCATTTCTGTATTCTCCAGAGGTACGTGTAGTCGGGTTGTCAAATGCTCCACAGAGTTCAAGTAAGAGACATCTCAACATCAACTGTTCAGGGGAGACTGTGTGAATCAGGCCTTCATGGTGAAATTGCTGCAAAGAAACCACTACTAACGGACACCAATAAGAAGAGACTTGCTTGGGCCAAGAAACACAAGCAATGGACATTAGACCGGTGGAAATCTGTCCTTTGGTCTGATGAGTCCAAATTGGAGATTTTTGGTTCGGACCACCGTGTCTTTGTGAGACGCAGAGTAGGTGAATGGATGGATGATCTCTTCATGTGTGGTTCCCACCGTGAAGCATAGACGAGGAGGTGTGATGGTGCTTTGCTGGTGACACGGTCTGTAATTTATTTAGCAATCAAGGCACACTTAACCACCATGGCGACCACAGCATTCTGCAGCGATACGGCATCCCATCTGGTTTGCACTTAGTGGGACTATCATTTGTTTTTCAACAGGACAATGACCCCAACACACCTCCAGGCTGTATAAGGGCTATTTGACCAAGAAGGAGAGTGATGAGTGCTGCATCAGATGACCTGGCCTCCACAATCACCCGACCTCAAACCAATTGAGATGGTTTGGGATGAGTTGGACAGTAGAGTGAAGGAAAAGCTGCCAACAAGTACTCAGCATGGTTGAGAGAATTCCAAAAGTGTGCAAAGCTGTCATCTAGCCAAAGGGTGGCTATTTTGAAGAATCTAAAATATAAAATGTACTTAGAATTTTTTTTAACACTTTTTTGGTAACGACATGATTCCATATGTTAATTTCATAGTTTGATGTATTCACTATTATTCTACAATGCAGAAAAGAGTAAAAAAAAATATACCTTGAATGAGTCCAAACTTTTGACTGGTACTGCATGCATTTTATATATATTTATATTATATATACACAGTTGAAGTCAGAAGTTTACAAGCGCCTTAGCCAAATACATTTAAACTCAGTTTTTCACAATTCATGACATTTAATCCAAGTAAAAATTCCCTGTCTTAGGTCAGTTAGGATCACCACTTGATTTTAAGAATGTGAAATGTCAGCATAATAGTAGAGAAAGATTTATTTCAGCTTTTATTTCTTTCATCACATTCCCAGTGGGTCAGAAGTTTACATACCCTCAATTAGTATTTGGTAGCATTGCCTTTAAATTGTTTAACTTGGGTCAAACGTTTTGGGTAGCCTTCCACAAGCTTCCCACAATAAGTTGGGTGAATTTTGGCCCATTCCTCCTGACAGAGCTGGTGTAACTGAGTCAGGTTTGTAGGCCTCCTTGCTCACACATGCTTTTTCAGTTCTGCCCACAATTTTCTATGGGTTGAGGTCAGGGCTTTGTGAAGGCCACTCCCAACATCTTGACTTTGTTGTCCATAAGCCATTTTGCCACAACTTTAGAAGAATGCTTGGGGTGAATGTCCATTTGGAAGACCCATTTGCCACCAAGCTTTAACTTACTGATTGATGTCTTGAGATGTTGCTTCAATATATCCACATAATTTTCCTCCCTCATGATGCCATCTATTTTGTGAAGTGCACCAGTTCCTCCTGCAGCAAACCACCCCCACAACATGATGCTGCCACCCCCGTGCTTCATGGTTGGGATGGTGTTCTTCAGCTTGCAAGCATCCCCTTTTTCCTCCAAACATAACGATGGTCATTATGGACAAACATTTTCATTTTTGTTTCATCAGACCAGAGGACATTTCTCCAAAAAGTACAATCTTTGTCCCCATGTGCAGTTGCAAACCGTAGTCTGGCTTTTTTATGGCGGTTTGGAGCAGTGCCATCTTCCTTGCTGAGCTGTCTTTCGGGTTATGTCGACTTGTTTTGCTGTGGATATAGATACTTTTGTACCCGTTTCCTCCAGCATCTTCACACGGTCCTTTGCTGCTGTTCTGGGATTGATTTGCACTTTTCACACCAAAGTATGTTCATCTCCAGGATTCAGAACGCGTCTCCTTCCTGAGCCGTATGACAACTACGTGGTCCCATGGTGTTTATACTTGCGTGCTATTGTTTGTACAGATGAACGTGGTACCTTCAGGCATTTGGAAATTGCTCCCAAGGATGAACCAGACTTGTGGAGGTCTACAATTTTGAGGTCTTGGCTAATTTCTTTTGATTTTCCCATGATGTCAAGCAAAGAGGCACTGAGTTTGAAGGTAGGCTTTGAAATACATCCACAGGTACACCTCCAATTGACTTAAATGATGTCAATTAGCCTATCAGTAGTTTCTAAAGCCAAGACATCATTTTCTGGAAATGTCCAAGTTGTTTAAAGGCACAGTCAACTTAGTGTATGTAAACTTCTGACCCACTTTAATTGTGATACACTGAATTATAGGGGAAATAATCTGTCTGTAAACAATTGTTGTAAAAATGACTTGTGTCATGCACAAAGTAGATGTCCTAACCGACTTGCCAAAAACAATAGATTGTTAACAAGCAATTTGTGGAGTGGTTGAAAAACGAGTTTTAATGACTCCAACCTAAGTGTATGTAAACTTCCGACTTCAACTGTATATACTCCGACAGGGCTCGTCTTAATAATTATACATTCATTAATTCCATTATTTTACTTTTAGATGTGTGTGTATTGTTGTGAATTGTTAGATACTACTGCAGTGCTGGAGCTAGGAACACAAGCATTTCGCTACACCTGCAATAACATCTGCACGTGACCAATAAAATTTGGTTTGACTATGAGCTTTCTTTGTATACGTGGGTTTTCCCCATTTACTGACTGACAAATGTGTTGTTATTACCACAACACATGCCATTTGCAAGATGCCAGAGCATGTCTCTGTACTGTGACTTATGTGCCAACCGTCCGTAGGCCAACAGCCATGTGAATGTGTGTGTGTACGCAGCATGCCAAAGCATGTCCCTGTGCTGAAGCATGTGCCAACCCTTCCACATTAAGGGCAACAGCCTTCCCAATATAGCCTTCACACAAACTGCCAATAGCTAAATAATTTAACAATTGAAATGTGTCAAACACAAATCCTTCAATATGTATATCTTAAAATGGCCATAACTAATGAACATAAGCTATTCACCATTTAGCTTTGAATGTGACACAATATGAAGGAACAGATTGGTTCCATCCAGTGAACGTCTTTAAGGACAAATCTAGCTGGATATAAAAAGTAAGGCAGAGCCGGCCCGCTCACTAGGCGGCCGCCTATGGCGGCAGATTGACAAGGGCGGCATTTTCTAAGCTTAACTGGCCAACACGCGCCTCCAACAACACATCATACCTCACATGATTCTGCCCAAAAACAATGACAATTTCTCTCAACCAGTGGCATATGGGCTTTTTAGGTGAGCGCTGATGCCGCCCTATGATTAGCAGTGCCCACTTTGTCAATGGCAGGGACGCAAAATATTTATCTTGTCCATTCCCAGCGCACCTCTCCAGGGTGCTGTTGGAGAGACGGGTGGCTGCGGCACTCAACCTACATTCCGCCCCCCACCCCCCAAAAAAATCAAACATAAACCATGTAGCAGATATGGAATAAAGAGTGTGTGGCCTTTTCTGTAGCCTTCAGGCTGGAGATAAAATGGATGACAATGTAATTGAGATGGAAACTTTTTAGGATACATCATGCAGGTTTCTCTGATCAAATAGCCTAACCTAAATGCAATCAAATAAAAATAAAAAATGCACTGACATGTTAACAAACAACATATCCTAAAAACAGGACAGGTCAAAGTAAAACAGATAATATGGAATGGACAATCACAACTGTTGTCCAGGAGTTTTACCCGGTTGTCATGATCAGTGGTTTCAAGTTTGTATCAGTATATTTTTGACAAGCGAAAAAGCAAATACTAATAGTGCATTTCCCGCTGTGTAAACACATTGCAAATAGGTTCAGGATAACTCCTGATAAAGTTGGGTAGCTGATATTTAGCACTTAAATAGACTAATTGATTAGTCACAGGAATCAGGAGTAATAAAGACAATGCAACGGCCTGTTTTACAAAACGGTGGGCCTACCACATGGATGGGAATTCATTCATGTTATGGGGGGTGCAACATGGTAGACTACACCCCAGTAAGCACGGTCCGACGTCTTTTGGACATCCTTTTTTGGTCCTGTCCGGACCGGCCATCTTTTTTCGGGCGTTTTACAAAATGATAGGCCTACAACATAGATGGGCACCTGAAATAACATTTCAAATGCCACTGTAGGCCAGGGATGCACAACTCCAGTCCTCTGGGCCCTGATTGGCGTCACACTAACACATCTGACAGCAACAGTGAACTAACTAATAATGATCCTCAGTTTAGAATGCAATTAGTTTCATCAGCTGTGTTGATTAGGGAAGGGGAAAAAGTGTGACACCACTCTGCCCCCCCCCCCCAAGGACTGGAGTTTCCCCATCCCTGTTGTAGGCTATACCTCAGTAAACACAGACCGATGTTGATGCCTTCTGGACGTCGTTTTTTTTTGCCCTGTCCAGACCGGACTTGTATTTTTGGTGCAGTCCGGACCGACCTTGGATTTACACAAAAGTTGTTTTTTGGTCCGGTCTGAACCAATCAGATTTTGTCTGGTCTGGACCAGCCTTGATTTGGCCCAAACATAAGACTCTAAAAATGACATATTTTCAACTTTCATTCAGAACCAAAAACAAACCTGATTTCAACTTCCGGAAAATTCATATTTTCACCTTTCACTCAGAACCTAAATTGAATAACTTCAATATCTGGACAAATACGTATTTTAGACATCTTTACAACGAAATTTTGCTTACTGTCACGATCCTTGTAGGGGCTGCAATTTTTTGGGTCTCACCTACGGTAGCAGAAAGGCCAGGACCGGCCCTGATGCATGGCTTGGTAATCCCCCCCATTACGATATTTCTCTAATTCAATCTGAACGAATGTGGACTAGAGCGCGACAGTGAGTGTATTTTGTTGTTACAACGTTTACATAAACACTCATAATTAAATATTAAACGGATTATGGCAGTAGGTAGATTACACAAATCATGTAAACACCATACTCTGTTTATCTTAATCGGCACAAGGTCAATATCGCCGATTAAAACACCTGGTTTTCTGAGTAATCTTTGTAACTATTAGAACATGTAAACACCTTAATCGGCGTTCCAGTGTTGCATTCAATCTGCGGATGTGCTAGCACCAGCCGAGCGAGCCTCCCTCTTTAGCGCGAGTGAGTTGTGTTCTGAACAACTGAATGTATGCGTCTTTTAGAAGTAGTTTTCACATATAAACTTTAATGTCCGAACATGTTCGCTGTTGTAGAAAGAGCGTTTATTTTGATTGGCGATGTTCTACATTTTATAGAGCCATTATGTAGCCTGATTTCAGATGTGTCCATGTAAACAGAATTATTATGGAAATCGTTCGTGCAAAGTATGTACACGTTTTAATCGAACTATTATTAATCTGATTATCTACAATCACATTATTGTGTGCATGTAACCGTACTAATTAATGTTCCAACGGTGTAATAGCATTAACGTCCGCTATATGGCAACATTGTAATCACATTTGTGGCGATGTATCATTTGCAAAACAAGGGGACGAGTTTCAACCGGCCTAAATCAAACCACCAGAAAATATCGGTTAGTATTGACAAATACTTCTCTACAATCTGTAGTTTGACAGCCTTTGAGGCACAGCGAAAGCAGCACCATTTAAACCGATTACATACACCGAAACTTGACACGTTATAAAATCTTACCCTGTGTGTGTTGAGGACTTCCAAACAAGCTGCTTTGCACCGTTAATCACACAGCGACATAAGCGGTCGTTTGTTTTCTGTCGCATCTACAGATGCAACTGGACCTCTTCTGGCGCACGTGGGCATGACGTTTGGGCGCTGGGCACGGCTCGTGCACTGGCTCGCCTGTTCAATTAGGCTACTAATGCAATATGTATTTTAATAAATGTCATTAAATTACGTTATTCTTTTTATTTCTTAGCCTAATAATTGATGTTCCAACACGACTCAATATCAGATAAAAAACATCCTATAGGTCTACTATTTGGAATGAAAAACTACAGATCGTGGTGTGTGTGTGTGTGTGTGTGTGTGTGTGTGTGTGTGTGTGTCAGTCAGTCAGTCTTTTTTTTCTTACTGTTCTTTTTTTAAATTGTTAATTTCACATGTTTATTATCAATTTCACTTGCTTTGGCAATGTAAACATATGTTCCCATGTCAATAAAGGCCATAAATTGAATTGACATTTAATTGATACTGACCGGCACAGACAAGAAGCAGGACCGAGTTTGGGAAAGCCAAAGTCTGTTGTTACCTACCTCAATGGCTGCAACAGCATCAACCGACACAGACAAGCGAGATGGTGGGCTTTAAGGGTAAGACGTTTAACGCTACTAATTCATACATTAAGGACATAACCAGCTATAGATTTGACTGTTTAATATAGTTTTTTTGTGTTGTTTTTCGGGAATTCTCTTTACCGACAACTTTCTTTGCTGTGTCTAGCCAAAACGGCGGATTAGTCTATGACTAGCTAGGGTGTTATGATAACACTGGTTGTTCGTAATGAAGGCATTGATTTGAATAGTTGATTGCTATTTGGTAACTCAGAAGCTATTTGATAGCCTTTACATGTAGACTACAGCGCTTGAGCAAAGGACGTAATGTATGCTTAGAATGGCATGCTAACCTTCAAGCCAACATCTACCGGTAGGTTTTTATTTATTTAATTAACTAGGTAGGCCAGTTGAGAACAAGTTCTCATTTACAACTGCGACCTGGCCAAGATAAAAGGTTTTTCCATCTCACAACCAAAATAAGAGCCTAAAAATGGGCCTGGTATAACCTACATGTATAAAGGTGCTCAATGTTGAACTATTTTTCAGACGTCCATGTCATCATCACAGGAAAAGATAAACGGTTTAGTTTGATATACTTTAAAAGCTTACAAACGGGGTTGCCAAACTATTTTATAATTTCTTTTAAAAAAAGCTTAAAATGTATGACTTTAACCTCAATTCTCAAAACTGTTTTTTTTTCTTCTCATAAGTGTATGTTGTAGTTTAGACCCTCATCTAAGGTGTGTGTTGTGCCTGCCATCGGTTGAAACACAACAAGCTCTTGAATACAGGGTAGGTGTCATTTTAATCATTGAAATAGATTTCATAAAATTGACCTATCCCTTCAAACCACTGCAGTTTAGCTGGTACCTGAAATTTAAATTGAACTGAAATGTTTACTTCTAATTACTACCACAAAGATGGCCGCCGATCCACCCACCGTCGAATGTCTTCTTCTATGGTGTCATAGCGGTCCGCAAACAATCTTTTAAGTGCATGCTGCCACCTACTGTGTTGGAATGTACGCTCAATCATGATCTGCCCAATTCTGTACTGTCATGAAAATAAAATTGTAAACCAAATGAATCCCAAACCAAATGAATCCCTAACTTCTACCTTCATTGTGTCTCTACCGATGGCAGGCACAGCACAAAAACCTCAGATGATATCAAATGGGGTCTAAGCTACAACATAGGCTAGGCAAATATGGAGAAAGAAAAAAAATCGGAGTTTACAGGTTTAGATAATTGACGTTTAATAGGTTAAAAATGTCCATTTTTATTAAACAACATTTTTAAATAGTTAAGCTTTAATATGTTTTCAATCTCAACCGTAATTTTTTTTCCAATGATGAAGACATGGATGTCTCATTGTATGGTGGGTATGCAAAATAGGTCAACTTTGAGCACCTATATTATCTTTGAGAACCTTTATCTATTTTGACATTGAGGTCCAAAAAGTCACTTTTTGAGCACTTCTACCAGAGGAGGTTGGTGGCACCTTTAATTTGGGAGGATGGGCTCGTGGTAATGGCTGGAGCGGAATAGGTGGAATGGTATCAAATACATCAAACAGAAGATTTCCATAGATTTCCCCTATATAGTCAACTATTTTATGCAGGTATTTATGCTATTTTATAGTGTTTGTTACTTGAGTACATTCAGCTTGTGATGTTGCAGACTGAGAATTTATAATAGAATTAGATAAAATACATTTCACATAAACCGACAAATGACATTGCGATATAAAGAAGACGAAACACCCCTTCCATTCCTTCCCGTACAGATGTGGAGGAGGCTCTACACTCCAATGGAGAGCTGATCCCTTGTAAGATCTATGGAAGGACCTTCTACACTACATTCCTGGGAAGACAAACACACAGATTTGTGTACAGATTCATGTTGCTTTCTCTGATGAGCCACAGCTGGTATACACCCCCCCCCCCCCCCCCCCCTTACCAAACACTGGTGAGGTTAAGTATCCATGTTTACAGCAGCTAAAAATATGGAGTCGGTGATGAAATAATGACCACTATCTGTGTTTTGTTGCCAGTTTCCACAGCAGTTGTCATCAGATGGAGGACCGAGGCAGCAGCTGCTAGTCATTCTGTTGCTGTATCGCTGAGTTGAGGTGTGACTCCCTCCACAGATTAATCAGGTGTGACTCCCTCCACAGATTAATCAGGTGTGACTCCCTTCACAGATTAATCAGGTGTGACTCCCTCCACAGATTAATCAGGTGTGACTCCCTCCACAGATTAATCAGGGATATTATGTACTGTTTCAACGTACACACACAAGCAGCTCTATTTTTGTGAAATTTCAGACTTTTTGGGGAGTAAAAACATTTGACCATTAAATTGTATTTTCCCTACACCTAACCATTACCTTAACACAAAACCCTCAACTTAACCCTTGAGCTTAAAATAGCATTTGAACAAATTCGGGACATTTAAAATAAGTCCTGACTTTTCAAAAAAGTTGTTGTTTTCCTACGTTGTCAAGATATTCAGGTGAATTTGTTTGTACACTGGGGCCCTGATAAGATAGGAAAACAAGTACATACACACACACACTATAGCAGTTGCATGCGTGTATTGAGGTTTAAACCTCCCTGCCCCTTTCCTTGTCCCCCTGTCGAAGAAACATACCCCCCCCCCATTTGTCAGCAAGCACCAGCTAAGACGAGGAAGGTGTTTGACTATGGCAAGCAGAGAGCTGAGGGAACAGAGATCGACATTTTCAAACCCGTCAAACCAAAGGTGAGACAAGACAACAGCACACGGTTCATAATAGGAGAACAGCTCCAATAACCATGCCAAAGCTTGCAGCAGACTGCTGTGGAAGGGACCTAGTGATGAATTGAATGAAGACAAAGACCCACTCTACTGTAATACAAGCCCACATTTATTAGCTAAATGTGAACGACACTATATATGCAAAAGTATGTGGACACCCCTTCAAATTAGTGGATTCTGTTATTTCAGCCACACCCATTGCTGACAGGTGTATAAAATCGAGAAAGAAAAAAATCGGAGTTTACAGGTTTTTAGATAATTGATGTTTAATAGGTTAAAAAAGTAATTTTTTTTATTAAACAACATTTTAAAATAGTTAAGCTTTAATATGTTGTCAGTCACAACCATAACATTTTTCCAATGATGAAGACATGGATGTCTCATTGTATGGTGGGTATGCTAAATAGGTCAACTTTGAGCACCTATATTATCTTTGAACCTTTATGTATTTTGGCAGTGAGGTCCAAAAAGTCACTTTTTGAGCACTTCTACCAGAGGAGGTTGGTGGCACCTTTAATTTGGGAGGATGGGCTCGTGGTAATGGCCGGAGCGGAATTGGTGGAATGGTATCAAACAGAAGATTTCCATGTATTTCCCCTATATAGTCAACTATTTTATGTAGTTAATCATGCTATCATATATTGTAAAATAAGCCTACATTTGTTAGCTAAATGTGACCTACACTATATATTTAAAAGTATGTGGACACCCATTCAAATTAGTGGATTTGGCTATTTCAGCCACACCTGTTGCTGACAGGTGTATAAAATCGAACACACAGCCATGCAATCTCCATAGACAGACATTGGCAGTATAGTGGCCTTACTGAACGTGGCACCGTCATAGGATGCCACCTTTCCAACAAGTCAGTTTGTCAAATGTCTGCCCTGCTAGAGATGCCCCAGGCAACTGTAAGTGCTGTTATTGTGAAGTGGAAACTTCTAGGAGTAACAACGGCTCAGCCGCTTAAGCGGTTGGCCACACGAGCTCACGGAACGGGACCGCAGAGTACTAAAGCGCGTAGCAGGTAAAAATCGTCTGTCCTCGGTTGCAACACTCACTACCGAGTTCCAAACTGCCTCTGGAAGCAACGTCTGCACAATTCAATATATATATATTTAAATGAATGAAATGTATGCAATGTAAGTCGCTCTGGATAAGAGCGTCTGCTAAATGACTAAAATGTAAATGTAATAACTGTTCGTCGGGAGCTTCATGAAATGGGTTTCCATGGCCGAGCAGCCGCACACAAGACTAAGATCACCATGCGCAATGCCAAACGTCGACTGGAGTGGTGTAAAGCTTGCTGCCATTGGACTCTGGAGCAGTGGAAATACGTTCTCTGGAATGATGAATCACGCTTTACCATCTGGCAGTCCGACGGAAGAATCTGGGTTTGGCGGATGCCAGGAGAACGCTATCTGCCTGAATGCATAGTGCCAACTGCAAATTTTGGTGGAGGAGGAATAATGATCTGGGGCTGTTTTTCATGGTTCAGGCCCCTTAGTTCCAGTGAAGGGAAATCTTAACACTACAGCATACAATGATGTTCTAGACGATACGGTGCTTCCAACTTTGTGGCAACAGTTTGGGGAAGGCCCTTTCCTGTTTCAGCATGACAATGCCTATGTGCACAAAGCGAGGTCCATACAGAAGTGATTTGTTGAGATCGGTGTGGAAGATCTTGACTGTCCTGCACAGATCCCTGACCTCAACCGCATCGAACACCTTTGGGATGAATTGAGCCAGGCCTAATCGCCCAACATCAGTGCACAACTTAATTAATACTCTTGTGGCTGAGTCCCCGCAGCAAAGGGGAGACCAACTCCATATTAATGCCCATGGTTTTGTTCGACGAGCAGGTGTTCACATACTTTTGGTCATTTAGTGTATCATAATTTCTGTTTCCAGATTTGTTATATACCTTAAACCACTTATGTATTTCAGTCAACTTCTACCACTGGGGCTGTGAAAGTAAGTTGAATAGTCTTTTTTATGTGTGGTTTTGAAAGACATCATTGCTGTGTGTATTAGCTAGAGTATTCAAACGTGTATTGGCCTAGCCCTTTGGGCACTGCAGAAGCATAATTAGTGTCAGAAGCATAATTAGAAACAGTAGCCTGACATCGGTAGTGCTGGCCTGTAGCCTGACATTGGTACCCTGGGCATTAACAGTGCCTTGATGCCAATTCAATACATGAACCTACAGGCCTGCACTACATATGGAAGAGATCATAACCATGAGAGGGAGACAAAGTATCTATCGTGTTGGAAAATCCTATGATCTCAGAATATCATATGACCAATTCAAGACTGTCGTCTGACAACTGCATGCACTAATCCACCGCTAAATTATCTCCCTATGTTTGAAATTAACTTTTTCAAACCAATCTATTTCGGAAACTGGAAATGTAATTCTGGTCTAAAGCTGTATGTGCTTGGGCCTTCCAGAGCAGAGCTTGGCTCCTAGCCCTGTCCCAGATCTGTTCTTTAGCTAAACTAGCTTGGTCCCAGATTTGTCTTTAGCTCAACTAGTCAGACTATTGCTTGTTGTGTAGACGGCAGTCCAATTGACAAGGAGTAGCTAGATGCCTAGACTATTATCCACTGCTTCTGCCTGAGTTTGCCACGCTGCCTGAGTTTGGCGCTCGTCACTTACTGTTGAACAGTGAAAGAAGGTTTGTTGTTTTGGGAAATTTTGAAGTCTATTGAGTTGAGTTACTAGCTAGCTACCTTTTTTTGAGTTTGAATCCTGCGATGTGATTGGCATCAGTTGCTGGGACTGTTATTATCTGTCCAGTGATCCTGCCCACCAAGGCCGGGTCTGAGGAGCAGTTTGTCGTAGCAGGTAACCTAGCTGCTACCTAGCTAGCTTGGTTTTCTTGAGGGCTTGAACGCAGCCCGCGATGCGGTTAGCCATTGTGGCTGGGACCGCGGATTGTGGCTGTCTAGATTCCTGCTGTTTGTTGTTATTTTCAATCTTCCTTGCGACCTGCCCTGTCTGGAACTGCGAGGAGTAACAGCGTAACCTCCGTTGTTACCATGACAAAGACCAAAGCCAGCGGGAGTAACGTTACCATTGAGGACAGTGGTGTCTCTGTCACAGGTGAAGGATCTTTTAAACTAACAAGAATTGCAGCATCTCTATAGGAGACCTGGGTGGAGTCTGAGGACAAAGTGAGAGAAATGATCTCAGAGAAACTGAAGCGGGACCACGGGATGATTGAGGTGGAGCGGGCCCACAGGACTGGAAAACCCACCACTGGCCCAGATGACAGGCCCAGGCCGATAGTGGTCAAGTTCCTGAGGTTCAAGGACAAGGTAGCTGTTCTGGAAAGAGCCAAGAACTTGAGAGGAACATATATCTTCCTCAATAAGGACTATCCTGAAGCTGAGCGCCAGAAGAGGAAAGAACTTATCCCAGCCAAGAAAGCTGCCAGAGCCCGTGGGGACTATGCTTACATCCAATATGACAGGCTCATTGTCCACCATCCCTCCCAAAAGTTTGGAAGGGCTGAGAGAGCCCATGGGTTCGTAGCATTGACCCCGCAGCGCTCACACACACACACACACACACACACACACACACACACTGATTAATGGAATGTATGTTTTTCTCTTGCTTTGTTTGCTCTTTTTTTGATAACAGTCAGTATCTAATATGCTTGCTAATGTATGTGATGTAAACAGAGAGGTCTACTTTCTTGGGGACCTGAATATTGACAGTCCACTCAAGAGGAAACTTCTCACTGTAACCATTGCCAGTAATCTGGTTCAGGTTATTAATCAACCTACCAGGGTGTTTACAAACACTACAGGAACAAGATCATCCACAGGTATTGATCACATTTTTACTAATGCTGTAGAACTTTGTTCTAAAGCTGTATCTGTACACATGCAGTGATCACATATAGTGACTATATCCAGGAAAGCCAAAGTTCCAACAGCTGGGCCTAAAATAGTATATAAAAGATCATACAAAAGAGTTTGCTGTGACTCTTATGTGGATGATGTTACAAAGATTTGTTGGTCTGATGTGATTAATGAGGAGCATCCAGACGCTGCACTTGATGAATTTATGAAATTGCTTCTTCCACAATTATTGATAAACGTGCACCTGTTAAGAAACCTTCCCTGTAGCTCAGTTGGTAGAGCATGGTGTTTGCAACGCCAGGGTTGTGGGTTCGATTCCCACGGGGGGCCAGCACAGGGGGAAAAAATGTATGAAATTTTATGAAATGTATGCATTCACTACTGTAAGTCGCTCTGGATAAGAGCGTCTGCTAAATGACTAAAATGTAAACTGACTGTTAGAACTGTTAAGGCTCCATGGATTGATGAGGAATTGAAAAACTGTATGGTTGAAAGAGATGGGGCAAAAGGAGTGGCTAATAAGTCTGGCTGCACATCTGACTTTCTGCAAATTGAGAAATGATGTGACTAAACAAAGAAAATAACTAAAAGAAGGATAAACTGTATTATGAAGCCAAGATCAATGATATGAAGAATTTTAAATGAAAGTATGGGCAGAAAGACAAGTTCAACTCCATCTTTCATTGAATCAGATTGTTTATTCATCACAAAACCATTTGATGTGGCCAATTATTTTGATGATTATTTAATTGTGGGCAAACTTAGGCAGGAAAGGTGAACAGTGAGCCATTGTATTCATGCATAAAAGAAAAACAAATAATGAAAGAAAAGCATTGAAAGTTGAATTTTGTAAAGTTAGTGTGGGAGACTTGGAAAAATTATTATTGATCAATATTGACAAACCTCCTGGCATTGACAACTTAGATGGAAAGCTACTGAGGATGGTAGCTGACTCTATATCCACTCCTATCTGTCATAACTTGTATCTGAGCCTAGAGGAAAGTCTTTGTCCTCAGGCCTGGAGGGAAGCCAAAGTAATTCCGCTACCCAATAGTGGTAAAGCGACCTTTACTGTTTCTAACAGCAGACCTATCAGCTTGCGTGTGTTTGACCAAATAGAATGCTATTTCTCTGTAAACAAATTAACAGACTTTCAGCATGCTTATAGAGAAGGGCACTCAACATGTACTGCGTTAACACATATTACTGATGATTGGTTGAAAGAAATTGATAAGGAGATTGTGGGAGCTGTACTGTTAGATTTCAGTGAGCCTTTGATATTATTGACCATAACTGGTTGTTCAGAATCGTGGATTCAGAGCTATCTTTCTAATAGAACTGAGTGTTTTATTTTAATTGAAGCTTCTCTAATGTCAAAGCCCATCTACTCTTTTCTATTTTTACCAATGACCTACCACTGGCAATAAACAAACAAAGCATGTGTCCATGTATGCTGATGACTTAACCATATACACATCAGCAACCACACCTAATGAAGTCACTGAAACCCTTAATAACCTGTTGCATCTAGGCGTTCCCCTAGCGGAATGTCTAGCCAATATCCAATGGAACAGCGTGGCGCGAAATACAAACACCTCAAATCCAATCATTTCAAATTTCTCAAACATACGACTATTTTACACCATTTTATAGATACACTTGTCCTTGATGTAACCACATTGTCCGATTTCAAAAAGGCTTTACAGCGAAAGCAAAACATTAGATTATGTTAGGAGAGTACATAGACAAAAATAATCACACAGCCATTTTCCAAGCAAGCATATATGTCACAAAAACCCAAAACACAGCTAAATGAAGCACTAACCTTTGATGATCTTCATCAGATGACACTTCCAGGACATTATGTTATACAATACATGTTTGTTTTGTTCAATCAAGTTCATATTTATATCCAAAACAGCTTTTTACATTGGCGTGGGATGTTCAGAACATGTATTCCCACCAAAAACTTCCAGTGAATTTACAAAATTACTCATCATAAACGTTGACAAAATACATAAATAATTTAAAGAATTATAGATACAGAACTCCTTTATGCAATCGCTATGTCAGATTTTAAAATAGCTTTTCGGCGAAAGCACATTTTTCAATATTCTGAGTACATAGCTCAGCCATCACAGCTAGCTATTTTGACACCTGCCAAGTTCGGGGCAAACTAAACTCAGAATTAGTATTAGGAAAATTGTATTACCTTTGCTGAGCTTCATCAGAATGCACTCCCAGGACTGCTACTTCCACAAGAAATGTTGTTTTTGTTCCAAATAATTCATAGTTATGTCCAAATACCTCCGTTTTGTTCGTGCGTTCAGGTCACTATCCAAAGGGTAACGCGCGAGCGCATTTCGAGACAAAAAAAGTCAAAATGTTCCATTACCGTACTTAGAAGCATGTCAAACGCTGTTTAAAATAAATTTTTATGGTATTTTTCTCGTAAAATAGCGATAATATTCCAACCGGACAATAGTGTATTCATTCAAGGAGGAAAAGAAAAAACAGCGTGCTCGCGTGAATGCTCATATCCAATCCCTTTGTCCTCAGTCAGACCACTGAGAAACTGAGCTACTATACTCTGCCCAGAGACAGGAGAAGGCTCAATCCGCTTTCTGAAGGCAGCCAATGGAAGCCTTAGAAAGTGCAACGTAACCCCACAGATACTGTAGTTCCGATAGAGAATCAAAAGAAGAACTACAATTCTCAGACAGTCCACTTCCTGCTTGGAATTTTCTCAGGTTTTTGCCTGCCATATGAGTTCTGTTGTACTCACAGACACCATTCAAACAGTTTTAGATACTTCAGAGTGTTCTATCCAAATCTACTAATAATATGCATATTCTGGGCAAGAGTAGTAACCAGTTTAAATCGGGTACATTTTTTTCATCCGGCTGTGAAAATACTGCCCCCTATCCTAAACAGGTTTTAACAAAGAGTTGCAGTCTGTTTTGGAATGGGTGGCCAGTAATAAACTGGTCCTGAACATCCATTATACCCCTTTAACCTCTTACATCTAGATGTTCCGCTAGCGGAACGCCTCGCCAATATCCAATGATAGGGCGTGGTGCAAATTACAAACCCCTCAAAAATCCCAAAACTTCAATTTTTCAAACATATTTTAAAGACAAGACTCTCCTTTATCTAACCACATATATCCAAATAGCTGCGTTCTGTTCTTGCGTTCAAGACACTATCCGAAGGGTGACGCGCCGGCGCATATCGTGACAAAAAAATTCAAAATATTCCATTACCGTACTTCGAAGCATGTCAAACGCTGTTTAAAATCAATTTTTATGCGATTTCTCATAAAATAGCGAATTTTTTTTTTTTTTTTTTCCCCTGCGTGTAACTTGTCAACAAGTATTTTCTTTAGTGTAGACATTCATTTTTTTATGATTTCATGACTTTGATAGTAGATCCCTGAATGGTCAAAAAACCTCTAGAAATAGAAGTATGTTTGTTTGTAGCACAATATCTTACAGCTAGGCCCCCTTTCACTCACTCATGTAACAAGCGGATAGGCTGAAAAAGAATCGAATCAACAATTACATAATATGCAATTATTTTGTAAATCATTGTTACGGATACAGGTAGTGTGTATCCTGTATGTGTATTTCTTTTCTCTCCTTCTCCTCACAGGTGGCAATCATCATTCCCCAATCAGAAGACACCTGCTCCTTTTTCATTACCCTATCACATCCCTTTCCCTTGGTTTAAAACCCCAGTCAATCTCTCTCTGTAAGCTCGATCTCTCTGTGTTAAATCTCTGTCTCAAGCTCTTGCTATCTCGCTCTCTCTCTCTTTGTATGCAGATCGCTCGTTTGTGTTGCCCATTACATGTCACATTTGTCCGGTACCTGTGAGTATTGTTTTGTGGTGCATGATTGTTTGTTTGTGGGAAAAGGGGATACCAAGACAAGTCGCCCATGGGCATACACTACCCGTAGGTAATTGTCTAAATACCCTAGTTAGAACTGGGCAGACCACCCACTGTATTTTTGGTTAGTTAGCTGTTATTGGAATAGACTAGCCTATCTTAAGGGTGTTTTTGGATTGTTTCTTTCCTTGGGTCCAGGTCAGCCCCTTTTCTCACACCCCCATTACCGTGTGTTTTAGAAATAAACCAATAGTGTTTGACGGTAAATTTAAGTTGTCTGTGGTTATTTGTTCTGTTTCTTTTTCACTATTATAATTTTCATGAGTTATGTTACGGGTCTCGTCTCCATCCCCCCTAGACTGCAGGGCCAAAGGGATCCGTAACAATCATTATAACCCAAATTAAACCTAGAGTGTGGTTTATATAGCCATGGGGGGGAATGAATCCTAGAGTGTGGTTTATATAGCCATGGGGGGAATGAAAATTTGTATATGTATTAGGTTGTGAAGATCTTAGATTACATGGAAGGAGACGTGTTCTGTCTCCTAGAGATGAACGTACTTTGGTGCGAAAAGTGCAAATCAATCCCAGAACAACGGCAAAGGACCTTGTGAAGATGCTGGAGGAAACAGGTACAAAAGTATCAATATTCACAGTAAAACGAGTCCTATATCAACATAACCTGAAAGGCCGCTCAACAAGGAAGAAGCCACTGCTCCAAAACCGTCATAAAAAAGCAAGACTACGGTTTGCAACTGCACACGGGGACAAAGATCGTACTTTTTGGAGAAATGTCCTCTTGTCTGATGAAACAAAAATAGAACTGTTTGGCCATAATGACCATCGTTATGTTTGGAGGAAAAAGGGGGAGGCTTGCAAGCTGAAGAACACCATCCCAACTGTGAAGCACGGGGGTGGCAGCATCATGTTGTGGGGGTGCTTTGCTGCAGGAGGGACTGGTGCACTTCACAAAATAGATGGCATCATGAGGAGGGAAAATTGTTCTGTCTAGCAACAGAGATGCATTGGCTTTTCAGTTGTGGAGGAGAAGACTCAGCCTAGGCGGAAGGGTTAAATATCAGTGCTTGTGTGAAATGTGTTTTGTCTGAATTACAGCTGTATCGACCCTTTGGGAAGAATTAAACTTGGTTAAGCTTCTATAGTGTCTGATTTATTTACTCAAATTTAGAACCTAAAATGATCCTGCTGTTTAATCAGCTTCTTGATATGCCACACCTGTCAGGTGGATGGATTATCTTGGCAATGGAGAAATGCTCACTAACAGGGATGTAAACAAATTAGTGCACACAATTTGAGAGAAATAAGCTTTTTGTGCATATGGCAAATTTCTGGGATATTTTAGCTCATGAAACATGGGACCAACACTTTACATGTTGCATTTTTTAAATTTTTGTTCAGTGTAGATTCAATGGTTGTATAGATGGGGCTCTGCTTTTTTGACACCTCACTCCACAAAGCAAGTCCTGCAGGCTCTAGTTGTATCTTATCTTGATCATGGTCCATTCTTGTGCTGCAAGGAAAGACCTGGTTAAGCTGCAGCTGGACCAGAACAGAGCGGCACGTCTTGCTCTTCATTGTAATTAGAGAGATAATATTAATACTATGCATACCAGTCTCTCTTGGCTGAGAGTTGAGGAAAGAATGGCTGCGTAATGTCTTGTTTTTATAAGAAACATTCATGTGTTGTGAATTCCAAATTGTCTGCATAGTCAACTGACACACACACTTACCCCACCAGACAAATTCAAGGAAACGTATGGTATTATACAGAGCCATGAGTGCATTGAACTCCCTTCCATCTTATATAGCGCAAGTGAACAGCAAACCTGGTTTCAAAAAACAAATAAAGCAACACCTCACGGCACAACGCCTCTACCCCATGTGACCTACTTCTTGTGTGTATGTACTGACATGTGACCTACTTGTGTGTGTATGTACTGACATGTATGTGGAGCTGATAGATGCAAACACACTGTTAATGTTTTTAAATGTATGTATTGTAAAGTATTTTGTCTGTAATGTCTTTTTTGTTATGTGTCGGACCCCAGTAAGAATAGCTGTCACCATTGGTGTTGGCTAATGGGGATCCTAATAAATCAAATCAAAGCTAGCCACGGTGCCTGACAGCTAACTGAGGTAGCCACGCTGCCTGACAGCTAACTGAGCTAGTCACGCTGCCTGACAGCTAACTGAGCTAGTCACGCTGCCTGACAGCTAACTGAGGTAGCCACGCTGCCTGACAGCTAACTGAGGTAGCCACGCTGCCTGACAGCTAACTGAGGTAGCCACGCTGCCTGACAGCTAACTGAGCTAGCCACGCTGCCTGACAGCTAACTGAGCTAGCCACGCTGCCTGACAGCTAACTGAGCTAGTCACGCTGCCTGACAGCTAACTGAGGTAGCCACGCTGCCTGACAGCTAACTGAGGTAGCCACGCTGCCTGACAGCTAACTGAGGTAGCCACGCTGCCTGACAGCTAACTGAGGTAGCCACGCTGCCTGACAGCTAACTGAGGTAGCCACGCTGCCTGACAGCTAACTGAGCTAGCCACGCTGCCTGACAGCTAACAGCTAACCCAAATTACACCCCATTTCCTATAGTGCAATACTTTTGGGACAGAACTAGGTGTGTTCTCCTGTAGTAACATTTTCATGGGAGAAATCAAATGTAGGTAGACTATGTGTAATAGGTAGGCATGCACTTTGGTACCTATAACATTAATTCAAATTTAGGAATCTAATTCACTGTCACTATTCTCCAGGGCTTGCAGGTGCTTAAACATTATGGTAAATGCAATGTTTTGGTACTGTCCTTTTAATGACCGTACTAAACCCGGAGCATGCAGATATCTAGAGGAGATAATGTGTTTTGAATTGGGACTGGTGAACTGCACTGCACTTTTAAAGGGAGTATCCACTTATTGGATGTGCATATACAGTGTAGTCTGTATTAAACCCAGTTTAATCACTGAGGGATACAAGCGTGTGATCTGAGCTGTAACCAGATATGAGGTGACTGCGAGTGTCATGTGACCAACCGTGAAGTGGTATGACGCCAAACCACTTCTGTCACTAGTGGTACATCTCAGAGTCCAGGAAGACCTAAAGCACTGTTATAGAGGACTTTACAATATATGCTGGCCAAATATATCAGCATCACAATCAGTGGACAAAACAGTTTCTTAGAAGCAATTGAGAGACTTTGCTCAGAGGATTCTTGGTGTTGCTCAAGGCTAAAAAAAACAACAGCCACCAACACTGACGGCACCACCTCGGACCTAGTTAGCCCTTCATCATTCTATACCAATGGGTCACTGAAGTGTGTGTGTTCCAGCCAGAGCCTTCCAAGAAGCAGTCCAACTGGTGTAGGAAACACGAGGACTTCATCGCCACCATCAGAGCTACCAAGGGCCTCACTCAGGTCAGGGAGGGGGGGGGGGGCTTTCCCCTACTCCACCCCCCTCCTACGTACCAGGTAACACCACCCTTATCTCCTCCTCCACCCCCCCCCCCCCCCCCCCCCCCACGTCCCAGTGACTGTGTTCCAGATTATATCCAGTGACTGTGTTGTTCCAGATTAATTCCAGTGACTGTGTTGTTCCAGATTAATTCCAGTGACTGTGTTGTTTCATATTAATTCCAGTGGCTGTGTTGTTTCATATTAATTCCAGTGACTGTTGTTTCATATTAATTCCAGTGACTGTGTTGTTTCATATTAATTCCAGTGGCTGTGTTGTTTCATATTAATTCCAGTGACTGTGTTGTTTCATATTAATTCCAGTGGCTGTGTTGTTTCATATTAATTCCAGTGGCTGTGTTGTTTCATATTAATTCCAGTGGCTGTGTTGTTTCCTATTAATTCCAGTGGCTGTGTTGTTTCATATTAATTCCAGTGACTGTGTTGTTTCATATTAATTCCAGTGGCTGTGTTGTTTCATATTAATTCCAGTGACTGTGTTGTTCCAGATTAATTCCAGTGACTGTGTTGTTTCATATTAATTCCAGTGACTGTGTTGTTTCATATTAATTCCAGTGACTGTGTTGTTTCATATTAATTCCAGTGACTGTGTTGTTTCATATTAATTCCAGTGGCTGTGTTGTTTCATATGAATTCCAGTGGCTGTGTTGTTTCATATGAATTCCAGTGGCTGTGTTGTTTCATATTAATTCCAGTGGCTGTGTTGTTTCATATTAATTCCAGTGGCTGTGTTGTTTCAGATTAATTCCAGTGGCTGTGTTGTTTCAGATTATATCCAGTGGCTGTGTTGTTTCAGATTATATCCAGTGGCTGTGTTGTTTCAGATTATATCCAGTGGCTGTGTTGTTTCAGATTATATCCAGTGGCTGTGTTGTTTCAGATTATATCCAGTGACTATGTGATTGTGTTGTTTCAGATTCCATCCGGTGACTATGTGATCAAATAAAATGGTATTTGTCACATGCGTTGTAAAAAACAGGTGTACATATACAGTGAAATACACTCTTACAGGCGATTTCCAACACTGCAAAGCGAGAAGAAATAATAAAAAAATAAAATCACAAGGAATAAATACGCAATGAGTAACGAAAACTTGGCTATATACACGGGGTAACAGTACCGAGTAAATGTGCTGGGGTACGAGGTAATTGAGGTAGATATGTACATGTACAGTGCATTCAGAAAGTATTCAGACCCCTTGACTTTTTCCACATTTTGTTACGTTACAGCCTTATTCTAAAATGGATGAAATAAAAAAATCCTCAGCAATCTACACACAATACCCCATAATGACAAAGCGAAAACAGGTTTGTAAAAAGTTCTGAAAATGTATTAAAATAAATAACAGAAATACCTTACTTTCATAACCATTCAGACCCTTTGCTATGAGATGCGAAATTGAGCTCAGGTGCATCCTGTTTCCATTGATCATCCTTGAGATGTTTATACAACTTGATTGGAGTCCACCTGTGGTAAATTCAGTTGATTGGACATGATTTGGAAAGGCACACCTGTCTATATAAGGTCCCACAGTTGACAGTGCATGTCAGAGCAAAAATCAAGCTATGAGGTTGAAGGAATTGTTTGTAGAGCGCCGAGACAGGATTGTTTCGAGGCACAGATCTGGGGAAGGGTACCAAAACAATTCTGCAGCATTGAAGGTCCCCAAGAACACAGTGGCCTGTTGCATTCTTAAATGGAAGAAGTTTGGAACCACCAAGAATCTTCCTAGAGCTGGTTCCCGGCACAAACTGAGCAATCAGGGGAGAAAGGCCTTGGTCAGGGAGGTGACCAAGAACCCTATGGTCACTGACAGAGCTCCAGAGTTCCTCTGTGGAGATGGGAGAACCTTCCAGAAGGACAACCATCTTTGCAACACTCCACCGATCAGGCCTTTATGGTAGAGTGGCCAGATGGAAGCCACTCCTCAGTAAAAGGCCGTTGTCACCTTGGCTGCTGTAGGTTCATTCACCTCAGTCCACCAACAAACACATAGCCTATTAGCTTTACAATTGTAATGTTTTACCCCTGAAAGAGGGGGAAAATGATTCACACTGACACTTAGCATTAGCGATAAAACAAGTGTTTTGCCTTTCAATGTAGGTTTATAGGAGGCCTAGGCCCATGTGGAGATCTTCATATTGATTGGTAACTTGTTTCGTAAGATTAGTACAGATTTTCTCATGGGACCCCCAACCCCAAGAGCAAATGTACTAACTGATAAAGGAATTCTATATCTTGATGATAATAATCAATACTCAATACGCCTTGACTAATGCCCAAGGTTTGTAAGACAATGGGTTAAATAATTAGGCAAGGACTCAGCTTTCTGCAAAAGGTTTCTGTAGCTTTATTCAGAGAACGTTCTGAGGTCAGGATAACAAAACAGTCATTTTATAGTTCTTGCTTACTTACGCACATGCATTTACACACAAACTGTTGGTGAACTGCCTCTCCACTTTGACTCCCCACACTGTTTATCACTATCCAGCTCAGCCTGTTCCTTTCCTTCAAGGTTAGGAACTCTTTGAAGTTTTTACTCCCTTTACCATCTGGTTCCTGTTCCCATGGGCACACTAAATACTCACACACATTTCTTTCCCTCTACAGCCTCTACTAGATTTTCTGGGACTAATCGGACTAATCGATCACTACATTGATCATTACATTGATTATTCATTAACCATGCTGTATGACTAATAATTCATCATGGTTTATTGATTCATTTACCTTTATTAGATAATTCTCTTATCACTAACCTCTCTCTTTCTCTGCTTGCTTCCTCTCTCTGTCTCCACTGCTTCCTCCTGTATGCATTGCAGCTTGCCTCAGCCTCACCACTGAGCGCTGTATAGCAAAGTTAGTCTGAGAACTGTGTGATTATGTTGTCTCAGATTATGTCCAGTGTCCATCCTGCCAGCGGCGGTTCAGTGAGAATGCAGCAGACACATTAAATTATGTAAGGAGCTGCACTGACGCATGGGTATGAGTGTTTAACGGTTCTTTTAAGTGTGTGAGCCATACACAGGGAGTGTGTTGCACAGCATAGAACAGTGTGGGTGTGCGCACACATGCACTCTCCACAGTTCAAGCCTCCTGCTCCTGTGAAGAAGGCCAACTCTCCTGCTGTGTCCTACTCTTCCTCCTGTTTACCCCAGAGATCTGGCCTGGCCCAGCACTCGGGTAACACACACATTTAACACACACTGACTGAAACTAACACTGGAGCTTGTACTCTGTAGTACTGTACTAAACTAATATGAGCTAGTACTCTGTAGTACTAAACTAATATGAGCTAGTACTCTGTAGTACTAAACTAATGGGAGCTAGTACTCTGTAGTACTAAACTAATGTGAGCTAGTACTCTGTAGTACTAAACTAATATGAGCTAGTACTCTGTAGTACTAAACTAATATGAGCTAGTACTCTGTAGTACTAAACTAACGCTGGAGCTAGCACTCTGTAGTACTAAACTAACACTGGAGCTAGCACTCTGTAGTACTAAACTAACGCTGGAGCTAGCACTCTGTAGTACTAAACTAACACTGGAGCTAGCACTCTGTAGTACTAAACTAACGCTGGAGCTAGCACTCTGTAGTACTAAACTAACGCTAGAGCTAGTACTCTGTAGTACTAAACTAACGCTGGAGCTAGTACTCTGTAGTACTAAAGTAATAGGAGCTAGTACTCTGTAGTACTTAACTAACACTGGAGCTAGCACTCTGTAGTACTAAACTAACACTGGAGCTAGCACTCTGTAGTACTAAACTAACGCTAGAGCTAGTACTCTGTAGTACTAAACTAATAGGAGCTAGTACTCTGTAGTACTTAACTAACACTGGAGCTAGCACTCTGTAGTACTAAACTAACACTGGAGCTAGTACTCTGTAGTACTAAACTAACGCTGGAGCTAGCACTCTGTAGTACTAGACTAACACTGGAGCTAGTACTCTGTAGTACTAAACTAATGCTGGAGCTAGCACTCTGTAGTACTAAACTAATGCTGGAGCTAGCACTCTGTAGTACTAGACTAACACTGGAGCTAGCACTCTGTAGTACTAAACTAACACTGGAGCTAGCACTCTGTAGTACTAAACTAACGCTGGAGCTAGCACTCTGTAGTACTAAACTAACGCTGGAGCTAGCACTGTAGTACTAAACTAACGCTAGAGCTAGTACTCTGTAGTACTAGACTAACACTGGAGCTAGTACTCTGTAGTACTAAACTAATAGGAGCTAGTACTCTGTAGTACTTAACTAAGACTGGAGCTAGCACTCTGTAGTACTAAACTAACACTGGAGCTAGCCCTCTGTAGTACTAAACTAACACTGGAGCTAGCACTCTGTAGTACTAAACTAACGCTGGAGCTAGCACTCTGTAGTACTAAACTAACGCTAGAGCTAGTACTCTGTAGTACTAAACTAACGCTGGAGCTAGTACTCTGTAGTACTAAAGTAATAGGAGCTAGTACTCTGTAGTACTTAACTAACACTGGAGCTAGCACTCTGTAGTACTAAACTAACACTGGAGCTAGCACTCTGTAGTACTAAACTAACGCTAGAGCTAGTACTCTGTAGTACTAAACTAATAGGAGCTAGTACTCTGTAGTACTTAACTAACACTGGAGCTAGCACTCTGTAGTACTAAACTAACACTGGAGCTAGTACTCTGTAGTACTAAACTAACGCTGGAGCTAGCACTCTGTAGTACTAGACTAACACTGGAGCTAGTACTCTGTAGTACTAAACTAATGCTGGAGCTAGCACTCTGTAGTACTAAACTAATGCTGGAGCTAGCACTCTGTAGTACTAGACTAACACTGGAGCTAGCACTCTGTAGTACTAAACTAACACTGGAGCTAGCACTCTGTAGTACTAAACTAACGCTGGAGCTAGCACTCTGTAGTACTAAACTAACGCTGGAGCTAGCACTGTAGTACTAGACTAACACAACCTCTTGGGCTGTGCAGCCATCAGCCATTCAGATACAACGTCACTGAACTAAAGCCACTTTGCTGGAGAGAAAGGACTGTCATGTTTTTGTCTACACCCTGTATTCCTCTCCCCTCTTCGCGTCCTCTCACCTCCTCTCTCCACTCATCCTCTCTCCACTCCTCCTCACATCCTCTCTCTGCCTTTCCTCTCTCTCCTCATCTCCTCTCGGCTTTCCTCCCCTCGTCTCCTCAAATCAAATTTTATTTGTCACATACACGTGGTTAGCAGATGTTAATGCGAGTGTAGCGAAATGCTTGTGCTTCTAGTTCCGACCATGCAGTAATATCTAACAAGTTATCCTCCTGTCTCCTCTCCACTCTCCTACTTTCCTGTCCTCATCCCCCCTCTTCTCTCCTCTCTCCCCTGATCTCCTCCCCTCTTCTCCGCTCTCCTCATCTCCCTTCCTCTCTCTGCTCTCCTCATCTCCCTTCCTCTCTCTGCTCTCCTCATCTCCCTTCCGCTCTCTGCTCTCCTCATCTCCCTTCCGCTCTCCTCATCTCCCTTCCTCTCTCTGCTCTCCTCATCTCCCTTCCTCTCTCTGCTCTCCTCATCTCCCTTCCTCTCTCTGCTCTCCTCATCTCCCTTCCTCTCTCTGCTCTCCTCATCTCCCTTCCTCCCTTCCGCTCTCCTCATCTCCCTTCCTATCTCCTCATCTCCCTTCCTCTCTCCGCTCTCCTCATCTCCCTTCCTCTCTCCGCTCTCCTCATCTCCCTTCCGCTCTCCTCATCTCTCTTCCTCTCTCCGCTCTCCTCATCTCCCTTCCTCTCTCCGCTCTCCTCATCTCCCCTTCCGCTCTCCTCATCTCCCCTTCCGCTCTCCGCTCTCCTCATCTCCCTTCCGCTCTCCGCTCTCCTCATCTCCCTTCCGCTCTCCTCATCTCCCTTCCTCTCTCCGCTCTCCGCATCTCCCTTCCTCTCTCCTCATCTCCCTTCCTCTCTCCGCATCTCCCTTCCTCTCTCCCTCTCCGCATCTCCCTTCCGCTCTCCTCATCTCCCTTCCTCTCTCCGCTCTCCTCATCTCCCTTCCGCTCTCCGCATCTCCCTTCCTCTCTCCGCATCTCCCTTCCTCTCTCCGCTCTCCTCATCTCCCTTCCTCTCTCCGCTCTCCTCATCTCCCTTCCGCTCTCATCTCCCTTCCGCTCTCTGCTCATCTCTCTGCTCATCTCCCTTCCGCTCTCTGCTCATCTCTCTGCTCATCTCCCTTCCGCTCTCCTCATCTCCCTTCCTCTCTCTGCACCTCCTTTCTGTGCACCTCCTCTCCTGTCCTCATCCCCCCTCTCCTCCTTCCTCTCCTCTATTCTCCTTTTCTCTCTCCTCCCCTCCCTATAGGGATCCCATCCATTAAGGTTACATCTGCAGGATCAGTGAGGAGCACCCCTTCTGGTTACTCTCCGAACTGCACTGCTGCGTCGGGCCTGACTAGTCCTCCTTTAGGGTTAGTACACACACACACACACATATAATGTACATACCATGAGTGTGCGCGTGCACACACACACACAATGTACATACCATGCGCGCGCACACACACACACACACAATGCACATACCATGCGCGCGCACACACACATACGCACACGTCAATAAATCCTGTCAATATGTAACACAATATTAATGTAAGACCACCAGTAAAAACTATTCCCTATTCCTTCTTTCGCTTTCATTCCTTCTCCTTTCATTCTGTCCCTCCTCCTTTCTCCTCCTCTCAGTGTTGGAGGTAAGACCCGTCCAGTAGGTTCCTACGGCTCTGTGAAGACCTGTCTGTCAGCAGGGGGACTCAACAACAGGGAAGCAGACAGCTCCAACTCCAGGTAGGAAAGGGCCTGTCTGAGTGACTGGGAGTGTATTGTGTGTGATGACGTTAGACAACTCCAAGTCTGGAGAATGAATACTGATCTCTTGTAGTATTGCTCAGCATAATTAAACCTCTGCAGTGGTTGCCCTCTCTCTCGCTCTCTTTGCCTTTCTCCACTTCAGGAACGATGCTAAACGCGACAACGATGTGGATAATGGTGGAATGATGACAATGTTTTGCCATGAGTGTGTATCCAAGTACCCTGTAGACTGGGCCAAGTTCTGTTGTGAGTGTGGATCCAAGTACACTTTAGACTGGGCCAAGTTCTAATGAGAGGAGAAATAGAAGGGAGGAGGAGAATAGGAGAAAAGAGAAGTGGAGAGGAGAAAAATAGGAAATGAAATTGAAGGGTGGTAGTTTACTGGAACCCTGGGCTATATTGGTGTTATGACACATACCGTTACCTAGCTAAAATAGCACATGGCCTGCCAGACATTTTTGGGGGATCCTAACATCAGTCAATTTGGCATCAGTTGCCATAACTTTTTATGACATTATTAGGACAGGGTTATGTTGGCTTAATTTCCACTATAAACATGAGCCCATCCAGTCCCTATGAACCATGGTCTATAAACCCTCTCCAATGCAACTCACCCTCTCATCCCATTCAGTCACTCTCTACCGTATTCAATGTGTTACTATTGAAGCGCAATATGATTGACTACTGATTTTTTTTTAAATAAAAAATGTTTTAAATAGTTTCATAATTTTATAATGAAGCTGAATGGAATGTGTCATTTGTGCTAAGGGGACGCATTATTTTCATTGGGTCATGAGTAGAATGAACTGTTAAGTATTTGGCAAATACATTATTTTCACTGGGACCAATGTGAGGCCATTGCTGTTAAATAGTTGTGGTACAGGTCAGGGTTTTAAAGTCCACCATTTCAATACGATACAACATATACAATACCAAGCTTTGAAATGGACCATAATTCATACCCTGATATTTCCACATACAGTTGAAGTCGGAAGTTTACATACACTTAGGTTGGAGTCATTAAAACTAGTTTTTCAACCACTCCACAAATGTATTGTTATTAACAAACTATAATTTTGTCAAGTCGGTTAGGAGATCTACTTTGTGCATGACACAAGTAATTTTTTCCAACAATTGTTTACAGACAGATTATTTCACTGTATCACAATTCCAGTGGGTCAGAAGTTTACATACACTAAGTTGACTGTGCCTTTAAACAGCTTGGAAAATTACAGAAAATGAAGTCATGGCTTTAGAAGCTTCTGATAGGCTAATTGACGTAATTTGTGTCAATTGGAGGTGTACCTGTGGATGTATTTCAAGGCCTACCTTCAAACATCCTGTGGCGTTCTGCATTAGCATCGAATAGCCCCCGCGATATGCAACTTTTCAGGGAAGTTAGGAACAAATATACACAGGCAGTTAGAAAAGCGAAAGCCAGCTTTTTCAAACAGAAATTTGCATCCTGTAGTACTAACTCAAAAAAGTTCTGGGACACTAAAGTCCATGGAGAATAAGAGCACCTCCTCCTGCTCTGAGGCTAGGAAACACTGTTACCACCGATAAATCTACTATAATTGAGAATTTCAATAAGCATTTCTCTACGGCTGGCCATGCTTTCCACCTGGCTACCACTACCCCGGTCAACTGCCCGGCACACTCCACAGCAACCCGCCAAAGCCCCCACCATTTCTCCTTCACCCAAATCCAGATAGCTGATGTCCTGAAAGAGCTGCAAAATCTGGACCCATACAAATCAGCCGGGCTAGACAATCTGAACCCTCTCTTTCTAAAATTATCTGCCGAAATTGTTGCAACTCCTATTACTAGCCTGTTCAACCTCTCTTTCGTATTGTCTGAGATTCCCAAAGATTGGAAAGCTGCCGTGGTCATCCCCCTCTTCAAAGGGGGAGACACTCTAGACCCAAACTGCTACAGACATATCTATCCTACCTTGTCTTTCTAAGGTCTTCGAAAGCCAAGTTAACAAACAGATTACCGACCATTTCGAATCCCACCGTACCTTCTCCGCTACGCAATCTGGTTTCAGAGCTGGTCATGGGTGCACCTCAGCCACGCACAAGGTCCTAAACGACATCATAACCGCCATCGATAAGAAACAATACTGTGCAGCCATCTTCATCGACCTGGCCAAGGCTTTCGACTCTGTCAATCACCACATTCTTATCGGCAGACTCGACAGCCTTGGTTTCTCAAATGATTGCCTCGCCTGGTTTACCAACTACTTCTCTGATAGAGTTCAGTGTGTCAAATCGGAGGGCCTGTTGTCCAGACCTCTGGCAGTCTATGGGGGTGCCACAGGTTCAATTCTCGGGCCGACTCTCTTCTCTGTATACATCAATGATGTTGCTCTTGCTGCTGGTGAGTCTCTGATCCACCTCTATGCAGACCACACCATTCTGTATACTTCTGGCCCCTCTTTGGACACTGTGTTAACTAACCTCCAGACGAGCTTCAATGCCATACAACTCTCCTTGCGTGGCCTCCAACTGCTCTTAAACGCAGGTAAAACTAAATGCATGCTTTTCAATCGATCACTGCTCGCCCGTCCAGCATCACTACTCTGGACGGCTCTGACTGAGAATACGTGGACAACTACAAATACCTGGGTGTCTGGTTAGACTGTAAACTCTCCTTCCAGGCTCACATTAAGCATCTCCAATCCGAAATTAAATCTAGAATCGGCTTCCTATATCGCAACAAAGCATCCTTCACTCATGCTGCCAAACATACCCTTGTAAAACTGACCATCCTACCGATCCTCGACTTTGGTGATGTCATCTATAAAATAGCCTCCAACACTCTACTCAACAAACTGGATGCAGTACATCACAGTGCCATCCGTTTTGTTACCAAAGCGCCATACACTACCCACCATTGCGACCTGTACGCTCTCGTTGGTTGGCCCTCGCTTCATACACGTCGCCAAACCCACTGGCTACAGGTTATCTACAAGTCTCTGCTAGGTAAAGCCCCGCCTTATCTCAGCTCACTGGTCACCATAGCAGCACCCACCCGTAGCACGCGCTCCTGCAGGTATATCTCACTGGTCACCCCCAAAGCCAATTCCTCCTTTGGTTGTCTTTCCTTCCAGTTCTCTGCTGCCAATGACTGGAACGAACTGCAAAAATCTCTGAAGCTGGAGACTCATAGCTCCCTCACTAGCTTTAAGCACCAGCTGTCAGAGCAGCTCACAGATCACTGCACCTGTACATAGCCCATCTGTAAACAGCCCATCTATCTACCTACCTCATCCCCATACTGTATTTATTTATTTATCTTGCTCCTTTGCACCCCAGTATCTCTACTTGCACATTCATCTTTTGCACATCTACCATTCCAGTGTTTAATTGCTATATTGTAATTAATTTGCCACCATGGCCTATTTATTGTCTTAACTTACCTCAGTTACACTCATTGTATATTGACTTTTTGTTTTCTTTTGTTCTACAGTATTATTGACTGTATGTTTTGTTTATTCCATGTGTAACTACAGTGGATATAAAAAGTCTACACACCCCTGTTAAAATGCCAGGTTTTGTGATGTAAAAGAATGAGACAAAGATAAATCATGTCAGAACTTTTTCTTGTTAATGTGACCTATAATGTGAACAATTCAATTGAAAAACAAACTGAAATCTTTGAGGGGGGAAAAATAAAAAAAAACTCACAACCTGGTTGCATAAGTGTGCACACCCTTAAACTAATACTTTGTTGAACACTCTTAAACTAATACTTTGTTGAAGCACCTATTGATTTTATTACAGCACTCAGTCTTTTTGGGTAGGAGTCTATTAGCATGGCACATCTGGATGTGGCAATATTTGCCCACTCTTCTTTGCAAAAGCGCTCCAAATCTGTCAGATTGCGAGGACATCTCCTGTGCACAGCCCTCTTCAGATCACCCCAGAGATGTTCAATTGGATTCAGGTCTGGGCTCTGGCTGGGCCATTCCAAAATGTTAATCTTCTTCTGGTGAAGCCATGCTTTCTTGGATTTGGATGTGTGCTTTGGGTCGTTGTCGTGCTGAAAGGTGAACTTCCTCTTCAGTTTTCTAACGGACACCTGAAGGTTTTGTGCCAAAATTGCCTGGTATTTGGAAATGTTCATAATTCCCTCCACCCTGACTAAGGCCCCGGTTCCAGCTGAAGAAAAACAGCCCCAAAGCATGACGCTGCCACCACCATGCTTCACTGTGGGTGTTCTTTGACTGATGTGCAGTGTTGTTTCTGCGCCAAACATACTTTTTTGGAATTATGGCCAAAAAGTTCAACCTTGGTTTCATCAGACCATAACACATTTTCCCACGTGCTTTTGGGGGACTTGATGTTTGTTTTTGCAAACTTCAGCCAGGCTTGGATGTTTTTCATTGTAAGAAAAGGCATCCGTCTTGCCACCCTACCCCATAGCCCATTCATATGAAGAATACGGGAGATTGTTGTCACATGTAGCACACAGCCAGTACTTGCCAGAAATTCCTGCAGTTCCTTTAATGTTGCTGTAGGCCTCTTGGAAGCCTCCCTGACCAGTTTTATCGTCTTTCATACATTTTGGAGGAACGTCCAGTTCTTGGTGGTGTCATATTTTCTCCACTTGATGATGACTGTCTTCACTGTGTTCCATGGTATATGTAATGCTTTGGAAATTCTTTTGTACCCTTCTCCTGACTGATATCTTTCAACAATGAGATCCCTCTGATGCTTTGGAAGCTCTCTGCGGACCATGGCTTTTGCTCTGAGCTGCAACTAAGAAAATGTCAGGAAAATCCTACTAGAACAGCTGAACTTTATTTGTGATTAATCAGAGTCACTTTAAAATGATGGCAGGTGTGTAATGACTTCTATTTAACATGAGTTTGAATGTGATTGGTTCATTCTGAACACAGCCACATCCCCAGTTATAAGAGGGTGTGCACACTTATGCAACCAGGCTATTGTAAGGTTTTTATTTTTCATTTTTCCCCCTCGAAGATTTCAGTTTGTTTTTCAATTGAATTATTCACAATATAGGTCACATTAACAGTAGAAAAAGTTCTAACATGATTTATCTTTGTCTCATTCTTTTACATCACAAAAACCTGGCATTTTAACAGGGGGGTGTAGACTTTTTATATCCACTGTATGTGTTGTTGTATGCATCGAATTGCTACTCTTTATCTTGGCCAGGTCACAGTTGCAAATGAGAACTTGTTCTCAACTAGCCTACCTGGTTAAATAAAGGTGAAATAAAAAAAAACTCAGTGCCTCTGCTTGACATCATGGGAAAATCAAAAGAAATCAGCCAAGACCTCAGAAAACAATTGTAGACCTCCACAAGTCTTGTTCATCCTTAGGAGCAATTTCCAAATGCCTGAAGGTACCATGTTCATCTGTACAAACAATAGTATGCAAGTATAAACACCATGGGACCACATCGCCGTCATATCGCTCAGGAAGGAGACGCGTTCTGTCTCCTAGAGATGAACGTACTTTGGTGCGAAAAGTGCAAATCAATCCCAGAACAACAGCAAAGGACCTTGTGAAGATGCTGGAGGAAACGGGTACAAAAGTATCTATATCCACAGTAAAACGAGTCCTATATTGACATAACCTGAATGTCCACTCAGCAAGGAAGAAGCCACTGCACTAAAACCGCCATAAAAAAGCCAGACTACGGTTTGCAACTGCACATGGGGACAAAGATCGTACTTTTTGGAGAAATGTCCTCTGGTCTGATGAAACAAAATAGAACTGTTTGGCCATAATGGCCATCGTTATGTTTGGAGGAAAAAGGGGGAGGCTTGCAAGCCGAAGAACACCATCCCAACCATGAAGCACGGGGGTGGCAGCATCATGTTGTGGGGGTGCTTTGCTGCAGGAGGGACTGGTGCACTTCACAAAATAGATGGCTTCATGAGGGGGGAAAATTATGTGGATATATTGAAGCAACATATCAAGACATCAGTCAGGAAGTTAAAGCTTTGTCGCAAATGGGTCTTCCAAATGGACAATGACCCCAAGCATACTTCCAAAGTTGTGGCAAAATGGCTTAAGGACAAGAAAGTTAAGGTATTGGACTGGCCATCACAAAGCCTTGACCTCAATCCTATAGAAAATTTGTGGGCAGAACTGAAAAGGCGTGTGCGAGCAAGGAGGCCTACAAACCTGACTCAGTTACACCAGATCGATCAGGAGGAAGGGGCAAAATTCACCCAACTTATTGTGGGAAGCTTGTGGAAGGCTACCTGAAACGTTTGACCCAAGTTGAACAATGTAAAGGCAATGCTACCAAATACTAATTGAGTGTATGTAAACTTCTGACCCACTGGGAATGTGATGAAAGAAATAAAAGCAGAAATAAATCATTCTCTCTAATATTATTCTGACATTTCACATTCTTAAAATAAAGTGGTGATCCTAACTGACCTAAGACAGGGAATTTTTACTAGGATTATTTGCCATGAATTGTGAATAACTGAGTTTACATTTATTTGGTTAAGGTGTATGTAAACTTCCGACTTCAACTGTACATGGGTAAGGACCCTAATTCATATTATGCTATTTCCACATACCTGGGTAAGGACCGTAATTCATACCCTGCTATTTCCACGTACTTGGGTAAGGACAATAATTCATATCCTGCGGCCCGCCTGGACCAGGGATGAAAAGCATGTTCACTACAATCACTTCCAACCACATCTGTCAGTTTCTATCTGGAAGAAAACTAAGATGTACAGTATCTGCCTGCTACCCAGCTCATTGTAAATAATAATTACTGTAAAGTCTGCCTAATGCAGACATTATTACTGTAAAATGATGCCTGATGTAGGCATTATTACTGTAAAATGCTCCCTGGTGCAGGCATTATTACTGTAAAATGCTCCCTGGTGCAGGCATTATTACTGTAAAATTCTCCCTGGTGCAGGCATTATTACTGTAAAATGCTCCCTGATGTAGGCATTATTACTGTAAAATGCAGCCTGATGCGGGCAATATTACCTGACTGAATAGGACATTCCTATTCTGGATATTGATTTGAGACGCACTAGTATGGACATGCTTTAATGCCACTTCCATCCTTTAAATTTAACAATAAACATTGATGAAGAATTGTCTGTGTGTGTGTGTGTGTGTGTGTGTGTGTGTGTGTGTGTGTGTGTGGGCTTTAGCTAGTAGAAACAGCAGACTGTTTTTAATGTCCTTTAATTTGCAGGTTAGTTGGTCTTTAAAGAAGGAATATACCGTAGAAGGTATTTGCTGTTGAATTTAAAAATATACACTGAACAAAAATATAAACACAAGATATAAAGTGAAAACTTGTTCCAAGGATCAAGCAAAGCTCATTTTCCAGTTGAGTTTATTCAAGCAATTGCAAGGAAGTTCTCTCTCTGGATATACCGGGGAGGAACTTCATTATTTACATGTTAGTCTTTATATGCTGTATATACACACACAAAAAGTATGTGGACACCCCTTCAAATTAGTGGATTCGGCTATTTCAACCACAAGCGTTGCAGACAGGTGTATAAAATCGAGCACACAGCTATGCAATCTCCATAAACAAACACTAGCACTAGAATGGCCTTACTGAAGAGCTCAGTGACTTTCAATGTCGCACCGTCAAAGGATGTTAGCTTTCCAACAAGTCAGTTCGTCAAATTGCTCCTCTGCTAGAGCTTCCCTGGTCAACTGTAAATGCTGTTATTGTGAAGTGGAAACATCTAGGAGCAACAACGGCTCTGCCTCGAAGTGGTAGGCCACACAATCTCACAGAACAGGACTGCCGAGTGCTGAAGCACAGCGCGTACAAATCATTTGTCCTCAGTTACAACACTCACTACCGAGTTCCAAACTGACTCTGGAAGCAACATCAGCACCAAAACAGTTTGTCGGGAGCTTCATGAAATGGGTTTCCATGGCCGAGCAGCCGCAGACAAGCCTAAGGTCACCATGCGCAATGCCAACGGTCGGCTGGAGTGGTGTAAAGCTCGCTACCATTGGACTTTGCAGCAGTGGAAACGCGTTCTCTGGAATGAGGAATCACGCTTCACCATCTGGCAGTCCAACGGCCAAATCTGGGTTTGGCAGATGCAAGGAGAACGCTATCTGCCTGAATGCATAGTGCCAACTGTAAGGTTTGATGGAGGAGGAATAATGGTCTGGGGCTGTTTTTCATGGTTCAGGCCCCTTAGTTCCAGTGAAGGGAATTCTTAACAGTACAGCATATTATAGACGATTCTGTGCTTCCAACTTTGTGGCAACAGTTTGGGGAAGGCACAAAAGTCAGATCCATACAGAAATGGTTTGTCGAGATTGGTGTGGAACAACTTGACTGGCCTGCACAAATCCCTGACTTCAACTGCATTGAACACCGATTAGCCAGGCCTAATCGCCCAACATCAGTGCCTGACCTCACTAAAGCTCATGGCTGAATGGAAGCAAGTCCCCGCAGCAATTCTTAAACATGTAGTGGAAAGCCTTCCCAGAAGAGTGGAGGCTGTCATAGCAGCAAAGGGGGGACTAACTCCATATTAATGGCCATGATTTTTGGAATGAGATGTTCGAAGAGCAGGTGTCCACATACTTTTGGTCATTTAGTGTACTTCATCTACAAAAAGAGCTATACTCCCTTCTAGGGAGAGGTAAGCTTACAAAAGAGAAGGGATAACATCCTGAGGTTCCACATCCTTAGAAGAATAGTACAAACAAGAACCGGTACTAACCAGTTCTCACAGCGTTCGTGTCGAAGATAGGGGAGTGATAAGATCTTTAGAGTCTAAACAGACAGAACAAGAATTTAGCCTGGTTGCTAATGAGACAATAACAAATCACTCCTTTCTGTGGTGTATGAAGAGGTTACTGGACATCAGGGGAAATTACCAGTGAATAGCACTATTCAACTCAAGCATTTCATAGCATTTTAGGCTAACGAAACCATTTTACCCCACACTACCTTACAAAGCTTGAAATCAAGATAAGCATCGTTCATCAAATAAGGGGAGAAGACCTGCACGAAGGCTATGGCTGAATTTCACAAGATCTAAGTTGGATTTAAAAAATGTTGGAAGTCTTTAGTAACTTGGATTTCATTTAAGAAACCAGAGTTGAAAGCAAACATTCAGCTTTGTATGTTTGCTTTGGGATAATTGTCACATGCTTACCATTGCAACAGAACAACTCCCACTCTGTCTTTTATTTACTTTGCCACGTACATATTTTCCCCTTTTTGTATATTATATACTGAACAAAAATATAAACGAAACATGCAACAATTTCAAATATTTGACTAAATTACAGTTTATTTGAGGAAATCAGACAATTGAAATAAATTCATTAGGCCCTTAATCTATGGATTTCACGACTGGGAGTACAGATCTGCATCTGTTAGTCACTGACTGATACCTCTGCGGTTGTGATGCCTGTTGCACCTACTGCCAAATTCTCTAAAACGACGTTTGAGGTGGCTTATGGTAGAGAAATTAACATTCAATTATCTGGCAACAGCTCTGGTGGACATTCCTGCAGTCAGCATGCCAATTGCACGCTCTCTCAACTTGAGACATCTGTGGCATTGTGTTGTGTGACAAAACTGCACATTTTAGAGTGGCCTTTTATTGTCCTCAGCACAAGGTGCACCTGTGTAATGATCATGCTGTTTAATCAGCTTCTTGATATGGCACACCTGCCAGGTGGATGGATTATCTTGGCAAAGTACAAATGCTCACTAACTGGGATGTATACAAATGTGTGAGATATAAGATTTTTGTGCCATTGGAACATTTCTGGGATCAATTATTTCAGCTCATGAAACATGGCCCCAACACTTTACATGTTGGGTTTATATTTTTGTTCAATGTAGTAATTCCATAGAATTTAGCATTTTTTCTAAACACGTTTTTATCAGGATTATACAACCTTAAAGGACTATATATAGACTATACTACCTTTACAGGAATTAACTACCTTACAGGATGATATAGTATACTGTACATAGACTGTCGTACCTCACAAGACCATACCACCTTAAGGACTATACACTATATACAGATAATACCACCTTACAGGATTGTACTGCCTTACAGGCCTATATACTATATATGGACAATACCACCTTACAGGACTATATATTAGACATAGACTATACTACCTTACAGGGCTATATATAAACTATACTTCATTACAGGTCTATACTACCTTACAGGACTATATACTATATATAGACCATACTACCTCCCAGGATTATACTAATTACAGGACTATAAGTAAATTACTATAAGTAATTACAGGACTATAAGTAATTTCCTTACCATCTTAAATAAGCATGCCCCTTCAAAAAAATGTAGAACTAAAAACAGATATAGCCCTTGGTTCACTCCAGACCTGACTGCTCTTGATCAGCACAAAAACATCCTGTGGCGGACTGCAATAGCATCGAATAGTCCCCGCGATGTGCAACTGTTCAGGTAAGTCAGGAACTAATACACACAGTCAGTCAGGAAAAAATGCTTGCTTTTTCAAACAGAAATTTGCATCCTGTAGCTCTAACTCCAAAAAGTTTTGGGACACCGTAAAGTTAATGGAGAACAAGAGCACCTCCTCCCAGCTGCCCACTGCACTGAGGCTAGGCGACACGGTCACCACCGATAAATCCATGATAATCGAAAATTTCAATAAGCGTTTCTTTACGGCTGGCCATGCTTTCCTCCTGGCTACACCAACCCCGGCCAACAGCTCCGCACCCCTCGCAGCTACTTGCCCGAGCCTCCCCGGCTTCTCCTTCACCCAAATCCAGATCGCAAATGTTCTGAAAGAGCTGCAAAACCTGGACCCGTACAAATCAGCTGGGCTAGACAATCTGGACCCTCTCTTTTTAAAATGATCCGCCGCCATTGTTGCAACCCCTATTACCAGTCTGTTCAACCTCTCTTTCATTTCGTCCGAGATCCCTAAAGATTGGAAAGCTGCCGTGGTCATCCCCCTCTTCGAAGGTGGTGACACTCTAGACCCAAACTGTTAAAGACCCATATCCATCCTGCCCTGCCTTTCTAAAGTCTTTGAAAGCAAAGTTAATAAACAGATCACTGACCATTTCGAATCCCACCCTACCTTCTCCGCTCTGCAATCCGGTTTCCGAGCTGGTCACTGGTGCACCTCAGCCACGCTCAAGGTACTAAACGATATCATAACCGCCATCAATAAAAGACAGTACTGTGGAGCCGTCTTCATCGACCTGGCCAAGGCTTTCGACTCATTCAATCACCGTATTCTTATTGGCAGACTCAATAGCCTTGGTTTCTCAAATGACTGCCTCGCCTAGTTCACCAACTACTTCACAGATAGAGTTCAGTGTGTAAAATCGGAGGGCCTTTTGTCCGGACCTCTGGCAGTCTCTATGGGGGTACCACTGGGTTCAATTCTTGGGCCGACTCTTTTCTCTGTATATATAAACGATGTTGCTCTTGCTGCGGGTGATTCCCTGATCCACCTCTATGCAGACGACACCATTCTGTATACATCTGGCCCTTCTTTGGGCACTGTGTTAACTAACCTCCAAACGAGCTTCAATGCCATACAACACTCCTTCCGTGGCCTCCAACTGCTCTTAAATACAAGTAAAACTAAATGCATGCTCTTCAACCGATCGCTGCCTGCACCCGCCCGCCCGACTAGCATCACTACTCTGGACGGTTCTGACCTAGAATACACGGACAACTACAAATACCTAGGTTTCTGGCTAGACTGTAAACTCTCCTTCCAGACTCATATCAAACATCTCCAATTCAAAATCAAATCTAGAATCAACTTTCTATTTCGCAAAAAAAGCCTCCTCCACTCACGCCGCCAAACTTACCCTAGTAAAACTGACTATCCTACCGATCCTAGACTTCGGTGATGTCATCTACAAAATAGCTTCCAATATTCTACTCAGCAAATTGGATGCAGTCCATCACAGTGCCATCCGTTTTGTTACCAAAGCGCCTTATACCACCCACCACTGTGACCTGTATGCTCTAGTCGGCTGGCCCTCGCTACATATTCGTTGCCAGACCCACTGGCTCCAGGTCATCTACAAGTCTATGCTAGGTAAAGCTCCGCCTTATCTCAGCTCACTGGTCACGATAACAACACCCACCCGTAGCACGCGCTCCAGCAGGTATATCTCACTGGTCATCCCCAAAGCCAACACCTCCTTTGGCCGCCTTTCCTTCCAGTTCTCTGCTGCCAGTGACTGGAACGAATTGCAAAAATTGCTGAAGCTGGAGACTTACATTTCCCTCACTAACTTTAAACATCAGCTATCTGAGCAGCTAACCGATCGCTGCAGCTGTACATAGTCCATCTATAAATAGCCCACCCAATCTACCTACCTCATCCCCATATTGTTTTAATTTACTTTGCTGCTCTTTTGTACACCAGTATCACTACTTACACACCATCCTCTGCTCATCATCATCTATCACTCCAATATTAATCTGCTAAATTGTAATTACTTTGCTACTATGGCCTATTTATTGCCATACCTCCTCATGCAATTTGCACACACTGTATAATGACTTTCTTTTTTTTCTATTGTGTTATTGACTGTACGCTTGTTTATTCCATGTAACTCTGTGTTGTTGTTTCTGTCGCACTTCTTTGCTTTATGTTGGCCAGGTCGCAGTTGTAAATGAGAACTTGTTCTCAACTACCTTACCTGGTTAAATAAAAGGTGAAATAAAAAAAATTAATAAATAAATAAAAAGAGACTATACTACCTCACAGGATGATATACTAAAGATAGTCCTGTAAGGAAGTATAGTCTATGTACTATATAGAGACTTACAAACAGGACAATACTACCTTAAAGGATTAGATACTATACATAGATTATACTGCCTTACAGACTCATACTACCTTTCAGGACTATGTACTATATATAAACTATCCAACCTTACAGGACTATACTACATTATGGGAGTATATACTATACATAGACTTTACTATCTTACAGGAATGTATACTATATAAAAAGACTATACCACCTTACAGGTCTATGCTACCTTATAGGACCTTATACTCTATATATTGCAGGATATTCTACCTTACAGGACTATATGGACTACACTACCTTACAGGACTATACCACCTTACAGGACTATATACTATATATATACTATACCACCTTACAGTACTATACTACCTTACAGGACCTTAAATCAAATCAAATTTATTTTTATATAGCCCTTCGTACATCAGCTGATATCTCAAAGTGCTGTACAGAAACCCAGCCTAAAACCCCAAACAGCAAGCAAAGCATGTGAAAGAAGCACGGTGGCTAGGAAAAACTCCCTAGGAAAAACTCCCTAGAAAGGCCAAAAACCTAGGAAGAAACCTAGAGAGGAACCAGGCTATGAGGGGTGGCCAGTCCTCTTCTGGCTGTGCAGGGTGGATATTATAACAGAACATGGTCAAGATGTTAAAATGTTCATAAATGACCAGCATGGTCAAATAATAATAATCATAGTAGTTGTCGAGGGTGCAACAAGCACGTCCGGTGAACAGGTCGGGGTTCCATAGCCGCAGGCAGAACAGTTGAAACTGGAGCAGCAGCACGGCCAGGTGGACTGGGGACAGCAAGGAGTCATCATACCAGGTAGTCCTGAGGCATGGTCCTAGGGCTCATGTCCTCCGAGAGAAAGAGAGAAAGAGAGAATTAGAGAGAGCATATTTAAATTCACACAGGACACCGGATAAGACAAGAGAAATACTCCAGATGTAACAGACTGACCCTAGCCCCCCGACACATAAACTACTGCAGCATAAATACTGGAGGCTGAGACAGGAGGGATCAGAAGACACTGTGGCCCCATCCGATGATACCCCCGGACAGGCAGGATATAACCCCACCCACTTTGCCAAAGCACAGCCCCCACACCACTAGAGGGATGTCTCCAACCACCAACTTACCGTCCTAAGACAAGGCCGAGTATAGCCCACAACGATCTCCGCCATGGCACAACCCAAGGGGGGGCGCCAACCCTGACAGGAAGACCACGTCAGTGACTCAACCCACTCAAGTGACGCACCCCTCCCATGGACGGCATGGAAGAACACCAGTAAGCCAGTGACTCAGCCCCTGTAAAAGGGTTAGAGGCAGAGAATCCCAGTGGAAAGAGGGGAACCGGCAAGGCAGAGACAGCAAGGGCGGTTCGTTGCTCCAGCCTTTCCGTTCACCTTCACACTCCTGGGCCAGACTATACTTAATCATAGGACCTACTGAAGAGATAAGTCTTCAGTAAAGACTTAAAGGTTGAGACTGAGTCTGCGTCTCTCACATTGGTAGGCAGACCATTCCATAAAAATGGAGCTCTATAGGAGAAAGCCCTACCTCCAGCCGTTTGCTTAGAAATTCTAGGGACAATTAGGAGGCCTGCGTCTTGTGACCGTAGCGTACGTGTAGGTATGTATGGCAGGACCAAATCGGAAAGATAGGTAGGAGCAAGCCCATGTAATGCTTTGTAGGTTAGCAGTAAAACCTTGAAATCAGCCCTTGCCTTAACAGGAAGCCAGTGTAGGGAGGCTAGCACTGGAGTAATATGATCAAATTTTTTGGTTCTAGTCAGGATTCTAGCAGCCGTATTTAGCACTAACTGAAGTTTATTTAGTGCTTTATCCGGGTAGCCGGAAAGTAGAGCATTGCAGTAGTCCAGCCTAGAAGTAACAAAAGCATGGATTAATTTTTCTTTCTTATACTATATATATATATATATATTGCAGGCTATATACCATACAGGACTATATACTATATATAGACTATACTACTGTCATGACGTCTTTTGGTACAATTTTGTGATACTCAGAAGAGACAATATAGCCATATTACCATAAAACTGTTTATATAATAGACTCAGTTTAAGACTTGCCTCATATGGGTGTATGGAATGTATTAATAAGGATAAAGCTTTTGTAAGACATTGAGATGCTATGTACTGATGTAATGTGATAGAATTGTATTTCTGTAACCAAATCTAACTCAGTCATAGGCACGCCCCAGGGACACATACAGGACCAGGCGTCATTTGACCAGCCTGTTCGATGGGCACTATAAAACACTCCCTGATTTACATTTCTCCAGACCAGGCCTACACTCTATGGCCAGAGGTTTGACCATCCAAGTACTCTACTGAAAGTGAACCATACCACGTGGTTAACTTTTAGACTATTGATACCGACAGAATAAGAACAAGTCTTTGATATTAATTATTAGTCTGCAGCTAAGTAAATTATATCATCGAACGCGAAGACCAACGAAACAACCATTCGATGACGACATTAATGAATGTCGCTCTGAAAGATCCATTCTAACCGAGAGAGAGAGAGAGAGAGAGAGAGAGAGAGAGAGAGAGAGAACACGGACAAAACTCCACAACAGAACTACTCTCCAACAAGAATCAGAACGACACACTGAGCGTAAATATATATTGATTGCAATTGTTCCCGAATGAGTGAGCCTTCAATTGTCAATTGTAATATTAATGAACTCTGTGTAAACTTCTCAGCTGACCATTTATGACCCATTGTTCAACAGGCCGACCAGCCTGTTTAGCCCACAAGGGCACATTCCGATACCAATCCTTTGTGACAATAATTACTGTTTGTATGTTTTTCTGTTAATTAATTAGTGTAGTAAATAAATGATTTTAAGACAATTGATGTATGGATGATTTTAGTAAAGACTGGGTTCGTGCAGATTCAACAATTTACGACGTTTTGGAATGAGACTGGACTAGAGGTAAATACACCATTTAAACTTAGAAGATAATCGACCTATACTATAATAGAATATAATATTATAGTACAGGAAAGTTATATTAGGAAAATTATAGCTTTGTAATCTGAATATTCTCCGTGGTGCCCCGACCTCCTAGTTAATTACAATTAAACGATTAATCAGTTTAATCGCGTGATAATAATTACAGGGAGCTAATTGATAAACATATCTTCAGTGTAATGGTACCCCCAAAGACACGACACTACCTTACAGTACTATACTACTTTAAAGCACCATATTACCTTGCAGGACTATATACAATATTTAACCTGTTAGGGCTAGGGGGCAGTATTTACACCGCCGGATAAAAAACGTACCCGATTTAATCTGGTTACCACTCCTACCCAGTAACTAGAATATGCATATACTTATTACATATGGATAGAAAACACCCTACAGTTTCTAAAACTGTTTGAATGGTGTCTGTGAGTATAACAGAACTCATTTGGCAGGCAAAAAACTGAGAAGGTTTCATGCAGGAAGTGGCCTGTCTGACAAGGTGTCGTTCTTCTTGTCTCTGTTTATTGAAGAGTTAGGATCTTAGCTGTCCCGTGACACTTCCTACGGCTGCCATAGGGTCTCAGAAGGCGGTAAAAAGCTGAATCGTGGCTTTGCAGGCTCTGGCTGAAAAAAAGTAGCTCGTTTGGGTAGTGGCTGGTTACAGTACTGTGAGACTCAGGCTCGTGCCCGCGTCGACCGAAAGCTTTGTTTACTTTCCTCTGTTTAGCGAAATGGACATTCCCGGTCGGAATATTATCGCTTTTTTATGAGAAAAATGGCATAAAAATGGATTTTAAACAGCGGTTGACATGCTTCGAAGTACGGTAATGGAATATTTAGATTTTTTTTGTCACGAATTGCGCCATGCGCACGACCCTGATTTACCATTTCAGATAGTGTCTGGGATGCACGAACAAAACGCCGCTATTCGGATATAACGATGGATTATTTTGGACCAAACCAACATTTGTTATTGAAGTAGCAGTCCTGGGAGTGCATTCTGACGAAGACAACAAAAGGTATTCAAACTTTTATAATAGTAAACCTGATATTGGTGAGTGCTAAACTTGCCGGGTGTCTAAATAGCTAGCCCGTGATGGCTGGGCTATGTACTTAGAATATTGCAAAATGTGCTTTCACCAAAAAGCTATTTTAAAATCGGACATATCGAGTGCATAGAGGAGTTCTGTATCTATAATTCTTAAAATAATTGTTATGCTTTTTGTGAACGTTTATCGTGAGTAATTTAGTAAATTCACCGGAGGTTTGCGGGGGGTATGCTAGTTCTGAACGTCACATGCTAATGTAAAAAGCTGGTTTTTGATATAAATATGAACTTGATTGAACAAAACATGCATGTATTGTATAACATAATGTCCTAGGGTTGTCATCTGATGAAGATCATCAAAGGTTAGTGCTGCATTTAGCTGTCTTCTGGGTTTTTGTGACATTATATGCTAGCTTGAAAAATAGGTGTCTGATTATTTCTGGCTTGGTACTCTGCTGACATAATCTAATGTTTTGCTTTCGTTGTAAAGCCTTTTTGAAATCGGACAGTGTGGTTAGATTAACGAGAGTCTTGTCTTTAAATAGCTGTAATATAGTCATATATTTGAGAAATTGAAGTAATAGCATTTCAAACGTTTTGAAAATCGCGCCACAAGATTCAACTGGCTGTTACGTAGGTGGGACGAATTCGTCCCGCCTAGCCCAGAGAGGATAAACTATGCTACCTTTGTCACAGGCGTCAAAGTGAGTAGACCAAGGTGCAGCGTGGAATATGTTCATCTTGATGTTTAATGAAAGAATGAACACTTACAAATTAAACAAGAATGACAGCAGACAGTTCCGTCAGGTACTCACAACTAAACGGAAAACAACTACCCACAAAAAACAAAGGAAAAACAGGCTGCCTAAGTATGGCTTCCAATCAGAGACAACGATAGACACCTGCCTCTGATTGGAAACCATACCCGGCCAAAACATAGAACACAAAACATAGGTGGGTGGGCATTCTATCACACCCTTGCCTAGCTAAACAGAGAAAACACAGCTCTCCTAGGTCAGAGCGAGACAGTACCCCCCCCCCCCCCAAAGGTGCGGACTCCAGGCCACAAACCTGAACCTATTGGGGAGGGTCCGGGTGGGCATCTATAATTGGCGGCGGCTCTGTTTCGGGGTGTAGCCCCCACACCGCCTGCTGATCCCCCCGCTTCTGTGTCGCCGGAGGAACCAGACCATGGATCAGCGCCGGAGGCTCTGAACTGCCGACCGCCGCTGAAGACTCTGAACTGCCGACCGCCGCTGAAGACTCTGGGCTGCGGGCCGCCGCTGAAGACTCTGGGCTGCGGGCCGCCGCTGAAGACTCTGGGCTGCGGGCCGCCGCTGAAGACTCTGGGCTGCGGGCCGCCGCTGAAGACTCTGGGCTGCGGGCCGCCGCTGAAGACTCTGGGCTGCGGGCCGCCGCTGAAGACTCTGGGCTGCGGACCGTCGCTGAAGACTCGGGGCTGCGGACCGTCGCTGGGGGCTCCGGGCTGAGGAGCGTCGCTGGGGGCTCCGGGCTGAGGAGCGTCGCTGGGGGCTCCGGGCTGGGGAGCGTCGCTAGGGGCTCCGGGCTGGGGAGCGTCGCTGGGGGCTCCGGGCTGGGGAGAGTCGCTGGGGGCTCCGGGCCGGGGAGCGTCGCTGGGGGCTCCGGGCCGGGGAGAGTCGCTGGGGGCTCCGGGCCGGGGAGCGTCGCTGGGGGCTCCGGGCCGGGGAGCGTCGCTGGGGGCTCCGGGCCGGGGAGCGTCGCTGGGGGCTCCGGGCCGGGGAGCGTCGCTGGGGGCTCCGGGCCGGAGAGCGTCTCTGTGGGTTCCGGACCAGGGACCTTCGCTGCCGGCTCCGGGCCATGGATCATCACTACTGGTTCCGCGCTATGGATCATCACTGGAGGCTTCATGCCATGGATCATCCCTACAGGCTCCGGGCCATGGGTCATCACAACTGGTTCCGCGCCATGGATCATCACTGGAGGCTTTGTGCCATGGATCATCATGGAGGCTCCGGGCCATGGATTATCACTGGAGGCTTCATGCCATGGATCATCCCTACAGGCTCCGGGCCATGGGTCATCACAACTGGTTCCGCGCCATGGATTATCACTGGAGGCTTTGTGCCATGGATCATCATGGAGGCTCCGGGCCATGGATTATCACTGGAGGCTTCGTGCCATGGATCATCACTGGAGGCTTCGTGCCATGGATCATACCTATACTATACTACCTTACATGACTCTATACTATATATAGACTATAGTACTTTACAGGGCTTATAAACACTACTACATTACAGGTCTACACTACATTACAGGACTATATACACTGTGCACAATTATTAGGCAAGTGAGTATTCTGATCTTATCATTGTTTCTATTCACATTTTCGAACTCCAAACCATATAAACTTGAATGCTTATTGGATTTAATCATTTTCAGGTGATATGTATTTGTGTAATGAGGGAGGGTGTGGCGACAGTGAATAACACCTTATATCAAGGTGTGCATAATTATTAGGCAGCCTCATTATGTCACGGGCTGGCTCGAGGAACAACAGGAGAGGTAGAGTCAGGCGCAGGAGACAGAGAGAGTTCGTGACCACACTTCTTTATTTGAAGCACTGTACGTGGTCGACAAGGTATAGGGGCGCAGCCCTGAACGATTCTGCGGTGGTGTACACAAATAAAAGAAACCACTGGCAGAAGGAAAAAACTCAATACACGTTCTTTACGAACACACAACACCCGGACAAGCAACACAATCACGTACAACCACATACATCCTACGCTAACCTAAATAACCCCCCCTTACTAATGACTAACCCAAAACAGGTGCGTGCCTACCTAGACCTAACCAAACGAAAGTGAAACAAAAAGGGATCGATGGTAGCTAGTAGGCCGGCGACGACGACCGCCGAGCTCCGCCCGGCCGAGGAGGGGCGCCACCATCCGTCACTGTCGTGACAGTACTCCCCCCCTGACGCGCGGCTCCCGCAGCGCGCCGACGCCGGCCTCGAGGACGCCTCGGAGGGCGAGGCGCAGGGCGATCCGGATGGAGGCTGCGGAACTCCCGGATGAGCGCTGGGTCCAGTATGTCCTCCACCGGTACCCAGCACCTCTCCTCCGGGCCGTACCCCTCCCAGTCCACGAGGTACTGCAGGCCCCTCGCCCGGCGTCTGGAGTCCAAGATGGACCTGACTGTGTACGCCGGGGGCCCCCCGATGTCCAGGGGGGGTGGAGGGACCTCCCGTACCTCATTTTCCTGCAGCGGACCAGCTACCACCGGCCTGAGGAGAGACACATGAAACGAGGGGTTAATGCGATAATAAGAAGGAAGTTGTAATCTGTGACACACCTCGTTTATTCTCCTCAGGACTTTAAATGGCCCCACAAACCGCGGACCCAGCTTCCGGCAGGGCAGGCGGAGGGGCAGGTTCCGGGTCGAGAGCCAGACTCTCTCCCCTGGGGTGAACACGGGGGCCTCGCTGCGGTGCCGGTCAGCGCTCGCTTTTTGTCGTACCCTGGTTCGTTCCAGGGATTCCTGCACAGCGTTCCAGGTCTCCCTTGAGCGCTGGACCCATTCCTCCACCGCAGGGGCCTCCGTCTGGCTCTGATGCCATGGCCCCAGGACCGGCTGATAACCCAACACACATTGGAATGGTGATATGTTGGTGGAGGAGTGGCGCAAAGAGTTCTGAGCCATTTCGGCCCATGGCACGAACCTTGCCCACTCCCCTGGCCGGTCCTGGCAGTAGGACCGCAGGAACCTGCCCACCATCCTGGTTTACCCTTTCCACCTGCCCATTACTTTCGGGGTGAAACCCCGAGGTCAGACTGACCGAAACCCCCAGTCGCTCCATAAACGCCCGCCACACTCGGGACGTGAACTGGGGGCCTCGATCTGAGACGATATCCTCGGGCACCCCGTAGTGCCGGAAGACGTGGGTGAATAAGGCTTCCGCGGTCTGCAGGGCCGTAGGAAGACCGGGTAACGGAAGCAGACGGCAGGACTTAGAAAACCGGTCCACAACGACCAGGATCGTAGTGTTGCCCTGAGACGGCGGGAGATCGGTCAAGAAATCCACCGCCAGGTGGGACCATGGTCGTTGTGGAACCGGGAGGGGTTGTAATTTCCCTCTAGGCAGGTGCCTGGGAGCCTTACTCTGAGCGCACACCGAACAGGAGGAGACATAGTGCCTCACGTCCCTCACCAAGGTGGGCCACCAGTATCTCCCACTAAGACCACGCACTGTCCGCTCAACCCCTGGGTGACCCGAGGAGGGAAGCGTGTGAGCCCACCGAATCAGCCGATCGCGAACATCGAGCGGAACGTACTTACGACCCACTGGACACTGCGGAGGAGTAGGCTCCGTCCGTAACGCCCGCTCGATGTCCGCGTCCACCTCCCAGACCACCGGTGCCACCAGGCAGGAGGCTGGAAGTATGGGCGTGGGATCGGTGGACCGTTCCTCGGCATCATGGAGACGAAACAGTGCGTCGGCCTTAGTGTTCCGGGAACCTGGGATATACGAGATGTTAAACCGAAATCTCGTAAAGAACATCGCCCACCTGGCTTGACGCGGGTTCAGTCTCCTCGCCGCCCGGATGTACTCCAGATTGCGGTGGTCAGTCCAGATGAGAAAAGGGTGACGTGCCCCCTCAAGCCAATGTCTCCACACCTTCAGGGCTCTGACCACAGCCAACAGCTCCCTGTCCCCCACATCATAGTTACGCTCCGCCGGACTCAACTTCCTAGAGAAGAAGGCGCAGGGGCGGAGCTTTGGGGGGGCGCCCGAGCGCTGGGACAGCACGGCTCCTACCCCAGCCTCGGACGCATCCACCTCCACTATGAAGGGCAAAGAGGGGTCCGGGTGCGCCAGCACCGGAGCGTCGGTGAACAAAACCTTCAGACGACTAAAGGCCCTGTCCGCCTCCGCGGACCACTGCAACCGCACCGGGCCCCCCTTCAACAGTGAGGTAATGGGAGCCGCCACCTGACCAAAGCCCCGGATAAACCTCCGGTAGTAATTGGCAAATCCCAAAAACCGCTGCACCTCCTTCACCGTGGTGGGAGTCGGCCAATTACGCACGGCTGAAACGCGGTCACATTCCATCACTACCCCTGATGAGGAAATGCGATACCCCAAGAAAGAGACGGCTGGTTTGGAAAACTCACATTTCTCAGCCTTGACGTATAGGTCATGCTCCACCAGTCGCCCAAGCACTTTACGCACCAGAGACACATGCTCGGCGCGTGTAGTGGAGTAGACCAGAATGTCATCGATGTACACCACTACACCCTGACCGAGCAGGTCCCGGAGAATCTCGTCCACAAAGGATTGAAAGACTGCGGGAGCATTCTCTAACCCATACGGCATGACGAGGTACTCATAATGGCCAGATGTGGTACTAAATGCCGTTTTCCACTCGTCCCCTCCTCGGATACGCACCAGATTATATGCGCTCCTGAGATCCAATTTCGTGAAGAAGCGCACCCCGTGAAATGACTCCATCGCCGAGGCGATGAGAGGTAGTGGGTAACTGAAACCCACTGTGATGGCATTTAGACCTCTATAGTGAATGCACGGGCGCAGACCTCCCTCCTTCTTCTTCACGAAAAAGAAGCTCGAGGAGACGGGTGAGTGAGATGGCCGAATGTATCCCTGCCTCAAGGACTCAGTGACGTATGTCTCCATAGCCGCTGTTTCCTCCTGAGACAGGGGATAAACGTGATTACGAGGAAGGGCAGCGCCCACCTGGAGGTTTATCGCACAGTCTCCTCGTCGATGAGGTGGTAATTGGGTCGCCTTCGTTTTACTGAAGGCGATAGCCAAATCGGCATACTCTGAGGGAATGTGCACGGTGGATACTTGGTCTGGACTCTCCACCGTAGTCGCACCGATGGAAACTCCTATGCACCTGCCCGAGCACTCATTTGACCACCCCTTAAGAGCCCTCTGTCCCCACGAAATCTTAGGGTTGTGAGTGGCTAGCCAGGGAATCCCTAGAACCACTGGAAATGCTGGGGAATCGATGAGGAAAAGACTAATCCGCTCCTCATGACCCCCCCGCATTACCATGACCAGAGGCACAGTGACCTCCCTGACCAGCCCTGACCCTAGTGGTCGACTGTCTAGGGCGTGCACAGGGAAGGGTTGGTCCAACTGGACCAGGGGAATCCCTAACTTAGCCGCGACCCCACGGTCCATAAAACTCCCTGCTGCGCCTGAATCGACTAGCGCCTTAAACCGGGAGTGAGGGGAGAAACAAGGAAAGGACACTGACACATACATGTGACGGACAGGGGGCTCTGGGTGAGGCTGGTGCTGACTCACCTGAGGTGTCAAAGGAGCGCTCTGCCTGCCCTCTGGACTCCTAGGGGAGTCTCCCCAGCACCGGTCCACAGTGTGCCCTCTGCGACCACATGAGGTGCAGGAGCGACCTCCCCCTCCAGTCTTCCTGGCTGCTGCCCCCCCTATCTCCATAGGCGTGGGAGCAGGAGGGCTGGAGGGTGGAATGAGCAGGGCCCGGGTCGGACGTCCGCGGGCGGCCAGCAGATTGTCCAGTCGGATGGACAGATCCACCAGTTGGTCCAGTATGTGGGTCGTGTCCCGACAGGCTAATTCCCGGCGGACGTCCTCCCTCAAACTACAACGGTAGTGATCTATAAGGGCCCTCTCATTCCACCCTGCTCCCGCGGCCAGGGTCTGGAACTCGAGAGCGAAGTCCTGCGCGCTCCTCGTCTCCTGCCTCAGGTGAAACAGCCGCTCACCGGGAAACAGCCGCTCACGTCCGGGAGCACGCAGCAATGCTTCACCATCTTGGCACCGCCATGGACCGCGTTGTCCATGGCGCTGGGAGAGACTGCTGGGAGAGACAGGGAGTTCTTCCAGCACCTCCACCAGCACAACCGGGGTCTCCCCTGAGCGCCCCTTTTCCACCTGGTTCTAGTGGGATTCGTCTCTCCCTGCCCCAGGAGTACGACGGAGAGGCTGCGAACTGCCAGGGGTTCCTGCTTCAACTGGAGCTATACCTGGCCACCGTCCACCCGGCTACATCAGGCCGTGAGAGGGTGTCCGCCCTCGTCTCGTGCCTCACTGGGAAAGCCCTGGAGTGGGCCAACGCCGTGGAGAGAGAGAGATGCGGCGTTGGACCAGTTTGAGGAGTTCACCCGCCGTTTCAGGGCAGTCTTCGACCACCCGCCCGAGGGTAGAGTGGCGGGTGAGTGCCTCTTTCATCTGAGGCAGGACCCTGGCTGCCGGCGCGGGATGGAGCGACAGAGCCCTGACTGACCATTACCGCTGAAGTCTGCACAAGGACGTCTGTCAGGAGTTGGCCTGCAGAGACACCACCCTCACGTTCGGCCAGCTGGTGGCCGTGTCCATCCGGCTGGACAACCTGCTAGCTACCCGCGGACGTTCTGATCGGGGTACGGTGGTTCCATCCTCCCGCACCCCCTCACCGATACCCATGGAGCTGGGAGGGGCGGTGCGCAGGGAGACCGGAGAGGGTTCCCGCTCGTGCACCATCTGTGGTCGCAGAGGTCACTGCTGGTCGGTGCCAGGTTGGTTCCTCTGGGGATCGAGGCAGCAGGCAGGGTGAGTCACCCCAGGTGAGCCGGCACCATTCTCACCCAGAGCCCTCTGTTGCACATATGTTTGTGTTTGTCACTTTCCCTGAGTTTTCCCCGCATTCCCAGCATAAGGTGCTCGTTGATTCAGGCGCGGCTGGGAATGTTATTGTTAGAGCTTTAGCCCATAGTTTAGGGATCCCCATTGTTCCCGTGGATGTATCTTTCCCCGTTCATGCCTCAGATAGTCGACCATTAGGGTCAGGGATGATTAGGGAGGTCACCGCTCCTTTAGGCATGGTGACGCAGGGGGGTCATACGGAGAGAATTAGTCTCTTCCTTATTGACTCTCCTGCGTTTCCCGTGGTGCTGGGCCTACCCTGGTTAGCTTGTCATAACCCCACTGTTTCTTGGCCACAGAGGGCTCTCACAGGGTGGTTGTGAGAGTGCTCAGGTAGGTGTGTAGGGGTTTCCGTTGGTGCTACTACGGTGGAAAGTCCAGACCAGGTCTCCACCGTGTGCATTCCCCCTGAATATGCCGATTTGGCTCTCGCCTTCTCCAAAAAGAAGGCGATTCAATTACCAACTCATCGACGGGGCGATTGTGCAATAGATCTCCTGGTAGACGCTGCACTCCCCAGCAGTCACGTGTATCCCCTCTCACAGGCGGAGACGGAGGCTATGGAAACATATGTCTCTGAATCCCTGCGTCAGGAGTACATTTGGTCCTCCACTTCACCCCTCCAATTTTTTTTGTGAAGAAGGAGGGAGGTCTGCGCCCGTGTATTGACTATCGGGGTCTGAATCAGATCACTGTGAGGTATAGTTACCCGCTACCGCTCATAGCCACAGCGATAGAGTCAATGCACGGGGCGCGCTTCTTCACCAAACAAGATCTCAGGAGTGCTTACAATCTGGTGCGTATCAGAGAGGGAGATGAGTGGAAGACGACTTTCAGTACCACCTCTGGGCACTATGAGTACCTCGTCATGCCGTACGGGTTGATGAATGCGCCATCAGTCTTCCAAGCATTTGTAGACGAGATTTACAGGGACCTGCATGGGCAGGGTGTAGTGGTGTATATTGATGACATTTTGATATACTCCGCTACATGCGCCGAGCATGTGTCCCTGGTGCGCAGAGTGCTTGGTCGCCTGTTGGAGCATGACCTGTACGTCAAGGCTGAGAAATGCTCTTCTTTCAACAGTCCGTCTCCTTCCTAGGGTATCGCATTTCCACCTCAGGGGTGGAGATGGAGAGTGACCGCATTGCAGCCATGCGTAATTGGCCGACTCCCACCATGTTAAAGGAGGTGCAGCGGTTCTTAGGGTTTGCCAACTACTACCGGAGGTTTATCCGGGGTTTTGGTCAGGTAGCGGCTCCCATTACCTCACTGCTGAAGGGGGGCCCGGTGCGCTTGCAGTGGACAGCTGAGGCGGACAGGGCTTTTAGTCACCTGAGGGCTCTGTTTACTTCGGCTCCCGTGCTGGCCCATCCGGATCACTCTTTGGCATTCATAGTGGAGTTGGACGCATCCGAGGCTGGGATAGGAGCTGTGCTCTCTCAGCGTTCTGGTATGCCACCGAAGCTCCGCCCCTGTGCCTTCTTCTCGAAGAAGCTCAGCCCGGCGGAGCGAAACTATGACGTGGGGGACCGGGAATTGTTGGCTGTCGTCAAGGCCTTTCAGGTGTGGAGACATTGGCTTGAGGGGGCTAGACACCCTTTTCTCATCTGGACTGACCACCGCAATCTGGAGTACATCCAGGCAGCGAGGAGACTGAATCCTCGCCAGGCAAGGTGGGCCATGTTTTTCACCCGTTTTGTGTTTACCCTTTCTTACAGACCAGGCTTCCAGAATGCGAAGGCAGACGCATTGTCCCGGCTGTATGACACAGAGGAGTGGCCCATGGATCCCACTCCCATACTCCCCGCCACCTGCCTGGTGGCGCCAGTAGTGTGGGAGCTGGACACGGACATTGAGCAGGCGTTGCATGCAGAGCCCGCTCCCGTCCAGTGTCCCGCTGGGCATCTGTACGTTCCGTCTGCTGTCCGTGACCAGTTGATCTATTGGGCCCACACGTCACCCTCCTCTGGTCATCCTGGGATCGGTCGTACAGTGCGCTGTTTGAGCGGGAGGTACTGGTGGCCTCCCGCTCGGTGTGCACCCAGTGTAAGGCTCCTAGGCACCTGCCCAGAGGTAAGCTACACCCCTTACCCATTCCACAGCGGCCTTGGTCGCACCTGTCGGTGGATTTTCTTACTGATCTTCCACTCTCACAGGGTAACACCGCGATCCTGGTCGTTGTGGATCGTTTCTCTAAGTCCTGTCGTCTCCTCCCTCTGCCCGGTCTCCCTACGGCCCTACGGACTGTGGAGGCCTTGTTTACACATGTTTTCTGGCACTACGGGGTGCCTGAGGATATAGTGTCTGATCGGGGTCCCCAGTTCACGTCTAGGGTCTGGAAGGCGTTCATGGAACGTCTGGGGGTCTCGATCAGCCTTACTTCAGGGTTTCACCCCGAGAGTAATGGGCAGGTGGAGAGAGTTAACCAGGATGTGGGCAGGTTTCTGCGGTCCTATTGCCAGGACCGGCCGGGGGAGTGGGCGGAGTTCGTGCCCTGGGCCCAGATGGCACAGAACTCGCTCCGCCACTCCTCCACTAACATCTCTCCCTTCCAGCTGGGGTATCAGCCGGTTCTGGCGCCTTGGCATCAGGGTCAGACCGAGGTTCCTGTGGTGGACGACTGGTTCAGGCGTGCAGAGGAGACATGGGAAGCCATCCGTGTCCACCTTCAGCAGACTGTGACGCGCCAGAAGGTTAATGCAGATCGCCACCGCAGTGAGACCCCGATGTTCGCACCGGGGGAACCGGGTCTGGCTCTCGACCCGAAACCTGCCCCTCTGCCTGCCCTGCCGGAAGCTGGGTCCGCGGTTTGTGGGGCCATTTAAAGTCCTGAGGTGAGTGAACGAGGTTTGTAATAGGTTACAGCTTCCACCCGATTACAATATTAACCCTTCGTTCCATGTGTCTCTCCTCAGGCCGGTGGTGGCTGGCTCGCTCCAGGAGTCTGAGGTGCGGGAGGTTCCTCTGCCCCCTCTGGACATCGGGGAGGCCCCGGCGTACTCCGTTCACTCCATACTGGATTCGAGGCGCCGGGCAAGGGGCCTTCAGTATCTCGTGGAGTGGGAGGGGTACGGTCCGAAGGAGAGGTGCTGGGTTCCGGTCGAGGACGTGTTGGACCCATCTATGCTGCAGGAGTTCCACCGTCTCCGTCTGGATGTTCCTGCGCCTCTCCTTCCGGGTCGTCCCCGAGGCCGGTGTTGACGCGCTGCTGGAGCCGCACGTCACGACTTCCGCCGAAGTTGGTCCCTCTCCTTGTTCGGGCGGCATACGGCGGTCGAAGTCACCGACCTTCTAGCCATCGCTGATCCTCTTTTCTTTTTCCTTTGGTTTTGTCTTGTCTTGTCTTGTATCACACCTGGTTCCAATCCCATTCATTACATGTTGTGTATTTAACCCTCTGTTCCCCCTCATTGTCCTTGTCAGTGATTGTTTGTTTGTAAGCATTGTGCAAGATATGTTCTGGTGTGTGACGGGTTTTGTACCCACTTGTATTATTTTGTATATTTTGGTTTTCGGAGTCTGAGCACTTATTAAACTGCTCCGTTTATACCAAGTTCGATCTCCTGTGCCTGACTTCCCTGCCACCAGCACGCACCCTTACAACTTGAAACGTCTGATTCCAACTCACACCCTCAAACACCTAGATCCCCTGAACGCAGCTCACTCTCCAGATCCCAATCACTTGAATTCTAATCACCTGTTCACATTTCTGTAGGTCATTATCACACACTATTTAGTTCAGTTCTTTGCACCCCATCACTGTGAGATATTGTTTGTTTTATGACACTTCTTTCGGATCGCTGGTTTTCCCGTGATTTACTCTTCCCGTGTATGATAGTTTTTGCCTGTCTCACTAATGACGCCTTTTGCCTATTCCCTGCCTGTACTTTAGCCTATCGGATTTCCTGTTACCTATCTATTGCTTGATCTCCTGGACTAAGTTACTAGCTTTTCCCTGCCTGTACTGTTGCCCTTTTGGACCCCCTGTGTACGACCTTCTGCCTGCCCCTGGACCCAGCTACCTGCCTCCTCCTGAGGTCCTTTGCAATAAACACCTGCTGCGCTTGAAACCAGCTCTCTGTCTCCCCTCATGTTCATTACAGAATATCTCACCAAAAATGACAGATGGATTCAGCGTAGCTGCCGCTACGTCTGGCCCGACAGGAGGAACGAGTTGATGAACTCTGCAACCTCCTTCGCCAGTCCATTCCTACTTCACCGATATCAGGTGCTACAGCCTCCTCTCGTTCAACTCCCCCCATATTCATGCCTAATCAATATGATGGCTCCCAAAGGAAATGTCAAGGATTTCTCATGCAGTGTAACCTGTACATTGACCATCATCCCGCTGACTTAACCTCTGACAAAGACAGGGTGGACTTCGTTATCTCCCTACTGTGATGGATGAATCAGAATTAGTTGGGTAACATAGATAATTAAGATGTTTTATTAGTATAATATGCTTATGTGAGATACTTGTCATTAGAAAGTGTCCTTTGGACTCTGGTGTCTTTCAGATGCACGTTTCCCTTAGCTGGGGCTCAGTCACCTGGGGCCCAGAGAGGGGGGAGGTCAGACTTGTCTTTTACATGTCTCTGTTGCTATGCAGAATATCAGCAAGAGAGGAGGACAGAATGAAACTGTCTTCATATGTGAATATGTCTTTACCGATTCTTAAACCATGTGAAGGGATGGTGTGATTAATGGGGAACCAATTATTTGTCTCCACAATGTCTGTGCGCAGGTCACTCCCCTCAGTGAGCTTGTCCAGGAGTAGGGTCAAGAGGGGGTTTTCTTGAGATGGGAGTATCTAGAGTTGACAATTGATATATGCCATTGGATGAAATGGTGTTTTGTTCTATGAAGTACCAGGGATGAGATTAGAACCTCGTCATTAGGGACCAAACTGAACGATAATTTATAGCGAATGCTATCTGGCTGTAGATACTCCTCTCTAAAGTAAACAATCTTTCTTTGTGAACCGTTCCTAAATGTCTGTGGTTTGTCATGTCAAAGGGGGGTGGATATTTGCTATAAAATATCTCAGTAGCCATTGAACCTTCCTGGTTCATTCAAGAGAGTGCATTATTAAAGGTCAAGTGCTTTTGCAAAAGTATCTTAAGTATTAAAGATGTAGTTTAACTCAGACCGGTGTGTTTGTAACTCTCCTCATTTGGTAATGCAGCAATTAGCCACCACACTACTCACAGGCAAAGTTCTGATCTGTCCTCTGAATCACGTTTTCACACCCTCTTCAAGGAGGTGTTCGACCATTCAGTTTTAGGTCGTCACACCGGTGACCTGTTATGTGAGCTGCGACAGGGCCGTCGCTCCACCACTGAGTATGCCCTTGAGTTCCGTACCATGGCTGCCGGCAGTGGATCGATTGAACCAGCTCTCCTTACAGTCTACTGGAGGGGTCTTAACTTCACTAGGGTAGGGAGCAGCATTCAGAATTTTGGATGAAAAGCGTGCCCAAATTAAACTGCCTGCTACTCAGGGCCAGAAGCTAGGATATGCATGTAATTGGTAGATTTGGATAGAAAACACTCTAAAGTTTACAAACTCTAAAGTTTACAAACTCTAAAGTTTACCGTGGGTGCTAGCGTCCCACCTGCCCAAGAGAGGTTAAATCTATGTATAACACTTGTATGTTTTCTGAATTTTTATAATGAATATTTCTGTTTTTGAATTTGGCGCTCTGCAATTTCACTGGATGTTGGCCAGGTGGGACGCTAGCGTCCCAGGTTGGCCAGGTGGGACGTACACTAGTGAGGTTAATCGGGAGTTACAGACCGAACTGGCCTGCAGAGGAGATTTAACGGACCTAAACCAATACATCCGGATGTCCATATCCATTAGCAACCTACTGGTGGACTGCAGACCTATTCAGTTGCCCATGGCCTGTGAGTCTTCCACGCCCGTCTCTCGTCCACCACGGTCTAATAGCCCCGAACACATGCAACTCGGCCGCACCCCTCTTTCACGCCTGCTGAGAGACTCCGGAGGTTACGTGAAACCCTGTTCCTATATTGTGGAGAGAGTAACCGCCTACTCAATAGCTGTCTGATTCCCCCCCCCCACCACCCATGAAGGGGTGACCACAACCCGTCCACTTCCGCCCGGGTAAGCACCTCTACGTTTTTGAACATTACCTAAAGGCAGTTTGGGATCCCGGCTCTTCTTTCTGCTAATGGGGTCACTCAGTTTGTGGAGGGACTAGTGGACTCGGGGGGCTGCAGGAAATTTTGACAAACAATTGGCACAACAGTTAACAGCTTTCTCTCCAGAACCCAATCCCCTGAATTATAATCACCTGTTCACACACCTGTAGGTCATTATCACACACTATTTAGTTCAGTTCTTTGCACCCCATCACTGTCTTTGTTTTTCCTGTAATTTACTCCTCCCGTATATGATAGATTTTGCCTGCCTCACTAACGACACCTTTTACCTATTCCCTGCCTGAATTTTAGCCTATCGGATTTCCTGTTACCTACCTATTGCCTGATCTCCTGGACTACGTTACTAGCCTGTACACTACTAGCCTGTACTGTTGCCCTTTTGGACCCCCTGTGTATGACCTTCTGCCTGCCTCCTGGACCCAGCTACCTGCGTCCTCCTGTGGTCCTTTACAATAAACACATGCTGCGCTCTGCGCTTGAAACCTGCTCTCTGTCTCCCCTCGTGTTCAATAGAATACTATACTACCAAACAGCTCAATATATAAACTATACTACCTTACAGGACTATATAATATATATATATATATAGACTATAGTACCTTACAGGACAATATACTACATATAAACCATGCTACCTTTCCTTGACTATATACTACACATAGACTATAGTACCTTACAAGACTATACTGTTTTACAGGACTATATACTATATATAGACTATACCACCTGTACAAGACTATACAGTTGAAGTCGGAAGTTTACATACACTTAGGTTGGAGTCATTAAAACTCATTTTTCAACCACCACAAATTTCTTGTTAACAAACTAGAGTTTTGACAAGTCGGTTAGGACATCTACTTTGTGCATGACACAAGTAATTTTCCAACAATTGTTTACAGATTATTTCACTTCACTTATAATTCACTGTATCACAATTCCAGTGGGTCAGAAGTATACATACACTAAGTTGACTGTGCCTTTAAACAGCTTGGAAAATTCCATAAAATGATGTCATGACCTTAGAAGCTTCTGATAGGCTAATTGACATAATTTGAGTGAATTGGAGGTGTACCTGTGGATGTATTTCAAGGCCTACCTTCAAACTCAGTGCCTCTTTGCTTGACATCATGGGAAAATCAAAAGAAATCAGCCAAGACCTCAGAAAAAAATTGTAGATCTCCACAAGTCTGGTTCATCCTTGGGAGCAAGAACACCATGGGACCACGCAGCCGTCATACCGCTCAGGAAGGAGACGTGTTCTGTCTCCTAAAGATGAACGTACTTTGGTGCATTCACGCCCTGACCTGAGAGAGCCTTTTTATGTCTCTTTTTAGGTTTGGTCAGGGTGTGATTTGGGTGGGCATTCTATGTCCGTGTTTCTAAGTTTAGGATTTCTTTGTTTCGGCCGGGTATGACTCAATCAGGAACAGCTGTATATCGTTGTTGCTGATTGGGAGTCATACTTAGGCAGCATGTTTTTCCTTTGGGTTTTGTGGGTAGATGTTTTCTGTATAGCTACTTTGCCTTATGAAACTGTGTAGTCGTTGTTTTTGTTTATTTTGTAAGTGTTCACTTTTCTCAATATTAAAAAAGATGAGCATTCATATTCCCGCTGCGTTTTGGTCCTGTGTTCACGACGACCGTTACAGGTGCGAGAAGTGCAATTCAATCCCAGAACAACAGCAAAGGACCTTGGTATTGGAGTGGCCATCACAAAGCCCTGACCTCAATCCCATAGAAATTTTGTGGGCAGAACTGAAAAAGCGTGTTCGAGCAAGGAGGCCTATAAACCTGACTGTTACACCAGCTCTGTCAGGAGGAATGGGCCAAAATTCACCCAATTTATTGTGGGAAGCTTGTGGAAGGCTACCCGAAACGTTTGACCCAAGTTAAACAATTTAAAGGCAATGCTACCAAAAACTAATTCAGTGTATGTAAACTTCTGACCCACTGGGACTGTGATGAAAGAAATAAAAGCTGAAATAAATCATTCTCTCTACTATTATTCTGACATTTCACATTCTTAAAATAAAGTGGTGATCCTAACTGACCCAAAACAGGGAATTCTTACTTGGATTAAATGTCTGGAATTGTGAAAAACTGAGTTTAAATGTATTTCGCTAAGGTGAATGTAAACTTCCGACTTCAACTGTAGTCATGTAAGGTAGTATAGCCCTGTAAGGTAGTATAGTCTATATATAGTATATGGTCCTGTAAGGTAGTATAGTCTATATATAGTATATATTCCTGTACGGTAGTATAGTCTTGTAAGGTAGTATAAAAATGACTTGTGTCATGCACAAGGTAGATGTCCTAACCGACTTGCCAAAACTAGTGGTTGAAAAATGAGTTTTAATGACTCCAACATAAGTGTATGTAAACTTCCGACATCAACTAGATGCACTATATATATATATATATACTATTCCACCTTACAGTACTATATACTACATATAGGGGCGGCAGCGTTGCCTAGTGGTTAGAGCGTTGGACTAGTAACCGAAAGGTTACAAGTTCAAATCCCCGAGCTGACAAGGTACAAATCTGTCGTTCTGCCCCTGAACAAGGCAGTTCACTGTTCCTCCGTCATTGAAAATAAGAATTTGTTCTTAACTGACTTGCCTAGTTAAAAAAAGGTAAAATAAATATATACTATACTACCTTACAGGACCATATACTACCTTACAGGACTATACTACTTTACATGATTATATACTGTATATATACACTATCTTACATGACTATACTACCTTGCAGGACTATACAGTGGGGGAAAAAAGTATTTGATCCCCTGCTGATTTTGTACGTTTACCCACTTTCAAAGAAATGATCAGTCTATAATTTTAATAGTAGGTTTATTTGAACAGTGAGAGACAGAATAACAACCAAAAAATCCAGAAAAAAACGCATGTCAAAAATGTTATAAAATCACAGGAAAAACTAAAAAAATGCAAATCAATTTATAACATTGTTGACATGCGTTTTTCTGGATATTTTTGTTGTTATTCTGTCACTGTTCAAATAAACCTACCATTAAAATTATAGACTGATCCTTTCTTTGTCAGTGGGCAAACGTACAAAATCAGCAGGGGATCAAATACTTTTTTCCCCCACTGTAGACTATACTGCCTTACAGGACTACATACTAGATATAGACTACACTACCCAACAGGACTATATACTAAATATAGATTATGCTACCTTACAGGACTATACCACCTTACAATACTATATACTGCATATAGATTATACTTCCTCACAGGACTGTACAGACATACAGGACTATGTACTTTTACATGACTACAGGACTTTACTACCTTACATTACTATATACTATATATAAAATATACTACCTTACAGGTCTATTCTGCCTTACAGGACAATATACTATATAGACAAAATTACCTTACAAGACTATACTACCTTATAGGACTATATACTATATAAAGGCTATAATATCTTACAGTACTATACTATATATATACACAATATTAACTTACATGACTATATTACCTTGCAAGACTATACTGACTTAAGGGACTGTATACTACATATATAGATTATACTACCTCACAGGACTATACTACCTTATAGGACTATATACTATGTAAAGGCTATAATATCTTACAGTACTATATACAGACTACACTACCTCACAGGACTATATACTATATAAAGGCTATACTACCTTACAGGACTATAGACTATGCTACCTTACAGGACTGTACTACCTTACAGGAATAAACTAACTTACAGGACTATATACATGTACACTATACTATACAGGACTATACTACCTTACAGGAATATATATTATATATACACTATACTACCTTACAGGACTATATTACTCTATATAGACTTACTACCTTACAGGACTACACATAGACTATGCTACCTTACAGGACATAAATACCTTACAGGACTATACTACCTTACAAGACTATGTACTATATATACACACTATGCTACCTTACAGGACTATATACTATATATAGACTATACTACCTTACAGGACTACACATAGTCTATACCTCCTCACAGGATTTACTACCTTACAGGACTATATGTAGACTATGCTACCTTAAAGCACTGTACAACATTACAGGACTATACTACCTTACAGGACTAAAGACTACGTATAGACTATACTACCGTACAGGAACATATACGATATATAGACTATACTACCTTACAGGGCTATATACTATACATCGACTATACTATCTTATAGGACTATACTACCTTACATGACTATAGTACCTTACATGACTATATGCTATATATAGACCATGCTACCTTATAGGACTATATATAGACTATCCTACCTTACAGGACTGTATTACCTTCCAAGACTATACTGTCTTACAGGACTTATTACTATATATAGACAGTACAGTCCTGTGAGGTAGTACAATCTTACATGACTATATACTATATTTAAACTATACTACCTTACAAGACTATATATAGACTATATTACAGGATGATTCAACCTTACATGACTATATACTACAGATAGTATAGTCTATCTTACTCAACTTTATTTACAACCTTACATGACTATATGCTACATATAGACTATACTGTCTTACAGGACTATATTACCTTAAAAGACTATATACAATATATAAACTTTGCTACCTTACAGGACTATACTACTTTACATGACTATATTACCTTTCAGGACTATACTTCCTTTAATGACTATATACTATATATAGACTATGCTACCTTATAGGACTATATATAGACTATACAACCTTTCAGGACTATATTACCTTACAAGAATATGCTGTCTTACAGGACTTTATACTACATATAGACTGTACTACCTTAAATGACTATATACTATATATAAACTATACTACCTTACTGCACTATACTACCATACATGACTATATACAATCTATAGACTATACTACCTTACAGGACTATATATAGACTATAGTACCTTACATGACTACATATAGTCTATACTACATATACTACATATAGACTATACTACCTTACAGGACTATATATACTATATAAAGGCTATATTGTCTTACAGGACTATATATAGACTACACTACCTTACAGAACTATACTTCCTTACAGGACTTCACATAGACTATACTTCCTTACAGGACTATATGTAGACTATGCTACCTTACAGGACCATACTACCTTACAGAACTATACTAATTTACAGGACTATATACTGTGTATAGACTATATTACCATACAGGAACATAGACTATATATAGAGACTACACTACCTTACAGGACTATACTACCTTACAGGACTATATGCAGACTATGCTACCTTACAGGACTATACTAACTTACAGTACTATATATAGACTATACTACCTAACATGACTATATACTACATATATACTATACTACCTAACAGGACTACACATAGACTATGCTACCTTACAGGACTATATATAGACTATACTACCTTACAGGACTATATATAGACTATACTACCTTACATGACTATATACTATATATACACACACTATACTACCTTACAGGAATATATACTATATATAGACTATTCTACCTTACATGACTATATACATATACACACTATACTACCTTACAGGAATATATACTATATATAGACTATTCTACCTTGCGTGACTATATACTTTATATAGACAATACTACCTTACAGGACTACACATAGTCTATACCTCCTTACAGGACTATAAAACCTTACAGGACTATCTGTAGACTATGCTACCTTACTGGACTGTACTACCTTACAGGACTATACTACCTTACAGGACTAAATACTATGTATAGACTATACTACCGTACAGGAATATATACGATATATAGACTATACTACCTTCCAGGACTATACATAGACTCTACTACCTTACATGAGTTTACTACCTTACAGGAATATATACTGTATATAGACTCTACTATCTTACATGACTATACACTATATATGGACAATGCTACCTTATAGGACTATTTATAGACTATACTACCTTTCAGGAATATAGACTATATATAGACTATACTACCTTGCAGGACTACACATAGACTATACTTCCTTCCAGGACAACACTTCCTTATAGGACTATGAACTATACAGTCCCCTTGGAAAGTATTCAGATCCCTTGACTTAAATATATCAAAATCCTCAGCAATCTACACACAAAACCCCATAATGACAAATCAAAAACAGGTTTTTAGAAATGTTTGGAAATTCATCAAAAATAAAAACAGATACCTAATTTACATAAGTATTCATACCCTTTGGTCTGAGACTCGAAATTGAGCTCAGGTGCATCCTGTTTCCATTGATCATCCTTGAGATGGTTCTACAACTTGATTGGAGTCCACCTGTGGTAAATTCAATTGATTGGACATTATTTGGAAAGAATCACACCTACAGTGGCTTGCGAAAGTATTCACCCCCTTGGCATTTTTCCTATTTTGTTGCCTTACAACCTGGAATTAAAATGGATTTGTATCATTTGATTTACACAACATGCCTACCACTTTCAAGACGCAAAATATTTTTTATTGTGAAACAAATAAGAAATAAGACAAAAAAACTGAAACTTGAGCGTGCATAACTATTCATCCCCCAAAGTCAATACTTTGTAGAGCCACCTTTTGCATCAATTACAGCTGCAAGTCTCTTGGGGTATGTCTCTATAAGCTTGGCACATTTTGCCACTGGGATTTTTTCCCATTCTTCAAGGCAAAACTGCTCCAGCTCCTTCAAGTTGGATGGGTTCCACTGGTGTACAGCAATCTTTAAGTCATACCACAGATTCTCAACTGGATTGAGGTCTGGGCTTTGACAAGGCCATTCCAAGACATTTAAATGTTTCCCCTTAAACCACTCAAGTGTTGCTTTAGCAGTATGCTTAGGGTCATTGTCCTGCTGGAAGGTGAACCTCCGTCCCAGTCTCAAATCTCTGGAAGACTGAAACAGGTTTCCCTCAAGAAGTTCCCTGTATTTAGCCATCCATTATTCCTTCAATTCTGACCAGTTTCCCAGTCCCTGCCGATGAAAAACATCCCCACAGCATGATGCTGCCACCACCATGCTTCACTGTGGGGATGACGTTCTCGGGGTGATGCGAGGTGTTGGGATTGCGCCAGACATAGCGTTTTCCTTGATGGCCAAAAAGCTCAATTTTAGTCTCATCTGACCAGAGTACCTTCTTCCATATGTTTTGGGAGTCTCCCACATGCCTTTTGGCGAACACCAAACGTGTTTGTTTGTTTTTTTCTTTAAGCAATGGCTTTTTTCTGGCCACTCTTCCGTAAAGCCCAGCTCTGTGGAGTGTACGGCTTAAAGTGGTCTTATGGACAAATACTACAATTGCCGCTGTGGATCTTTGCAGCTCCTTCAGGGTTATTACATTACATTACATTTAAGTCATTTAGCAGATGCTCTAATCCAGAGCGACTTACAAATTGGTGCATTCACCTTATGATATCCAGTGGAACAACCACTTTACAATAGTGCATCTAAATATTTTAAGGGGGGGGGGGGGTTAGAAGGATTACTTTATCCTATCCTAGGTATTCCTTAAAGAGGTGGGGTTTCAGGTGTCTCCGGAAGGTGGTGATTGACTCCGCTGTCCTGGCGTCGTGAGGGAGCTTGTTCCACCATTGGGGTGCCAGAGCAGCAAACAGTTTTGACTGGGCTGAGCGGGAACTGTGCTTCCTCAGAGGTAGGGGGGCCAGCAGGCCAGAGGTGGATGAACGCAGTGCCCTTGTTTGGGTGTAGGGCCTGATCAGAGCCTGAAGGTACGGAGGTGCCGTTCCCTTCACAGCTCCGTAGGCAATCACCATGGTCTTGTAGCGGATGCGAGCTTCAACTGGAAGCCAGTGGAGAGAGCGGAGGAGCGGGGTGACGTGAGAGAACTTGGGAAGGTTGAACACCAGACGGGCTGCGGCGTTCTGGATGAGTTGTAGGGGTTTAATGGCACAGGCAGGGAGCCCAGCCAACAGCGAGTTGCAGTAATCCAGACGGGAGATGACAAGTGCCTGGATTAGGACCTGCGCCGCTTCCTGTGTGAGGCAGGGTCGTACTCTGCGAATGTTGTAGAGCATGAACCTACAGGATCGGGTCACCGCCTTGATGTTAGTGGAGAACGACAGGGTGTTGTCCAGGATCACGCCAAGGTTCTTAGCACTCTGGGAGGAGGACACAAGGGAGTTGTCAACCGTGATGGCGAGATCATGGAACGGGCAGTCCTTCCCCGGGAGGAAGAGCAGCTCCGTCTTGCCGAGGTTCAGCTTGAGGTGGTGATCCGTCATCCACACTGATCCACACTGGTTATCTTTGGTCTCTTTGTTGCCTCGCTGATTAATGCCCTCCTTGCCTGGTCCATGAGTTTTGGTGGGCGGCCCTCTCTTGGGAGATTTGTTGTGGTGCCATATTATTTCCATTTTTTAATAATGGATTTAATGGTGCACCGTGGTATGTTCAAAAATTGTGGTATGTTAATAAAAAATTTAACCCAACCCTGATCTGTATTTCTCCACAACTTTGTCCCTGACCTGTTTGGAGAGCTCCTTGGTCTTCATTGTGCCGCTTGCTTGGTGGTGCCCCTTGTGGTGTTGAAGACTCTGGGGCCTTTCAGAACAGATGTATATATACTGAGTTCATGTGACAAATAAAGTCCACCTGGTAATTGGTTGCACCAGATCTTATTTAGGGGCTTCATAGCAAAGGGAGGGAATATATATGGATGCACCTTTTTTCCGTTTATTTATAAAATAAAAAAATGTAAACAATACATTTTTTGAATTTCACTTCACCAATTTGGACTATTTTGTGTATATATATTTTGTATAAATCCAAATAAAAATCTATTCAAATTACAGGTTGTAAAGCAACAAAATAGGAAAAATGCCAAGGGGGATGAATACTTTTGCATGGCACTGTATCTATATAAGGTCAGTTGACAGAGCATGTCAAAGCAAAAACCAAGCCATGGTGTTGAAGGAATTGTCTGTAGAGGTCCGAGACAGGATTGTGTCAAGGCACAGATCTGAGGATGCTTCCTCAGATCTGTGCCTTGACACCAAGATTCTCTGGTCTGATGAAACCAAGATTGAACTCTTTGGCCTGAATGCCAAGTGTCACGTGTGGAGGAAACCTGGCACCGTCCATACGGTGAAGCATGGTGGTGGCAGACTCATGCTGTCGGGATGTTTTACAGCGGCAGGGATTGGGAGACTAGCCAGGATTGAGGCGAAGATGAACGGAGCAAAATACAGAGAGATCCTTGATGAAAACCTGCTCCAGAGCGCTCAGGAACTCAGACTGTGGCGAAGGTTCACCTTCCACAGGACAACGACCCAAAGCACACAGCCAAGACAACGCAGGAGTGGCTTCGGACCAAGTCTTTGAATGTCCTTGAGTGGCCCAGCCAGAGCCCAGACTTGAATCTGATCGAACATCTCTGGAGAGACCTGAAAATAATTGTGCAGCAATGCTCCCCATCCAACCTGACAAAGCTTGAGAGGATCTGCAGACAAGAATGGGAGAAACTCCCCAAATACAGGTGTGCCAAGCTTGTAGCGTCATAGCCAAGAAGACTTGAGCCTGTAATCGCTGCCAATGTTGCTTCAACTGAATATTGGGTTTAAATACACTGCTCAAAAAAATAAAGGGAACACTTAAACAACACAATGTAACTCCAAGTCAATCACACTTCTGTGAAATCAAACTGTCCATTTAGGAAGCAACACTGATTGACAATAAATGTTGTTGTGCAAATGGAATAGACAACAGGTGGAAATTATAGGCAATTAGCAAGACACCCCCAATAAAGGACATTTTTACATTTTACATTTTAGTCATTTAGCAGACGCTCTTATCCAGAGCGACTTACAAATTGGTGCATTCACCTATAATATCCAGTGGAACAACCACTTTACAATAGTGCATCTAAATCTTTTAAGGGGGGGGGGGTTAGAAGGATTACTTTATCCTATCCCAGGTATTCCTTGAAGAGGTGGGGTTTCAGGTGTCTCCGGAAGGTGGTGATTGACTCCGCTGTCCTGGCGTCGTGAGGGAGCTTGTTCCACCATTGGGGTGCCAGAGCAGCGAACAGTTTTGACTGGGCTGAGCGGGAACTGTGCTTCCTCAGAGGTAGGGAGGCGAGCAGGCCAGAGGTGGATGAACGGAGTGCCCTTGTTTGGGTGTAGGGCCTGATCAGAGCCTGAAGGTACGGAGGTGCCGTTCCCCTCACAGCTCCGTAGGCAAGCACCATGGTCTTGTAGCGGATGCGAGCTTCGACTGGAAGCCAGTGGAGAGAGCGGAGGAGCGGGGTGACGTGAGAGAACTTGGGAAGGTTGAACACCAGACGGGCTGCGGCGTTCTGGATGAGTTGTAGGGGTTTAATGGCACAGGCAGGGAGCCCAGCCAACAGCGAGTTGCAATAATCCAGACGGGAGATGACAAGTGCCTGGATTAGGACCTGCGCCGCTTCCTGTGTGAGGCAGGGTCGTACTCTGCGAATGTTGTAGAGCATGAACCTACAGGATCGGGTCACCGCCTTGATGTTGGTGGAGAACGACAGGGTGTTGTCCAGGGTCACGCCAAGGCTCTTAGCACTCTGGGAGGAGGACACAAGGGAGTTGTCAACCGTGATGGCGAGATCATGGAACGGGCAGTCCTTCCCCGGGAGGAAGAGCAGCTCCGTCTTGCCGAGGTTCAGCTTGAGGTGGTGATCCGTCATCCACACTGATATGTCTGCCAGACATGCAGAGATGCGATTCGCCACCTGGTTGTCAGAAGGGGGAAAGGAGAAGATTAATTGTGTGTCATCTGCATAGCAATGATATGAGAGACCATGTGAGGATATGACAGAGCCAAGTGACTTGGTGTATAGCGAGAATAGGAGTGGGCCAAGAACAGAGCCCTGGGGGACACCAGTGGTGAGAGCACGTGGTGCGGAGACAGATTCTCGCCACGCCACCTGGTAGGAGTGACCTGTCAGGTAGGACGCAATCCAAGCGTGCGCGGTGCCGGAGATGCCCAGCTCGGAGAGGGTGGAGAGGAGGATCTGATGGTTCACGGTATCAAAGGCAGCAGATAGGTCTAGAAGGATGAGAGCAGAGGAGAGAGAGTTAGCTTTAGCAGTGCGGAGAGCCTCCGTGACACAGAGAAGAGCAGTCTCAGTTGAATGCCCAGTCTTGAAACCTGACTGATTAGGATCAAGAAGGTCATTCTGAGAGAGATAGCAAGAGAGCTGGCCAAGGACGGCGCGTTCAAGAGTTTTGGAGAGAAAGGAAAGAAGGGATACTGGTCTGTAGTTGTTGACATCGGAGGGATCGAGTGTAGGTTTTTTCAGAAGGGGTGCAACTCTCGCTCTCTTGAAGACGGAAGGGACGTAGCCAGCGGTCAAGGATGCGTTGATGAGCGAGGTGAGGTAGGGGAGAAGGTCTCCGGAAATGGTCTGGAGAAGAGAGGAGGGGATAGGGTCAAGTGGGCAGGTTGTTGGGCGGCCGGCCGTCACAAGACGCGAGATTTCATCTGGAGAGAGAGGGGAGAAAGAGGTCAAAGCACAGGGTAGGGCAGTGTGAGCAGGACCAGCAGTGTCGTTTGACTTAGCAAACGAGGATCGGATGTCGTCAACCTTCTTTTCAAAATGGTTGACGAAGTCATCCGCAGAGAGGGAGGAGGGGGGGGGAGGGGGAGGAGGATTCAGGAGGGAGGAGAAGGTAGCAAAGAGCTTCCTAGGGTTAGAGGCAGATGCTTGGAGTTTAGAGTGGTAGAAAGTGGCTTTAGCAGCAGAGACAGAAGAGGAAAATGTAGAGAGGAGGGAGTGAAAGGATGCCAGGTCCGCAGGGAGGCGAGTTTTCCTCCATTTCCGCTCGGCTGCCCGGAGCCCTGTTCTGTGAGCTCGCAGTGAGTCGTCGAGCCAGGGAGCAGGAGGGGAGGACCGAGCCGGCCTGGAGGATAGGGGACAGAGGAAATCAAAGGATGCAGAGAGGGAGGAGAGGAGGGTTGAGGAGGCAGAATCAGGAGATAGGTTGGAGAAGGTTTGAGCAGAGGGAAGAGATGATAGGATGGAAGAGGAGAGAGTAGCGGGAGAGAGAGAGCGAAGGTTGGGACGGCGCAATACCATCCGAGTAGGGGGAGAGTGAGAAGTGTTGGATGAGAGCGAGAGGGAAAGGGATACAAGGTAGTGGTCGGAGACTTGGAGGGGAGTTGCAATGAGATTAGTGGAAGAACAGCATCTAGTAAAGATGAGGTCAAGCGTATTGCCTGCCTTGTGAGTAGGGGGGGAAGGTGAGAGGGTGAGGTCGAAAGAGGAGAGGAGTGGAAAGAAGGAGGCAGAGAGGAATGAGTCGAAGGTAGACGTGGGGAGGTTAAAGTCACCCAGAACTGTGAGAGGTGAGCCATCCTCAGGAAAGGAACTTATCATGGCGTCAAGCTCATTGATGAACTCTCCAAGGGAACCTGGAGGGCGATAAATGATAAGGATGTTAAGCTTGAAAGGGCTGGTAACTGTGACAGCATGGAATTCAAATGAGGAGATAGACAGATGGGTCAGGGGAGAAAGAGAGAATGTCCACTTGGGAGAGATGAGGATTCCAGTGCCACCACCCCGCTGGCTCGATGCTCTAGGGGTATGCGAGAACACGTAGTCAGACGAGGAGAGAGCAGTAGGAGTAGCAGTGTTATCTGTGGTGATCCATGTTTCCGTCAGCGCCAGGAAGTCTAGGGACTGGAGGGTAGCATAGGCTGAGATGAACTCAGCCTTGTTGGCCGCAGACCGGCAGTTCCAGAGGCTGCCGGAGACCTGGAACTCCACGTTGGTCGTGCGCGCTGGGACCACCAGGTTAGAGTGGCAGCGGCCACGCGGTGTGGAGCGTTTGTATGGCCTGTGCAGAGGAGAGAGAACAGGGATAGGCAGACACATAGTAGACAAGCTACAGAAGAGGCTACGCTAATGCAAATGAGATTGGAGTGACAAGTGGACTACACGTCTCGAATGTTCAGGAAGTTAAGCTTACGTTGCAAAAATGTTATTGACTAAAATGATACAGTACTGCTGGCTGGTGGTGTAGGCTAGCTAGCAGTGGCTGCGTTGTTGACTTTGAACGTGTAGCTGGCTAGGTAACCTCGGTAGTTTCAGTACTACACCTTGTCATGATACAAAGCAACTTTGTAGCTAGCTAGCTAACATAACACTAATCAAGACGTTCCTTGTAGTGTATTTAGTTTCAACAATGCTGCTCGTCGGTAATAGTTGGCTAGGTTAGGAAAAATGGCGTCGCGGGGGACGGAAATAGCTGGCTAGCTAACCTCGATGGCTGGCTAGCTAACAATTATCAATTAACAATTATCAAGCTATGACAAAGACAACTAGGTAGCTAGCTAGGTAACACTGCACTAGTCAAATCGTTCCGTTGTAAAGTATTAGTAACTACAGCGCTGCTAGTCGGTAACGGTTGGCTAGCTGGCAGTGGGTTAATGGTGACTAGGTGTGTTGAGTAAGTCTGGCGCCGCGTCGCGGCTGGCTAGCACACCTCGATAATACTCAAACTCAAACTACACAATTATCTTAGATACAGAGACAGCAAAGACATCTATGTAGCTGGCTAACTAACACTAACGCCACACTAATCAAGTCGTTGCGTTGTAATGTAATAGTTTCTGCGGTGCTGCTAGTCGGTAGAAGTTGGCTAGCTAACAGTGATGACTAGCTAGCTAGCAGCTAGCAGTGTTGACTACGTTAGGAGGACGAAGATAGCTAGCCTCGATAATTACTCAGTTACTCTAAACTACACAATTATCTTTGATACAAAGACGGCTATGTAGCTAGCTAAGAAGAATTGCTCAGATAAAACAAATCAAGCCGTTGTAATGTAGCGAAGTGTAATATTACCTGTGGAGCGAAGCGTGGTGCGACTGCTCGCTCCAAACCGGAAGTCTGAGTGGTTCTGCAGGTGGGGACCACAGACCACTTCTCAGTTCCTATGCTTCCTGGCTGATGTTTTGGTCACTTTTGAATGCTGGTGGTGCTTTCACTCTAGTGGTAGCATGAGACGGCATCTACAACCCACACAAGTGGCTCAGGTAGTGCAGCTCATCCAGGATGGCACATCAATGCGAGCTGTGGCAAGAAGGTTTGCTGTGTCTGTCAGCGTAGTGTCCAGAGCACGGAGGCGCTACCAGTAGACAGGCCAGTACATCAGGAGACGTGGAGGAGGCCGTAGGAGGGCAACAACCCAGCAGCAGGACCGCTACCTCCGCCTTTGTGCATGGAGGAGCAGGAAAAGCACTGCCAGAGCCCTGCAAAATTATCTCCAGCAGGCCACAAATGTGCATGTGTCTGCTCAAACGGTCAGAAACAGACTCCATGAGGGTGGTATGAGGGCCCGACGTCCACAGGTGGGGGTTGTGCTTACAGCCCAACACCGTGCAGGACGTTTGGCATTTGCCAGAGAACACCAAGATTGGCAAATTTGCCACTGGCGCCCTGTGCTCTTCACAGATGAAAGCAGGTTCACACTGAGCACGTGACAGAGTCTGGAGACGCCGTGGAGAACGTTCTGCTGCCTGCAACATCCTCCAGCATGACCGGTTTGGCGGTGGGTCAGTCATGGTGTGGGGTGGCATTTCTTTGGGGGGCCGCACAGCCCTCCATGTGCTCGCCAGAGGTAGCCTGACTGCCATTAGGTACCGAGATGAGATCCTCAGACCCCTTGTGAGACCATATGCTGGTGCGGTTGGCCCTGGGTTCCTCCTAATGCAAGACAATGCTAGACCTCATGTGGCTGGAGTGTGTCAGCAGTTCCTGCAAGAGGAAGGCATTGATGCTATGGACTGGCCCGCCCGTTCCCCAGACCTGAATCCAATTGAGCACATCTGGGACATCATGTCTCGCTCCATCCACCAACGCCAAGTTGCACCACAGACTGTCCAGGAGTTGGCGGATGCTTTAGTCCAGGCCTGGGAGGAAATCCCTCAGGAGACCACACGCCACCTCATCAGGAGCTTGCCCAGGCATTGTAGGGAGGTCATACAGGCACGTGGAGGCCACACACACTACTGAGCCTCATTTTGACTTGTTTTAAGGACATTACATCAAAGTTGGATCAGCCTGTAGTGTGGTTTTCCACTTTAATTTTGAGTGTGACTCCAAATCCAGACCTCCATGGGTTGATAAATTGGATTTCCATTGATTATTTTTGTGTGATTTTGTTGTCAGCACATTCAACTATGTAAAGAAAAAAGTAGTTAATAAGATTATTTCTTTCATTCAGATCTAGGATGTGTTGTTTAAGTGTTCCCTTTATTTTTTTGAGCAGTATACTTATGTAAATGTGATATTTCAGTTGTTTTTTTTTTATTTGCAAAAATGTCTACAAACTTGTTTTTGCTTTGTCATTATTGGGTATTGTGTGTAGATTGATGAGGGGGAAAAAATGATGTATTACATTTTAGAATAAGGCTGTAACTGTAGGAGCGAAACTCATGCCAATGACTACATTTCCAGTATTCGGACTGATCACTTTGAAGTGTGGAGACAGAAAAACATATATAACGAATAAGACATATGTGGGCAGAATATCTGCTGAGCTCAGATAAATGGACAGAGCTAGATAAACATAGAGTTGGCCATTAGACTACAGTAAAAACATAATGTCAGCAGAAAAGACATATGGAATTCATCACCAGACATGTAGAAATTGCATGTCAGCAGGAACGGTATATGAAGCTGATAACCAGACATGTAGAAACAGCATGTCTGCAGAACATGTAACAAAGAAACCATGGTTGTACTGATCTAGGATCATCGGAAAATAACTAATACTGGAAAAATATGTATGCAATAAATGTATTCTATTTTGTATCCCAACCAGGGCCCCACCACCAGACTGGAAGATAATGGTGGTGCAAGGCCAAGGTGAGTTAATCATATACATACAAGGGAGTATGTGTTATGTAAAGAAGGAAAACTAGACAGAGCTCTGTGATAAGAAGGGGGGTTGTTCCATGGAATTGCTCGGCTCTGTTACTTTGTAATGAAGTCTAATTGAATTTACAAGTTCCGGTATCTCTGAAATATTTTGAGTCAATATTCCACAACATAAACTAACAAAATGTGGAAAAAGTCAAAGAGTCTGAATACTTTCCGAAGGCACTGTATATAGACTATACTACCTTACAGGATATTTACTATACACTTTCTTTTTACAGTAACTGTATACATTTGACAGTAATATCCCTTTCATACACATACCAAATACCCACAAATTTACCATGCCTGCATTTTTATACCAGCTATTAGTTTTTCTAACCAGGTTTCCTGCTAACATTTTTATGCGAGTAAAGTACATGTCGGATAAAAAATGTCAAGACAGGCTTGATGGAAACAGCTAATTTGTCGGTAAACTTTCCAAATGTCGACAAAACAAAATACTCTAGACAAGATGGGATCGTTGTTTGTCAAATGAATTATGCGAGAAATGGCAGCGGAAACTCTTATGTGCAAATATTGATATAATAACCATCATATGGAAGTAAACTTGGAGGCACGTGATGACATGGTGTGTGGTCCTCCTCCTACGACTCAGAAAAGCATGTCGTTTATTAGGCTGCAGATGAAATAAGTTATGATGAACTTTGCAGGGTGGTGAAAGTGTAAGGTGATGGGCTTTATGCTCTTTTCCAATAAATATTGAGGGTCTTATTCTGGTGACATGATGATCGATGCTTGGCTGCTGTTTGACAAACAAAAATGATCTTGCTCTTTTGTCAATAACAATCTCATCATGTAGGCACTGTATCTGCGATAGAGCGTACATGCCAATACCTGAGTGGGTACAATCGTTATATAACTCAACATGTTTAGTGACAAAACCATCAGTAGAGTTAAATTCAATGGAAAGCCATTTAACTTGTATTTTTTTATTCTGTACATGGTAATTTAACTGCAAAAGTAATTTTTATGTGCACTCCATCCTTACGCACAGCCTTTTATCAGCAACAAGTAAATTTGATGGAAACATGTCTGGTGGGAAAATTTGCATATTTTTTTATGTGCATTTTAGAATATTCACATCTGTCACCAGTTGAATGGAAACCTAGCTTATGAAAGGTGTAGAAAGCATGGAAAATAAAAAGCACCTAAAGACCTAGTCATGATTCCTGCATTTTCACAGACCCTGTAAACAAAATACAGGAATGAATCTGTGTGAATGTTTCTCTTTGCTTTTTTGCAGGTAAATGAATTAACACTTCATTGTTTAACCCCTTCCTAATTTGAAATGCAAACAGCCCCCATGGTTTAAAAACACTCTCCACCCCTCTGATTTTGCCAGTTACCCACTGATATGCATAAAGGGGTATACCTGCAAGAAAGTGGTAAATGAATGCTTGGTGCGGTTAGCTCTGCCGCATCTCTCCTCTCATTTCAGGTCTCCATGTATTTCAGCCAGGGACATGTAGCACACCTGCAGGCTGTCCACAAACACCTTCAGTCCACACTGTCTCCTCCTCCTTTTCATGGCCTCTGTGCTCCTGCTTATCTCCTTTCTCAACCGTCCCTGCTGTTTCCCACTGTCCAACCTCTCCCCTCCCTCCGTGGTCCCTCTGTTCTCCTCCGTTCTCTCTTTTTCCTCCACCGTTTCTCCTCCTGGCTTCTTCTTCTTTCTCCTCTGATGCTGATGGGTTGTGTGCTGTCCTTGTGAACTCTTCTGGACGTTGAGAAACCGGAACATTGACAACACAATAATAATATGCTCAATCAATATCTTTGGTCAGGAGAAATACACTGATTAGATGTAAGGAGAAGTGTAGTTGGTTTAATAGTTGGTAACGTTAGTTCTACTAATGAATGGATCTCACCTGTTTTCTAGGACAGTAGCGGCCCAGTGAGCACAGGATTTCTCTCTTGAGCCTCTCTAGCTTAAAGAGCCTAATGAGTCTGGTATGGCTACACATCATGTTGTAAATAAACTGTCTCTCCTACAAAACAATGTGACCAGAGCAATAATTTAGATGGAAGGAAGTCCAGAGTAGATTTTTAGAAGAAACAGTGGATCGTTCAGAATATTGTAAATACTCACGTTATCCTTCTCACATTCAGGCATTTCCCCTGTGCAGCTTTTATGCGACACTTTTAATGATTCAGTGATGTTGTTCTCCTAGGAGTGAGAGCAGAGATCTCAGTTTAACACAGTTTAAACTCCATAAACTCTATTGATATCTCAATGGCAACATGAAAACTCCTTGTCCATCATGTTACTTACAAGGTTCTGAAGGAGCAGGGAGATGACAGTCTCGTAGTCCTCAACGATCTCTCTCATAGTACGGTTGCTGTCACAAGACAACACCAGAGGTAGCAGCATGAGAGAAAAGACAGAGGTGCCAAGAAGATGCTGTGTGTGTGTGTGTGTGTGTGTGAGAGAGACATACAGAGAGAGAGAGACATACAGAGAGAGAGAGACATACAGAGAGAGAGTGAGAGAGACAGAAAGGTGTACAAAAATCAGTCTTGTAGCATTATTCACACCAGTTAAAATAAGACGTTTTTGACCTATTCATACTTTACCGATCCAGGTGAGTGCCATTGAGGTTTTTGTTATTTTTACAAGGGATCTCTGGTCTGGCAGTAGCCTAGCCTACTGTGGAACTACAGACAGATGGTCACATGTTTTCGGAATTATAAAAAAAATGCCAAAACACCTTAGTTTGCTTACACAAAAGCCTAGACTAGAGCATAATAATACTAGGCTATTTTGCCAGGACTGATTTCAACAATATCAGCGTTTTATGGAATAATGAACTCTGTGGAATGTGTGTTCCACGACGCACTTGCGGAGCGGAACTGACCTTCCACAGTGTTGAAATTATTTTCCAGAGAATGTATAGAGCCATGAGTTGATTATCCCTTTTATAGCATGGCTACAATTTAACACATTTGCCACAAAAAAATGTGTTCATTTGCCGGTATAAATTCTTCAACATCCACTGAAGTAGATAGCAAGTTTACTAGATAGCTATGGTAGTTTCAGTTGGTAACCAAACAGATTTGCTAGTTTAGCTAACCAAACAGTCCTAGCTTGCTATTATGACAATCGAATTCAACAATACTAATACTGTTTTCTAATCGACTTCTGCTTTCAAAATCTGCTCAAACAAAACATGTAAAAATGAACTAAAGCCATTGAATTCTACCATGCAAATATACCGTGATTTTACAGGAAATTATAAAATGGGTTGGTCTAATCTTGAATGCTGATTGGTTAATCCACTGTCTCATCAGCCCATTTAGTTTTTAACAGTGGAGATTTGTATAAACCTTGGTGTCTGTCTCTCTGACATTTGCAATATTGTTTTAATATTCAAATTGGATTTCCAGCTGTCGCATAGTAATGAATGTGTCGGGAGTCAGGATGAGACGGACAGGCAGGAAGGCAGCGTTTCTCAGCCAGTCAAAATCATCAATCGGCATCATTTATTTCGGAGGTTGCAGTCTTTCCAGCTTCAGTTTGAAGTTATTGTGTTAGCTGTGTTGTTGGCTAGCTCCTCTGAACAACACTGTCCTGACAAGAGAGCACATTTTCTATGCCAGGTGAAATCTCACATCATTAGCTCATTGATATGGATGTATCCAAATAAATATCACTAGAAAACAGCTTAAACAAACGCAAATGCAGATACTTTGTTGTTATTCTGGCTGCACTGTTAGACATGACTGTAAGTTAGCCATAGTAGGCTAGCTAAGCAGCAAAGGATAAGAACGTTGCCAGCCAGTCTGGCAATAGAGCATTTAGAACGAACAACTGGATTGTGTCCACAGATACAGTCGTATGAAAAAGTTTGGGTACCCCTGACAATTTCCATAATTTCCATTTATAAATAATTGGGTGTTTGGATCAGCAATTTCATTTTGATCTATCAAATAACTGATGGACACAGTAATATTTCAGTAGTAAAATGAGGTTTATTGGATTAACAGAAAATGTGCAATATGCATCAAAACAAAATTAGACAGGTGCATAAATTTGGGCACCCCAATAGAAAAATCATCAATATTTAGTAGAGCCTCCCTTTGCTAAAATAACAGCCTCTAGACGCTTCCTATAGCCTCCAATGAGTGTGTGGATTCTGGATGAAGGTATTTTGGACCATTCCTCCTTACAAAACATCTCCAGTTCAGTTAGGTTTGATGGTTGCCGAGCATGGATAGCACGCTTCAAATCATCCCACAGATTCTCAATGATATTCAGGTCTGGGGACTGGGATGGCCATTCCAGAACATTGTACTTGTTCCTCTGTGTAAATGCCCGGGTAGATTTTGAGCAGTGTTTTGGGTCATTGTCTTGTTGAAATATCCAGCCCCGGCGTAACTTCAACTTTGTGACTGATTCTTCAACATTATTCCCAAGAATCTGCTGATATTGAGTGGAATCCATGCGACCCTCAACTTTAACAAGATTCCCAGTACCGGCACTGGCCACACAGCCCCACAGCATGATGGAACCCCCACCAAATTTTACTGTGGGTAGCAAGTGTTTTTCTTGGAACACTGTTCTTTTGCCGCCATGCATAACGTCCCTTGTTATGACCAAATAACTCAATCTTTGTTTCATCAGTCCACAGCACCTTATTCCAAAATGAAGCTGGCTTGTCCAAATGTGCGTTTGCATACCTCAAGCGTCTCTGTTTGTGGTGTGTGTGCAGAAAAGGCTTCTTCTACATCACTCTCCCATACAGCTTCTCCTTGTGCAAAGTGTGCTGAATTGTTGAACGATGCAGTGACACCATCTGCAGCAAGATGATGTTGTAGGTCTTTGGAGGTGGTGTGTGGGCTGTTTTTGACCATTCTCACCATCCTTCGCCTTTGCCTCTCCGATATTTTACTTGGCCTGCCACTTCTGGCCTTAACAAGAACTGTGCCTGTGGTCTTCCATTTCCTCACTATGTTCCTTCGGGGTGGACAGTGACAGCTTACATCTCTGCGATAGCTTTTTGTAGCCTTCCTCTAAACCATAATGTTGAACAATCTTTGTTTTCAGGTCATTTGAGAGTTGTTTTGAGGCCCCCATGTTGCCACTCTTCAGAGGAGAGTCAAAGAGAACAACAACTTGCAATTGGCCACCTTAAATACCTTTTCTCATGATTGGATGCACTTGTCTATGAAGTTCAAGGCTTAATGAGCTCACCAAACCAATTGTGTGTTCCATTTAATCAGTGCTAATTAGTTACAGGTATTCAAATCAACAGAATGACAAGGGTGCCCAAATTTTTGCATAGCCTATTTTTCACATCTGATTTAATTTCATACAACTTAATATTTCTACACTAAAAATCTTTGTCTGGACAATACCCCAGTACTCAGCTTTTATTAGAAAATGAATGGCACGCCACTGTGATCATTTTCTGTGACGACAGAGTAAATTATTATGCAGCCTCAGAGGGGTGCCCAAACTTTTTCATACGACTGTACAGATTAAAATGACAACAACTGGGTCGCGTCTCTGGCAACTGAACCGATAGAACGAACGACCAGCCGGCCTGGGTAGCAACCCTAGATTTGGGTCGGGAATATATCTTGTGGAAGGATGAAATAGTATGAATAAATTAATCAAAATAAAGTTTTTACTGAAAATATGTAAATCATTTACATTTTAGTCATTTAGCAGAAGCTCTTATCCATATGGTCAACATACCAAGGCCAAGGGCTGGTTTTAAGCACGACGCAACACAGAGCCGTGGTATATTGGCCATATATCATAAACCCCCGAGGTGCCTTATTGCTATTATAAAGTGGTAACCAACGTAATTAGAGCAGTAAAAATAAATGTTTTGTCATACCCGTGGTAAACGCGCTGATATACTACGAATGTCAGCCAATCAGCATTGATTATATTATGGTGTTTATAATTCTGTACGTCATAACTGAACTTTGGCTAGATATGCAGTCGTCTATTGTTTCTAACCTACCATTTGTATGTAGGCTACTTGGTTCATATTCACAAAAAGATGCCACTCCCACCACATTTACAAAAGTTGGCATAAATTGTAGTGTTTCTCACTGAAACCGCTTCTGTACATTCTTAGCTATAAGCCTAAAATTTCCCGGGCTTGTTTCTCTATCAATCTCCCTGCGTGGTTGGCGAACAGCAAGACATGACCTTTAAAGGCCCAGTGCAGTCAAAAAAGGGATTTTGCTGTGTTTTATATACATGTCCACATGATGAGGTTGGAATATTACTGTGAAATTGTGAAAATTATGATAATGCCCTTTTAGTGTAAGAGATGTTTGAAAAGACCTGAAATTTCAGCCTGTTTTGTGGGATGGAGTTTTGGCCTGCTGGTGACATCACCAGGTGATCAGTTACTTAATAGATCAATAAGAAAGAGTTCCAAATAGGGCTGGGCAATATGGCCTTTTTACACGGGCGATTCACAATATATAGATTTTGTTTTAATGTTTTCTCTAAATAAGCTTTGTTGCACGATTAAAAAAGGTCAATGCACTGGATGTAAAATTATACCTAACCTGACTATAAAAGCCTTCCACAACCATAAGGTAAAATAATGAAATTATCAAAATAGTTTAACCTGCTTTTTAGAATTAATCACTGCTCTGGCTTTCAAGTCTGTCTATGAAAATTCAATATTTGCACAACCCACATCTGCTAAAAACAATGACCAACTTCTTGTAGCAGGAGTTATTGAAAATGAACACAGGTCTCAAACAATCTCTCAAGCCAATGTGCTAGTGAGTAGCCAGCTTATCTTTAAATATAAAGTCTAGCCAATTTGGATCTATTCTGAATAAAAATATTAAAAGACGCAACATGCAACAATTTCTAAGATTTTACTGAGTTGCATTTCATATAAGGAAATTAGTCAATTGAAATAAATTCATTAGGCCTGATTCTATGAATTTCACATGACAGGGAATACAGATATGCATCTGTTGGTCACAGAAATCTTAGAAAAAAAGGTAGGGATGTGGATCAGAAAACCAGTCAGTATCTGGTGTGACCACCATTTGCCTCATGCAGCGCAACACATCTCCTTCACATAGAGTTGATCAGGCTGTTGATTGTGGCCTGTGGAATGTTGTCCCACTCCTCTTCAATGGCTGTGCGACGTTGCTGGATATTGGCTGGAACTGGAACACGCTGTCATACACATCGATCCAGAGTATCCCAAACATGCTCAATGGGTGACATGTCTGGTGAGTATGCAGGCCATGGAAGAAGGCGACATTTTCAGCTTCCAGGAACTGTGTACAGATATTTGTGACATGGGGCCATGCATTATCGTGCTGAAACATGAGGTGATAGTGGCAGATGAATGGCGCGACAATGGGCGTGGTGTAGGGCCTCTTGGATGGCTGCTTCGATTTCCCACTGTATGGGTCCCCAAGACGGAGGCAGGATGGGCTCGGGAGCTGAGTTAGAGGAAGGGGTGTCAAATATACGGGATAAAGAATCAGCCTTCACATTTTTCTTGCCGGGCAGAAAGGTGATGGTGAAGTTGAAGAGGGTGAAGAAGAGTGCCCCGCAAGCCTGTCTGGGGTTGAGCCTCTTAGCACTTCTTAATTACTCCACATTGCGGTTGTCTGTAAGGACAAGGAATGAGTGATGAGCTCCCTCTAACCAGTGGCGCCACTCTTCGATTGCCAGCTTAATGGCGAGGAGCTCTCGGTTCCCGACATCATAGTTCCTCTCAGCGGGTGACACTTTCTTGGAAAAGCAGACACGAGTGTAATTTGGTATGTGTCCCGACCCGCTGGGAGAGAACCACTCCCACGCCGACCTCGGATGCATCCACCTCCAGAACAAAAGGAAGGGTAGGATCTGGCTGCCTAAGGATGGGTGCAGAGGTGAAGAGGCGTTCCAAGGTCTCAAATGCATTAAGGGTGGTGTCGGTCCATTGGAGGGTATGGGTTTTTAGATTGGTGAGAGCTGAGAGAGGAGCGGTTGTGCTGCTGCAGTTTCGGATGAACCGGCGGTAGTAGTTGGAGAATCCTAGAAAATGTTGTAGTTCCTTTACCGTGGTAGGTTTGGGCCAATTAATCACGGCCGTGACTTTGCCTTCGTCCATGTTGACCCCTCCTGGTGTCAGCACGAACCCTAGGAAGGTTACCGTAGTAACGTGAAAGGCGCTCTTCTCGGCCTTGACATAAAGATGGTGGTCCTGTAGTCGGAGGACCTGTTGCACATGCTGTACGTGTTCTGCAAGGGAGTGAGAGTAGATCAAGATATCGTCAATGTACACGATGAGGAACTGGTTGATCATGTACTGGAAAACTTCCTTCATGAAGGACTGGAAGACTGCGGGAGCATTGGTGAGACCATAGGGCATAACCAGGTATTGGTAGTGACCCCTAGCGGTGATGAATGCCATCTTCCACTCATCCCCACTTCGGATACTTACCAGCTTGTAAGCACTACGTAGGTCCAGTTTGGAGTAGATGGTAGCCTGTCCAACTTGTTCTAGTGCGGCCGGAATCAGAGGAAGAGGGAAGCGATTCTTGATGGCAAGTGTTTACTTGATTGCTACAAATAGCTAGCTAGAATAAAGTGTTAATAAGATAAAAATTCATTTAAAAGATTTAAAAGCAATAAAAATTATCGGAATGCAGCCGGAGATGTGAATGGACGGATGAATCCCACGTCGAGAGCCTCTTCTATATAGTTGACCATAGCCTCATTCTCTGGGATGGACAAGGGGTAGATCCGACCCTTAGGGGGCGATGCCCCAGGAAAGAGATTGATCACGCAGTCCTCCGGGCGATGAGGGGGCAGAATGGATGCCTTTTTCTTGCTAAAGACACTCAGGAACTGGGCATATACAGGTGGGATGTGGTTTGGAATGGAAGAATCCGATCCTTCTATAGAGGTGACTCAACAGGGTGGACTGAAGCAGTTTTTAAAACAGGTGGGAGACCATGACAGCAGTTCCCCTTGCCGCCAGGAGATGGCAGGGTCGTGAAGACTTAGCCAGGGGTGACCGAGAATGAGGGGTTCTTTAGGTGAAGACAACACGATTAACTGAATGAACTCAGAGTGAAGGAGGCCAATCTGAAGGGTGATACTTTCGGTCATGCGAGTCACAAGACCGGTTCCGAGAGGTTGTCCATCCAGCACATTAATCCTAAAGGGAGGATTAACAGGGATTAGTTTGACCCTTAACTGATGTGCCAATTGCTCGTCAAAATTTCCTGCAGCCCCCGAGACCACTAGTCCCTCCACAAACTGAGTGACCCCATTAGCAGAAAGAAGAGCCGGGATCCCAAACTGTCTTTAGGTAATGTTCAAAAACGTAGAGGTGCTTACCGGAAGTGGACGGGTTGTGGTCACCCCTTCATGAGGGGGGTGGGGGGTGGTTGAATCAGACAGCTATTGAGTAGGCGGTTACTCTCTCCACAATAGAGGAACAGGGTTTCACTTAACCTCTCTCGGGTATGTGGGACGAAATGGAATCGAGTGGAATCGAGTGGCGCGAAATTCAAAAACCTTAAAAATGCTATAACTTCAATTTCTCAAACATATTACTATTTTACACCATTTTAAAGACAAGACTCTCGTTAATCTAACCACATTGTCCGATTTGAAAAAGGCTTTACAACGAAAGCAAAACATTAGATTATGTCAGGAGAGTACCCAGCCAGAAATAATCACACAGCCATTTTCAAAGCAAGCATATATGTCACATAAACCCAAACCACAGCTAAATGCACCACTAACCTTTGATGATCTTCATCAGATGACACTCCTAGGACATTATGTTATACAATACATGCATGTTTTGTTCAATCAAGTTCATATTTATATCAAAAAACAGCTTTTTACATTAGCATGTGACATTCAGAACTAGCAAACACACCGAAAACTTCCGGTGAATTTACTAAATTACTCTTGATAATTGTTTACAAAATACATAACAATTATTTAAAGAATTATAGATACAGAACTCCTTTATGCAATCGCGGTGTCAGATTTTAAAATAGCTTTTCGGCAAAAGCACATTTTGCAATATTCTGAGTAGATAGCTCGCCATCACGGGCTAGCTAATTTGACACCCACCAAGTTTGGCGTTCACTAAACTCAGAATTACTATAAGAAAAATTGGATTACCTTTGCTGTTCTTCGTCAGAATGCACTCCCAGGACTTCTACTTCAACCACAAATGTTTTGGTTCAAAATAATCCATAGTTATGTTCAAATATCCTCTGTTTTGACCGTGCGTTCAGGTCCCTATCCGAACGGTGACGCGCGGACGCATGTCGTGACAAAAAAATTAAAAATATTCCATTACCGTACTTCGAAGCATGTCAAACGCTGTTTAAAATCAATTTTTATGATATTTTTCTCGTAAAATAGCGATAATATTCCAACCGGGCGACGTTGTTTTCGTTCAAAGGCTGAAAGAAAAACATGGCCACTTCTCGGGGCCGTGCATCTCCTGTCTCTGAGCCACCAGCCTGACCACTCACAAACAGCTCTCCTGTACCTAGCCCAGAGACAGCAGAGATCTCATTCCATTTTCTGGCGCCTTCAGAGAGCCTATGGAAGCCTTAGAAATTGTCTCGTTACAGCAGAGATCCTGTATTTTCGACAGAGATGCCACAGAAGCAAAAGAAATGGTCAGAGAGGGCACTTCCTGTATGGAATCTTCTCAGGTTTTGGCCTGCCATATGAGTTCTGTTATACTCACAGACACCATTCAAACAGTTTTATAAACTTTAGAGTGTTTTCTATCCAAATCTACCAATTATATGCATATTCTCGTTTCTGGAAAAGAGTAGTAACCAGTTTAAATCGGGTAAGTTTTTTATCCGGCCGTGAAAATACTGCCCCCTACCCTAGAGAGGTTAACCTCTGGAGTCTCTCAGCAGGCGTGAGAGGGGCGCGGCCAAGTTGCATGGGTTCGGGGCTATTAGACCGTGGTGGACGAGAGACAGGCGTGGAAGACTCACAGGCCATGGGCAACTGAATAGGTCTGCAGTCCACCAGTAGGTTGCTAATGGATATGGACATCCGGATGTATTGGTTTAGGTCCGTTAAATCTCCTCTGCGGGCCAGTTCGATCTGTAACTCCCGATTAACCTCACTAGTGTACGTCCCACCTGGCCAACCTGGGACGCTAGCGTCCCACCTGGCCAAACTCCAGTGAAATTGCAGAGCGCCAAATTCAAAAACAGAAATATTCATTATAAAATTCAGAAAACATGTTATACATAGGTTTAAAGTTTAACTTCTTAGGAATCCAACCACGGTGTCAGATTTCAAAAAAGCTTTACGGCGAAAGCAGACCATGCGATTATTTGATAACATCGCCCAGCAGACAAATCATTACAAACAGTAACCAGCCAAGTAGAACAGTTACACAAGTCAAAAATAGAGATAAAATGAATCACTTACCTTTGATGATCTTCATATGGTTGCACTCAGAAGACATTCATTTACTCAATAAATGTTTGTTTTGTTTGATAAAGTCCCTGTTTATATCCAAAAACCTCCGTTTTGTTCGCGCGTTTTCTTCAGTGATCCACAGGCTCAAACGCAGTCACAACAGGCAGACAAAAAATCCAAATTGTATCCGTAAAGTTCATAGAAACATGTCAAATGATGTTTATATTCAATCCTCAAGTTGTTTTTAGCCTAAATAATCGATAATATTTCAACCGGACAATAACGTCGTCAATATAAAAGGTAAACAAGAAAGGCGCGCTCTCAGGATTGCGCATGAAAAAGCTCTGACACTTTAGGGTCCAGTCATTCAGACTGGTCTTACTCCCTCATTTTTCAGAATACAAGCCTGAAACAATTTCTAAAGACTGTTGACATCTAGCGGAAGGCATAGGAACTGCAATTTGAGTCCTAAGTCAATGGAGACTGTAATAGCATTGAATAGAAAACTACAAAAATTAAAAATTACTACTTCCTGGATGGATTTTTCTCAGGTTTTCGCCTGCCAAATCAGTTCTGTTATACTCACAGACATTATTTTAACAGTTTTGTAAACTTTAGAGTGTTTTCTATCCCTATCTACTAATTACATGCATATCCTAGCTTCTGGGCCTGAGTAGCAGGCAGTTTAATTTGGGCACACTTTTCATCCAAAATTTTGAATGCTGCTCCCTACCCTAGTGAAGTTAAGACCCCTCCGGTAGACTGCAAGGAGAGCTGGTTCACTCGATCCACTGCCGGCAGCCATGGTACGGAACTCAATGGCATACTCAGTGGTGGAGCGACGGCCCTGTCGCATCTCACATAACAGGTCCCCGGTGTGACGACCTAAAACTGAATGGTCGAACACCTCCTTGAAGAGGGTGTGAAAACATGATTCAGAGGACAGATCAGAACTTTGAGCAGCCCTCAGGGCTGAAACTCAATCCAGAGCATTGCCAATGATGAATGAATTATGCTAAATCATGCAAATATAACTGTGTATATCCGCATATAAGACAACTGCTGGGTCTGCCCAGGGACTAGTTGGTTGGAACCTCTCCAGCACTCTGACAATAAACAATGATTCACTTAAGATTAACTTTGAGTGTCCCTGTGTAAGAATTTCCACATCTATGTATGTAAATACCCTCAAATTAATGGTGACATTCTGTATTGTCGCCTCAGAACATGAATTTGGATTTGAGATCAAATTTTGATTTTCAATCCAAAATCCTGGAGTATAGAGCCAAATTAAATGTTTTAGCTTCACTGTCCAAATAAATACATAGTATATTCTGGTGATGGAGCACCTTACCATTAGGCAAAAGTGATAACTAAGTGGATCGGGGAACAAAACATTGATATTTTGGGTCCATAGCCAGGAAACTCCCCAGAACTTAATCCCATTGAGAACTTGTGGTCAATCCTCAAGTGGCGGGAGGACAAACAAAAACCCACAAATTCTGACAAACTCCAAGCATTGATTATGCAAGAATGGGCTGCCATCAGTCAGGATGTGGCCCAGAAGTTAATTGACAGCATGCCAGGGCGGATTGCAGAGGTCTTGAAAAAGAAGGGTCAACACTGCAAATATTGACTCTTTGCATCAACTTCATGTAATTGTCAATAAAAGCCTTTGACACTTACAAAATGCTTGTAATTACACTGCAGAATTCCATAGTAACATCTGACAAAAATATCTAAAGATATTGAAGCAGCAAACTTTGTGGAAATTAATATTTGTGTCATTCTACAGTTGAAGTCGGAGGTTTACATACACCTTGGCCAAATACATTTAAACTCACAATTCCTTTAATCTTAGTAAAAATTCCCAGTTTTAGGTCAGTTAGGATCACCACTTTATTTTAAGAATGTGAAATGTCAGAATAATAATAGAGAATGATTTATTTCAGCTTTTATTTCTTTCATCACATTCCCAGTGGGTCAGAAGTTTACATACACTCAATTAGTATTTGGTAGCATTGCCTTTAAATTGTTTAACTTGGATGAAATGTTACAGGTAGCCTTCCACAAGCTTCCCACAATACGTTGGGTGAATTTTGGCCCATTCCTCTTGACAGAGCTGGTGTAACTGAGTCAGATTTGTAGGCCTCCTTGCTCGCAAACGCTTCTTCAGTTCTGCCCACATATTTTCTATAGAGTTGAGGTCAGGGCTTTGTGATGGCCACTCCAATACCTTGACTTTGTTGTCCTTAAGCCATTTTGCCACACACATTTTCTATAGGATTGAGGTCAGGGCTTTGTGATGGCCAGTATGCTTGGGGTGATTGTCCATTTGGAAGACCCATTTGCGACCAAGCTTTTTAACATCCTGACTGATGTCTTGAGATGTTGCTTTAATATATCCAAATAATTTCCCTCCCTCATGATTCCATCTATTTTGTGAAGTGCACCAGTCCCTCCTGCAGCAAAGCACCCCCACAACATTATGCTGTCACCCTGTGCTTCACGGTTGGGAGGGTGTTCTTCGACTTGCAAGCCTCCGCCTTTTTCCTCCAAACATAACGATGGTCATTATGGCCAAACAGTTATATATCAGACCAGAGGACATTTCTCCAAAAAGTACGATCTTTTTCCCCATGTGCAGTTGCAAATGTAGTCTGGATTTTTTTATGGCGGTTTTGTAGCAGTGGCTTTTTCCTTGCTGAGCAGCCTTTCAGGTTATGTCAATATAGGACTCGTTTTACTGTGGATATAGATACTTTTGTACCTGTTTCCTCCAGCATCTTCACAAGGTCCTTTGCTGTTGTTCTGGGATTGATTTGCACTTCTCGCACCAAAGTACGTTCATCTCCAGGAGACAGAACGCGTCTCCTTCCTGAGCGGTATGATGGCTGCGTGGTCCCATGGTGATTATACTTGCGTACTATTGTTTGTACAGATGAACGTGGTACCTTCAGGCGTTTGGACATCTTTCCCAAGGATAAACCAGACTTGTGGCGCTCTACCATTTTGTTTCTGAGGTCTTGGCTGATTTCTTTACATTTTTCCATGATGTCAAGCAAAGAGGCACTGAGTTTGAAGGTAGGCCTTGAAATACATCCACAGGTATACCTCCAATTGACTCAAATGATGTCAATTAGCCTAACAGAAGCTTCTAAAGCCATGCCATAATTTTCTGGAATTTTCCAAGCTGCTTAAAGGCAGTCAACTTAGTGTATGTAAACTTCTGACCCACTGGAATTGTGATACAGTGAATTATAAGAGAAGTACTCTGTCTGTAAACAATTCTTGAAAAAAATTACTTTTGTCATGCACAAAGTAGATGTCCTAACCGACATGCCAAAACTATAGTTTGTTAACAAGAAATGTGTGGAGTGGTTGAAAACAAGTTTTAATGACTCCAACCTAAGTGTATGTAAACTTCCGACTTCAGCTGTGTATATATATATATATATATATATATATACACACACAGTACCAATCAAAAGTTTGGACACCTATTCATTGCAGGGTTATTCTTTATTTGTACTATTTTATACATTGTAGAATAATAGTGAAGACATCAGAACTATGAAATAACACATATGGAATCAAATAGTAAACAAAAAAGTGTTAAACAAATCAAAATATATTTTATATATTTGAGATTCTTCAAAGTAGCCACCCTTTTTGAAGGGGTGTCCACATACTTTTGCCTATGCCTTCATTTAAAAAAAAAAATAGACTAATAGCTTTGATTTGACACCCAATTTACCATGCTTCTATGCACTTCACATGTTGGTGCTCATGGGTCCTTTTAGATGGAAATGTCCCTAGCTAGCTAGATTTCTCTCTCCAGAGACCAGCAAAGTAAAAGATTGGATCTTTTTTTTCTCTCCACAGTATTAACTCTTTTCCTTTCCAACACAAACTGAATAGATTCAATCAGAATGTCAATGACCATGTTTACATACATGCCAATATCCTGTTATTATTCGGGATACTCAAGTATTCTGTTTTTGAGTTGGCACATGTAAACATCATATCCCATTTACAATAACCTTAAAAAGCTTGTATCCCGGTTATGAGAAACCCAGATAAGATGCATGGTATATACTGATCTTAGACGGGATACAGTGGCATGTAAATATCTTATCCCGTTTACTGTTGTTTTTACGGTCTGTGCAGGCTCAGTTTCGCGTACCATGGGTGTTGTGTGATGATGTTTTCATCTGACTGTCAAACAAATCACTTAAAAAAAGTAGACTCCTTGAGCAGTTTGATCCACCATAATAATTCCACAATAATTTATTTTGCTCATACGCCGTACTGGACCGTATAGCCTACTTGCTATTTTCACCCCTAATTTAGACAACTTTCTGCTTATAATTTCCGACATTTGGGAGGCCATTGTTTGTCAACTATAGTTAGATATATGCAGCCTCTCTTCTGTCATAACTTGTTGCCCCAGAAGACTAAATAAAGTAGTGCTCACCAGAAAAGGGGTGATAGAATGAATACATTATTTTACTAAGGAAGTCAGTTAAGAACAAATTCCTATTTACAATGACAGCCTACCAGGGAACAATGGGTTAACTGCCTTGTTCAGGGGCAGACGACAGATTTTTACCTTGTCAGCTCAGGGATTTGATCTACCAACCTTTCTCTTACTGGCCAAAAGCTCTAACCACTAGGCTACCTGCCACCCCATTAGTAATCTAGTCAACACTTTTAAATGTGTCTATTTCTTTTAGGGACCAGGGAGAAAAATGTATAAGTCACCTTGTCCAAGAGAGATTCACACGGTTATCAAAACATCCCACCAGGATAAACCTACACGAAACACAGCCCTTATTTTAAGTGTTTCTAAAATCCCCCATGGAAAAAATGAATGTTGGAAAAACGATTGGAAACATTTCCCTGTTTGACCGACAGGTTTTATGGGTATTATGACTCATACTGTGGTACTCTATTGCTATTTGACCGGTGGGGCTCTATTTGGGACCAAATATTAAACTTTTGATTACTTTAAACCACTAAGTGAATTTGTCCAAATACGTATGATATGACACCTTCAAATGGGGAACTAGATACAGTGCTTTCATTTCTAAACGGTAAAACAGATACCTTCGAATAAAATGTGACATTCTGTACTATACTATCGCCTCCTAAAAACACATTTGCACACAAATCCAAAATGCTGGAGTAGGCTATATCTTCAAATTAAACGTTTTCGCTTCACTGTCCAAGTAAAAACAGATGGGAACGCATAAAATGTTTACATGGCGCGCGCATTACAGTAACTATTCCTACTCCCGTCTCCCCATCCACGCGTGCCAAGCCCCAAACGCGCTGAGTGCGTCGCTGACGCTGCGCATGATATCACCGGAAACACCAATGCAGTCGACCTACCTGTAGCTTTGGTCCGCTCATACTCCAGCCAAGTGATAAACACGCGCGACAACACTTGATGAGAGAATCGACACTGGGGGTTTTACTTGTCAAACTCTCCTGAAATCCGCCCATTGGGACGTCCCACACTGGGGGGAGACTAGGGCAAAGTAAGGGGAGTCGATTGCAACACCTGGAACTTCTCCAATCAGAAACCAGCTAGAGTGAAGAAACCAGCATATTTGCATGAAAAGTTAGTCAAATATCTCGCTATTTCCAAGTTTTTCTTATACTCTCCTGAGCCTAATGTCCAATAATTTGAAGTAGTATAATTTTGTATCACTATATGTTGGCTAAACCTTGACATGATAGACATACGTCAATGATGTTGTCCCTTGGAAGGAACATGAGGTTTTGTCATGAGTTTCAGGCAATTTTGTAAGTGTGTGTATGAGAGAAAGAGAGTTAGTGGCTGTGTGAGAGAGGGGGCATGCAGGTCTGTGTCTGTGACAGTGGAATGGCTTAATTAATGAATGAATTAAGAAAAAAAACGGAGAAAAAAAACAGGGGAAAAAAAATCATAATTAATGAATGAATGAATTAGTCATCCATCAGAGTTTGATAGCTGGGAACTGGTGCATCCTGGGAAACAGAACTTCAACGGGATAACCATAACAACCATTGCTTGACTTGGGCAGGAGCTCACCAGGGCTTTTGCCTGGAAACCCAACATTGAATTGCACAGAATTCTACATCAGGCAGAAATGAGTTTGAATAAGGAAAGTTTCCTCGCACGATCTCTACAAGCCAGAATGTTGAAAAAAATGACATTTTACTGTACTTTACCAGTTGTTCATGCCGTTGATCCTTTCAGACAATATATTCACAGGAAAGTATTACATCAACTTTTCAATGCGCTGGTAGTGTGTTCAGATTTCTATCAATGAGATAGCACCTAAATATTAACTGTACCACCACCCAAAATGAGTACCAACATGTATTTCAGTCCAAGTCAAGCACTGATGACAACAGTCATCACATTCCAGGCTGACGATCCAGCATGATAACTCTTGTCCTCATTTGCAGGAGTTGACATTGGCAAGGCAGATCTAATTTCATGCAATGCACCCGTTTCCGTATTATAGTGTGTGGTATGTTAAATCTTAGGGGTGAGTCATGTAGCCTTGCGCCATTCCCTGAGCCAATAATAACAAGTTAAAAGGACTTTTCTCTGGGAACTAGTACGTTACTGCCTTTCATCATAACTGTGTGTTTATCTATCACCCTGTTCAGTCCAAATCACTGCCTTTTTGAGTAGGTGAAAGCAATATGGTGGAAAACTGACTTGGGGTCAGGGTCATAGTCAATTTCAATTGAAGGTAGTCAATTCAGGACTTTAATTTAAAAATGAATACGTTCTCAATCAGCTTAAAACGAGAAGCTATTTATGTCAAAATGTCATTCTTTCATCATCACTTCCTGAATGAACTGCCTTCAACCCCCTCAAACAGGGTTGGTGTCAATTCAGTCCATGGTATGGAAAGAAATGACATAAAAATAACAAACGGAGTGCTTGATAATCAATTGATTAGTTGAACGTGTTTGTGCTGGGCTGGAACAAAAATGTGCATCTCTTGGGAACAGAAACACTTTTCAGTCCCTGAATTTGTATGCCAATAATTCATTGGTCACCCCTGCTACCATATTCTCACGTCAGTGGTCATCCTCGATAGGGAAGGAAGGCAATTGTTTGAGAGTAATCAGACATCGATCCACTTTCCCTGATGTGACATGTCGGTGTGTAAATTAAAAGGGATTTGAAACAACTGTTGCCTTTGAGAGGATGTGGGTGTGGTGGACTACGCCTAAAATACAGCCGACAAGTTGGATAATTTCTGAGACAGAAGTCAGAATGAGGGAACCCTTACCAGAGCTACCGGTATGTGCATTGCAACACAACGATACATTTAGCCATTGACAGATATACCGCTCCTGTGAGTGAGATGCTTCACACATGATAAGTATCTTAGTCCTACAGAGTAGAGTGGGATGAGGTGAGGATGTTGATGGTGTTGAGTCAAAAGCATGTCTCTAATCATTTGGAAATGTGAGAGATGTGTTTAAACTGTGTGTGTGATGAGATTTCCTCATACTTCATCAGCCCTTCATAGCTCCAGGAAGTCTAGAGCTAAAGTAAACAGTTCCCTCCCTTCGTTTGAAACATGCCAATATATATACACAAGCGCAGTGGCGGATTTAGGTATAGGCGACATGGGCAGCCGCCCGAGGAGGCATCTTGGGGGGTGGCACGGGGTTCCTGCACCAAAAAATAATAATGATAATAATACAAAACTACATTCGGAATGGTGACATTAGCGCGATCAGTTTTCTATCGCTCATTTGCACGTCACGTCCATGATATCATGTCACCGTGTCGGACTGTGGGTCAATTAACCTTGTCAGAGTGGGCGCCCTGATTGTAGTTTGTGATCTAGGCAGGCTACTGCCTGGGAAGGTCTTCCACTCAGAAGTACGAGATGGGGAGGGGGACGGGGACGGGGGTAGGTTGACCTCAGGTCTCCCCACTGGAAGCCCGAGGTAGAGGGGAGTGGGGGAATCTATCAAATAGTTGTGCAGTTTAGTTTGTGTGTTTCTTGTTTGAAGTGCAATAATGTAATAATCAGGTTCTCTTCTTTATATGTGTGTTATTCTATTTGTGTGATATAGGATTTGTGCAATTTAGTTTTATTTGTGTGTTTTTTGTTAGCAACAGGGTAATAGTGTAGTAATTCAATTCTCTTTTTTATTTGTATTTATATACTACAATTTGTTTCTATTTGTCCTTGTTACTTCTTTTTGATATTTACGAGGGGGGTGCAAGCTAGAACCGCCACTGTACACACACTCACACACTCTCACAGTCTCTCTCTCTCACACACACACACACACACACACACACACACACACACACACACACACACACACACACACACACACACACACACACACACACACACACACACACACACCACACACACACACACTCACACACACACACTCACACACACTCACACACACTCACACTCTCACAGTCTCTCTCTCTCACTCTCACAGTCTCTCTCTCTCACACACACACACTCACACACTCTCACTCTCACAGTCTCTCTTACACACACACACACACACACACACACACACACACACACACACACACACACACACACACACCTGGTTGCATTGATTTCATCATCAGATTGTTTACCATAACATGGTATTCATTTAGATTGATATTGATCTAACTACCTTTTTACCATGTCATTTCTGGTGTGTTGTGGACTGTGAAATACAGGTATTTTTTAATCACGTTGGTACTATTTTCACAAGTACGTGGTGAATTTTCAAAACTCCAAACTGGTATCACTTGTAACGCAGCTAGTCTTACATTCAAAACCTTTCATTGTGCATTAATTTTGTTTGTTTGTAGACATCAGTTCACCACACAACCATTCCATCCAAAATATACATGTACTGTGAAATATAATACCTTGGTTTAATCACCAAAACACAACATGATGACATCTTCTCAATTTAGCTATTTCAAATCAGTTAATCCATAGTGCAGAAATATTTGGTATTACGTTACTGCATTGGTCAATGCAGTTTTAGTACTGCAGGTTAGGGTTAGGTTAGGGTTAGTGGCAGGTTAGGGTTAGGTTAGGGTTCGGTTAGGGTTAGTAGCAGGTTAGGGTTAGGTTAGGGTTAGGTTAGGGTTAGGTTAGGGTTAGTGGCAGGTTAGGGTTCGGTTAGGGTTAGTAGCAGGTTAGGGTTAGGTTAAGGTTAGGTTAGGGTTAGTAGCAGGTTAGGGTTAGGGTTAGGTTAGGGTTAGTGGCAGGTTAGGGTTAGGTTAGGGTTAGGTTAGGGTTAGGTTAGGGTTAGGGTTAGGTTAGGGTTAGGTTAGGGTGGTTAGTGGCAGGTTAGGGTTCGGTTAGGGTTAGTAGCAGGTTAGGGTTAGGTTAGGGTTAGGTTAGGGTTAGTAGCAGGTTAGGGTTAGGTTAGGGTTAGGTTAGGGTTAGGTTAGGGTTAGTTTAGGGTTAGGTTAGGGTTAGGTTAGGGTTAAGTTAGGGTTAGTGGCAGGTTAGGGTTAGGTTAGGGTTAGGTTAGGGTTAGGTTAGGGTTAGGGTTAGGTTAGGGTTAGTGGCAGGTTAGGGTTAGTGGCAGGTTAGGGTTAGGTTAGGGTTAGTAGCAGGTTAGGGTTAGGGTTAGGTTAGGGTTAGTGGCAGGTTAGGGTTCGGTTAGGGTTAGGTTAGGGTTAGGTTAGGGTTAGGTTAGGGTTAGTAGCAGGTTAGGGTTAGGTTAGGGTTAGTAGCAGGTTAGGGTTAGGTTAGGGTTAGTAGCAGGTTAGGGTTAGGTTAGGGTTAGTGGCAGGTTAGGGTTAGGTTAGGGTTAGGTTAGGGTTAGTAGCAGGTTAGGGTTAGGTTAGGGTTAGAGTGGCAGGTTAGGGTTAGGTTAGGGTTAGGTTAGGGTTAGGTTAGGGTTAGTGGCAGGTTAGGGTTGGGTTAGGTTAGGGTTAGTGGCAGGTTAGGGTTAGGTTAGGGTTAGTAGCAGGTTAGGGTTAGGGTTAGGGTTAGGTTAGGGTTATTAGCAGGTTAGGGTTCGGTTAGGGTTAGTGGCAGGTTAGGGTTAGGTTAGGGTTCGGTTAGGGTTAGTGGTAGGTTAGGGTTCGGTTAGGGTTAGTAGCAGGTTAGGGTTAGGTTAGGGTTAGTAGCAGGTTAGGGTTAGGTTAGGGTTAGGTTAGGGTTATTAGCAGGTTAGGGTTCGGTTAGGGTTAGTGGCAGGTTAGGGTTAGGTTAGGGTTCGGTTAGGGTTAGTGGTAGGTTAGGGTTCGGTTAGGGTTAGTAGCAGGTTAGGGTTAGGTTAGGGTTAGTAGCAGGTTAGGGTTAGGTTAGGGTTAGGTTAGGGTTCGGTTAGGGTTATTAGCAGGTTAGGGTTCGGTTAGGGTTAGTGGCAGGTTTAGGGTTAGGTTAGGGTTCGGTTAGGGTTAGTGGTAGGTTAGGGTTCGGTTAGGGTTAGTAGCAGGTTAGGGTTAGGTTAGGGTTAGTAGCAGGTTAGGGTTAGGTTAGGGTTAGTAGCAGGTTAGGGTTCGGTTAGGGTTAGTAGCAGGTTAGGGTTAGTTTAGGGTTAGTAGCAGGTTAGGGTTCGGTTAGGGTTAGTAGCAGGTTAGGGTTAGGTTAGGGTTAGTAGCAGGTTAGGTTAGGGTTAGGTTAGGGTTAGTTTAGGGTTAGGTTAGGGTTAGTAGCAGGTTAGGGTTAGGTTAGGGTTAGTAGCAGGTTAGGTTAGGGTTAGGTTAGGGTTAGTTTAGGGTTAGGTTAGGGTTAGTAGCAGGTTAGGGTTCGGTTAGGGTTAGTAGCAGGTTAGGGTTAGGTTAGGGTTAGTTTAGGGTTAGGTTAGGGTTAGGTTAGGGTTAGTAGCAGGTTAGTGTTAGGTTAGGGTTAGTAGCAGGTTAGGGTTAGGTTAGGGTTAGTTTAGGGTTAGGTTAGGGTTAGGTTAGGGTTAGCAGCTAGTTAGTTGAAATGTTACTGAGAGTCTGTAGAGCGTCTACATGGGTGGACTATCCAAATAAAGTGTTACCAAGTTTTGTACTAAGAGTTGTGAAAATGTACCACATACATGCAGCAAAGTGCAAAACAAATCTATAAAGCGGACTGTAACCTGAATATATGGAATTTCCATAGATTTCAGATTCAGAGATTCAGAGTGTTTAATAATCACATGTACAGGGTTGCAGGTGTGATTGCAGGGTACAGTGAAAATCTTAGGCTTTGAGCTCCAACATGCAGAACTAAGTGAAATAAAATAAAAAACAACAATATAAATATAACTATATACAGATGAAGTCAGAAGCTTACATACACCTTAGCCAAATACATTTAAACTCAGTTTTCACAATTCCTGACATTTAATCCAAGTAAAAATTATCTGTCTTAGGTCAGTTAGGATCACCACTTTATTTTAAGAATGTGAAATGTCAGAATAATAGTAGAGAGAATTATTTATTTCAGCCTTTATTTCTTTCATTCCATTCCCAGTCGGTCAGAAGTTTACATGGTAGCATTGCCTTTAAATTGTTTCATTTTGGTCAAACGTTTCGGATTGCTTTACACAAGCTTGAATTTTGGCCCATTCTTCCTGACAAAGCTGGTGTAACTGAGTCAGGTTTGTAGGCCTCCTTCCTCGCACACGCTCTTTCAGTACTGCCCACAAATTTTCTATAGGATTGAGGTCAGGGCTTTGTGATGGCCACTCCAATACCTTGACTTTGTTGTCCATAAGCCATTTTGCCACAACTTTGGAAGTATGCTTACGGTCATTGTCTATTTGGATGACCCATTTGCCACCAAGCTTTAACTTCCTGACTGATGTCTTGAGATGTTGCTTCAATATATCCACATAATTTTCTTTCCTCATGATGCCATCTATTTTGTGAAGTGCACCAGTCTCTCCTGCAGCAAAGCACCCCCACAACATGATGCTGCCACCCCCTGCTTCACGGTTGGGATGGTGTTCTTCGGCTTGCAAGCCTCCCCCTTTTTCCTCCAAACATAACGATGGTAATTATGGCCAAATAATTTATATTTTTGTTTAATCAGACCAGAGGACATTTCTCCAAAAAGTACAATCTTTGTCCCCACGTGTAGTTGCAAAACGTAGTCTGGCTTTTTTTTATGCCGGTTTTGTAGCAGTGGCTTCTTCCTTGCTGAGTGGCCTTTCAGGTTATGTCGATATAGGACTTGTTTTACTGTGGATAAAGATACGTTTGTACCTGTTTCCTCCAGCATCTTCACAAGGTCCTTTGCTGTTGTTCTGGGATTGATTTGCACTTTTCGCACCAAAGTACGTTCATCTCTAGGAGACAGAACATGTCTCCTTCCTGAGCGGTATGACGGCTGCGTGGTCCCATGGTGTTTATACTTGCGTACTATTGTTTGTACAGATGAACGTGGTACCTTCAGGCATTTGGAAATTTCTCCCAAGGATGAACCAGACTTGTGGCGGTCTACAATTTTTTTTCTGAGGTCTTGGCTGATTTCTTTTGATTGTCCCATGATGTCAAGCAAAGAGGCACTGAGTTTGAAGGTAAGCCTTGAAATACATCCACAGGTACACCTCCAATTGACTCAAATGATGTCAATTAGCCTATCAGAAGCTTCTAAAGCCATGACATGTAATTTTCTGGAATTTTCCAAGCTGTTTAAAGGCACAGTCAACTTAGTGTATGTAAACTTCTGACCCACTGGAATTGTGATGCAGTGAATTATAAGTGAAATAATCTGTCTGTAAATAATTGTTGGAAAAATTTCTTGTGTCATGCACAAAGTAGATGTCCTAGCCGACTTGCCAAAACTATAGTTTGTTAACAACAAATTTGTGGAGTGGTTGAAAAACATGTTTTAATGACTCCAAACTAAGTGTATGTAAACTTCCGACTTCAACTGTATATCATAACAACTGTAGCAGTGATGAATGAATAAATGTCCATTGGGTTGGAGGTAGAGTTAAGACCGAGGGGGAGGGTAATTGAAGCGGGGAGAACAGAGCATGGCTTGGGCGGCTGGGGTCCCTGATTATCTTCTTGGCCTTCCTCTAGGGCAGGCAGTGTGCACCTAATGGTGCGTTCGGCTGCACATAGCACCCTGAAAAGCCTTGTGGTCCGTGGCAGTAGAATTCCCGTAATGAGGAAGGGGGCGTGTCCAGCCTGGTTCTTCCTGAAGTCGAAAATCAGCTCCTTTGTTTTGCTAACGTTAAGGGAGAGGTTGTTTACCTGGCACCACGCCGTCAGAGTGCCTACCTCCTCCCTGTCGGCTGTCTCATCGTTGTTGGTAATCAGTCCTACTACTGTCGTGTCGTCAGTGAACTTGATGATGCAGTTGAAACTGTATGAGGCCACGCAGTGAATTTTCAGGTTCAAATGCACCACCTATTGGCCATTTACAGACACACACACACACACACACACACACACACACACACACACACACACACACACACACACACACACACACACACACACACACACACACACACACACACACACACACACACACACACACACACACACACCCTGTCTCTGTCCCATAACCGAGAATTATAGTGACAGTTGGCCCCAGAGAGATTAGGTTACAGTGTTCCCATGAGAAGAAGCTTCACAGTGTCAACGTGCAGAGACACACTACAGACCTGATATCTCATAGCCTCGCCTCATTGAGATGTCCATCAGCAGTGCTGTGAAGCTTAATGGCCCCTCTGTGCAAGGTTGGGGTCAACACCATGTCAACTAGCATATCCATTAATCTCGCCTGTTGAGTCTCCAGCCATCTCACTATCTTGCACCCTATTCCCAATATAGTGCACTACTTTTAGCCAGAGCCACATAACGCTGCTATTTGATATTGGAGTTTGTTTTACTGGGTTGATTAGTGTCAGTGGCACCACTGTCATGTTCCTGTGATTATAGCAATGCCCAGCTAGTATATTTAGTTTCTTGGAAGTTGTGGGAATATAGGTTTTTGGTTTCCCATTGATTCTGGGAATGAAGCCAGTAGTTTCCTGTCAGGTAAAATTGAAAAAAAAGGGAAACATTTTGAAAATGTCACTTGTTCTGGGAACGTAAATGTTTTAATCGCAGGGAGGTTCTGAGAACGTTTTACTATGGTTCCAGGGATGTTCTGAGAACGTTTTACTATGGTTCCAGGGAGGTTCTGAGAACGTTTTACTATGGTTCCCTGAAAGTTTTCCTGGAAGGTTTTATTAACGTGCTGAGAACGGAAATGATAGGTTATTCAAAGGTAATTAAATAGCGTTCCGAGAACATGTTTCAATATGACTTTTTAATAACACTGCTAGCTTAATTTGGGTTAACTGCTTTGAACTCCAAGCACAGATAGGACACATGGAAATTAATTTGCTTAGGTATTAATCATGCAAGCACAATTTCTTTTAAACTTTTTTTGCGGAGTGTTAGTGAGATTCAAACCTATGATCTTTTGTTCTCTTATCATGGAATCAGTCCACTGCACCACCAGGATGAAGCTACCATGCCATGTGTTTTTGTAACTCATGCAACACTGTTCATTTTTGTCTATTTTAACAGACCCCATTTCAAAGGAAACAGGCACTTATTAAGATCCAAACAGTGGGTGCGGCCAACACACCTGAACACACTTAAAAAAATGGAGGATAGAGAGTTTTGTTGATGCTGAGAACGGACTGTATACGTTTTCAAATAACATCCGTTATTTGAATAGAACCAGGAGGAAACCTTGTAGGAAACCTTATGCTGAAGGACTGAAATTCCCACCATATGGTTCTCAGAACGTTATGCGCTAGCTGGGTGTTTTCCTTTCAATAAAAACTATATGATGATGTCACTAACTGACCTGATGTTATTTCTCAAAGTGTGAATTCCTACAGTGTGTGTGTGTGTTTAAAATAGCTGACCCTTACTGCCAAGGGAGGAGACAGGAAGGCTGGCTTTCAAAAAGGTCTTCAAGTGCAGAATAGTTTATTTACAAGTACAGGAGTGCAGGTGCAGGATACCCATATGTACAGTGAAAGGATGACGAAAGACAAAAAGTGACATGTAGGCTTACAGATCTTAGCTGAATAAACTTTTCAAGACAATTTCACAGCTACATCAAATCAAATGTATTTATATAACCCTTCTTACATCAGCGGATATCACAAAGTGCTGTACAGAAACCCAGCCTAAAACCCCAAACAGCAAGCAATGCACGTGTAGAAGCACGGTGGCTAGGAAAAACTCCCTAGAAAGGCCAAAACCTAGGAAGAAACCTAGAGAGGAACCAGGCTATGAGGGGTGGCCAGTCCTCTTCTGGCTGTGCCGGGTGGAGATTATAACAGAACATGGCCAAGATGTTCAAATGTTCATAAATGACCAGCAGGGTCAAATAATAATAATCACAGTAGTTGTCGAGGGTGCAACAAGTCAGTATCTCAAGAGTAAATGTCAGTTGGCTTTTCATAGCCGATCATTGAGAGTATCTCTACCGCTCCTGCAGTCTCTAGAGAGATGAAAACAGCAGGTCTGGGACAGGTAGCACGTGCGTTGAACAGGTCAGGGTTCCATAGCCACAGGCAGAACAGTTGAAACTGGAGCAGCAGCACAGCCAGGTGGACTGGGGACAGCAAGGAGTCATCATGCCAGGTTGTCCTGAGGCATGGTCCTAGGGCTCAGGTCCTCCGAGAGAGAGAAAGAAAGAAAGAGAGAAAGAAAGAGAATTAGAGAGAGCATACTTAAATTCACACAGGACACCGGATAAGACAGGAGAAATACTCCAGATATAACAGACTGACCCTAGCCCCCCGACACATAAACTACTGATTTGATTTGATTTTGATTTACACAGCTACATACATATGCCAAGGTGGCATGGCATAGCCCAAAGAAGCATGTGCATTAGACCTATAGCCCCTGTTGCTTCCACAGCTTGCTTAAATACAATAACGGCTATATTTTCTTAAACCTCATAACAGGAAAGTATCTCAGTGATATAAAAAAACGTAGATATAATAACGTATTTGATTCCGTACACGGATTGATCGTATTTCCAGTAGTACAGTATATTTCCAATCCAAACTGCATCAACACTGAGCCTTTCATCCAAAGCAAAATATCGACATTTAATCTCCATCTTTACCATCTCAATTTAAATGTTTACTTTGTTTGTTTTGCTTTTTATGAGCTTTAAGATTATTTTCTGTAATGAAAAGCACTAAATAAGTTACATATATTATTATTATTGACCTTCACTATTGATATAAATCAATACAGAAACACAATAACAATCAATGTAATATTAGTTAAATACAGTGGTAATGTCACGGCTGTTCAAATGATCGGACCAAAGCGCAGCGTGTTCGTAGTTCCACATCTTTATTAACCGTGAAACTAAATGCAATACACCAAACACTTGAAATAACAAAACAACAAACCATGACGCAGAGAGGAAAACACACTACTCAAAAATGAACAACCCACAAAACCAAAAAGGAAAACCCCCTACATAAATATGATCTCCAAGTAGAGACAACGAGAACCGGCTGCCTCTAATTGGAGATCATCCCAATGTCGTGTCTTTGGCTATGCCGGATTAAGTGATATGACATGCTAACCTATAAAATTCTTTCTCTGTAATTAATATTACCTGATTAAGCTAATCATGTAAATGTAATTAACTAGAAAGTCGGGGCACCACGGAAGAACGTTTATAGAGCCGTTATCTTCCGAATAAACTCTTAAAATACTTAGTAATCTTTTACATCGATAGCAGTCAATATTAACCCTTATCTTATTTTCAGTCTCATAATGAAAGTTGTAAATTCTTGGCTATCTTCACGAACCCTGGCTAACAAGTTGAATCAGCAATACAAAATTGGGTTTAATTATTTATTTACTAAATACCTAAACTAATCACACAGAATTACAAATACACAGAATACAAATGATGTCATACAGAAAACATCCCTGGTGGACGGAACCTGTATGAAAGCTGGTTACACAAAGGAAAGGGGGTTGGGCTTGAATGAAAGAGCGGGAAGACTTAGGAACAAAGAAACAGCAGCTATGCTATCGTAAATACATTATCTTATGCATTCTAAATTACCGCCCATTTGGAAAAGGAAAATGCAATAAATATTTACTCTCAGCTGTGCTTTGGTATATTGGTCGTAGATGCTGGCCGGGTTGGCCAACAGATCTTCCTGTCCTCGGAAGAATGTCTCTGGTGGTAAATTGGATACGTGGTGGTATCTTCGTCTGTTCGTTGTTAGACTGGATCCGTCGTCCGTCCTTTCCTAGCCCACGTCTACAGCGGCCGCTGCTAACTCAACGGCTAGGAAGTGTCACTTCTGTAGTGAATAAGCTCAAAGTTCATACCATTCGCCACCAAAGCTCACGCCGAGGTTGGCTTAGTTCTGTACTTGACGTGTGTCCTTCTAACGTAGAGGCTGCAGACCTCACGTACTGGAACATGTGGTTATCTTTTCATCAAAGGCTTATATAGTGGAGAGGGGGAAGGATGTGTTTCATCGTTTATAACCCCTGTCTCTTCACAGGGGTGGGCCACTGATCAAGCAGGGCACTTTCCTTATGAAAACCCAATTCTCTCATTTGGAAGCTAAAATTACATTTAATCTCCTAACAAACAATTTCAATATCAAACATTTCAATTGCATAACAATTCCATGTGACTCTGATAACTAGAGGGTGTATACTTTCTCAGGTACAGTTTATGTCGTCCTGTCATCAGTCATAATGTCTCAGATGACAACCGAACTGACATCCATACTCATTACGTTCCAAAGCATACTTACAACTGGTTTTATTACCAAAATATGGTTCCTTTCCCCATTTGTTTGATGTTCCCAGACTCTCTATATTTAACCGGACAGCAGTCCTTCAGGACAGCAGTCCTTCAGTAGGGTCAGAGAGGGGAAGGGAGAAAGGTATTTATGGGGGGGTCATAAACCTTACCCACAGGCCAACGTCATGACACCAATAACCCAACATAGAAATAGAAATCTAGAAAACCCACATAGAAACAGAAAACAAGAAAACCACCCAAAACACCCCCTGTCACGCCCTGACCACTCTACTATAGAAAATGACCTCTTATTCTGTTACCTGTCAGGACGTGACAGGTAATAAAATGCTCTGGCAGAAAGGATGGAAATCTCTCTATGGCTCTGGACCCAGTTTCCCAAAAGTATTTTAAGGCTCAATGGTTCTAACGATGAATTTAGCCTTAAGATGCTTTTGGGAAACCGGGCTCCAGTCTACTCCAATGAAGTCACACCAATAACCGCGTACCTCTGGACAAGGATTCCGCTTGGCAGAGCGGATCAGAACCAGGAGCTAACAGTGAGTATCAAATGTTTGTTAGACTGAGCTAAACAACAACAACAAATACTTGCCACCGGCTTTCTGAATAAATGTAGGCTACGTAGGTAACTGCCACCTCTCTGTTTCCTACAGAGGTGTAGTGAGTTAATATTGACAAACGCTAAAACAAATGGACCATTAATTGTCTATGCAGAGGTTTAAATAGCATGTTACACAGTATCAATGAATCTAATCCATATCAGGAACACAGGCAGATAAGGAACACAGGCAGATAAACAATAAATATACAATATATATTCAGGCAACAATGTTTTAGTCCAGGCTCCCCCCCCCCCAAAATAAAAAAATACATATAAAATGTATTTAGTCGCAGTGTTTTCATAATTTTTCTTTAATTCACAAAAGGCGGAATTTATCTCACTGGAGAAAGCATCCAAGTGAGCGAAACAGCACCCCCCTTTCTCTGTAAGTGTAGGCCATCTATGTGATGCAGTCTGGTCAAAAAGAGTATGAAATTGTTGCCACCTGTAGAATTGAACGCAAGGGAAGCCAGTAAGCATTTGGCCTCCTTTGATAAAAAAAGTATAAAATAATAGCCAATCAGCAAGTGAGCTTATCTGAGTGAGCTCAACTGTGAATGGCCCTGGTGCACCAAAAAAAAGTTTAAAGGGAAGCCAGTTTGGATTTGACTTCACTCCTATCATATTGCATCGAGATAAATATGTAAATGACAGAAACAACTTGAATTGTTGCATCTCGTTGTGTTGTTTTCCTCCGGCAGCTAATAAGAAAGCTACATTTGTCCTTTCCTAAATTAGCAATGGATGGGGATAGGGATTTGGACTTGTGGTTTCACTTAATTTTCCGTACTGGTCAATGTTTATAACGGTGATTCTGATTCAACCATAAATTCATACATTGTTGTGCCCCTCGACTGAGAGGATGGAAGTTCAACATGTAGCTAGATGTAGAAGGCTAATGTTAACTAGTGTTGGGTTCTGAGAATATGAAATATACTTATACATGTCACCGAGGGAGTGCTGAGGTTTAAAGGGTCTACACCCGAAGTTAATGGTTATCTGTAGGAGGACGTTATATAGTAAGCTTGGAATGTGTTGAGTGCAGGGAAGCGATCAGATGTGGCAGGCATTGATAAGGGGAGAGAGCCATGGATTAGTGATGAAGGGTCAGGTTAGGTCACGTTAAGGGAGAAAGAAAAGTTTATGACCCATGTTATTTAGTGTCCTGCCGAGCAGTAGATACAATGTTTGTACAGATGTGTAGGAGACTCAGCCTAGGAGGAAGGGTTAAATATCACTGCTTGTGTGAAAATGTTTTTGTTTAATGCAGCTGTATTGATCCAATGGGAAGAATAAACTTGGTTGAGCTTACACTTTTCGTGATTTCCGGTCACAACTTGTAGACTTGTTTCCGTGCTGCTGTGCAGTTTGTTGCTAACGTTACTTTGCTACCTGACAACTTTACGGTTTTTACTTTTTAATTACCGTTTTATATTTAACATTTTTTCCTCACTTGTCTTTTTTCATTAAACTTTTTCACCCCGGATGCTTTATCTGGACGTGGTTCGTCAGGACCTCCACCAGCCAAAGCTAAGTAGTAACATTAACATTATTCCATCTAAATGCAGTCGATGTACTCATAATATACAGGGGTGCTCTCATCTTATCTACAAACATAGACAGGGCTCTAACTCCCCTAGCTCCACAATTAGATAGGGTGCGGGCCAGGCAGCAGGCTGTTAGCCAGCCTGCCAGCTTAGTGGAGTCTGCCACTAGCACAGTCAGTGTAGTCAGCTCAGCTATTCCCATTGTCTGTGCCTCGATCTAGGTTGGGAAAGACTAAACATGGCGGTGTTCGCCTTAGCAATCTCACTGGAATAAAGACCTCCGCCATTCCTGTCATTATTGAAAGAGATTGTGATATCTCACATCTTAAAATAGGGCTACTTAATGTTAGATCCCTCACTTCCAAGGCAGTTATAGTCAATGAGCTAATCACTGATCATAATCTTGATGTGATTGGCCTGACTGAAACATGGCTTAAGCCTGATGAATTTACTGTGTTAAATGATGCCTATCCTCCTGATTACACTAGTGACCATATCCCCCGCGCATCCCGCAAAGGTGGAGGTGTTGCTAACATTTACAATAGCAAATTTCAATTTACACAACAAACAAAACGGCTGCGTTTTCGCATTTTGAGCTTCTAGTCATGAAATCTATGCAGCCTACTCAATCACTTTTTATAGCTACTGTTTATAGGCCTCCTGGGCCATATACAGCATTCCTCACTGAGTTCCCTGAATTTCTATCGGATCTTGTAGTCATGGCAGATAATTTTCAACATTTTGGTGACTTTAATATTCACATGGAAAAGTCCACAGACCCACTCCAAAAGGCTTTCGGAGCCATCATCGACTCACTGAGTTTTGTCCAACATGTCTCCGGACCTACTCACTGACCGTCATACTCTGGACTTAGTTTTGTCCCGTGGAATAAGTGTTGTGGATCTTAATGTTTTTCCTCATAATCCTGGACTATCGGATCACTATTTTATTACGTTTGCAATCGCAACAAATAATCTGCTCAGACCCCAACCAAGGATCATCAAAAGCCGTGCTATAAATTCTCGGACAACCCAGATTCCTAGATGACCATCCAGACTCCCTCCACCTACCCAAGGACGTCAGAGCACAAAAATCAGTTAACCACCTAACTGTGGAACTCAATGTAACCTTGCGTAATACCCTAGATGCAGTCGCACCCCTAAAAAACGTCATAAGAAACTAGCTTCCTGGTATACAGAAAATACCCGAGCCCTGATGCAAGCTTCCAGAAAATTGGTACGGAAATGGAGCTACACCAAACTGGAAGTCTTCCGACAAGCTTGGAAAGACAGTACCGTGCAGTATCAAAGAGCCCTCACTGCTGCTCGATCATCCTATTTTTCCAACTTAATTGAGGAGAATAAGAACAATCCAAAATGTATTTTTGATACTGTCGCAAAGCTAACTAAAAAGCAGCATTCCCAAAGAGAGGATGGCTCTCACTTCAGCAGTGATAAATTCATGAACTTCTTTGATGAAAATATCATGATCATTAGAAAGCAAATTTCGGACTCCTCTTTAAATCTGTGTATTTCTCCAAAGCTCAGTTCTCCTGAGTCTGCACAGCACTGCCAGGACCTAGGATCAAGGGAGACACTAAAGTTTTTTAATACTATATCTCTTGACACATTGATGAAAATAGTCATGGCCTCTAAACCGTCAAGCTGCATACTGGACCCTATTCCAACTAAACTACTGAAAGAGCTGCTTCCTGTGCTTGACCCTCCTATGTTGAACATAATAAATGGCTTCCTATCCACCGGATGTGTACCAAACTCACTAAAAGTGGCAGTAATAAAGCCTCTTGAAAAAGACAAACCTTGATCCAGAAAATATAAAAAACGTATTGGCCTATATCGAATCTTCCATTCCTCTCAAGAATTGTAGAAAATGTTCTTCACTGCCTTCCTCACTGCCTTCTTTGTCGACAAACAATGTATACGAAACGCTTTAGTCTGGTTTTAAAGCCCATCATAGCACTGAGCCTGCACTTGTGAAGGTGGGATATGACCTTTTAATGGCGTCAGACCGAGGCTCTGTATCTGTCCTCGTGCTCCTAGACCTTAGTGCTGCTTTTGATACCATCGATCACCACATTCTTTTGGAGAGATTGGAAACCCAAATTGGTCTACACTGAAAAGTTCTGGCCTGGTGTAGATCTTATCTCTCAGAAAGATATCAGTTTGTCTCTGTAGATGGTTTGTCCTCTGACAAATCAACTGTAAATTCCGCTGTTCCTCAAGGCTCTGTTTTAGTACCACTATTGTTTTCACTAAATATTTTACCTCTTGGTAATGTCATTCGGAAACATAATATTAACTTTCACTGCTATGCGGACGATACACAGCTGTACATTTCGATGAAACATGGTGAAACCCCAAAATTGCCCTCCCTGGAAGCCTGTGTTTCAGACATAAGGAAGTGGATGGTGGCAAATGTTCTACTTTTAAACTCGGACTAAACAGAGATGCTAGTTCTAGGTCCCAAGAAACAGAGAGAACTTCTGTTGGATCTGCCAATTAATCTTGATGGCTGTACAGTCGTCTCAAAAAAAACATGTGAAGGACCTCGGCGTTGCTCTGGACCCTGATCTCTTTTTTAACAAACATATTAAGACTGTTTCAAGGACAGCCCTTTTCCATCTACGTAACATTGCAAAAATCAGAAACTTTCTGTCAAAAAATGATGCAGAAAAATGTATACATGCTTTTGTCACTTTTAGATTAGACTACTGAAATGCTCTACTTTCCGGCTACCCGGATAAATCACTAAATAAACTTCAGTTAGTGATAAACAAGGCTGCTAGAATCTTGACTGGAACCAAAAAATGTGATCATATTACTTCTGTGCTAGCCTCTGTACACTGGCTTCCTGTTAAGGCTAGGGCTGATTTCAAGGTTTTACTGCTAACCTACAAAGCATTACATGGGCTTGCTCCTACATATCTTTCCGATTTGGTCCTTCCATACATACCTATACGTACACTACGGTCACAAGACACAGGCCTCCTTACTGTCCCTAGAATTTCTCAGCAAACAGCTGGAGGCAGGGCTTTCTCCTATATAGCTCAATTTTTATGGAATGGTTTGCCTATCCATGTGAGAGATGCAGACTCGGTCTCCACCTCTAAGTCTTGATTGAAGACTCATCTCTTTAGTAGGTCCTATGAATGAGTGTAGTCTGGCCCAGGAGTGTGAAGGTGAACGGAAAGGCACTGAAGCAACGAACCGCCCTTGCTGTCTCTGCCTGGCCGGTTCCCCTCTCTCCACTGGGATTCTCTGCCTCAAACCCTATTACGGGTGCTGAGTCACTGGCTTACTAGTGCTCTTCCATGCCGTCCCTAGGAGGGGTACGTCACTTGAGTGGGTTGAGTCACTGACGTGGTCTTCCTGTCTGGGTTGGCACCCCCCCTTGGGTTCGTGCCGTGGGGGAGATCTTTGTGGGCTATACTCGGCCTTGTCTCAGGATAGTAAGTTGGTGATTGAAGATATCCCTCTAGTGCTGTGGGGGCTGTGCTTTGGCAAAGTGGGTGGGGTTATATCCTGCTGTTTTGCCCTGTCCGGGGGTATCAGGGCCACAGTGTCTCCCAACCCCTCCTGTCTCAGCCTCCAGTATTTATGCTGCCATAGTTTATGTGTCGGGGGGGATAGGGTCAGTCTAATATCTGGAGTATTTCTCCTGTCTTATCTGGTGTCCTGTGTGAATTTAAGTCTGCTCTCTCTAATTCTCTCTCTCTTTTCTCTCTCTCTCTCTCTCTCTCTCTCTCTCTCTCTCTCTCTTTCTCTTGGAGGACCTGAGCCCTAGGACCATGCCTCAGGACTACCTGGCCTGATGACTTCTTGCTGTCCCCAGTCCACCTGGTTGTGCTGCTGCTCCAGTTTCAACTGTTCTACCTGCGGCTATGGAACCCTGACCTGTTCACCGGACGTGCTACCTTGTCCCAGACCTGCTGTTTTAAACTTTCTAGATACAGCAGTTGCGGTAGAGATACTCTGAATGATCGGCTATGAAAAGCCAACTGACATCTAATCTTGAGGTGGTGAACTGTTGCACCCTCTACAACCACTGTGATTATTATTATCTGACCCTGCTGGTCATCTATGAACATTTGAACATCTTGGCCATGTTCTGTTATAATCTCCACCCTGCACAGCCAGAAGAGGACTGGCCACCCCTCATAGCCTGGTTCCTCTCTAGGTTTCTTCCTAGATTCTGGCCTTTTTTCCTAGCCACCGTGCTTCTACACCGGTATTGCTTGCTGTTTGGGGATTTAGGCTGGGTTTCTGTACAGCACTTTGTGACATCAGCTGATGTAAGAAGGGCTTTATAAATAAATTTGATTGATTGATTGATCATAGTGTCCGGTGAGTTTTTTTACTCTGAGAATTAGAACCTAACACTAGCTAACCTTGACTATGAAAGGAAGTTAAGCTAGCGAGGAATCATTTTAGCCAGGTAGCCTAGGACAACAAAACATTTAAGTGTGTACTGTATGACAGAGTCATAGACCATTTTGTCAACATGAGAGAGGAGGATGGCATTGGTTTTTCTCTACAAGTAGGGTGAGTCAATATGTTTTTTCTACATGCACACACACACACAGACAGAGAAATCAGACCCCTGGACAGCCACCATATTTAGCTTACGTTGATTGGACTAAACTTGTTCTTGGTATATTTTAGTTGTCACTGTATTAGACTAAGCATAGCTGATTTGATGATGTTGAATGTTGAAGTTGAAATGGTGCTGGAATAGTGGAGGCAGCTCCTGTTTTCTTTGTGACTTGCAGTGACTCTCTGTGGTTCTAAATCAATAGTTGTTTAGTAGTCCGAAAATGTTGGAAACATTAACTTGCTTGACCATGCTGTAGGTTATGTAACTGTTTGTTACATGCATTATGCGTTGTGGACAGTACATTTTTATTCGGAATGAAGTATCTGAGCCACGAGTTGTGGACCAATGAAATCAGATTCCATCCCTCTCGGAAAGATTGCTTCATCATCCAATTCATTTCAGGAAAGCAACTGATTACATATTTTATTAAACAAATGTTTTTGTGTGTTCAAAAATACCTATCACGTTACACATTTTGTAATGACAATGCATTGCAAACTTCACGCACATTTTACGTTTGTATGACTTAATACAATTATTTTACTGATAGGAGTGGGGAAGAAATGTGCTCGTGCATTGATAACTACACCGAAGTACTACAATAAAGATGGCACTTCTAAAAGTATTTTTCACACATTAGCCTGCTGAATTTGCAAGATAACTTTTCTTTCATTTTGATTTCGGCACCAATGAAAATGTGGCACTGACTTGCCAACTGATTTATCTTTCAGCAATGTCTCAATGAAGAGTTCGACGTTTGGCTAGCCATGTGCAACATGCACGCGCTGTTACAAGCCTGCTAGAGTTAACGGCAGGCGGACGAGCAATATCCACCGTTGTAGTACGGGTGAAGCCTGAGCTGGAATGGGAAGCTAACTGAAGCTGGCTAGATTTAGAAAACTCTCAGTAGATCCAGCTTGCTTCATAGGATACCCATCTGAAGACTCATGTTAGTTCCCTGATCTTGTGACTAGGCTTTAGCTCAGCAGGCAAATGTTTTTGTTGAGCTGTGCAGATGATTCGGGATCAATACCTGTTAGAAAGACAGACAGACAGAAAACAAAGAAAAAGAGAGCTATCATCAAAAATCTACCTCAATTAAATGTCTCTACTTTGACCATGAGCGAGAACATGACCCTGTGAACTACTGCCTAACCTAATACTACAACATCTGGAACACTGCACTGAAGGACATTGGCCCACTGGAGTTGGGACTCGGGAGTCGTGTGTGTGCCCAAGGTTATCACTGTGGGTCAATCCCCATGAATGATCAGCTTGATTTAAAGTGTGATCATTTACAGTTACTATAACCCACGTTTCAACCAAGCCCCAAGTCTACTATTAATGATAAAAAATGTATTTATTTATTTAACCTTTATTTAACTAGGCAAGTCCTCTTTAATTTCTTCTTTTAACATCGTGCACTTTAACTTTCTGCATTTTACACAATAATAATTGTCCTATTTCTATCCATTGTATTTAGTTCTGGAAGAGATGCTTCTCTCAAGGCCTGAAGATGGCGCTCTTTCTACATGTGAGCCTCTCAACCTGGATGCCGCTGTGTGTGTGTGTGTGTGTGTGTGTGTGTGTGTGTGTGTGTGTGTGTGTGTGTGTGTGTGTGTGTGTGTGTGTGTGTGTGTGTGTGTATTAGCTACAGACCGGGCGAGCTGCCTAGCCTGCCTCTCCAGCGCTCTTGCCTCCCGTTGCTGTGCATCGCTCCAGTCTATTGCTTTGTAGTCTAACACCGCTTCGCCGCCTCCTCCTTTCCTCCTCTCCCCGCCTATGCCTCTCCCTCTCCCCGCCAGCATCCAGCGAATGGTCAGTCCACCCCCTGACCACCTGCAGGGAACGGTGAGAGAGAAGCTCCGTTCTGAGCACACTGCGGACTGCTGAAAGCTGCCAAAGGAAGACGTGGATATAAGTGTCGTTGTTGACGTTACCGGGAATTTTATTTTGGTAAGTGCAAAGTCATCCCGCTTTACCGTGTTTTAGTTTCCCTCCCTCATCCTCTTCCATCTTGTCACACAGCGAGGAGCGGGAGATGAGATGCTCTAGCCTGGCAGAGGACCAATATGAGCCAGGGTGTTTTTGATGCGTGCTGTTATGCAGTTGCAGATCGTGCATGAATCCTATTTTTACGCAGTTGAAGCGGCTATGTGGAGTAGTTTAAACATGAAAGAGACTCGTTATAAACGCTAAGTTGATAATAGAATAAATTGTAAATAAGAATTTCTTCTTAACTGACTTACCTAGTTTAATAAAGGTTAAATAAAAAAATGTAATACAAAATAGGTTTATAGACAGTAATGTAGATTACATTAGGAACCGTGGTCATGGGGGAAGCCGTTCAATTCTGACCGTGCTGAGCTCGCTCACCCTAGACTGTTTTGCGCGTGTGGATTTGGCTCGAGTTCAGTACACCGACTGACCCACATTTAGCTTACCGTTAGCGGCGCGTGAGGCATATAGAGAGAAAGAGACACAATGTAAACAAGCAGATTCACACATAGCAGTATACCCGTTTGATATTGTTCTACAATGAATACTGTTTTTTTTTAAGTAGCCTAACATTCGTTGGAAATGAATCAAAATATAAAACAAAACAATGCATCTGCAAATAGAGGCGTGGAAACAGAAGGAAAGAGATGGATGGTGTTTGTGGTGGTGATAAAAGCAGGGAGAAATGTGAATTCTTCCATTCTCCGTTTCTCACACTCCTGTCTTGGTTTAATCGATAGCTGTGGCGGGCGTAAGGGAGGGGTTTGCATGGGCTATTTGGCACAGCGCAGTATTTTGACTTTGGGATGGAGAAGAGGAAGAGTACATAGATGTGTTGGAGCAGAGTACCCAGGAGCATTTTTATTATTAAGATACATCTGGTTAACCAATGTCCAAAAATATTCTTAGTGTATTATTTAGGTACCAACAGCAAGAACAAATTTGGCAACACCGACAAAGCTCCTTGACGAACCTCAAGAGTGTCCATTAACTCAAAGTCCGGTCTCTGTCTCTCTCTCTCTCTCTCTCTCTCTCTCTCTCTCTCTCTCTCTCTCTCTCTCTCTCTCTCTCTCTCTCTCTCTCTCTCTCTCACACACACACACACACACACACACACACACACACACACACACACACACACACACACACACACACACACACCACATTCAAGCTTTGAGGCTGCTATCCATGGGTACTGAGCTGAATCTCTCCTCTTTTTACTTTATTTTGATTTAACCTTTATTTAACTAGGTAAGTCAAGAACAAATTCGTATTTACAATGTAGGCCTTCCAAGAGGCAAAATATCTCCTGCGGGGACGGGGGCTGGGATAAAACCAAATAAAGGAGGAGACAGTAGGAGACACCAGAACATTTCATAAAGAGAGATCTAAGACAACAACACAACATGGTATAAACACAACATGACAACACAACATGGTAGCAACACAACATGACAAAACAACATGACAACACAACATGACAACACAACATGGTAGCAGCACAACATGACAACACAACATGACAACACAACATGGTAGCAACACAACATGACAACACAGCATGACAACACAACATGGTAGCAGCACAACATGACAACACAGCATGACAACACAACATGGTAGCAACAAACAACATGACAACACAGCATGACAACACAACATGGTAGCAACAAACAACATGACAACACAGCATGACAACACAACATGGTAGCAGCACAACATGACAACACAGCATGACAACACAACATGGTTGTAGTACAACATGACAACACAGCATGGTAGCAACACAACATGACAACACAGCATGGTAGCAACACAACATGACAACACAGCATGGTAGCAACACAACATGACAACACAGCATGGTAGCAACACAACATGACAACACAGCATGGTAGCACCACAACATGACAACACAGCATGGTAGCACCACAACATGACAACAACATGGTAGCAGCACGAACATGGTACAAACATTGTTAGCACAGACAACAGCACGAAGGGCAAAAAGGTAGAGGCAGCAATACATCACGTGAAACAACCACAACTGTCAGTAAGAGTGTCCATGATTGAGTCTTGAATGAAGAGATGGAGATAAAACTGTCCAGTTTGAGTGTTTTTTGCAGCTCATTCCAGTCTCTAGCTGCAGTGAACTGAAAAGAGGAGCGACCCAGGGATGTGTGTGCTTTGGGGACCTTTAACAGAATGTGACTGGCAGAATGGGTGTTGTATGTGGAGGATGAGGGATGCAGTAGATATCTCAGGGGGGAGTGAGGCCTAAGAGGGTTTTATAAATAAGCATCAACCAGTGGGTCTTGCGTCGGGTATACAGAGATGACCAGTTTACAGAAGAGTAAGGAGTGCAGTGATGTGTCCTAAAAGGAGCATTGGTGGCAAATCTGATTGCAGAATGGTAAAGAACATCTTGCTGCTTGAGGGCACCCTGACCTGCCGATCTATAAATTACTTGTCCGTAATCTAGCATGGGTAGGATGGTCATCTGAATTAGGGTTGGTTTGGCAGCTGGGGTGAAAGACGAGTGATTATGATTGAGGAAACCAAGTCTAGAGTTAACATTAACGTGCAGCTTGGATACAGTGCTTTCGGAAACCCGATTTTTAGACATTTTTGCTAATGTATTAAAAACAAAAAACTGAAATATCACATTTACATAAGTATTCAGACCATTTACTCAGTACTTTGTTGAAGCACCTTTGGCAGTGATTACAGCCTCGAGTATTATTGGGTATGACGTAATAAGCCTGGCACACCTGTATTTGGGGAGTTTCTCCCATTCTTCTCTGTAGGTCCTCTCAAGCTCTGTCAGGTTGGATGGGAAGACTTGAACCCGAAGCCACTCCTGCGTTGTCTTGGCTGTGTGCTTATGGTCGTTATCCTGTTGGTTTTCATTGAGGATCTCTCTGTACTTTGCTCCGTTTATCTTTCCCTCGATCCTGACTAGTCTCCCAGTCCCTGCCGCTGAAAAACATCCTCACAGCATGATGCTACAATTACCATGCTTCACCTTAGGGATGGTGCCAGGTTTCCTCCAGACGTGACGCTTGGCATTCAGGCCAAAGAGTTCAATCTTGGTTTCATCAGACCAGAGAATCTTGTTTCTCATGGTCTAAGAGTTGTTTTGGTGCCTTTTTCGCAAACTCCAAGCGGGCTATCATGTGCCTTTTACTGAGGAATGGCTTCCGTTTGGCCACTCAACCATAAAGGCTTGATTGGTGGAGTGCTGCAGAGATGGTTGTCCTTCTGGAAGGTTCTCCCATCTCCACAGAGGAACTCTGGAGCTTTGGCCAAGTCAATAAAAATAGCAGCACAACATTGCTTAGAATCAAGGGTAATGGTGACATCATTTAGGACCTTTAAGTTTGCATAGACACATCCATAACCTGAGCAGAAACCAGATTGCATACCAGAGAGAATACTATAGACATCAAGAAAGCCAGTCAGTTGATTGTTGTCAAGTTTTTCCCAATTTTTTTTTATAACAGGGCAAGATATAAATTGACCTACAACAGTTAGGATCAGCTTGAACTCCTACTTTAAATAAAGGATGCACCGTGGCTGCCTTCCAAGCACTGGGAAACTCCCCAGAGAGCAGATGAAGGCTCAGCGATAATAGGAGCTGCAATCTTAAAAAGGAAAGAGTCTACACCAGGGCTGCCCAACCCTCTTCCTGGAGACCTATCGTCCTGTGGGTTTTCAGCCCAACCCTCTTCCTCGAGATCTACCGTCCTGTGGGTTTTCAGTCCAACCCTCTTCCTGGAGATCTACCGTCCTGTGGGTTTTCAGTCCAACCCTCTTCCTGGAGATCTACCGTCCTGTGGGTTTTCAGTCCAACCCTCTTCCTGGAGATCTACCGTCCTGTGGGTTTTCAGCCCAACCCTCTTCCTGGAGATCTACCGTCCTGTGGGTTTTCAGCCCAACCCTCTTCCTGGAGATCTACCGTCCTGTGGGTTTTCAGCCCAACCCTCTTCCTGGAGATCTACCGTCCTGTGGGTTTTCAGCCCAACCCTCTTCCTGGAGATCTACCGTCCTGTGGGTTTTCAGCCTAAACCTCTTCCTACAGATCTACTGTCCTGTAGGTTTTCAGTCCAACCCTCTTCCTGGAGATCTACCGTCCTGTGGGTTTTCAGTCCAACCCACTTCCTGGAGATCTACCGTCCTGTGGGTTTTCAGCCCAACCCTCTTCCTGGAGATCTACCGTCCTGTGGGTTTTCAGCCTAAACCTCTTCCTGGAGATCTACTGTCCTGTGGGTTTTCAGCCCAACCCTCTTCCTGGAGATCTACTGTCCTGTGGGTTTTCAGTCCAACCCTCTTCCTGGAGATCTACCGTCCTGTGGGTTTTATGTTCAACCCTCTTCCTGGAGATCTACTGTCCTGTGGGTTTTCAGTCCAACCCTCTTCCTGGAGATCTACCATCCTGTGGGGTTTCAGTCCAACCCTAATTTAACACACCTGATTGTACTTATTAGCTGCTCAACAAGACCTTAACTAGCTGAATCAGATATGCTAAATTAGGGTTGGACTGACAACCTACAGGACAGTAGATCTACAGGAAGAGGGTTGGACTGAAAACCTACAGGACAGTAGATCTACAGGAAGAGGGTTGGACTGAAAACCTACAGGACAGTAGATCTCCAGGAAGAGGGTTGGGCAGCCCTGGTCTAACCATCTGACCCTAGGGCTGTGGCGGTCATAACATTTTGTCATCCGGTGATTATCAAGCAAATAACTGCCGGTCTCACGGTAATTGATTAACATAAACACATTAGCATCTCCTAGCTTCCTACAAGCCACTGATGCAGACCTTTGGAACATCTACATTTAAAAAAATCCATGTAACATAGCCTACCATCACAATAAATCCATGCTTTATTTTAGACAGGTCTAAACAAACATGATATGAAGAAAATGCAGTCTATTTCAGAAGAACAGAATAGCATACTCTGAGTTGTCCTTATGTTAGGTCCTGATCTGGCTACGCCGTATGGCTGTAGGATACACTAGTTCATTTAACAGACAAAGATTTGCTTAGAATTCCGTGGCACTATTTTATAGTATTTTATAGTATGAAAAATACAATTGAACAAAGCTGTATAAAATAGAAAGGATATTTTCTCCAAATGATCTGACAGAGTGCGCACATGCGGCTATTCTGTGTTGAGTCAGTTAATTTAGAGTTATTGATGTAACTTTATTTATACAAACGTTAGGCTAAATGTTTTGATTTTTAATACATTCTAAGGCTGTATTATGCAACTAATGATAATATCAAAAAAGTTTTATGGCCGTTGTCCCTTGGGCTGAATAATAATTATAATTCCCTTCTCCCTGTGTGCTGCGTGCTCCAAAGCATCTCTCACTAGCATGGCTCTCCATCACGTGACTTTCTCACAGGCTACAAGTGAAGACAGACACATCGGGGATGCAACTGCGAGCATCCTTATCCAATTTCGAAGCGTATATTGAAGATATTGGAAGAACTGTCAACAGTTACTTTTCGTCGGCCAACAAGATGAGTAGGCCTAACAAACAGCAAAAGCACTATCCTATGTCAATCTACTATCACACATAGTACAAACGTTGACCTATTCTGTGCGAGAAATAAATATTCCAGACATAGTCTGGGACAGTTGTGGGATACGATAGATCCCCAATTAATACAACCACAAGCATCCAAACATTTTTTTACGCAATGAGGCTGACATAACAGATCAGAACATTTAGCTTAAAATGTTTATAAACTATTAGGCTATTTCTTGACATTAGAAGCGCAGCAATGCGCACATGGTAGTAGGCTATAAGTGTGAATGTTCCATTAGCAGGAAAACAACATTATCAAAAGTGACCATCAATGTGATTATGCATGTAATTCTTTTACTATAAAGGTGCATTTTTATGGTAAAAATGACCTTCCCCAAACTTGAAACTCACACGTTGCTTATATATGCCAGTTAGGCTCTACACCTCTTGTAAAGCGGATTCATGTGCTTAGTTTTAAGAAGTTATTATTTGGCCACTTAAGTTGTGATGCAAACCATAGCAAAACATATAGGCCTATGGGCTAGGTGTGCGACTATAATTAGAAAAAGTCGCAAAAAAAGGCATTGGTTCTTGCCTTACGCTTGGCATTTAAAAAATAAATGTAACCAGGTAAGCTAGTTGACAACAAGTTCTCATTTACAACTGTGACCTGGCCAAGATAAAGCAAAGCAGTGCGACACAAACAACAACGCAGTTACACATGGAATAAACAAGTGTACAGTCAATAACACAATAGAAATAAAGAAAGTCTATATACAGTGTTTGCAAATGGAATGAGGAGGTAAGGCAATAAATAGGCCATAGTAGAGAAGTAATTACAATTTAGCAAATTAACACTGGAGTGATAAATAGCAGATAATGATGTGCAAGTAGAAATACTGGTGTGCAAAAGAGCAGAAAACTAAATAAAAACAATATGGGGATGAGGTAGGTAGATTAGGAAAGTTGAGAAATAAATATAGTAGGTCTAGCCTATAGAAAGCTGATGGGATCCTCCTCTGTTTTCTCCTGCAATTGCATAGACTATAGAAATGTTGTGCAACATGAACTCATGGGCTCTCATGAAGTGCTTGATTAGGTTTTTGATCACGTTTGCATTTATGTCAGAGTGATTAGAGGGACAATAGAGTGCTGAGTTCCAGGCTGTTAGCAAGTTTGGTAGGCTACTAATGACCATCAGCAGCATCAGAGCTTGGAGAAGCCATGTGGAATTTGACTGCCTTCTTGACTCGTGACTGCTGGTGTGGAAGTAATATGGTCACCATAACAGGCCTATCTGACCCAGATTTTTTTGGGGGGGTCAAGTTTAACAAACTCCTTTAGCATCTCAGACTCAGTGAGTGCCTGCAGGTAGAAGCTGTGTAGTGGGGCAGGGGAGAAATGGGAGGAACATCAGGGCTAGATGTATTAGAAGGGCTGGGAAATGAGGAAGTGTTGGACGGGCAAGGAGGGAAATAGGAATTCTGACTTAATGAAGTGGTGACTAAAGAGCTCAGCCATAAGCTCCTTGTCAGTAACAACCACATCAACATTAAAGGACATGGGCAACTGTGAGGAGGAGGGTTTATTCTCCAGGTCTTTAACCGTTTTCCAGAACTTCTTGGGGTTAGACCTACAGAGAGAGAACTGCTCCTCAAAGTAACTAACTTTGGCCTTCCGGATACCCTGAGTGCACTTTTGTTTCGTTTGCCTGAACGACAGCCAGTCAGCCTGAGTATTTGTGTGCCAAGCCTTTCCCCAAATGTTGTTCTTGAGGTTTAGTAACTCTGCCAGATTACGGTCAAACCAGGAGCTGAAGCTGTTTTTAATTATCTTTATTGGGGCGTGCTTGTTAACAATACCACTGAAAAGATAAAAGAAGGTCTAAGCGTCTTCGACAGAGCGGACCAAGCTGATTGTATACCAATTTACATAGGCCAGGTCTTGAAGGAAGGCTTGCTCATTAAAGTTTTTCAGAAACGTCTATGACAAATCAAGACAGGTTGTTTAACTGAGCAGCCATTATGAGCACAGGCTGTAAAACCGTGATAACTAAGTTCATTACAGAAAACACCAGGAGACAGCTTAGGGCAGGTAGGGTACAGGTAGGGTCCAGATAGGGTACAGGCCGGTGCTTAGGGCAGGTAGGGTCCAGATAGGGTACAGGCCGGTGCTTAGGGCAGGTAGGGTCCAGATAGGGTACAGGCCGGTGCTTAGGGCAGGTAGGGTACAGGTAGGGTCCAGATAGGGTACAGGCCGGTGCTTAGGGCAGGTAGGGTACAGGTCGGTGCTGATGGTGGACAATAACACCCAGCAACAGTCAACAAAGAGTCATTTGCTTAAAACCAGCAAATCAAATTGTTTCGGGACAGACTTGTTGGAGACAACTGAGGACTGAAGTTGTTCCTTGGTAAGTCTTACCGAAAAAGGTTATAACCAGAAAGGTTAACATCAGCTTTCAAAACACTCTTTCTTAACCGTGTCTCGGTAATGACCAACACATTTGGATTGGAGTTGTGAACCCACACTTTCAATTGATCAATTTGAGGTAATAAGCTTCTAGTGTTAATGTGCAGAAAACCCAGGCTTTTACGAGAGAAGAAATCAGTGAAGCAGATATCAGAGCACAAGTCAGAATTTGGGCTAACAAATTTCCAGATATCATCATCAGCAATATAATCAGGGCACAGCAGAGGACAGGTAGAGCTCTGCAGTGTTGATTTATGACATCTGAATTTGCATCAGATGGCAACAAGATCATATTGTATAGCAATTTCATCGGCTAACATGTATACCAAACCGGCAAGAGGGGGTTAGAATAGGATGGGAGGCCAATAATCCGTGTAACCAATAGAAAGTCAGAGTCGCGATTGTGGGGACAAACATTGCCTGTCATATGGTCAGACAAACGAGCAAGTTCATAGTCAACAAAGAGTGCAGGATGTAAAATGTATTTAAGTTCAGAACTTTTGTGAAATAGCACAGTTAAAAATATATGGCAAATAGAAATCAAACTGGATGGACATCAGAAATAGATGGGAGTGGTGGAGGTTAGAGGAAGGCCAGGACTAAAAACAAACAAAATATAACTATTATAAAATAGATTGTGTCCGTAAAATGTATATAGTATGTATAAGCTCGAAGTAGAAGCCCAAGTGTTGTTGTTCATTAGTTCACTCGAATTAGGAGAGGGGTGGTAGGGTTTGTGGAAAATAAGAAAGGAAAATGTATTTTTTAAAGATCTGTATACACTACCGTTCAAAAGGTTGGGGTCACTTAGAAATTTCCTTGTTTTCCATGAAAACATTCATGAAATGAGTTGCAAAATGAATAGGAAATATAGTCAAGACGTTGACAAGGTTTTAAATAATGATTTTTAATAAAAATAATAATTGTGTCCTTCAAACTTTGCTTTCGTCAAAGAATCCTCCATTTGCAGCAATTACAGCCTTGCAGACCTTTGGCATTCTAGTTGTCAAATTGTTGAGGTAATCTGAAGAGATTTCACCCCAATGCTTCCTGAAGCACCTCCCACAAGTTGGATTGGCTTGATTGACACTTCTTACGTACCATACGGTCAAGCTGATCCCACAACAGCTCAATAGGGTTGAGATCCGGTGACTGTGTTGCCCACTCCATTATAGATAGAATACCAGCTGACTGCTTCTTCCCTCAATCGTTCTTGCATAGTTTGGAGCTCTGCTTTGGGTCATTGTCCACAGGGTATGGCATGGTGTTGCAAAAATGGAGGGATAGCCTTCCCTTTTCAAGATCCCTTTCACCCTGTACAAATCTCCCACTTTACCACCACCAAAGCACCCCAAGACCATCACATTGCCTCCACCATGCTTGACACATAGCGTCAAGCACTCCTCCAGCATCTTTTCATTTTTTCTGCGTCTCATGAATGTTCTTTGTAATCCGAACACCTCAAACTAAGATTCGTCTGTCCATAACACTTTTTTCCAATCTTCCTCTGTCCAGTGTCTGTGTTCTTTTGCCCATCTTAATCTTTTATTTTTATTGGCCACTGTGAGATATGGCTTTTTCTTTGCAACTCTGCCTAGAAGGCCAGCATCCCGGAGTCAGTTCTTCACTTTTGACGTTGAGACTGGTGTTTTGCGAGTACTATTTAATGAAGCTGCCAGTTGAGGACTTGTGAGGTGTCTGTTTCTTAAACTAGACACTCTAATGTACTTGTCCTCTTGCTCAGTTGTGCACCGGGGCCTCCCACTCCTCTTTCTATTCTGGATAGAGCCAGTTTGCGCTGTTCTGTGAAGGGAGTAGTACACAGCATTGTACGAGATCTTCAGTTTCTTGGCAATTTCTGGCATTGAATAGCCTTCATTTCTCAGATCAAGAATAGACTGACGAATTTCAGAGGAAAGTCTTTGTTTCTGGACATTTTGAGCCTGTAATCGAACCCACAAATGCTGATGCTCCAGATACTCAACTAGTCTAAAGAAGGCCAGTTTTATTGCTTCTTTAATCAGTACAACAGTTTTCAGCTGTGCTAACATAATTGTAAAAGGGTTTTCTAATGATAAATTAGCCTTTAAAATGATAAACTTGGATTAGGTAACACAACATGCCATTGGAACACAGGAGTGATGGTTGCTGATAATGGGCCTCTGGATGCCTATGTAGATGTTCCATAAAAAATCTGCAGTTTCAAGCTACAATAGTCATTTACAACATTAACAATGTCTACACTGTATTTATAATCAATTTGATGTTATTTTAATGTGCTTTTCTTTCAAAAACAAGGACATTTCTAAGTGACCCCTGTCTTTGAAACGGAAGTCTATATATTTACCCCCAAAATATATGAGGGATTGGAAATGATGCAGACAATTACAATGATGGAAGCTACAATCTATCCACAAAATTAAAGCTGATCTACCCCCTAAAAAATATAAAAAGAGCGCAGGAGTCATGGAGCAAATAGCACAAAGCACAAGAAAAAAATACAATGGCAACAAAATAACTCCAGTAGGCTATGAAAGTCTGAGATCAAATAAATAAATAGTAGGTCTATGCTAGTTCATTAAATTGTTTCTGAATAAAGCTCACATAAGAGTCACAAGTAAATTAACCTACATACAATTCAGATCAGTCCAATGTCTGCGGTGTGTGCATGTATGTGTGTGCTGGAAGCGAGTGAAAGCTCGGGAGAGAGGGGGGAGTACCTGTACCAGACAGGGGGAGACAGGCCAGGGTGGGAATGCCGAGTAGGAGAGGAAAGCTCGGGAGAGAGGGGGGAGTGTGACGGGAGTACCTGTACCAGACAGGGGGAGACAGGCCAGGGCGGGAGGCTGAGTAGGAGAGGAAAGCTCGGGAGAGAGGGGGGAGTGTGACGGGAGTACCTGTACCAGACCGGGGGAGACAGGCCAGGGTGGGAAGGCCGAGTAGGAGAGGAAAGCTCGGGAGAGAGGGAGACAGGGAGTGTGACGGGAGTATCTGTGACAGACCGGGGGAGACAGGCCAGGGCGGGAAGGCTGAGTAGGAGAGGAAAGCTCGGGAGAGAGGGAGACAGGGAGTGTGACGGGAGTATCTGTGACAGACCGGGGGAGACAGGCCAGGGCGGGAAGGCTGAGTAGGAGAGGAAAGCTCGGGAGAGAGGGGGGAGTGTGACGGGAGTATCTGTACCAGACAGGTGCGTGGTGGAGCAGATAAAAAAAGTAAAAGTGAAAAGCTTAATGATAAACGTTGGGCTCAGGCAAACTCAAAACGCCAGTAAAAATGTTGGGCTCAGGCAAACCCGAAACACCAGTAAAAACGTTAAATTCCAAAGCCAGATCAAACAGCAATTAAAGTAAAGAGCAAAAAATATAGCGTATTCGTCACATTGGTGTTCTCATTCTCACTTTCTTTCTTTCTCTATCTATCCAACCTGTTAATTTCCAAAGGATTACCCTCTTTATGTGCGGTAGAAGTCATTAATGGGTGTGAAGTGCTTTGTCCTTCATTATGTGAGCAACTGTATGCGCAGTGAGGTGAATATATCCCTCTCTCTCTCTGCAAGGGGAGGGAAAGTGTTTTGTATAAAAGAAGGCTACCAGTCTGTTCATCTGCCGGCCCGGTAGCACATGACAGAAAGTTCACACTGTTCTAGAACGTTTCCCTGGGAGTTAGTGTTCTCTTTGAGTGTGTGTGTGTGTGTGTGTGTGTGTGTGTGTGTGTGTGTGTGTGTGTGTGTGTGTGTGTGTGTGTGTGTGTGTAATTCCATAATTCGTTTTTTTGTTGATGGTGGTAGAAAATGCTGTCTCAGGCACTGCTCCAGAATCTCCCATAACTGTTCAATTGGGTTGAGGTTTGATGTTGTAGACCTGGGGATATTGTAGACCTGGTGGTGTTGTAGACCTGGTGGTGTTGTAGACCTGGTGGTGTTGTTGACCTGGGGGTGTTGTAGACCCGGTGGTGTTGTAGACCTGGTGGTCCAGGAGGTGTGGTGTTGTAGACCTGGTGGTGTTGTAGACCTGGGGGTGTTGTAGACCTGGTGGTGTTGTAGACCTGGTGGTGTTGTAGACCCGGTGGTGTTGTAGACCTGGTGGTCCAGGAGGTGTGGTGTTGTAGACCCGGTGGTGTTGTAGACCTGGTGGTCCAGGAGGTGTGGTGTTGTAGACCTGGTGGTGTTGTAGACCTGGTGGTGTTGTAGACCTGGTGGTGTTGTAGACCTGGTGGTGTTGTAGACCCGGTGGTGTTGTAGACCTGGTGGTCCAGGAGGTGCGGTGTTGTAGACCTGGTGGTGTTGTAGACCTGGTGGTGTTGTAGACCCGGTGGTGTTGTAGACCTGGTGGTCCAGGAGGTGTGGTGTTGTAGACCTGGTGGTGTTGTAGACCTGGTGGTCCAGGAGGTGTGGTGTTGTAGACCTGGTGGTGTTGTAGACCTGGTGGTGTTGTAGACCTGGTGGTCCAGGAGGTGTGGTGTTGTAGACCTGGTGGTGTTGTAGACCTGGGGATGTTGTAGACCTGGGGGTGTTGTAGACCTGGTGGTGTTATAGACCTGGTGGTCCAGGAGGTGTGGTGTTGTAGACCTGGTGGTGTTATAGACCTGGTGGTCCAGGAGGTGTGGTGTTGTAGACCTGGTGGTGTTGTAGACCTGGTGGTCCAGGAGGTGTGGTGTTGTAGACCTGGTGGTGTTGTAGACCTGGTGGTCCAGGAGGTGTGGTGTTGTAGACCTGTGGCTGTGGTGAGTGTGGCCTCCTCCAAAACAACAATGTAAGTCAGCCTGTAAGGGGAAAAAACACACACACTTAGCAAGAACAAGGACTATTAAGAGACTTGGCAAGATCCTGAGAAAGGAGACTAAGGCCCAAGGAACTGAAACAAGGAGCAGGTACAAGGAAAGGCTACAAGGAAAGGAGAGTTGAGAGAAGGCTGCTTTTGTCTCTCTCTAGAGGACAGCATCTCTTTTCCCTCCTAATGAGCATCTCAGCAAATCGGTTTCCCTCACTTCTTCCCCCCTCCTTCCTCATACATCCCTCCATTCGGGAGAAAGAGAGAGGGGTAGAGGGAGGCAGAGAGATATAAACAGACACTGAGAGACCGTGATAGAGAGAGAGAGAGCGAGAGACGCAGAGAGGCAGAGTAAAATGGTGAGAGAATGAAAGAGAGAGGATGGCAGAGAAATCACAACATGATGTGCAGTGCTATAATTATCATCAATTATTCCAATGGTGGCTTTTTAACCAAATGAAGGGAGGCATTAGCATAGAGACTAGGGCCCGGTGAAAGTGATATGTCTGTGGTGGCCTCACCATGTGAACAGTGTTTCTGCCTGCCTGCCTGCCTGCCTGCCTGTCGCTCTCCTCGAGGCAGCAGATTGGTAATTGGTTAGGCTAGCCAGGGCTCCCAAAGCTAATTGAGCATCAAAGAGAAGCCTTGCCTGTTGAGCGAAGATCATCATGATTTCCCCAGGCGTGAATAATCTATCCCAGAGTTACCCCTAACGTGGGGTGAGGAGGTGGGAGGGATGCGTGTTTCAGAGTGTGTATGTGTGAGAGGTGGATAGTAGAGGTTGACAGTAGCTGTTATCTCATGTTGGACACACATTTCTAGCTTTGTCTTGCTGGGAGTTGGTTTTTCTGACTCTGCACTAAAATTATATGGTCTGCATTTTCCCCTCTCTACCATCATATTATCCAGGGGTTGTAAGGTGTCTACACACACGACATTGATGTATTGTAAGTGACCGGCCACGAAACACAATGTAGTCTGTGTGTGCATCACAGCTGTTTAAATATACATGTCCATGAAGCTAGTAGATGGGAGCTAGCTAGACTGGAGCTAGTAGACTGGAGCTAGCGAGACTGGAGCTAGTAGACTTGAGCTAGCTAGACTGGAGCTAGTAGAGTTGAGTTAGCTAGACTGGAGCTAGTAGACTGGAGCTAACTAGACTGGAGCTAGATAGACTGGTGCTAGTAGACTGGAGCTAGCTAGACTGGAGCTTGTAGATTTGAACTAGCTAGACTGGAGCTAGTAGACTGGCGCTAACTAGACTGGAGCTAGTAGACTGGCGCTAACTAGACTGGAGCTAGCTAGACTGGAGCAAACTAGACTGGAGCTTGCTAGACTGGAGCTAACTAGACTGGAGCTAACTAGACAGGAGTTAGCTAGACTGGCGGTAACCAGACTGGAGCTAGCTAGACTGGAGCTAGCTAGACGAGCTAGCTAGACTGGAGCTTGCTAGACTGGAGCTAGCTAGACTGGAGCAAACTGACACAACCTGTATAAATAGCCTGCAGAGTTCTGTCTTACTATCCAGGTCTGTGCCCAAACAATTTGAGCTTCTACTTTTAAAAATCCACCTTTCCAGAAACAAGTCTCTCACCGTTGCCGCCTGCTATAGACCCCGCTCAGCTCCCAGCTGTGCCCTGGACACAATATGCGAATTGATTTCCCCCCACCTATCTTCAGAGATCGTGCTGTTAGGTGACCTAAACTGGGACATGCTTAAACACCCCAGCCATCCTACAATCTGAGCTTGATGCCCTCAATCTCACACAAAGTATCAATGAACCCACCAGGTACAACCCCAAATCCGTAAACACAGGCACCCTCATAGATATCATCCTAACCAACCTGCCCTCCAAATACACCTCTGCTGTCTTCAACCAGGATCTCAGCGATCACTGCCTCATTGCTTGTGTCCGTAATGGGTCTGCGGTCAAACGACCACCCCTCATCACTATCAAACGCTCCCTAAAACACTTCAGCGAGCAGGCCTTTCAAATCGACCTGGCCCGGGTATCCTGGAAGGATATTGACCTCATTCCGTCAGAAAAAGATGCGTGATTATTCTTAAAAATGCTTTCCTCACAATCTTAAATAAGCATGCCCCATTCAAAAAATGTAGAACCAGGAACAGATGTAGCCCGTGGTTCACTCCAGTCCAGACTGCCCTTGACCAGCACAAAAACATCCTGTGGCGTACTGCATTAGAATCGACTAGCCCCCGCGATATGCAACCTTTCAGGGAAGTTAGGAACCAATATGCACAGGCAGTTAGGAAAGCAAAAGCTAACTTTTTCAAACAGAAATTTGCATCCTGCAGCACAAACTCCAAAAAGTTCCGGTACACTGTAAAGTCCATGGAGAATAAGAGCACCTCCTCCAGCTGCCCACTTTATTGAGGCTAGGAAACACTGTCACCACCGATAAATCAACGATAATTGAGAATTTCAATAAGCATTTTTCTATGGCTGGCCATGCTTTCCACCTGGCCACCCCTACCCTGTTCAACAGCCCTGCGCTCCCCACAGCAACTTGCCCAATCCTCCCCCATTTTTCCTTCACCCAAATCCAGATAGCTGATGTCCTGAAAGAGCTGCAAAATCTGGACCCATACAAATCAGCCGGGCTAGACAATCTGAACCCTCTCTTTCTAAAATTATCTGCCGAAATTGTTGCAACCCTTATTACTAGCCTGTTCAACCTCTCTTTTGTATCGTCTGAGAACCCCAAAGATTGGAAAGCTGCCGCGGTCATCCCCCTCTTCAAAGAGGGAGACACTCTAGACCCAAACTGTTATAGACCTATATCTATCCTACCCTGTCTTTCTAAGGTCTTCGAAAGCCAAGTTAACAAACAGATCACCGACCATTTCAAATCCCACCGTACCTTCTCCGCTATGCAATCTGGTTTCTGAGCTGGTCATGGGTGCACCTCAGCCACGCTCAAGGTCCTAAACGATTGCATAACCTCCATCGATAAGAGACAATACTGTGCAGCTGTATTCATAGACCTGGCCAAGGCTTTCGACTCTGTCAATCACCACATTCTTATCGACAGACTCAACAGCCTTGGTTTCTCAAATGACTGCCTCGCCTGGTTCACCATCTACTTCTCAGACAGAGTTCAGTGTGTCAAATTGGAGGGCCTGTTGTCCGGACCTCTGGAAGTCTCTATGGGTGTGCCACAGGGTTCAATTCTCGGGCCGACTCTTTTCTCTGTATACATCAATGATGTCGCTCTTGCTGCTGGTGATTCTCTAATCCACCTCTATGCAGACTTCACCATTCTGTATAGTTCTGGCCCTTCTTTGGACACTGTGTTAAATAACCTCCAGACGAGCTTCAATGCCATACAACTCTCCTTCCGCGGCCTCCAACTGCTCTTAAATGCAAGTAAAACTAAATGCATGCTCTTCAGCTGATCGCTACCAGCACCTGCCCGCTCGTCCAGCATCACTACTCTGGACGGTTCTGACTTAGAATATGTGGACATCTACAAATACCTAGTTGTCTGGTTAGACTGTAAACTCTCCTTCCAGACTCACATTAAGCATCTACAATTCAAAATTAAATCTCGAATCGGCTTCCTATTTTGCAACAAAGAATCCTTCACTCATGCTGCCAAACATACCCTCGTAAAACTGACCATCCTACCGATGCTTGACTTCGGTGATGTCATTTACAAAATAGCCTCCATCACTCTACTCAGCAAATTGGGCGCAGTCTTTCACAGTGCCATCCGTTTTGTCACCAAAGCCCCATATACCACCCACCACTGCGACCTGTATGCTCTCGTTGGCTGGCCCTCGCTTCATATTTGTCGCCAAACCCACTGGCTCCAGGTCATCTATAAGTCTTTGCTAGGTAAAGCCCCATCTTATCTCAGCTCAGTGGTCACCATAGCAGCACCCACCTGTAGCACGTGCTCCAGCAGGTATATTTCACTGGTCACGCCCAAAGCCAATTCCCCCTTTGGCCACCTTTCCTTCCAGTTCTCTGCTGCCAATGACTGGAACGAATTGCGAAAATCACTGAAGCTGGAGACTCAAATCTCCCTTTCTAACTTTTAGCACCAGCTGTCAGAGCAGCTCACAGGTCACTGCACCTGTTCATAGCCCATCTGTAAATAGCCCATCCAACTACCTCATCCCCATACTTTTATTTGTTTATTTATTTTGCTCCTTTGCACCCCAGTATCTCTACTTGCACTCCAGTATCACTCCAGTCTCTATCACTCCAGTGTTTAATTGCTAAATTGTGATTATTTCGCCACTATGGCCTATTTATTGCCTTACCTCCCTTATCATACCTAATTTGCACACACTGTATATATACTTTTTTTTCTATTGTGTTATTAACTGTATGTTTTGTTTATTCCATGTGAAACTCTGTGTTGTTGTTTGTGTCGCACTGCTTTGCTTTATCTTGACCAGGTCGCAGTTGTAAATGAGAACTTGTTCTCAACTAGGCTACTTGGTTAAATAAAGGTGAAATAAAAATAAAATAAAAAAATAAATATATCTGATTCTCCTGTGGAGAGAGCAAGAGAGAGAGAGAGAGAGAGCAAGAGAGAGAGAGAGAGAGAGAGATGGTGGAAAATTACATTACACATAATATGTCTTCAGAAGTGGAGAGGTGTGTGTGTTTATGGTTGTGTGTTTGAGAAGCTATACCGTTGTATTTTCCTTTTGACTGGTCAAGTGGGAAATTATGTGGGAGAAATTGTATAAATGCACTTGTGGGAAGATGAGTTTCTGTCTTGATTTTCCATGTCTGTGTGGCATCTGTGATATGCATCTGCCCCCTGTGATCTGCCCCCTGTGATCTGCCCCCTGTGATCTGCCCCCTGTGATCTGCCCCTGTGGTCTGCCCCTTTGATCTGCACCTGTGAGAATATGTTTTTCATTTTCTCTCAGGTTTATAAATAATTTCCTCTCTTCAATCCAGGTGATGGGATTGTGTTTATAGCCTATTTCACTGGTAGTTACTCTGTAAAGCCTATATATAGACATTTCTGACCAATCATGTGTCTGTGAGCCAGTATAATGGCTAGAGAGTTAATAGGTTATGAAGGCTTATTCTAACGCATTGCTTTTTACTTCAATACAAAAAATACAATTAGGCTATATATTTTCATTAAAAACCAAAGTTTGTCAGATTTACAGTCATTCCAATTAATTTGATCTTCAAGAATAGGACTAGGAAAGATAGATTAGCCCAATTGTTTTACCTGAGCACAACCCAAATACGAAGGACTAATTAGATTACACTGTTGTTCATTTTGTTGTCATTTTTATTTTGTATCTTTTTTAAACCTTTATTTAATTAGGCAAGTCAGTTAAGAACAAATTCTTATTTACAGTGATGGCATACCAAAAGACAAAAGGCCTCCTGTGGGGACGGGGGCTGGGATTAAAAATGTAAATAAAAATATAGGACAAAACACACATCACGACAAGAGAGAGACCTAAGATAACAACATAGCATGGCAGCAACACATGACAACACAGCATGGTAGTAACACAACATGACGACAACATGGTAGCAACACATCATGGCAGCAGCACAAAACATGGTACAATCGGCGCTCCTAGTGGCCGGGGACTTTAATGCAGGCAAACTTAAATGAGTTTTACCAAATTTTCACCAGCATGTTACATGTGCAACTAGAGCAAAAAAAATCCTACACCACACAAAGAGATCCATGCAAAGCTCTCCCCCGCCCTAAATTTGGCAAATCTGACCATAAATCTATCCTTCTGATTACTGCGTACAAGCAAGAACTAAAGCAGGAAGTACCAGTGACTCGCTCAACATGAAAGTGGTCAGATGACGCGGATGCTACACTACAGCACTGTTTTGCTAGTACAGACTGGAATATATTCTGGGATTCATCCAATGGCATTGAAGAGTACACCATCACAAGTCATCGGCTTCATCAATAAGTGCATCGACAATATTGTCCCCACAGTGACCGTACGTACATATCCCAACCAGAAGCCATGGATTACAGGCAACATCAGCATCGAGCTAAAGGCTAGAGCTGCCGCTTTCATGGAGCCGGAGACTAATCCGGACGCTTATAAGAAATCCCGCTATGCCCTCAGACGAACCATCAAACAAGCAAAACGTCAATACAGGATTAAGATTGAATCCTTCTACACTGGCTCTGACACTCGTCGGATGTGGCAGGGCTTGAAAACTATTACAGACTACAAAGGGAAACCCAGACTCGAGCTGCCCAGTGACGCGAGCCTACCAGACGAGCTAAATGCTTTTTTTTCCTCACTTCGAGGCAAGCAACACTGAAGCATGTACGAGAGCACCAGCTGTTCTGGATGACTGTGTGATAACGCTCTCGGTAGCTGATGTGAACAAAACCTTTAAACAGGTCAACATTCACAAAGCCGCTGGGCCAGACGGATTACCAGGACGTGTACTCAAAGCATGCACGGACAAATTGTCAATTGTCTTCACTGACATTTTTATCCTCTCCCTGACCGAGTCTGTAATACCTACATGTTTCAAGCAGACCACCATAGTCCCTGTGCCCAAGGAAGCGAAGGTAACCTGCCTAAATGATTACCGCCCTGTAGCACTCAAGTCGGTAGCCATGAAGTGCTTTGAAATTGCTGGTTATGGCTCACATCAACAGCATCCTCCCGGACACCCTCGACCCACTCCAATTCACATCACACACCAACAGATACACAGATTACGCAATCTCAATTGCACTCCACACTGCCCTTTCCCACCTGGACAAAAGGAACACCTATGTGAGAAGGCTGTTCATTGACTACAGCTCAGCGTAGTGCCCACAAAGCTCATCACTAAGCTAAGGACTCTGGGACTAAACACCTCCCTCTGCAACTGGATCCTGGACTTCCTGACGGGCTGCCCCCAGGTCGTAAGAGTAGGCAACAACATGTCTGCCACGCTATCCTTAACACTGGGGCCACTCAGGGGTGGGTACTTAGTCCCCTCCTGTACTCCCTGTTCACCCACGACTGCATGGCCAAACATGACTCCAACACCATCATTAAGTTTGCTGACGACACAACAGTGCTAGGCCTGATCACCGACAACGATGAGACGGCCTATAGGGAGGAGGTCAGAGAACTGGCAGTGTGATGTCAGGACAACAACCTCTCCCTGAATGTGAGCAACACAAAGGAGCTGATCTTGGACTACAGGAAAAGGCGGGCTGAACAGGCCCCCATTAACATCAACGGGGTGGTAGTGGAGTGGGTCGAGAGTTTCATGTTCCTTGGTGTCCACATCACCAACAAACTATCATGGTCCAAACATATCAAGACAGTCATGAAGAGGGCACGACAAAACCTTTTCCCCCTCAGGAGACTGAAAAGATTTGGCATGGGTCCCCAGATCCTCAAAAGGTTCTACAGCTGCACCATCGAGGGCATCCTGACCGTTTGCCTCACCGCTTGGTATGGCAACTGCTCGGCATCTGAATGTAAGGTGCTACAGAGGGTAGTGCGTACGGCCCAGTACATCACTGGGGCCAAGCTTCCTTCCATCCAGGACCTATATAATAGGCGGTGTCAGAGGAAAGCCCACAAAATTGTCAGAGACTCCAGTCAACCAAGTTATAGTGTTTTCTCTGCTACCGTACGGCAAGCGGTACCGGAGCGCCAAGTCTAGGACCAAAGTCTCCTCAACAGCTTCTACCCCAAACCATAAGACTGCTGAACAATTAATCAAATCACCACATTGACCCCCCCTCCCTTTTGTACACTACTGCTACTCGCTGTTAATTGTCTATGCATAGTCACTTCACCCCTACCTACATGTACAAATGACCTAAACTAACCTGTACCCCCGCACACTGACTCGGTACCGGTACCCCCTGTATATAGCCTCGTTACTTTTTATTTTTATTTTTTACTTTGGTCTATTTGGTAAATATTTTCTTAACTCTACTTGAACTGCACTGTCGGTTAAGGGCTTGTCAGTAAGCATTTCACGGTAAGGTCTACACTTGTTGTATTCGGCGCGTGTGACAAATAAAGTTACATTTGATTTGAAATGGCAAGAAGGAAGAGATAACAATACATCACGCGAAGCAGCCACAACTGTCAGTAAGATTGATCATGATTGTGTCTTTGAATGAAGAGATGGAGATAAAACTGTCCAGTTTGAGTGTTTGCTGCAGCTCATTCCAGTCGCTAGCTGCAGCGAACTGAAAAGAAGAGTGACCCAGGGATGTGTGTGCTTTGGGGACATTTAACAGAATGTGACTGGCAGACCGGGTGTTGTATGTGGAGGATGAGGGCTGCAGTAGGTATCTCAGATAGGGTGGAGTGAGGCCTAAGAGGGTTTTATAAATAAGTGCAGTGATGTGTCCTATAAGGAGCATTGGTGGCAAATCTGATGGCAGAATGGTAAAGAACATCTTGCCGCTCGAGTGCACCCTTACCTGCCAATCTATAAATTACGTGTATGTAATCTAGCATGGGTAAAATGGTCATCTGAATCAGGGTTAGTTTGGCAGCTGGGGTGAAAGAGGAGCGATTACGATAGAGAAAACGAAGTCTAGATTTAACCTTAGCTTGCAGCTTGGATATCTGCTGAGAGAAGGACAGTGTACCGTCTAGCCATACTCCCAAGTACTTGTATGAGGTGACTACTTCAAGCTCTAAACCCTCAGAGGTAGTAATCACACCTGTGGGGAGAGGGGCATTCTTCTTACCAAACCACATGACCTTTGTTTTGGAGGTGTTCAGAACAAGGTTAAGGGCAGAGCTTGTTGGATACTAAGAAATCTTTGTTGTAGAGCATTTAACACAAAATTCGGGGAGGGCCCAGCTGAGTATAGGACTGTATCATCTGCATATAAATGGATGAGAGAGCTTCCTACTGCCTGAGTTTTGTTGTTGATGTAAATTGAGAAGAGCATGGGGCCTATGAGCCTTGGGGTACTCCCTTGGTGACAGGCAGTGTCTGAGACAGCAGATGTTCTGACTTCATACACTGCACTCTTTGAGAGAGGTAGTTAGCAAACCAGGACAAAGACCCCTCAGAGATACCAATACTCCTTAGTCGGCCCACAAGAATGGAATGGTCTACCGTATTATAAGCTAGAATCAAGGGTAATGGTGACATCATTGAGGACCTTTAAGGTTGCAGTGACACATCCATAACCTGAGCAGAAACCAGATTGCATACCAGAGAGAATACTATAGACATCAAGAAAGCTAGTCAGTTGATTATTGACAAGTTTTTCCAACACTTTTGATAAACAGGGAAAAATATAAATTGGCATATAACAGTTAGGATCAGCTTGATCTCTCCCTTTAAATTAAAGGGTGCACTGTGGCTGCCTTTTAAGCACTGGGAACCTCACCAGAAAGGAGAGACAGGTTAAAAAGATCTCAGATAGGCTTGGCGATGATAGGGGCAGCAACTTTAAAGAAGAAAGGGTCTAAACCATCTGACCCAGACGTTTTTGGGGGGCAAGTTTAAGGAGCTCCTTTAGCACCTCGGACTCAGTGATCGCATGTAGGGAGAAACTTTGTAGCAGGGGAAAAGGAGGGAGGATCATTGGGGCGAGTCGCATTAGAAGGGGTGGGAGATGAGGAAATGTTGGACGGTCAAGGAGGCAAGGCTGAGTCAAAATAGGAATCCTGACTTAATGAAGTGGTGATTAAAGAGCTCAGCCATGTGCTCCTTGTCAGTAACAATCACATCATCAACATTAAGGGACATGGGCAGCTGTGAGGAGGAGGGTTTATTCTCCTTAAAGTAACTAACTTTGCAGCTGCTCCTTAAATTAACTAACTATGGCCTTCCGGATAGCCTGAGTGCACTTATTTCTCACTCGCCTGAACGAGAGTCAGTCAACCTGAGTATGCATGTGCCGAGCCTTTCGCCAATTGCAATTCTTGAGGTGGAGTAACTCTGCAAGATCAAGGTCGAACCAGGAGCTGAAGCTGTTTTTAATTCTCATTTTCTTTATGGGGGTGTGTTTGTTGACAATACCGCAGAAAATATCAAAGAAGAAGGTTCAAGTGTCTTCAACTGAGGGGATCAAGCTGATTCTATAATACAATTTACAGAGGCCACGTCATGAAGGAAGGCTTGCTCATTAAAGTTTTTAGCAAGCATCTAGGACAAATCAGGACGGGTCGTTTCACTGAGCAGCCATTCCGGAATACAGGCTGTAAAACACTGATCACTAAGGTCATTACAGACAACACCAGACTGATACCTATCAGGATTATTTGTGAGGATAACATCAAGGAGAGTAGCCTTTTCTGGGTGTTTGGAGTCATACCGTGTGGGATTGCTAATAATCTGAGAAAGATTTAGGGAGTCCCATTGCTTTATGGACTTGTCCAGGTGGTTTAAGCATGTCCCAGTTTAGGTCACCTATCAGGACAAATTCAGACTTAGTGTAAGGGGCCAGGAGAGAGCTTAGGGCAGGTAGGGTACAGGCTGGTGCTGATGAAGGACGATAACACCCAGAAACAGTAAACAAAGAGCTATTTGAAAGTTTAATGCTTAAAACCAGCTAATCAAATTGTTTGGAGACAGACTTGGTGGAGATAACCGAGCACTGAAGGTTTTCCTTTGTAAAGATTGCCACTCCACCACCTTTGGAAGATCTGTCTTGCCGAAAAAGAAACCAGAAAGGTTAAGATCAGTGTTCAAAACACTCTTCCTTAACCATATCTCAGTAATGACCAACACATCTGGATTGGAGCTGTGAACCCACACTTTCAATTGATCCATTTTATGTAATAAGCTTCTAGTGTTAACGTGCAGAAAACCCAGGCTTTTAGGAGAGCAGAAATCATTGAAGCAGATATCAGAGCACAAGTCAGAATTGGGGCTAGCAACAGTAGATGGGCCAGGGTGTACATGCACATTACCAGATATCATCAGCAGTAAAACAATCAGGGCACGGCAGAGAACAGGGAGAGCTCTGCAGTGTTGATTTATGACATTTGAATGTGCATTAGATGCCAACAAGATCACATTGTACAGCAATTTCATCAGGTAACATGAATACAAAGCCGGCAAGAGGTGGTTAGAATAGGATGGGAGGCCAAGAGTCCGTGTAACCCAGAGAGAGTCAGAGTCCCGAGTGTGGGAACAAACATAGTCTGTCCCACGTTTGGGTAAACAAGCATGTTCATAGTCAACAAAGCATGCAGGAGTCATGAGGCAAATAGCATGAAGCACAAGAAAACAATATATTGACTTTGGGCTAGCCATTGTAAGTTCAGAGTCACTCTCCCCAACAGTGCATGTGTCCTGGAGGTGAATGAGGGGGTGTGGTTGGGGTACCTGTACCAGATATGGGAGACAGGCCAGGGCAGACGGTGAACAGATTGCCAGGTGGAATCCAAGCAGCAGTGCAGCAGGCAACGGGAGTATGTTTCACGCACTCTTGGGAGAAACCTTTTTCTGGTAGCAGATTCCTTGTAGAAAATGCCAGGGGATGGTCTCCGAACAGCGGGAGGGGGCTTCAAAGGCCTCTGGATTTGGGTGAGGTAGGCTGAGACTCTCCTGCCATTGTTGGGCTCAAAGGCTTTGACACCTCTCATTTCACACCTCAGTGCTAATTGAAGTTCTATCTGTTCTGTCCTAGCAAGCTTGGTAGCCTTAACTTAGCATTCAGTCCTTATAAAGTAAAATATATCCTTGTAATGTATTTTTCTTCTTGGCTTTCATAAAGCTTCAGACTAGACATTACTCACTCAGTTCCAGGTTGGACTTCAGACTAGACATTACTCACTCAGTCCCAGGTTGGACTTCAGACTAGACATTACTCACTCAGTTCCAGGTTGGACTTCAGACTAAACACTACTCACTCAGTTCCAGGTTGGACTTCAGACTAGACATTACTCACTCAGTTCCAGGTTGGACTTCAGACTAAACACTACTCACTCAGTTCCAGGTTGGACTTCAGGCTAAACACTACTCACTCAGTTCCAGGTTGGACTTCAGACTAGACATTACTCACTCAGTTCCAGGTTGGACTTCAGACTAGACATTTCTCACTCAGTTCCAGGTTGGACTTCAGACTAAACACTACTCACTCAGTTCCAGGTTGGACTTCAGGCTAAACACTACTCACTCAGTTCCAGGTTGGACTTCAGACTAAACACTACTCACTCAGTTCCAGGTTGGACTTCAGACTAGACATTACTCACTCAGTTCCAGGTTGGACTTCAGACTAGACATTACTCACTCAGTTCCAGGTTGGACTTCAGACTAGACATTACTCACTCAGTTCCAGGTTGGACTTCAGACTAAACACTACTCACTCAGTTCCAGGTTGGACTTCAGACTAGACATTATTCACTCAGTTCCAGGTTGGACTTCAGACTAGACATTACTCACTCAGTTCCAGGTTGGACTTCAGACTAAACACTACTCACTCAGTTCCAGGTTGGACTTCAGACTAGACATTATTCACTCAGTTCCAGGTTGGACTTCAGACTAAACACTACTCACTCAGTTCCAGGTTGGACTTCAGACTAGACATTACTCACTCAGTTCCAGGTTGGACTTCAGACTAGACATTACTCACTCAGTTCCAGGTTGGATGGTGTTTTCAGGTTTCTGTTGTTTGTTTGCCAGAGCATTTGCTGTATTGGAAATAAGAATCAGGTTATTGTCCAAGATCAGGTTGTAGGTTTGGAGTTTTGATTTGGAGTGAAGGTTATGTTGTGGAGGGTAGCATCCTGTATATGTCCTTGCTGAAAAAAAAGTTTATCTAACTCTAAATCTATCTTTTTGTAAAAACATTCCCGGAAAATGGGACAGCTCACATGCAGCTGTCTCTCTCTTTCTTCCCCAGCTCTACATGGAGGACTGTTTGGGCTCATGGCTTCGAGTTGAAAAATTAACAGTGCTCTCGGAATGGCATGCTTTGAGCACTACCAAAAAGTGCTATTTGCATGTGAAAAATGAAGGTCATATGCTGCATTTGCTCTAGGCCTATTGTTTACATTTTAGTTGGTGACACTTTGATATCTCGATCATTTGTAGCTGTTTAAGTATATCAAAAGTGTTGAAGTTTGAGCATCTGTTCATAAAGTCTACAACACCACACCTCCTGGACCACCAGGGTAAAGCCTAAAGGCAAGGACAGGAGTATGACAGAGCTGACGTATGTATGCAGAGGAAGTGGGAGGACCAACAGAGAGTTTAATGATCATGTATCTCTTCATTCTCTACATGGTCAGTTAATTAAGCAATTAACATCCCATCATGCTTAGGGTCATGTATAAAAATGCCCAGGTGCTCATTATTCTGGCTACCATGGCTAGAAGAAGAGATCTTAGGGTATGTGTGTGTTTCAGTCACCAGATCTCAACCCAATTGAACACAAATTAGATTGAGCATTAAAAGCCCCACATCTTAAATTAAACTAGTTTTTGACAGTATACAGCACAATACCATGGAGGAGTTTAGAAGGGAGGAACTCAGACATTTATTCCATAGGCTGGGATCCTCACTATGCAGCTGTTGCAAGAGCACACTTTTCACTGGCTGTCCACTGGCTGCAAAAACAATGATTGATAGGCAGCTTAAACTTCTTCAATTCAACCATTATTGGGTTAAAATACATATGTACAGTTGAAGTCGGAAGCTTACAGACACTTAGGTTGGAGTCATTAAAACTAGTTTTTCAACCACTCCACAAATGTCTTGTTAACAAACTATAGTTTTGGCAAGTCGGTTAGGACATCTACTTTGTGCATGACACAAGTAATTTTTCCAAAAAGAAAGGTCGCTCAGCAAGGAAGAAGCCACTGCTGCAAAACCGCCATAAAAAGCCAGACTACGGTTTGCAACTGCACATGGGGACAAAGATCGTACTTTTTGGAGAAATGTCCTCTGGTCTGATGAAACAAAAATAGAACTGTTTGGCCATAATGACCATTGTTATGTTTGGAGGAAAAAGGGGGATGCTTGCAAGTCGAAGAACACCAACCATGAAGCACGGGGTGGCAGCATCATGTTGTGGGGGTGCTTTGCTGCAGGAGGGACTGGTGCACTTCACAAAATAGATGGCATCATGAGGTAAGAAAATTATGTGGATATATTGAAGCAACATCTCAAGACATCAGTCAGGAAGTTAAAGCTTGGTCGCAAATGGGTCTTCCAAATGGACAATGACCCCAGGCATACTTTCAAAGTGGCAAAATGGCTTAAGGACAAGAAAGTCAAGGTATTGGAGTGGCCGTCACAAAGCTCTTACCTCAATCCTATAGAAACTTTGTGGGCAGAACTGAAAAAGTGTGTGAGCAAAGAGGCCTACAAACCTGAGTCAGTTACACCAGCTCTGTCAGGAGGAATGGGCCAAAATTCACCCAACTTGTTGTGGGAAGCTTGTGGAAGGCTACTCGAAACGTTTGACCCAAGTAAAAAAATGTAAAGGCAATGCTATGAAATACTAATTGAGGGTACATAAACTTCTGACCCACTGGGAATGTGATGAAAGAAATTAAAGCTGAAGTAAATAATTCTCTCTACTATTATTCTGACATTTCACATTTTTTAAATAAAGTGGTGATCCTAACTGACCTAAGACAGGGAATTCTTACTAGGATTAAATGTCAGGAATGTGAAAAAATGTGTTTAAATATACAGTCGTGGCCAAAAGTTTTGAGAATGACACAAATATTAATTTCCACAAAGTTTGCTGCTTCAGTGTCTTTAGATATTTTTGTCAGATGTTACTATGGAATACTGAAGTATAATTACAAGTGTCAAAGGCTTTTATTGACAATTACATGAACTTGATGCAAAGAGTCAATATTTGCAGTGTTGACCCTTCTTTTTCAAGACCTCTGCAATCTGCCCTGGCATGCTGTCAATTAACTTCTGGGCCACATCCTGACTGATGGCAGCCCATTCTTGCATAATCAATGCTTGGAGTTTGTCAGAATTTGTGGGGTTTTGTTTGTCCACCCGCTTCTTGAGGATTGACCACAAGTTCTCAATGGGATTAAGGTCTGGGGGGTTTCCTGGCCATTCACCCAAAATATCGATGTTTTGTTCCCCGAGCCACTTAGATATCACTTTTGCCTTATGGCAAGGTGCTCCATCATGCTGGAATTGGCATTGTTCATCACCAAACTGTTCCTGGATGGTTGGGAGAAGTTGCTCTCGGAGGATGTGTTGGTTCCATTCTTTATTCATGGCTGTGATCTTAGGCAAAATTGACAGAGTGATCTCCAGCCTTGTCCTCGTCAACACTCACACCTGTGTTAACGAGAGAATCACTGACGTGATGTCAGCTGGTCCTTTTGTGGCAGGGCTGAAATGCAGTGGAAATGTTTTGGGGAGATTCAGTTCATTTGCATGGCAAAGAGGAAGTTTGCAATTAATTGCAATTCGTCTGATCACTCTTCATAACATTCTGGAGTATATGCAAATTGCCATCATACAAACTGAGACAGCAGACTTTGTGAAAATTACTATTTGTGTCATTCTGAAAACTTTTGGCCACGACTGTATTTGGCTAAGGTGTATGAAAACTTCCGACTTCAACTGTACACAGCCATCCACAATCAACCACAATCCGTAATGCGAAAATAGTTAAGAGAGAGCAGCAGTGTGATTCACATTAATGCTCTTATAGAGATCAACAATAAGTGATATCCGTATCGCCCGTAGACTACACCACTGCTGTCGTCATCTTAACCTCCAAGCGTTTATTCAAGTTGGATAATCTTTGGATGCCGACAGCAGTCGCACCATTGGAAGACATAGCTTGGACTGTAGCCAATAAAAGCCTATTCCTTCTCTTTTCCCACAATCCATCAAACACATTTGGTGTGTCATCATAGTGGTCTCTGACTTGTGGTCAGACTTACTCAGACGGAAATAACTTGAACTTAAAATGTAATTGAGATAACAGAAAGTTGTCAGAAGTATTTTTGTTTCAAAAATCCTTTCAGAATTGAAAAGTAATCCTAGAAGTAATCGTCTTTAAAACAAATTAAATCAGAAATCTGATTACATCATTTTTACTGGTAAAGTAATGGATTATAGTTCGTTTTTTTTTTTAAAGATACAAGTTATCCGTTATTCCCGAACCCTGCCTGTCAATCAGCAGCCATCTCATAGATTGGAATCACTCTCCTCTCTCTTTTAGGCTGTGTTGCAGACCTCTGCTGTGTGGGGAATTCCTCACTGATGTTTATTAGGCCTGGTGTGTGCGGCTATAGCCACACTGGTGGCTATAGCCCTGAATCTCTGTCCAACCTGTCAGTGTATAGTGGTTATAGCCCTGTATCTCTGTCCAACCTGTCAGTATATAGTGGTTATAGCCCTGAATCTCTGTCCAACCTGTCAGTGTATAGTGGTTATAGCCCTGAATCTCTGTCCAACCTGTCAGTGTATAGTGGTTATAGCCCTGAATCTCTGTCCAACCTGTCAGTGTATAGTGGTTATAGCCCTGAATCTCTGTCCAACCTGTCAGTGTATAGTGGTTATAGCCCTGAATCTCTGTCCCACCTGTCAGTGTATAGTGGTTATAGCCCTGAATCTCTGTCCAACCTGTCAGTATATAGTGGTTATAGCCCTGAATCTCTGTCCAACCTGTCAGTATATAGTGGTTATAGCCCTGAATCTCTGTCCAACCTGTCAGTGTATAGTGGTTATAGCCCTGAATCTCTGTCCAACCTGTCAGTGTATAGTGGTTATAGCCCTGAATCTCTGTCCAACCTGTCAGTGTATAGTGGTTATAGCCCTGAATCTCTGTCCAACCTGTCAGTGTATAGTGGTTATAGCCCTGAATCTCTGTCCAACCTGTCAGTGTATAGTGGTTATAGCCCTGAATCTCTGTCCAACCTGTCAGTGTATAGTGGTTATAGCCCTGTATCTCTGTCCAACCTGTCAGTGTATAGTGGTTATAGCCCTGAATCTCTGTCCAACCTGTCAGTGTATAGTGGTTATAGCCCTGAATCTCTGTCCAACCTGTCAGTGTATAGTGGTTATAGCCCTGTATCTCTGTCCAACCTGTCAGTGTATAGTGGTTATAGCCCTGAATCTCTGTCCAACCTGTCAGTGTATAGTGGTTATAGCCCTGAATCTCTGTCCAACCTGTCAGTGTATAGTGGTTATAGCCCTGAATCTCTGTCCAACCTGTCAGTGTATAGTGGTTATAGCCCTGTATCTCTGTCCAACCTGTCAGTGTATAGTGGTTATAGCCCTGAATCTCTGTCCAACCTGTCAGTGTATAGTGGTTATAGCCCTGTATCTCTGTCCAACCTGTCAGTGTATAGTGGTTATAGCCCTGTATCTCTGTCCAACCTGTCAGTGTATAGTGGTTATAGCCCTGAATCTCTGTCCAACCTGTCAGTGTATAGTGGTTATAGCCCTGAATCTCTGTCCAACCTGTCAGTGTATAGTGGTTATAGCCCTGTATCTCTGTCCAACCTGTCAGTATATAGTGGTTATAGCCCTGAATCTCTGTCCAACCTGTCAGTGTATAGTGGTTATAGCCCTGTATCTCTGTCCCACCTGTCAGTGTATAGAGGTTATAGCCCTGTATCTCTGTCCAACCTGTCAGTGTATAGTGGTTATAGCCCTGTATCTCTGTCCCACCTGTCAGTGTATAGTGGTTATAGCCCTGAATCTCTGTCCAACCTGTCAGTGTATAGTGGTTATAGCCCTGTATCTCTGTCCAACCTGTCAGTGTATAGTGGTTATAGCCCTGTATCTCTGTCCAACCTGTCAGTGTATAGTGGTTATAGCCCTGTATCTCTGTCCAACCTGTCAGTGTATAGAGGTTATAGCCCTGTATCTCTGTCCAACCTGTCAGTGTATAGTGGTTATAGCCCTGTATCTCTGTCCAACCTGTCAGTGTATAGTGGTTATAGCCCTGTATCTCTGTCCAACCTGTCAGTGTATAGAGGTTATAGCCCTGTATCTCTGTCCAACCTGTCAGTGTATAGTGGCTATAGCCCTGTATCTCTGTCCCACCTGTCAGTGTATAGAGGTTATAGCCCTGTATCTCTGTCCCACCTGTCAGTGTATAGTGGTTATAGCCCTGTATCTCTGTCCCACCTGTCAGTGTATAGTGGTTATAGCCCTGTATCTCTGTCCAACCTGTCAGTGTATAGTGGTTATAGCCCTGAATCTCTGTCCAACCTGTCAGTGTATAGTGGTTATAGCCCTGTATCTCTGTCCAACCTGTCAGTGTATAGTGGTTATAGCCCTGTATCTCTGTCCCACCTGTCAGTGTATAGTGGTTATAGCCCTGTATCTCTGTCCCACCTGTCAGTGTATAGAGGTTATAGCCCTGTATCTCTGTCCAACCTGTCAGTGTATAGTGGCTATAGCCCTGTATCTCTGTCCCACCTGTCAGTGTATAGTGGTTATAGCCCTGTATCTCTGTCCAACCTGTCAGTGTATAGTGGCTATAGCCCTGTATCTCTGTCCAACCTGTCAGTGTATAGAGGTTATAGCCCTGTATCTCTGTCCCACCTGTCAGTGTATAGTGGTTATAGCCCTGAATCTCTGTCCAACCTGTCAGTGTATAGTGGTTATAGCCCTGTATCTCTGTCCAACCTGTCAGTGTATAGTGGTTATAGCCCTGTATCTCTGTCCAACCTGTCAGTGTATAGTGGTTATAGCCCTGAATCTCTGTCCAACCTGTCAGTGTATAGTGGTTATAGCCCTGTATCTCTGTCCCACCTGTCAGTGTATAGTGGTTATAGCCCTGTATCTCTGTCCAACCTGTCAGTGTATAGTGGTTATAGCCCTGTATCTCTGTCCCACCTGTCAGTGTATAGAGGTTATAGCCCTGTATCTCTGTCCCACCTGTCAGTGTATAGTGGTTATAGCCCTGTATCTCTGTCCAACCTGTCAGTGTATAGTGGTTATAGCCCTGTATCTCTGTCCCACCTGTCAGTGTATAGTGGTTATAGCTATTAGGGCTGTGAACGTTTAAACGAAGTTGGGATCCTTAACGTTATGAAAAAACGATGTTTTCCCCACAATTAAAATCATATTGCATTTTTCACAAATCACATTATTTTCCGTGTTACAGCCTAACTAGATGATAGGCTATAAAGGCCTGAGGAAGTTGTGTCATTTAAATAAAACCATTGTAACAGGTGAACTTTAGGCTACTTTGGTGAATTTGCTAGGCACGCTGGCCTGCCTGCCCGTCCTCTCTCTCCCTCTCGCTGGCCTGCCTGCCCGTCCTCTCTCTCCCTCTCGCTGGCCTGCCTGCCCCTCCTCTCTCTCCCTCTCGCTGGCCTGCCTGCACCTCCTCTCTCTCCCTCTCGCTGGCCTGCCTGCCCCTCCTCTCTCTCCCTCTCGCTGGCCTGCCTGCCCCTCCTCTCTCTCCCTCTCGCTGGCCTGCCTGCCCCTCCTCTCTCTCCCTCTCGCTGGCCTGCCTGCCCCTCCTCTCTCTCCCTCTCGCTGGCCTGCCTGCCCCTCCTCTCTCTCCCTCTCGCTGGCCTGCCTGCCCCTCCTCTCTCTCCCTCTCGCTGGCCTGCCTGCCCCTCCTCTCTCTCCCTCTCGCTGGCCTGCCTGCCCCTCCTCTCTCTCCCTCTCGCTGGCCTGCCTGCCCGTCCTCTCTCTCCCTCTCGCTGGCCTGCCTGCCCGTCCTCTCTCTCCCTCTCGCTGGCCTGCCTGCCCCTCCTCTCTCTCCTTCACACTGGCCTGCCTGCTCCTCCTCTCTCTCCCTCTCGCTGGCCTGCCTGCCCCTCCTCTCTCTCCCTCTCGCTGGCCTGCCTGCCCCTCCTCTCTCTCCCTCTCGCTGGCCTGCCTGCCTGCCCGTCCTCTCTCTCCCTCTCGCTGGCCTGCCTGCCCGTCCTCTCTCTCCCTCTCGCTGGCCTGCCTGCCCGTCCTCTCTCTCCCTCTCGCTGGCCTGCCTGCCCCTCCTCTCTCTCCCTCTCGCTGGCCTGCCTGCCCGTCCTCTCTCTCCCTCTCGCTGGCCTGCCTGCTCCTCCTCTCTCTCCCTCTCGCTGGTCTGCCTGCCCGTCCTCTCTCTCCCTCTCGCTGGCCTGCCTGCCCGTCCTCTCTCTCCCTCTCGCTGGCCTGCCTGCCCCTCCTCTCTCTCCCTCTCGCTGGCCTGCCTGCCCCTCCTCTCTCTCCCTCTCGCTGGCCTGCCTGCCCCTCCTCTCTCTCCCTCTCGCTGGCCTGCCTGCCCCTCCTCTCTCTCCCTCTCGCTGGCCTGCCTGCCCCTCCTCTCTCTCCCTCTCGCTGGCCTGCCTGCCCCTCCTCTCTCTCCCTCTCGCTGGCCTGCCTGCCCCTCCTCTCTCTCCCTCTCGCTGGCCTGCCTGCCCCTCCTCTCTCTCCCTCTCGCTGGCCTGCCTGCCCCTCCTCTCTCTCCCTCTCGCTGGCCTGCCTGCCCGTCCTCTCTCTCCCTCTCGCTGGCCTGCCTGCCCGTCCTCTCTCTCCCTCTCGCTGGCCTGCCTGCCCCTCCTCTCTCTCCTTCACACTGGCCTGCCTGCTCCTCCTCTCTCTCCCTCTCGCTGGCCTGCCTGCCCCTCCTCTCTCTCCCTCTCGCTGGCCTGCCTGCCCCTCCTCTCTCTCCCTCTCGCTGGCCTGCCTGCCCCTCCTCTCTCTCCCTCTCGCTGGCCTGACTGCCCGTCCTCTCTCTCCCTCTCGCTGGCCTGCCTGCCCGTCCTCTCTCTCCCTCTCGCTGGCCTGCCTGCCCGTCCTCTCTCTCCCTCTCGCTGGCCTGCCTGCCCGTCCTCTCTCTCCCTCTCGCTGGCCTGCCTGCCCCTCCTCTCTCTCCCTCTCGCTGGCCTGCCTGCCCGTCCTCTCTCTCCCTCTCGCTGGCCTGCCTGCCCCTCCTCTCTCTCCCTCTCGCTGGCCTGCCTGCCCCTCCTCTCTCTCCCTCTCGCTGGCCTGCCTGCTCCTCCTCTCTCTCCCTCTCGCTGGTCTGCCTGCCCGTCCTCTCTCTCCCTCTCGCTGGCCTGCCTGCCCGTCCTCTCTCTCCCTCTCGCTGGCCTGCCTGCCCCTCCTCTCTCTCCCTCTCGCTGGCCTGCCTGCCCCTCCTCTCTCTCCCTCTCGCTGGCCTGCCTGCTCCTCCTCTCTCTCCCTCTCGCTGGCCTGCCTGCCCGTCCTCTCTCTCCCTCTCGCTGGCCTGCCTGCCCCTCCTCTCTCTCCCTCTCCCTCTCGCTGGCCTGCCTGCCCGTCCTCTCTCTCCCTATCGCTGGCCTGCCTGCCCGTCCTCTCTCTCCCTATCGCTGGCCTGCCTGCCCCTCCTCTCTCTCCCTCTCGCTGGCCTGCCTGCCCCTCCTCTCTCTCCCTCTCGCTGGCCTGCCTGCCCGTCCTCTCTCTCCCTATCGCTGGCCTGCCTGCCCGTCCTCTCTCTCCCTATCGCTGGCCTGCCTGCCCCTCCTCTCTCTCCCTCTCGCTGGCCTGCCTGCCCCTCCTCTCTCTCCTTCACGCTGGCCTGTCTGCTCTGCCTCTTAGCTAATGATGCCAGTGTGTGTTCAGTCGTCAGTCTGTTGCCTGTTGTAGTTTATTCTTAGGACCGATGTCGCCTGGATACAGAGGTAGGTCTATCTTTGGGCCAGTCTTGCGATCACGGGTGGCTCTTCGTTGCTGAGTGGGTTGGGGTGTTTTTGTCTCATAATATGAAATGACAGTAGGCTACCGGTAGCACGTATCGATGACCCTTTTCAGATATAATGGAATGTGGCCCATAGAAAGCACTACGGTATGTTTGTTTGTTAGGGTAGGCTACACTACGGAAAACCGTTTAAACGTTAAGCAAAATTGTCCATTTATCACATCCCTAATAGCTATGGGCAGAAAGGAGATGAGACCAGAAACATTGTAATACTCAGAGCTGTAACAGATCACACACACACACCTACACACACACGCCTACACACACTTTAGTCTGGAGAGAGATGAGTCCAACGCATTTTAACACTCAGACAGATACAATTGATTATACAGTGCTTTCAGAAAGTATTCACAACCCTTGACTTTTTCCAACTTTTATTGTGTTACAACCTGAATTTAAAATGATTTACATTGAGATTTTTGTTCACTGGCCTACACACAATATCCCATAATGTCAAAGGTGAATTCTGTTTTTTCTAAACATTTTTACACATGAACTGAAAATGCAAAGCTATAATGTCTTGAGTGAATAAGTTTTCAATCACTCAGCAAAGCTGTCATCAAGGCAAAGGGTGGCTACTTTGAAGAATATCAGATATATTTAGATTTGTTTAACACTTTTTTGGTTACTACATTATTCCATATGTGTTATTTCATAGTTTTGATGTCTTCACTATTATTCTACAATGTAGAAAATAGTTAAAATAATGAAAAACCCTTGAATGAGTAGGTGTCTAAACTTTTGACTGGTACTGTATGTATATTTTTTATTTTTTTCATTCATTCAAGGTGTGTGAATTCTTTCTGAAGGAACTGTATCTGCTCAAAACTCGTTGGACTCTCGCCCACATTTCGTCTGACTTTAGCTGCAGAGAAAGAGAGAGAGAGGGGAGACAGACAGACAGACAGACAGACAGACAGACAGACAGACAGACAGACAGACAGACAGACAGACAGACAGACAGACAGACAGACAGACAGACAGACAGACAGACAGACAGACAGACAGACAGACAGACAGACAGACAGACAGACAGACAGACAGAGACAGCGGGAGAGAGATAGAGACAGAGAGCGGGAGAGAGATAGAGACAGAGAGCGGGAGAGAGATAGAGACAGAGAGCGGGAGAGAGATAGAGACAGAGAGCGGGAGACAGATAGAGACAGAGAGCGGGAGAGAGATAGAGACAGACAGAGGGAGAGAGACAGACAGAGGGAGAGAGACAGACAGAGACAGACAGAGGGAGAGAGACAGACAGAGACAGACAGAGGGAGAGAGACAGACAGAGACAGACAGAGGGAGAGAGACAGACAGAGGGAGACAGAGGGAGAGAGACAGACAGAGACAGACAGAGGGAGAGAGATAGAGAGACTGCAGAGAGAGAGAGAGATAGAGAGAGACTGCAGAGAGAGAGAGATAGAGAGAGAGAGAGACTGCAGAGAGAGAGAGAGAGTTCTGCTCAGCCTAAAAACCCTTGGGGTGTAAAGCTAGAAACTCCACAGCACAGTATGTAATGTGATATTTTAAATAATTTGTTCTGAAATAGAGGCAAACTGAAGGGTAATGTGTGAACCAGTGAAAGCTGCTGAGGGGATGGCAGCTCATAATATTGGCTGGAATGGGGTATAATGGCTGGAATGGGGTATAATGGCTGGAATGATAATGGCTGGAATGATAATGGCTGGAATGGAGTATAATGGCTGGAATGGGGTATAATGGCTGGAATGATAATGGCTGGAATGGGGTATAATGGCTGGAATGGGGTATAATGCTGGAATGGGGTATAATGGCTGGAATGGGGTATAATGGCTGGAATGGGGTATAATGGCTGGAATGATAATAGCTGGAATGATAATGGCTGGAATGGGGTATAATGGCTGGAATGATAATGGCTGGAATGGGGTATAATGGCTGGAATGATAATGGCTGGAATGGGGTATAATGGCTGGAATGGGGTATAATGCCTGGAATGTGGTATAGTGGCTGGAATGGGGTATAATGGCTGGAATGGAGTATACTGGCTGGAATGGGGTATAATGGCTGGAATGATAATGGCTGGAATGGGGTATAATGGCTGGGAAAAGCCTTTTGATCACTAGTTTGGCTGTCTACCACAGAACACTGTGAATATGTGAGAGGCTGTCTACCACAGAACACTGTGAATATGTGAGAGGCTGTCTACCACAGAACACTGTGAATATGTGAGAGGCTGTCTACCACAGAACACTGTGAATATGTGAGAGGCTGTCTACCACAGAACACTGTGAATGTGTGAGAGGCTGTCTACCAGATAACACTGTGAATATGTGAGAGGCTGTCTACCAGATAACACTGTGAATGTGTGAGAGGCTGTCTACCAGATAACACTGTGAATATGTGAGAGGCTGTCTACCAGATAACACTGTGAATGTGTAAGAGGCTGTCTACCAGATAACACTGTGAATATGTGAGAGGCTGTCTACCAGATAACACTGTGAATATGTGAGAGGCTGTCTACCACAGAACACTGTGAATGTGTAAGGGGCTGTCTACCAGATAACACTGTGAATATGTGAGAGGCTGTCTACCACAGAACACTGTGAATGTGTAAGAGGCTGTCTACCAGATAACACTGTGAATATGTGAGAGGCTGTCTACCACAGAACACTGTGAATGTGTAAGAGGCTTTCTACCAGATAACACTGTGAATGTGTAAGAGGCTGTCTACCAGATAACACTGTGAATATGTGAGAGGCTGTCTACCACAGAACACTGTGAATGTGTGAGAGGCTGTCTACCACAGAACACTGTGAATATGTGAGAGGCTGTCTACCAGATAACACTGTGAATGTGCGAGAGTCTGTCTACCAGATAACACAGTGAATGTGTGAGAGGCTGTCCACCAGATAACACTGTGAATGTGTGAGAGGCTGTCTACCAGATAACACTATGAATATGTGAGAGGCTGTCTACCAGATAACACTGTGAATGTGTGAGAGGCTGTCTACCAGATAACACTGTGAATATGTGAGAGGCTGTCTACCAGATAACACTGTGAATGTGTAAGAGGCTGTCTACCAGATAACACTGTGAATATGTGAGAGGCTGTCTACCAGATAACACTGTGAATGTGTAAGAGGCTGTCTACCAGATAACACTGTGAATATGTGAGAGGCTGTCTACCACAGAACACTGTGAATGTGTAAGGGTCTGTCTACCAGATAACACTGTGAATATGTGAGAGGCTGTCTACCACAGAACACTGTGAATGTGTAAGAGGCTGTCTACCAGATAACACTGTGAATATGTGAGAGGCTGTCTACCACAGAACACTGTGAATGTGTAAGAGGCTGTCTACCAGATAACACTGTGAATGTGTAAGAGGCTGTCTACCAGATAACACTGTGAATATGTGAGAGGCTGTCTACCACAGAACACTGTGAATGTGTGAGAGGCTGTCTACCACAGAACACTGTGAATATGTGAGAGGCTGTCTACCAGATAACACAGTGAATGTGTAAGAGGCTGTCTACCACAGAACACTGTGAATGTGTGAGTGTCTGTCTACCAGATAACACTCTGAATATGTGAGAGTCTGTCTACCACAGAACACTGTGAATATGTGAGAGGCTGTCTACCAGATAACACTGTGAATGTGCGAGAGTCTGTCTACCAGATAACACAGTGAATGTGTGAGAGGCTGTCCACCAGATAACACTGTGAATGTGTGAGAGGCTGTCTACCAGATAACACTATGAATATGTGAGAGGCTGTCTACCAGATAACACTGTGAATGTGTAAGAGGCTGTCTACCAGATAACACTGTGAATATGTGAGAGGCTGTCTACCACAGAACACTGTGAATGTGTAAGGGGCTGTCTACCAGATAACACTGTGAATATGTGAGAGGCTGTCTACCACAGAACACTGTGAATGTGTAAGAGGCTGTCTACCAGATAACACTGTGAATATGTGAGAGGCTGTCTACCACAGAACACTGTGAATGTGTAAGAGGCTGTCTACCAGATAACACTGTGAATGTGTAAGAGGCTGTCTACCAGATAACACTGTGAATATGTGAGAGGCTGTCTACCACAGAACACTGTGAATGTGTGAGAGGCTGTCTACCACAGAACACTGTGAATATGTGAGAGGCTGTCTACCAGATAACACAGTGAATGTGTAAGAGGCTGTCTACCACAGAACACTGTGAATATGTGAGAGTCTGTCTACCACAGAACACTGTGAATATGTGAGAGGCTGTCTACCAGATAACACTGTGAATGTGCGAGAGTCTGTCTACCAGATAACACAGTGAATGTGTGAGAGGCTGTCCACCAGATAACACTGTGAATGTGTGAGAGGCTGTCTACCAGATAACACTATGAATATGTGAGAGGCTGTCTACCAGATAACACTGTGAATGTGTAAGAGGCTGTCTACCAGATAACACTGTGAATATGTGAGAGGCTGTCTACCACAGAACACTGTGAATGTGTGAGAGGCTGTCTACCAGATAACACTGTGAATATGTGAGAGGCTGTCTACCACAGAACACTGTGAATGTGTGAGAGGCTGTCCACCAGATAACACTGTGAATGTGTGATTAAAGTCGGCCTGTATTGGTTTTTGCCAGTCGATGGGACGGGCATACACAAAGCATATCAACCTTATATTTGGAGTAATCCTTTGCTAACTCTTTGTGAGATTATCTTTCCTAGAGTGCCTTGTGGGGCAACAATTAAAGGCATGTTTTTTTTTGCAATGTCCACAAATCAACACACACACACACACACACACACACACACACACACACACACACACACACACACACACACACACACACACACACACACACACACACACACACACACACACACACACACACACACACACAGTGGTGAGGCGCAGAGACAGGGCAGGAGGTTAAGTACTCACCAAGGCCCCAGCAGGGTGAGCGAGCAACAAGTTCTCAAAGTCTCATTGCAGAATTCGACATTTATCCACGTTTCTCCACCCTGGGTTTCTCCTACTGCTCTGTATCATTCCAATTCTCCAAACGTCAGATTTAGCAGTTACAGGTTAAATTTAGGCACTCATTCTGAATGGTTAAGGTTTGGGATAGAGTTAAAACAGTTCTCTGCTGCCAGTGACGGGAACAAATTGCAAAAATCTCTGAAGCTGGAGACTCATATCTCCCTCACTAGCTTTAAGCACCAGCTGTTAGAGTAGCTCACAGATCACTGCACCTGTACATAGCTCATCTGTAAATAGCCCATCCAACTATCTCATCCTCATACTGTATTTATTTATTTATCTTGCTCCTTTGCACCCCAGTATCTCTACTGTTTAATTGCTATATTGTAATTACTTCGCCACCATGGCCTATTTATTGCCTTACCTCCCTTATCCTACCTCATTTGCACACACTGTATATAGACTTTTTCTACTGTATTATTGACTGTATGTTTGTTTATTCCATGTGTAACTCTGTGTTGTTGTATGTTGTCGAACTGCTTTGCTTTATCTTGGCCAGGTCGCAGTTATAAACGAGAACTTGTTCTCAACTAGCCTACCTGGTTAAATAAAGGTGAAATAAAAATAAATAAAAATAAAAAAAAACATTAAAACCTGTGTCCACCATTGTGATGGAACACACAGGCTTCTGATCCATAGTCACGGGATGACGACTGATCAGGCTCCAAGGAAAGGGTGACAGAGTGGAAAGGGTGACAGAGTGAAAAGGGTGACAGAGTGGAAAGGGTGACAGAGTGGAAAGGGTGACAGAGTGGAAAGGGTGACAGAGTGAAAAGGGTGACAGAGTGAAAAGAGAGGAGTGGAAAGAGGGGTGATTCAGTCTAGATGCTTTTTAAGGAGTCATGGTTGTTTGCGTAGCTGTGACAGAAGTCAACCCTAGAGAGTACATTTGATGCAGCTTCTTTCTGAAAACGTCATTGTATAGTGATTAGCATTTATAATCTGATACTAATGCACCAGTCATTGAGTTAATTGGATGCGTTATCTTAGATTTCTGTAAGCGTTTGTACATGTTATTTAAAAGGCTGGATTATGGTTTGGGATTGGGAGAATAAACCACTTTCTACTCTGATAGAAACAGGCTTCAGTCTGCTTCTGAAAGGAAAATAAAGCTTCATTGTTACCAGGGTGATTTAGCCATTACAGCGCAATTACTACTAAACATATCTCTGCTGTTACAGCAAGACAGTGGAGAACGAGAGAGAGAGAGAGAGAGAGAGAGTGTGTGTGTGTGTGTGTGTGTGTGTGTGTGTGTGTGTGTGTGTGTGTGTGTGTGTGTGTGTGTGTGTGTGTGTGTGTGTGTGTGTGTGTGTGTGTGCGTACGTGTGTGCAGGTTTTCTCCCTCCCCGCTTTTGTCTAGTGGAATGTGTTCTGTGGGTGATGAGGAATTGAATGTAGAGATGCTTGATAGCCACAGAGGACCAGAAACACACACACACACACACACACACACACACACACACACACACACACACACACACACACACACACGTACACACACACACACACACACACACACACACACAGATTTGCGCACGCACCAGCCCTAGAAGCAGCTCAGTCTTGTTGAAAAAGTCAGACCACATTCATCTTCAGAGTGACTCAGAACAAAAAGATGATACATTTTTTGAAAGTATTTTTTTATGTCCAGGTTAGTCATCTGACGATACAAAGAGAGAGAATTACAGTGATGAAATGGTGCCAGTGGGATTCCCTTCAGAGCGGACAAACAGCATCACAGAGAGATTAAACCAAGCCGGACGGAAACACTGCCACTGTGTGTGTATGTCATGCAAAATAGCTCTAGAAACTACAGCAGATGATCCCCTGTTCTATCTTGTGTTAGCATGTCTTCTCTAGGCTCTAGCATCTCTAGCATGTCTTCTCTAGGCTCTAGCATCACTAGCATGTCTTCTCTAGGCTCTAGCATCTCTAGCATGTCTTCTCTGGGCTCTAGCATCTCTAGCATGTCTTCTCTAGGCTCTAGCATCTCTAGCATGTCTTCTCTAGGCTCTAGCATGTCTTCTCTAGGCTCTAGCATCACTAGCATGTCTTCTCTAGGCTCTAGCATCTCTAGCATGTCTTCTCTAGGCTCTAGCATCTCTAGCATGTCTTCTCTAGGCTCTAGCATCTCTAGCATGTCTTCTCTAGGCTCTAGCATCTCTAGCATGTCTTCTCTAGGCTCTAGCATCTCTAGCATGTCTTCTCTAGGCTCTAGCATCTCTAGCATGTCTTCTCTAGGCTCTAGCATCTCTAGCATGTCTTCTCTAGGCTCTAGCATCTCTAGCATGTCTTCTCTAGGCTCTAGCATCTCTAGCATGTCTTCTCTAGGCTCTAACATCTCTAGCATGTCTTCTCTAGGCTCTAGCATCTCTAGCATGTCTTCTCTAGGCTCTAGCATCTCTAGCATGTCTTCTCTAGGCTCTAGCATCTCTAGCATGTCTTCTCTAGGCTCTAGCATCACTAGCATGTCTTCTCTAGGCTCTAGCATCACTAGCATGTCTTCTCTAGGCTCTAGCATCACTAGCATGTCTTCTCTAGGCTCTAGCATCTCTAGCATGTCTTCTCTAGGCTCTAACATCTCTAGCATGTCTTCTCTAGGCTCTAGCATCTCTAGCATGTCTTCTCTAGGCTCTAGCATCTCTAGCATGTCTTCTCTAGGCTCTAGCATCTCTAGCATGTCTTCTCTAGGCTCTAGCATCACTAGCATGTCTTCTCTAGGCTCTAGCATCACTAGCATGTCTTCTCTAGGCTCTAGCATCTCTAGCATGTCTTCTCTAGGCTCTAACATCTCTAGCATGTCTTCTCTAGGCTCTAACATCTCTAGCATGTCTTCTCTAGGCTCTAGCATCTCTAGCATGTCTTCTCTAGGCTCTAGCATCTCTAGCATGTCTTCTCTAGGCTCTAGCATCTCTAGCATGTCTTCTCCAGGCTGGAGGTAGCGCCTTGGAATCATGTGTGTGGGCTTCTCTTGATGCTGTGACAACATATAATCCGTTCATATGCCGACCGTGGGTCTTTCACAGCCAGCCAGCACACACACACACACACACACACACACACACACACACACACACACACACACACACACACACACACACACACACACACACACACACACACACACACGTACACACACACACACGTACACACACACATACACACACACACACACACACACACACACACACACACACGTACACACACACACACACATACACACACACACACACACACACGTACACACACACAAACACACACACACACACACACACACACACACGTACACACGTGGTGCTGTAGTGCTGTGTTGTGGGGCTGTGTTGTGGTGCTGTGTTGTGGTGCTGTGCTGTGGTGCTGTGTTGTGGTGCTGTGCTGTGGTGCTGTGTTGTGGTGCTGTGTTGTGGTGCTGTGTTGTGGTGCTGTGCTGTGGTGCTGTGCTGTGGTGCTGTGCTGTGCTGTGGTGCTGTGTTGCGGTGCTGTGTTGTGGCGGTGCTCTGCTGTGTTGTGGCGGTGCTGTGTTGTGGCGGTGCTGTGCTGCGGTGCTATGCTGTGGTGCTGTGTTGTGGTGCTGTGTTGTGGTGCTGTGTTGTGGTGCTGTGCTGTGGTGCTGTGCTGTGGTGCTGTGCTGTGGTGCTGTGTTGTGGCGGTGCTGTGTTGTTGCGGTGCTGTGTTGTGGCGGTGCTGTGGTGCTGTGCTGTGGTGCTGTGTTGTGGCGGTGCTGTGTTGTGGCGGTGCTGTGCTGTGGCGGTGCTGTGCTGTGGCGGTGCTGTATTGTGGCGGTGCTGTGTTGTGGTGGTGCTCTGCTGTGTTGTGGCGGTGCTGTGCTGTGTTGTGGCGGTGCTGTGCTGTGGTGGTGCTGTGCTGCGGTGCTATGCTGTGGTGCTGTGTTGTGGTGCTGTGTTGTGGTGCTGTGCTGTGGTGCTGTGCTGTGGTGCTGTGTTGTGGTGGTGCTGTGCTGTGGTGCTGTGTTGTGGCGGTGCTGTGTTGTTGCAGTGCTGTGTTGTGGTGGTGCTGTGCTGTGGTGCTGTGCTGTGGTGCTGTGTTGTGGCGGTGCTGTGTTGTGGCGGTGCTGTGCTGTGGCCGTGCTGTGCTGTGGTGCTGTATTGTGGCGGTGCTGTGTTGTGGCGGTGCTCTGCTGTGTTGTGGCGGTGCTGTGCTGTGTTGTGGCGGTGCTGTGCTGCGGTGCTATGCTGTGGTGCTGTGTTGTGGTGCTGTGTTGTGGTGCTGTGTTGTGGTGCTGTGTTATGGTGCTGTGTTGTGGTGCTGTGCTGTGCTGTGGTGCTGTGTTGTGGCGGTGCTGTGGTGCTTTGTTGTGGTGCTGTGCTGTGGTGCTGTGTTGTGGTCCTGTGCTGTGGTGCTGTGTTGTGGTGCTGTGTTGTGGTGGTGCTGTGTTGTGGCGGTGCTGTGTTGTGGCGGTGCTGTGCTGTGGCCGTGCTGTGCTGTGGTGCTGTATTGTGGCGGTGCTGTGTTGTGGCGGTGCTCTGCTGTGTTGTGGTGGTGCTGTGCTGTGTTGTGGCGGTGCTGTGCTGCGGTGCTATGCTGTGGTGCTGTGTTGTGGTGCTGTGTTGTGGTGCTGTGTTGTGGTGCTGTGTTATGGTGCTGTGTTGTGGTGCTGTGCTGTGCTGTGCTGTGGTGCTGTGTTGTGGCGGTGCTGTGGTGCTTTGTTGTGGTGCTGTGCTGTGGTGCTGTGTTGTGGTCCTGTGCTGTGGTGCTGTGTTGTGGTGCTGTGTTGTGGTGCTGTGTTGTGGTGCTGTGCTGTGCTGTGGTGCTGTGCTGTGGTGCTGTGTTGTGGTGCTGTGCTGTGGTGCTGTGTTGTGGCGGTGCTGTGTTGTGGCGGTGCTGTGTTGTGGCGGTGCTGTGCTGTGGCGGTGCTGTGCTGTGGTGCTGTATTGTGGCAGTGCTGTGTTGTGGCGGTGCTCTGCTGTGTTGTGGCGGTGCTGTGTTGTGGTGGTGCTGCGGTGCTTTGCTGTGGTGCTGTGTTGTGGTGCTGTGTTGTGGTGCTGTGCTGTGGTGCTGTGCTGTGCTGTGGTGCTGTGTTGCGGTGCTGTGTTGTGGCGGTGCTCTGCTGTGTTGTGGCGGTGCTGTGTTGTGGCGGTGCTGTGCTGCGGTGCTATGCTGTGGTGCTGTGTTGTGGTGCTGTGTTGTGGTGCTGTGCTGTGGTGCTGTGCTGTGCTGTGGTGCTGTGTTGTGGTGCTGTGCTGTGGTGCTGTGTTGTGGCGGTGCTGTGTTGTTGCGGTGCTGTGTTGTGGTGGTGCAGTGCTGTGGTGCTGTGCTGTGGTGCTGTGTTGTGGCGGTGCTGTGTTGTGGTGGTGCTGTGTTGTGGCGGTGCTGTGCTGTGGCGGTGCTGTGCTGTGGTGCTGTATTGTGGCGGTGCTGTGTTGTGGCGGTGCTGTGCTGTGTTGTGGCGGTGCTGTGCTGCGGTGCTATGCTGTGGTGCTGTGTTGTGGTGCTGTGTTGTGGTGCTGTGTTATGGTGCTGTGTTGTGGTGCAGTGGTGCTGTGTTGTGGTGCTGTGTTGTGGTGCTGTGGTGCTGTGTTGTGGCGGTGCTGTGGTGCTTTGTTGTGGTGCTGTGGTGCTGTGTTGTGGTGCTGTGTTGTGGTGCTGTGTTGTGGTGCTGTGTTGTGGTGCTGTGTTATGGTGCTGTGTTGTGGTGCAGTGGTGCTGTGTTGTGGTGCTGTGTTGTGGTGCTGTGGTGCTGTGTTGTGGCGGTGCTGTGGTGCTTTGTTGTGGTGCTGTGGTGCTGTGTTGTGGTGCTGTGTTGTGGTGCTGTGTTGTGGTGCAGTGGTGCTGTGTTGTGGTGCTGTGTTGTGAGCTGTGGTGCTGTGTTGTGGTGCTGTGTTGTGGTGCTGTGTTGTGGTGTTGTGGTGCTGTGTTGTGAGCTGTGGTGCTGTGTTGTGGTGCTGTGCCGCGGTACTCTGTTTAATATGGATGTGTTCTGCGTGTGTTTGGGATAATCAGGTCTCAGCGGCCCACATGATTAACAGCAGAACAACTGATGTACAGCAGGAAGTCTCTCAACTCTCCCTCTTTATCCTCCTTTATCTCTATCTGCCGCTACCCCCCCCCTCTCTTCCTTGTTCCATCCCTCATTAACTCTCTCTTTCACTCAATTTCTCTTTCCCCCGTTTCTCTTTCCCCCGTTTCTCTTTCCCCCGTTTCTCTTTCCCCCGTTTCTCTTTCCCCCCTTTTCTCTTTCCCCCCGTTTCTCTTTCCCCATTTCTCTTTCCCCCGTTTCTCTTTCCCCCATTTTATCTTGCTTACTCTCTTTCCTATTCTCTGTCGTCTCTTCTGACCGTTGTCACTCTGAGTATCAGATGACCTGTCAGCTTCCATCACGCCAGTGTCTGGATCACACACACACACACACACACACACACACACACACACACACACACACACACACACACACACACACACACACACACACACACACACACACACACACACACACCTACCTAATCCTGGGTTTCTGTAGATTATAGAAAGGTATGTCCCACTGTTTGATCCTGTCAGACTAGTTTGGTGAAGGTTATTAGTCCTGTCCAGAGCTCTGTTTCTACCTCTCCTACTGATCTTCCCCACTCTCCTTTCTAAACGGATTAGCTATCAATAAGAGAGGTCCGATATATCGGGTCATGTTCGTTCACCCCTCTCTTGTCTGTTAATGGCGCCGTTATTTGACTCTTGTCACGCTTCCTGGCGAACTGTCAAAACCGCTGTTTGCCGGTTTGTCAGCGTGGGCGTATCCAACCGGAGGTAGCCACGGGCGGGTGATTATCAGACATGGTCCGCTGTCTGCTTTAGAGCGCGGCCTGATGAAAAATGATCCTATTCGCGGGTGGTTAAAACGGGAGTAGACGTGCAGAACATGTGATCTGTCTGTCTACGTCAGATTTAAAGGATACAGAAACTCTGTTATATACATTTTTAACGGGTGTTGCTTCGCATGTCGTTGGTGACTAATGGCGAGAGAGAGAAAGGGTCAGTCCCATGGATAGCGACTAGCTAGAGATTCAGTCCCCTGGATAGTAACCTCGTCCCCAGGCTCGATGTGGGAGAGGGAGCGAGCCTGCTACAGCTGTACAAAACGGGACTCGGCTATGAAAATAAATGTGAAATTACATTGACCATATTATTTTTGGGAAGCCCAATTTGATTCTGAGTTCCAGCATATAAAGTTTATATAGCATGTGAAAACTATTCATAAAATGCATATGATCAGATTTACAGAACCCACTTCCTTGTTAAAGTCACTTGCGCTACTCGCTCTTTAAAGTCCACAATGAGGAGGGCAGGTTCTAAGGGTTACGCAAGAAAGCGAGGAGCTGAGAGATCAGCCAATTTAAACCAGTGGTTGATTCGTCCGCTCCTGCCATAGACTTCCGGTCTAATCCCGTTCCGAGGTGCTCTGAAACCAGACGGTTCGATTTAGAGAGTGCCGGCTGGTGGAATAGATTACATGGACAATAACTAGCTACAGGTAACTGCCAAAATGAAGGAAACACCAATATAAAGTGTCTTAATAGGGTGTTAGGCCACCACGAACCAGAACAGCCTCAATGCACCTTGGCGTAGATCAGGGTTCGTCAACTGGGTTTGGCCTTGGGCCCAATTTTTCTCTGAGCTAATAGAAGAACATATCTGGCCTACACTACAAATTGACCAACATATTTACACATCTGATTAGTACATAATCAATTCTGTGATAACATAATCATTTTGATCTAATTGCTTTCTTAAAATCACCTTGTCTCTATTCAGTTATTATTTTTTTGTATATTTCTCGTTGAATGGTGGGGAAAAACAGATCTACAGTAACCTACACTACTTTTTTTTACGTCAACATTTGTTCCGAACAATTGGCTTGATTGCAAGAGAAAATGTTCCTCTCAAAAAGTATCAAAAGAAAGGTGGATAATGAAAATCAAAGTTTCAGGGAAGAATGTATAGAGAGATATGCGTTCGTCTTACCATATTTCCCCAATGCCAAGCAAGTGTGTCTTATTTGAAATGAAAATGTCGCTATTTGCAAACAATTTAATCTCAGACGTCATTATGAATCTAAACATGAAACGTTCAAAGTGGCCTTCCTGCCGGAGACAGAGGCGCGACGCAGAAACAATTACGGGTTAACTGCAAGCTACATAAACGGCTTTTTGGCTGACATATTCTGTCACATAAACGGGTTAACTCTCCACTTACAAGAAAGATGGAAAACAGTCGTGGACATGGTGGACATGAAAACTTAAGGCTTGAGTTGTTCGATTAAGACTTGTCATTTGGAAGGCTACTGCAATTCAGCACACTGAAGAAACGACAGGCTGAGATTTCATCAAGCAGCTGAGGGACAACTTCTCCACCAGATCTGAAGACTACAGAATGCCCAAGGATATCATTGTGTTTGTACGTGATCCTCTCACAGTCTACCCAGGTGGAGAATTCTCCCCCCTTACTAAGAAAACTATACCCTCGCTGGACGAGGCCGTAATTCAAACTGAGCTGATTGAATTCCAGACATCCAACCATCTCAGGGATGCGATCAGGAGTGCCGAGTCCTTGTGTGAGTTTTGGGTGGCATGCTCAGAGGAATACGGCCAATAAAGAAACTTGATGTGCTAACAATGTTTGGAACGACTTACACCTGCGAGTCCTCATTTTCCTCTATGAACGCAGTATAGACTCAGGACAGGAACCGGCTTTCACATAAGTCAATCGAGGACTGCCTGCGCATCAAAATCACATCCATGTCAAGCGACATCCACAAGATCATAAAGCATTATGACCATCCTGTGTAACTTTACTTGGACTAAGAAAATACACTTTATGACACTGTCAAGAAGCATTATGACCATCATAATTATATAAGCCAGATAGGCCTATCAGGTACATGCCCTTATGTCAGTCATCAGTCCCAAAGAGGGTGTCTTGTCCTGCTCCTGAAATCTGCTCCTGCATTCATCCCAGTCATCAGAAACAGAGCAGTGGGATAAGTGCATGTCTGACATCACAATTACAATGATCATTTAATATAGTCAATTTCAGGAAATGTTATAAAACATCAACATACTGTTGACAAGTAGGCTGTGGTGTAATGGAATGGTTTGCCTTCTGTGGTAGTTTTTGTGGGTTTTGACACTCTTATGTAGGTGTCATAACCAGCCATAAAATAACGCAATATATGTCACAACAGGTCTAAATACATGTCATGACAGTGTTATGACCGTGTTATGACCATATTATGACAAGTTATGACACGTTATGTCAGCTGTTATGACATAGTGTTACCCATGACCCTAAGCATGATGACCCTAAGCATGACCCTAAGCATGATGGGATGTTAATTGCTTAATTAACTCAGGAACCACACCTGTGTGGAAGCACCTGCTTTCAATATACTCTGCATCCCTAATTTACTCAAGTGTTTCCTTTATTTTGGCAGTTACCTGTAGATTCAGTAGCCTGGCTGACAACCCACACGACCACACAGCGACTTCAATAGCTGGTGTCAGCCAGACTATAGATTCAGAACCAGGTATAGCAACTAGCTAGATTCAGAACCATGGTTAGCAACTCACTAGATTCAGAACCATGGATAGCAACTCACTAGATTCAGAACCATGGATAGCAACTAGCTAGATTCAGAACCATGGTTAGCAACTCACTAGATTCAGAACCATGGATAGCAACTAGCTAGATTCAGAACCATGGATAGCAACTCACTAGATTCAGAACCATGGATAGCAACTAGCTAGATTCAGAACCATGGATAGCAACTAGCTAGATTCAGAACCATGGATAGCAACTAGCTAGATTCAGAACCAGGGATAGCAACTCACTAGATTCAGAACCATGGATAGCAACTAGCTAGATTCAGAACCATGGATAGCAACTAGCTAGATTCAGAACCATGGATAGCAACTAGCTAGATTCATAACCATGATAGCAACTAGCTAGATTCAGCACCATGGATAGCAACTAGCTAGATTCAGAACCATGGATAGCAACTAGCTAGATTCAGAACCATGGATAGCAACTAGCTAGATTCAGCACCATGGATAGCAACTAGCTAGATTCATAACCATGATAGCAGCCAAACTCCAGTCCTGAAGATTAATAGCATCAGGCGCCCAGGCTTCACTCACGCTGTTCGTAAGGTGGCGGGGGGAAGCCTGTGACAGACGCTAGAAGATGAGTGGATGGATGCCCCAAAACCATGTTAGCCCACTGAGCTAAAGCCTAGGGACTCAGCCAGGTCTCAGACAAGGTTGCTCGATGTCAGTGAGCATATAATACCCCTGGTATTACCAGGAGAGACAGGTCTACAGGTGTGTGTGTGTGAGTGTGTGTGAGTGATTGTGTGTGTGTGAGTGATTGTGTGTGTGTGTGTGTGAGTGTGTGTGTGTGTGTGTGTGTGTGTGTGTGTGTGTGTGTGTGTAGTGTGAGTGTGAGTGTGAGTGTGAGTGTGAGTGTGTGTGTGAATACTGTGACATGATTATGACATACGGAAGGGTTATTTTAGGCTGTTTCTGTCAGGTTTCCAGTTGAAAGCAGTTTTCATGCCAGACATGAGAGTGGAGTTTATAGACGGTATAAAGCTGTGTGAGACACATCTGCCACAAGTAGATTATTCATTAAAAAGCTGCACACTGTCGTGGCAGGTTTTCTGTCACACACAGACACACACACAAACGCATGCAATCACACGCACACACCTGATGCTCGTTTGACAGGTACTTGTTAATAGTTTTTTTGGTGCTTTATGAAATATAGCAACGAGAGGAAGCAAGAATACTGCTAATCTCTCTCTCTACTCTCTCTCTGCTCTTTCTCTGCTCTCTCTCTCTGCGACAGTGTAATTTAAGACATGTTAATGGTGCATCAATGTGTCACACAAACCTGTTACCTCTCATCCTATGAGAGGAGTCATTAAGGGGAGAGATATACCTGAACATCCTATGACAGGAGTCATTAAGGGGAGAGATATACAGTGGGGCAAAAAAGTATTTAGTCAGCCACAAATTGTGCAAATTTTCCCACTTAAAAAGATGAGAGAGGCCTGTAATTTTCATCATAGGTACACTTCAACTATGACAGACAAAATGAGAAAAAAAATCCAGAAAATCACATTGTAGGATTTTTTATTAATTTATTTGCAAATTATGGTGGAAAATAAGTATTTGGTCAATAACAAAAGTTTATCTCAATACTTTGTTATATACCCTTTGTTGGCAATGACACAGGTCAAACGTTTTCTGTAAGTCTTCACAAGGTTTTCACACACTGTTGCTGGTATTTTGGCCCATTCCTCCATGCAGATCTCCTCTAGAGCAGTGATGTTTTGGGGCTGTCGCTGGGCAACACGGACTTTCAACTCCCTCCAAAGATTTTCTATGGGGTTGAGATCTGGAGACTGGCTAGGCCACTCCAGGACCTTGAAATGCTTCTTACGAAGCCACTCCTTCGTTGCCCGGGCGGTGTGTTTGGGATCATTGTCATGCTGAAAGACCCAGCCACGTTTCATCTTCAATGACCTTGCTGATGGAAGGAAGTTTTCACTCAAAATCTCACGATACATGGCCCCATTCATTCTTTCCTTTACACGGTTCAGTCGTCCTGGCCCCTTTGCAGAAAAATAGCCCCAAAGCATGATGTTTCCACCCCCATGCTTCACAGTAGGTATGGTGTTCTTTGGATGCAACTCAGCATTCTTTGTCCTCCAAACACGACGAGTTGAGTTTTTACCAAACAGTTATATTTTGGTTTCATCTGACCATATGACATTCTCCCAATCCTCTTCTGGATCATCCAAATGCTCTCTAGCAAACTTCAGACGGGCCTGGACATGTACTGGCTTAAGCAGGGGGACACGTCTGGCACTGCAGGATTTGATTCCCTGGCGGCGTAGTGTGTTACTGATGGTAGGCTTTGTTACTTTGGTCCCAGCTCTGCAGGTCATTCACTAGGTCCCCCCGTGTGGTTCTGGGATTTTTGCTCACCGTTCTTGTGATCATTTTGACCCCACGGGGTGAGATCTTGCGTGGAGCCCCAGATCGAGGGAGATTATCAGTGGTCTTGTATGTCTTCCATTTCCTAATAATTGCTCCCACAGTTGAGTTCTTCAAACCAAGCTGCTTACCTATTGCAGATTCAGTCTTCCCAGCCTGGTGCAGGTCTACAATATTCTTTCTTGTGTCCTTTGACAGCTCTTTGGTCTTGGCCATAGTGGAGTTTGGAGTGTGACTGTTTGAGGTTGTGGACAGGTGTCTTTTATATTGATAACAAGTTCAAACAGGTGCCATTAATACAGGTAACACGTGGAGGACAGAGGAGCCTCTTAAAGAAGAAGTTACAGGTCTGTGAGAGCCAGAAATCTTGCTTGTTTGTAGGTGACCAAATACTTATTTTCCACCATAATTCTCATCTTTTTAAGTTGGAGAACTTGCACAATTTGTGGCTAACTAAATACTTTTTTGCCCCACTGTACCTGAACATCCTATGAGAGGAGTCATTAAGGGGAGAGATATACCTGAACATCCTATGAGAGAAGTCATTAAAGGGAGAGATATACCTGAACATCCTATGAGAGGAGTCATTAAAGGGAGAGATATACCTGAACATCCTATGAGAGGAGTCATTAAGGGGAGAGATATACCTGAACATCCTATGAGAGGAGTCATTAAGGGGAGAGATATACCTGAACATCCTATGAGAGGAGTCATTAAAGGGAGAGATATACCTGAACATCCTATGACAGGAGTCATTAAGGGGAGAGATATACCTGAACATCCTATGAGAGGAGTCATTAAGGGGAGAGATATACCTGAACATCCTATGAGAGGAGTCATTAAGGGGAGAGATATACCTGAAGCTTTGATGCACCTGTACTGTCTCCGCCTTCTAGATGGTAGCGTGGTGAACAGGCCGTGGGTAGTTGAGGTCCTTGATGATCTTCTTGGACCTTCCTGTGACATCGGGTGTTATAGATGTCCTGGAAGGCAGGCAGTGTTTCCCCAGTGATGTGTTGGATTGACCGCACCACCCGCTGGAGAGCCCTGCGGTTGCGGGCGGTGTAGTTGCCATACCAGGCGGTGATACAGCCCAACTGGATGCTCTCTATGGTGCATCTGTAGACGTTCCTGAGGGTCGTAGGGGCCAAGAAGAATTTCTTCAGCATCCTGAGGTTGAGGAGGCTCTGTTGTGCCTTCTTTACCACACTGTCTGGGACCATTTCAGATTGTCAGGTGATGTGTACGCAGAGGAACTTGAAACTTTTCCCCATTGATGTGGATAGGGTTGTGCTCTCTCTGCTGTCTCCTGGAGTCCACGATCAGCTCGTTTTGTTTACATTGAGGGAGAGGTTATACTCCACCGTTGTTGGCCCATCAACGTTGTGTTGTCAGCAAACTTGATTGAGTTGGAGACACGTGGCCACGCAGTCTTGGGTGAACAGGGAGTACAGCAGGAGGCTGAGCATGCACCCCTGTGGGGCCCCTGTGTTGAGGATCAGTGTAGTGGAGGTGTTGTTTCCTACCTTCACCACCTGGTGGGGCGGCCCCTCAGGAAGTCCAGGACCCAGTTGCACAGGGTGGGACTCAGACCCAGGGCCCTGAGCTTAGTGATGAGCTTGGAGGGTATTATGGTGTTGAAGGCTGAGCTGTAGTCGATGAACAGCATTTTGACATAGGTATTCCTCTTGTCCAGATGGGATAGGGCAGTGTGCAGTGCAATGGCAAGTGCGTCGTCCGTGGATCTGTTGGGGGGATTTATTCAAATTGTAGTAGGTCTAGGGTGTCATGTAAGATGGAGGTGATACGATCCTTAACTAGCCTCTCAAAGCACTTCATGATGACAAAAGTGAGTGCTATGGGGCGATAGTCATTTAGTTCAGGTACCTTTGCTTTCTTGGGTACCGGAACAATGGTGTGCATGTTGAAGAAAGTGGGGACAACAGACTGGGATATGGAGTGATTGAATATGTCCGTAAACACTCCAGTCAGCTGGTCTGCACATGCTCTGAGGACGCGGTTTGGGATTCCGTCTGGGCGGGCAGCCTTGTGAGGGATAAGACGCTATTATTCCGCTCCCTTAGTCAATACATGTTAGAATCACCTTTGGCAGCAATTTCAGCTGTGAGTCTTTCTGGGTAGGTCTCTAAGAGCTGTGAGTCTTTCTGGGTAGGTCTCTAAGAGCTGTGAGTCTTTCTGGGTAAGTCTCTTAGAGCTGTGAGTCTTTCTGGGTAAGTCTCTAAGAGCTGTGAGTCTTTCTGGGTAAGTCTCTAAGGGCTGTGAGTCTTTCTGGGTAAGTCTCTAAGAGCTGTGAGTCTTTCTGGGTAAGTCTCTAAGAGCTGTGAGTCTTTCTGGGTAGGTCTCTTAGAGCTGCGAGTCTTTCTGGGTAAGTCTCTAAGAGCTGCGAGTCTTTCTGGGTAAGTCTCTAAGCGCTGTGAGTCTTTCTGGGTAAGTCTCTAAGAGCTGCGAGTCTTTCTGGGTAAGTCTCTAAGAGCTGTGAGTCTTTCTGGGTAGTCTCTAAGAGCTGTGAGTCTTTCTGGGTAAGTCTATAAGAGCTGCGAGTCTTTCTGGGTAGGTCTCTAAGAGCTGTGAGTCTTTCTGGGTAAGTCTCTAAGAGCAGCGAGTCTTTCTGGGTAGGTCTCTTAGAGCTGCGAGTCTTTCTGGGTAGATCTCTAAGTGCTTTATACACATGGATTGTGCAATGTTTGCTCATTATTCTTTTCAAAATTCTTCAAGCTCTGTTAAGATGTTGTTGATCATGGCTAGACAGCCATTTTCAGGTATTGCCATAGATTTTCAAGCAGATTTAGGTCAAAACTGTAACTTGGCCACTCAGGAATATTGACTGTCTTCTTGGTAAGCAACTCTATTGTAGATTTGGCTTTGTGTTGTAGGTTATTGTCCTGCTGAAAGGTGAATTCCTCTCTGTCTCTGGTATAAAGCTGACTAAAGCAGGTTTTCCTTTAGGATTTTGTTTAGTTCTATCCCATTTCTTTTTATCCTGAACCCCCCCAGTATTTGCCGATGTCAAGCATTTTTCTTCCACTTTGACATTACAGAATATTTTGTGCAGATAAAAAAATTACAATAAAATCCATTTTAAACCCACTTTGCGACACAATAAAATGTGAAGAAATCCAAGGAGTCTGAATACTTTTGCAAGTATACTGAATGTCTATGATATTTAGGTCCCATTTCTGTAGTTGGACTCTAACTTTCTGTATGTGTAGCTGTCTTTATTGTGAAGGTCAAAATATGTTTTGGGAAGTATTACTGTTGGAATATGCCATTTATTAGAGGCCAATAATGTTTTCCATCTCCACTCTGTTGTGTGGTTGCCTGGTGTTCTGTTGTGGCTTTGAATTATAAGTTAGAGCCCTGTGTTTTGTTTAATCATGTCACATGACCTGGATTTTCCACATGTATTTTAAGACTTTTCCAGAAATTAGAATTTAACAAGACATTTAAGCAATTGTCTGAGGATGGTGCTGGACCCTTTGACATAAACATAGAAGGGGACAGTTTGATGAAAAAGCTTTAAATAAAGGTTTTCCAGGTCATGTGACTTGGTTCACCAAAACACAGGGCCCTAATAATGATGGTGTAGGAAGAGGAAGGTGGGTGGTATGGGGAGGAAGAGGAGATGGGTTGTGTGGGGAGGAAGAGGGAGGTGGGCTGTATGGGGAGGAAGAGGAAGATGGGTTGTGTGGGGAGGAAGAGGGAGGTGGGCTGTGTGGGGAGGAAGAGGAAGATGGGTTGTGTGGGAAGGAAGAGGGAGAGGGGTGAGGGTTGTGTGGGGAGGAAGAGGGAGATGGGTTGTATGGGGAGGAAGAGGGAGGTGGGTTGTGTGGGGAGGAAGAGGGAGGTGGGTTGTGTGGGGAGATGGGTTGTTTGGGGAGGAAGAAGGAGATGGGTTATAGTGTGCATTCCCACATCTAAGGATTGAACCCTCTGTGTGTGTGTGTGTGTGTGTGTGTGTGTGTGTGTGTGTGTGTGTGTGTGTGTGTGTGTGTGTGTGTGTGTGTGTGTGTGTGTGTGTGTGTGTGTGTGTGTGTGTGTGTGTGTGTGTGTGTGTGTGTGTGTGTGCGTGTGCGCGTGCGCGTGTGTGTTCCTGCTAACTGAGTTATATGCATTATTCAGAGTTTAATATTCAACATTACGGGGGAGTAAATTGGAGCCATCAATCAAAGCAGACAGTTATATGTGCAGGACTTCTGAGCATAATGTTGGAACACAAAACACATTTCTCAGAATCAAGCTGCCAGGCTGATTGGACAGGGAAATGGGCTCGGGAAATTACACTGATTATTCATATATCTATATATATATATTTTATATATATTATAAATATATTTTTTAAGCTTGATCTAATTTCGATGACATTATGGTGTTATTATCCATATGCTTGCGGACAATTATTTTCTCACACACACACACACACACACACACACACACACACACACACACACACACACACACACACACACACACACACACACGCCTGATATTTCAGTTAGAGGGACACACACAAGCACATGCACATAAGACCAGTGTTTCCCAAACTCCTGGAGACCCTGAGGGGTGTAAACTAGTTTTCTTCCTGTAGAACAACAACACTGATTTAAATAATCAACTCAGTATCAAGCTTTAATTCTTTAAATCAGCTGTGTAGTGCTAGGGCAGAAAACGAAATGTTCACACCTTGTGGTTCCCAGGACTGAGTTTGGGAAACGCTGACATAAGTACACTTGACACACGCGATTCAAAGATGAAACTTATTTCAATTGCTTTTTATAAATGCTTTCACTTTCTGCGATTAGTTTTACAAGCAAGGACATGATGAGATTCAAAAACATTTAAGCTGTCCGTGAAACCATATTGTTTTATTGGCCATCAGAATGGTTAAACAATGCAATTAATGAACAGAATTGGATGAATGAATTAACAATTTCACAGTTCTGAAGGACATAACTGCCTCTGAAGCCATATCGGCAAATATATAAAGTCAATATAAACAAGAAAGGGTATTTCTGTCTGTCTGTCTGTCTGTCTGTGTGTCTGTGCGTTTGCACGGTTGGCTCTCATCCCATCTTGGCCTCAGCATGGTTCCAAACAGAAATGGAATTCTTTGAACGATGGCTCGCATAATGTGTGTGTGTGTGTGTGTGTGTGTGCATGTAGTGGCACACTGTGTGTATTTGCGCATTGCTAGCTGTATGTGTACATGCTCGTGCAGTAGAGCACAGTTTGTGTGTAGGATCAGAGTTCCCATAGCTAGAACCTCTCTGAGGTACAGGATGAAGGTCAAGCAACACAATGATCCACTTACTGAATGGTGCTTTCTCTACCGTTAGTATGGCAAAGCATCAACAGTTGGTGGGGAGAGTGGCTTTAGCAGCAATGGACAATGTAGAGTTCTTCAGTTCTAGTTTTCTATTGTTCACAGCTATAGGAAGAACAAGGTTTGATTTTCCACTCAATAGCTTGACAACTTCTCACCCGCGTAGAGTAGGATAACGTTACCCCCAGATACTGATCTAAGTCCGTTTTGTGTTCTACCTCTTAATGGTCAATGTTAGGTTTTGGGGGAGGGTAGGCTGATCCTAGATTTGTGCCAAGAGAGAAGTTTCTACCTGTAGCTCACACAGACCTAGAACCTGTTTTTCCCCTCACCAAATCTGAAGGGACTAAAACTGATCTGGGATCAGTGTCTTACAGCAACTTCTACCTAGTATTCCCTAAAGCTCTCTTCTTCCTCCATGCTTCTAAAATCCATTCTGAAAACCTGGAATACACTTAAAAACATTTCAAACCATGTTAACTATTAAATATTTCAGCATGGCCAGTCACCCAGAGACAGAAGCTGCTTTTGATTGTTGTGTGCAGAAAAGCCGCCCACCCACATAACCGTAGCTAACAGGAGAAAGCAGGAAGCTCCCACTCACACCATGACAGAACTGGGCTCCATGCCAGCTCAATCCAGTCAATTGAGAGGAGATGCAATGAAATTGCAAGAATTTCACTGAAAGGCATCATTATTTTTCAACATCCATTTTAATGAGAGCTAGAGAGAGAAAGAAGGGAGAAAGAGTTAGTAAACATTAGAACGGGCCAGCTACTTTCTGTGTGTTTACAGTTTTTTCAATCTGCAGGGTGGGAAAATAATGACATTTTCTTTCCTTTTCATCCCCATCATACTGCATTAATAAGGCCTGGAATTAGAATTCAATTTGAATCCACCAATCAGAATGGTCTGTGGCTATTCCCATGAGGGACTGGCTAATGACTAGCCAATCAGCAGCGCTGATTGAGTGTCCCAGAGAGGTGTCAGGAAGAGAGCTGGAGGGGGAGAGAACGACGGAGGACTCTGAGAGGGAAAAGAGGGGGGAGAATATGGGGAAATAGAACTAGAGTACATTGATCTATAGAGAGAGAGATTTAGAGAGAGGGAGGGGGAGAGAATGGGGAAATAGAACTAGAGTACTGTAAGGGCTGTCTTCAGGAATGGACCAAAATGCAGCGGAGTTAGTATTCATCTTTCAATTTAATTAGAAAGAACACTATAACAAACAAAACAAGGAAACTGACAGCCAACAGTCCTGTCAGGTGCAAACACACTAAACAAGAAACAATTACCCACAAACCCCAGTGACAAACAACTCCTACATATGTGACTCCCAATCAGGAACAACGATTCCCAGCTGTTCCTGATCAGGAGTCACAAGACACACACCAGACTGCCACGTCCTGACCCCCAAACTACTACACCAGCTCCATCTGCTGGTCAGGACGTGACAGTACCCCCCCCTCAAGGTGCAGACCCCGGAATGCACCTAACCACAACAACAAAAAACCACCAACAAACAAAATCCCCAACAAAACCCTAAACAATAAGGGAGGGAAGGGAGGGTGGCTGCCGTCAACGACGGCACTGTGCTACACCCTCCCTCCCCAACCCACCTATCCTGGAGGCGGCTCAGGCTCTGGCCGTTCCAGGCAGTCTGGGCAGTCTGGCAGCTCGGGGCAGTCTGGCAGCAGTTCAGGGCAGTCTGGCAGCTCGCGGCAGTCTGGCAGCTCGCGGCAGTTCAGGGCAGTCTGGCAGCTCGCGGCAGTTCAGCGCAGTCTGGCAGCTCGCGGCAGTTCAGCGCAGTCTGACCTCTCTGGCGACTGTTGACTGGCGGGCAGCTCTGACGACGACTGGTGGGCAGCTCTGACGACGACTGTTGACTGGCGGGCAGCTCTGACGACGACTGTTGACTGGCGGGCAGCTCTGACGACGACTGTTGACTGGCGGGCAGCTCTGACGACGACTGTTGACTGGCGGGCAGCTCTGACGACGACTGTTGACTGGCGGGCAACTCTGACGACGACTGTTGACTGGCGGGCAACTCTGACGACGACTGTTGACTGGCGGGCAGCTCTGACGACGACTGTTGACTGGCGGGCAGCTCTGATGACAACTGTTGACTGGCGGGCAGCTCTGATGACAACTGTTGACTGGCGGGCAGCTCTGATGACGACTTGACTGGCGGGCAGCTCTGATGACTGTTGACTGGCGAGGCTGGGTTGACACACTAGACTCCTGATGCGCGGGGCTGGTATAGGACGTGCCAGCCCGGAGACACGCACCTCCATGCTAGTGCGTCTGGCGGGAAACACCGGACCGAAATGGCGCGCTGGCGGTCTTGATTGTAGGGTTGGCATCACCCCTTCCGGCTCAATGCTCCCCTTGCCCTGGCACCTGCGGGGCGCTGGTACTGGGCTGTGCGTCCGTATCGGCGAGATGGTGCGTACCACAGCGTAACATGGCGCCCTCCACCTCAATTGCACCTCCCTGTAGTCACGGGTAGCTGGCTTACGGCTCTTCCCTGGCCTGGCCAAGCTACCCGTGTGCCCCCCCCCAAAAAAATCTTGGGGCTGCCTCTCGGGTTTCCTAGCCAACCGTGTTCCAGCGTAACGTTCCCGATGGTTCCTCTGTCCAGCTGCCTCCACTCTCCTGAGTGCCTCCACCTGTTCCCATGGGAGGCGATCCCTTCCGGCCAGGATCTCTTCCCAGGTGTAGACTCCCTTGCCGTCCAGGACGTCCTCCCATGTCCATTCCTCCCTTTTTCTCTCCTGTCGCTGCTCATTCCTCTTCCGCTGCTTGGTCCTTGTTTGGTGGGTAATTCTGTAAGGGCTGTCTTCAGGAATGGACCAAAATGCAGCGGAGTTAGTATTCATCTTTCAATTTAATTAGAAAGAACACTATAACAAACAAAACAAGGAAACTGACAGCCAACAGTCCTGTCAGGTGCAAACACACTAAACAAGAAACAATTACCCACAAACCCCAGTGACAAACAACTCCTACATATGTGACTCCCAATCAGGAACAACGATTCCCAGCTGTTCCTGATCAGGAGTCACAAGACACACACCAGACTGCCACGTCCTGACCCCCAAACTACTACACCAGCTCCATCTGCTGGTCAGGACGTGACAAGTACATTGATCTATAGAGAGAGAGAGAGGTTTAGAGAGAGGGAGGGGGAGAGAATGGGGAAATAGAACTAGAGTACATTGATCTATAGAGAGAGAGAGAGGTTTAGAGAGAGGGAGGGGGAGAGAATGGGGAAATAGAACTAGAGTACATTGATCTATAGAGAGAGAGAGAGGTTTAGAGAGAGGGAGGGGGAGAGAATGGGGAAATAGAACTAGAGTACATTGATCTATAGAGAGAGATTTAGAGAGAGGGAGGGGGAGAGAATGGGGAAATAGAACTAGAGTACATTGATCTATAGAGAGAGAGAGAGGTTTAGAGAGAGGGAGGGGGAGAGAATGGAAGACAGAGAGATGCTTTTTTTGTTCTTTTCACAGAAGAGAGGACAGAATGACAGATCAGCAGAAGGAGGGGAACAAGGGATGAAAGAGGGATTTCTCCCTCCATCTCAGAGAGAGGGGGTTGGGAGAAGGATGTAATGGAGGCAACCGGGAGCTGGACAGCAGAGAGTTCAGGAGGGTTAGGAGAGAGAGAGACACATCGCTGCACCTGCGCTGATACACACACGGTGTGTGTGTGTGTGTGTGTGTGTGTGGAGGAGGGGAAGCGAGGAACTGGGGGTCAAGGTGTGTGTATGGATCAGGGAGAAACATGCTCCTGTATTTCTAACAACCTGACACCAGCCACAGAATTGTGTGTGCGTGCATGTGTGTGAATGTGTAAGTCTGTGTGTGTGTGTGAGAGTGTGTGTGAGGCCTGCCGTTTCACTACAGAGACATTGTGTGCTTTCAGCCCTGAGGCATGACTGCCCTCTACCCCTCCCCTTCCCCTGTCACCCATCCCCGTTCTCACCCGTCAGCTCTCTCCCTAGATGCTGTAGAAAACATTGTCTGTCTATCTGTCAACACCTCAAGCCTAACCTCTTCAGGTCTCACCCGAACCTCCCACCTGGGTGTCAGGCCTCATCCGAACCTCCCACCTGGGTGTCAGGCCTCCACACCAACAGACAGAGATGTAGAGAAGACACTGTAAATAAATACAAAAGATAAACCCACCACTAGCACACCTAGTTAAGGCGCTTACCTTCCCAGTTATGAGCTAAACTCTGTCCTCTTACCTTCCCAGTTATGAACTAAACTCTGTCCTCTTACCTTCCCAGTTATGAACTAAACTCTGTCCTCTTACCTTCCCAGTTATGAACTAAACTCTGTCCTCTTACCTTCCCAGTTATGAACTAAACTCTGTCCTCTTACCTTCCCAGTTATGAACTAAACTCTGTCCTCTTACCTTCCCAGTTATGAACTAAACTCTGTCCTCTTACCTTCCCAGTTATGAACTAAACTCTGTCCTCTTACCTTCCCAGTTATCAGATAAACTCTGTCCTCTTACCTTCCCAGTTATGAACTAAACTATGTCCTCTTACCTTCCCAGTTATGAACTAAACTATGTCCTCTTACCTTCCCAGTTATGAACTAAACTATGTCCTCTTACCTTCCCAGTTATGAACTAAACTATGTCCTCTGCTGTTTGTAGTTTGTTGTCTTTCCTAAGCTAACTTCAGAAGACAGAGATTATTGAAGTATCACTTTTAACTGTGAGGAGAGAGAACAAGAGAACGTCTTTTGATGGAGGATTCTGTTTACTCTTCCGTTCACCGCCGGGGTAATTCTCTAAACATTGAGCTCCTCCATCTCTCTGTCTCTTTCTCCCCCCCCCCCCTCCCCTCTGTCTCTCTGTGTATGTCAGAACGGGAGGCTTTGTCAGTTTTTCATGTCTTATCTCAACCAGAGAAATGAAATTTCAGGCCTTCACTTCTCCAGACAAACAGGAAACGGCACACAACTCAAATCTGCCATAACGCGCCTCAATTAAATGTGTCCCCAAAGGCACAAAAGCCCCTAAGCCCCTGAGCCCTGCTTCCCGTTACAGTCTGCCCGTAGGGAAAAAGTCTCCATTCAACACAGGCTTAGCAGCGCCCACAACAATGGCCCAGAAGAACTTTTTAGTCACGTTTGACACTGTGATCAAGCTATCTGACTTTGGGAAATCCACGGTCAAGTTCAATCCCTGCTGAATTTGGGGTGCACCACAGACAATAAACTTTCAACAGTCATCTAGCACATGGGGCGTAATTAACCTCATTCAGGTGATGGTGGTAAAAACAATGATAGTGCTCAAAATAAAAATGTCCAAACCTTAATTAATACCCCAGGCAACGTCAGTAGGCGTTCCCCTCAGATATACTACATGACCAAAAGTATGTGGACAGCTGCTCATCCAACATCTCATTCCTAAATCATGGGCATTAATATGGAGTTGGTCCCCCGTTTGCTGCTACAACAGCCTCCACTCTTCTAGGAAGGCTTTCCACTTGATATTGGAACGTTACTGTGGGGACTTTCTTTCCATTCAGCCACAAGAGCATTAGTGAGGGCGGACATTGACGTTGGACGATTAGGCCTGGCTCGCAGTGTTCCAACTCATCCCAAAGGTTTTCGATGTTGGTTTAGGCCAGGGCTCTGTGCAGGCCAGTTAAGTTCTTCCAGACCGATCTCGACAAACCATTTCTGTATGGACCTCGCTTTTTGCATGGGGGCATTGTCATGCTGAAACAGGAAAGGACCTTCCCCAAACTGTTGCCACAAAGTTGAAAGCACAGAATCGTCTAGAATGTCATTGTATGCTGTAGCGTTAAGATTTCCCTTCACTGGAACTAAAGGACCTAACCTGAACCATGAAAAACAGCCCCAGACCATTATTCCTCATCCACCAAACTTTGCAGTTGGCACTATGCATTGGGGCAGGTAGCGTTCTCCTGGCATCTGCCAAACCCAGATTCGTCCGGCGGACTGCCAGATAGTGAAGACTGATTCATTACTCGAGAGAACGCGTTTCCACTGCTCCAGAGTCCAATGGCAGCGAGCTTTAAACCACTCCAGCCGACGCTTGAAATTGTGCATGCTGATCTTAGGCTTGTGTGAGGCTGCTCGGCCATGGAAACCCATTTCATGAAGCTCCCGGCGAACAGTTATTGTGCTGACGTTGCTTCCAGAGGCAGTTTGGAACTCTGAAGTTTTGCAACCGAGGACAGACGCTTCAGTACTCTGCAGTTCCCGTTCTGTGAGCTTGTGTGGCCTACCACTTCGCGGCTAAGCCGTTGTTGCTCCTAGATGTTTCCTCTTCACAATAACAGCACTTACAGTATGACTGTGCCACTTTGAAATTCACTGAGCTTTTCAGTAAGGCCATTCTACAGCCAATATGCGTCTATGGAGATTGCATGGCTATGTGCTTGATGTTATACTCCTGTCTGCAGCGGGTGTGGTTGAAATAGCAGAATCCACTCATTTGAAAGGGTGTCCACATACATTTACATTTACATTTTTGTCATTTAGCAGACGCTCTTATCCAGAGCGACTTACAGTAGTGAATGCATACATTTCTTGTATTTTTTTATTTTTTTTTGTACACTATATATACATACCTTTTTATATATAGTGTTGGTCTTCAGACTTGTTAATTGCCTGATAATTGGCCTCACCTGAGAGCTCTGTGTCCTTCTCTTAATCTCTCCAGACACCTGCCAGGTAGCATACTCCCTCTAGAGGTGTGTGTATTTGTTGTGGCGAATAGACTAATGCAGGATAAACTGCCAGCTAACACCAAGCTTAACCCAGAGAACACCTGGACTCTGTAGATTTGCTCAAAGTCTTGGTCCAGATAGTGAGCATTGAGTCCGTCTGATCAGGGGCTCTGTCCCAGATGGCACCCTGTTCCCTCATAGGGTGGCTCATAGGGCTCATAGGGCCCATAGTGTTCATAGAGCTCATAGTGCTCAAAGTGCTCATAGTGCTCATAGGGCTCATAGTGCTCAAAGTGCTCATAGGACCCATAGTGCTCATTGTGATCATAGTGCTCATAGGGCTCATAGTGCTTATAGTGCTCATAGGGCTCATAGTGCTCATAATGCTCATAGTGCTCATAGTACTCATAGTGCTCATAGGACCCATAGGGCTCATAGTGCTCATAGTGCTCATAGGACCCATATGACCCATATGGCTCATAGTGCTCATAGTGCTCATAGGACCCATAGTGCTCATAGAGCTCACAGGGCTCATAGTGCTCATAGTGCTCATAGGACCCATAGTGCTCATAGCTCTCATAGTGCTCATAGGGCTCATAGGACCCACAGTGCTCATAGGACCCATAGGGCTCATAGTGCTCATAGGACCCATAGTGATCATATTGCTCATAGAGCTCATAGTGCTCATAGGACCCATAGTGCTCATAGAGCTCATAGTGCTCATAGTGCTCATAGGACCCATAGTGATCATAATAGTCATAGTGCTCATAGGACCCATAGTGCTCTTAGGGCTCATAGGACCTACAGGGCTCATAGGACCCATATGACCCAAAGGGCTCATAGTGCTCAGTGGACTCATAGGACCCATAGGGTTCATAGTGCTCATAGGACCCATAGGGCTTATAGGACCCATAGTGCTCATAGTGCTCATAGGACCCATAGGGGTCATAGTGCTCATAGGACCCATAGGGCTCATAGTGCTCATGGGACCCATAGTGCTCATAGGACCCATAGGGCTCATAGTGCTCATAGGACCCATAGTGCTCATTGGACCCATAGTGCTCATAGGACCCATATGGCTCATAGTGCTCATAGGACCCATATGGCTCATAGTGCTCATAGGACCCATAGTGCTCATAGTGCTCATAGGACCCAAAGGACCCATAGGACCCATAGTGCTCATAGGACCCATAGTGCTCATAGTGCTCATAGGACCCATCGGACCTATAGTGCTCATAGGACTCATAGGATCCATAGGACTCATAGGACTCATAGGACTCTAGTCAAAAGCAGTGTACTAAATGAAGTAGGGTGCCAGCTGGGATAAGCTTCGGGGCTTTATTTTCGGCTGGCGGTAAGGAGGTACAAATGTCAACTGTTCACGTTTTACCTGTCTAACATCAGCTTGTTTGCTTTATATAGGCTATGGTGGACTAACAATCCAATTGCGGTTGATGACAATGCAATCCATAAAATACCGTAAAAACACAACTTGAAGCAACCATATATTTAACCATGGAGCACATTCTGAATGGCCAGTGAGGGGTCAAGACTCGACACACCTTCAACGTGTTTATTCATAAAAAAAACAGCCCTTCGTGCCACCGCCAGCTACCACCCATAATTCTGGTTATGAACCTCCGATCCTATAGCACTACCACCAGCTACCACCCATAAGTCTGGTTATGAACCTCCGATCCTATAGCACTACCACCAGCTACCACCCATAATTCTGGTTATGAACCTCCGATCCTATAGCACTACCACCAGCTACCGCCCATAAGTCTGGTTATGAACCTCAGATCCTATAGCACTACCACCAGTGCTTATATTTAGCATTGCATTAAGGTTTTAAAATAGAGCCCTCAGTGTGTGTGTGTGTGTGTGTGTGTGTGTGTGTGTGTGTGTGTGTGTGTGTGTGTGTGTGTGTGTGTGTGTGTGTGTGTGTGTGTGTGTGTGTGTGTGTGGACACAGCAAGCCTTGGCTCTTGTAGTCAAATTGCTGTTAAATTGAGTTTCTTCACATGGAAATGAGATTAATTCACCATTTCTTTTCTGCTTAAATACATAAACAAGTCAAGCATTATAACATTTAAAAAGCTTTTGGCTTTCAAATGTCTCTCCAAAATATTGTAATGTAAAGCCTTGCTATGATGGTTAAATGAGATGGTAACTGTGGCAGAAAATTGATGGGCGACTTCATTGCCATGTCTCTCTCTCTCTCTCTCTCTCTCTCTCTCTCTCTCTCCTCTCTCTCTCTCTCTCTCTCTCTCTCTCTCTCTCTCTCTCTCTCTCTCTCTCTCTCTCAATTTAATTGGATTTCAAATACAATATAAGGACTGTATTTGCATGGGAAACATATGTTTACATTGCCAAAGTGAAATAGATAATAAACAACAACAAATGAACAGTAAACACTCACAAAGTTCCAAAATAATAAAGACATTTCAAATGTCTTATTATGTATATATATATGCAATTTTGTAATGATGTGCAAATAGTTAAAGTACAAAAGGGAAAATAAATAAACAAATATGGTTTGTATTTACAATGGTGTTTGTTCTTCACTGGTTGCCCTTTTCTTGTGGCTACAGGTCACAAATCTTGCTGTAGTGATGGCACACTGTGGTATTTCACCCAGTAGATATGGGAGTTTATGAATTCTTTGTGGATCTGTGTAATCTGAGGGAACTATATGTCTCTAATATGGTCATACATTTGGCCGGAGGTTAGGAAGTGCAGCTCAGTTTCCACCTCATTTTGTGGGCATTGTGCACATAGCCTGTCTCTGTCTGTCTCTCTCTCTCTAGCGCTCTCTCTCGATCGCTCTCTCTCGATCTCTCTCTCGATCGCTCTCTCTCGATCTCTCTCTCTCTCGATCACTCTCTCAGTCTCTCTCTTAGTCTCTCTCTCTCTCGGTCTCCCTAGTCCCCGTGTTTTCCTGGTTCTCTTTCTGTTTTGATAGATTGTCCTCCCTATTGATTCCTTTAGTGACACTCAACAAACTATCCTCCTTCAGGCGGTATCATTCATGACATCACGGTTTAACCCTCCATCATCTGGTCCCGGGTCCTGGACTTGTTTTCTCACTTCATGTTTACTCCAGAGTTAATAAACAAAGACTGTGATGGGAGTGTGTGTGTGTGTGTGCGTGTGTGTGTGTGTGCGTGTGTGCGTGTGTGTCTGTGTGTATGTGTGTGTGTGTGTGTGTGCGTGTGTGTGTGTGTGTGTGTGTGTGTGTGTGTGTGTGTGTGTGTGTGTGTGTGTGTGTGTGTGTGTGTGTGTGTGTGTGTGTGTGTGTGTGTGTGTGTGTGTGTGCGGTCTCGTCGTTAGTTAATTGCCAAGCAGTGATAAGCAGTCCATCACTAAAACGAGCGTGCCAGGCACCCCTGTTTACATAGTGACACATCTAAACACACACTGTCAGGATGAGTGTGTGTGTGTGTTTAGACACCAATCAATGTCAACTAACAGGATACAGAATGTTGTGTTCAACTAGTCACCACAACTGTCTCCCTCTCTCACTCCCTCTATCACTCCCTCTCTCACTCCCTCTCTCACTCACTCACTCACTCACTCACTCACTCACTCACTCACTCACTCACTCACTCACTCACTCACTCACTCACTCACTCACTCACTCACTCACTCACTCACTCACTCACTCACTCACTCACTCACTCACTCACTCACTCACTCACTCACTCACTCTTTCTCTCTTTCTCTCCCTCTCTCCCTCTCTCCCTCTCTCTTTATAGTGTCTGTGTCTCTCTCTCTCTCTTTTTGTGTCTGTGCCATATTCCTGTCCATCTGTCCAATTCAGTGACAGAGACTGGCACCATTACACCAGACCGACTCAATATTTCCCATTGATTTAAGATCAGACATCAGCAATATAATGTCTGCCGTGTGTGTGATTGTGTGTGTGTGTGTGTGTGTGTGTGTGTGTGTGTGTGTGTGTGTGTGTGTGTGTGTGTGTGTGTGTGTGTGTGTGTGTGTGTGTGTGTGTGTGTGTGTGTGTGTGTGTGTGTGTGTGTGTGTGTGTGTGTGTGTGTGTGTGTGTGTGTGTGTGGACATCTGCAATATGTTCTATTCTCGGGCCGACTCTCTTCTCTGTATACATCAATTATGTCGCTCTTGCTGCTGGTGATTCTTTGATCCACCTCTACGCAGACGACACCATTTTGTATTCCTCTGGCCCTTCTTTGGACACTGTGTTAACTAACCTCCAGATGAGCTTCAATGCCATACAACTCTCCTTCCATGGCCTCCAACTGCTCTTAAATGCAAGTAAAACTAAATGCATGCTCTTCAACCGTTCGCTGCCTGCACCTGCCCGCCCGTCCAGCATCACTACTCTGGACGGTTCTGACTTAAAATATATGGACACTACAAATACCTAGGTGTCTGGTTAGACTGTAAGCCCTCCTTCCAGACTCATATCAAACATCTCCAATCCAAAGTTACATCTAGAATTGGCTTCCTATTTTGCAACAAAGCATCCTTCACTCATGCTGCCAAACATACCCTCGTAAAACTGACCATCCTACCGTTCCTCGACTTCGGCGATGTCATTTACAAAATAGCCTCCAACACTCTACTCAAGAAATTGTATGCAGTCTATCATAGTGCCATCCGTTTTGTCATCAAAGCCTCATATACTATGCACCACTGCGACCTGTATGCTCTCATTGGCTGGCCCTCGCTTCATAATCGTCGCCAAGCCCACTGGCTCCAGGTCATCTATAAGTCTCTGCTAGGTAAAGCCCCGCCTTATCTCAGCTCACTGGTCACCATAGCAGCACCCACCCGTAGCACGCGCTCCAGCAGGTATATCTCACTGGTCACCCCCAAAGCCAATTCCTCCTTTGGTCGTCTTTCCTTCCAGTTCTCTGCTGCCAATGACTGGAACGAACTGCAAAAATATCTGAAGCTGGAGACTCATATCTCCCTCACTAGCTTTAAGCACCAGCTGTCAGAGTAGCTCACAGATCACTGCACCTGTACATAGCTCATCTGTAAATAGCCCATCCAATCTACCTCATCCCCATACTGTATTTATTTATTTATCTTGCTCCTTTGCACCCCAGTATCTCTACTTGCACATTCATCTTCTGCACATCTACCATTCCAGTGTTTAATTTCTATATTGTAATTACTTCACCACCATGGCCTATTTATTGCCTTGCATCTCTTATCCTACCTCATTTGCACATGCTGTATATAGATTTTTCTACTGTATTATTGATTGTATGTGTGTTTATTCCATGTGTAACTCTGTGTTGTTGTATGTGTAGAACTGCTTTGCTTTATCTTGGCCATGTCGCAGTTGTAAATGAGAACTTGTTCTCAACTAGCTTACCTGGTTAAATAAAGGTGAAATAAAAATATAATGGCTGCCATTTGTGTTTGTGACATCAGCTTTATGTCTTCCATTTGTGTTTGCGACATCAGCGATGTACAGTGTGTTCGGGAAGTTTTCAGGTCCCTTGACTTTTTCAAAATGTTATTACGTTACAGATAACATTTTTTTGTCTGCCATTAGTGTGTGACATCAGCAATAAAATGTCTGCCATTTGTGTGTGACATCAGCAATATAATGTCTGCCATTAGTGTGTGTGACATCAGCAATAAAATGTCTGCCGTGTGTGTGTGTGTGTGTGTGTGTGTGTGTGTGTGTGTGTGTGTGTGTGTGTGTGTGTGTGTGTGTGTGTGTGTGTGTGTGTGTGTGTGTGTGTGTGTGTGTGTGTGTGTGTGTGTGTGTGTGACATCAGCAATATAATGTCTGCCATTTGTTTGTGTAACAGCAATATAATGTCTGCCATTTGTGTGTGTGTGTTTGTGACATCAGAAATATAATGTCTCCATTTGTGTTTGTGACATCATCAATACAATGGTTGCCATTTGTGTGTGACATCAGCAACATAACATCTGACATTTGTGTGTGTGACATCAGCAATTTAATGTCTGCCATTTGTGTGTTGTGGTGGCTAATTTCTGCATTACCAAATGAGGAGAGTTACAAACACACCGGTCTGAGTTAAACTACATCTTTAATAATTAAGATACTTTTGCAAAAGCACTTGACCTTTAATAATGCACTCTCTCGAATGAACCATTGAAAAAGGAAGGTCCCAACACAATGGCTACTGAAATATTTTATAGCAAATATCCACCCCCCTTTGTCATGACAAACCACAGACATTTAGGAACGGTTCACAAAGAAAGACTGTTTACTTTAGTGAAGAGTATTTACAGCCAGGTAGCATTCGCTATAAATTATCGTTCAGTTTATATAGACGAGTGTCTGGTCTTCCTAGAACCGTCCCTCCCTGGTACGGTATAGTACAAAACCATTAGCTCATGTCGTCTGGAATGCTTTTTAGGCGTTCTTATCAAAATACATCATAACTCTCCTCTGTCAGTGCTATCTCATAGAGGTCCATCCTCAGTAAGACACCTCTTGTTCCCACTCCTGGACAAGCTCACTGAGGGGAGTGACATTGTGGAGACAAATAATTGGTTCCCCATTAATCACGCCATCCCTTCACATGGTTTAAGAATAGGTAAAGACACATTCACATATGAAGACAAGTCTGACCTCTCCCCTCTCTGGGCCCCAGGTGACTGAGCCCCAGCTAAGGGAAACGTGCATCTGAAAGACACCAGAGTCCAAAAGGACACTTTCTAATGACAAGTATCTCACATAAGCATATTATACTAATAAAACATCTTAATTATCTATGTTACCCAACTAATTCTGATTCATCCACCACAGTGTGACATCAGAAATAGAATGTCTGATATTTGTGTGTGACATCAGCAATGTAATGTCTGCCATTTGTGTGTGTGACATCAGAAATACAATGTCTGATATTTGTGTGTGACATCAGCAATGTAATGTCTGCCATTTGTGTTTGTGACATCAGCTTTATGTCTTCCATTTGTGTTTGTGACATCAGCTTTATGTCTTCCATTTGTGTTTGCGACATCAGCGATGTACAGTGTGTTTGGGAAGTATTCAGATCCCTTGACTTTTTCAAAATGTTGTTACCTTACAGTCCTATTCTAAAATTGATTTAAAAAAAATCCTTTATCAATATACACACTATACCCTGTAATGACAAAGCAAAAACAGGTTTTCATTTACATAAAAAAAAAAAAAAGTAAAGCAGAAATAGCTTATTTACCTAAGTATTCAGAGATTTTGCTATGATACTTGATATTGAGCTCAGGTGCATCCTGTTTCCAAATATCATCCTTGAGTTGTTTCTACAACTTGATTGGAGTCCACCTGTGGTAAATTCAATTGATTGGACATGATTGGGAAAGGCACACATCTGTCTTGATGAGGTCCCACAGTTGACAGTGCGTGTCAGGGTAAAAACCAAGCCATGAGGTCGAAGGAATGGTCCGTAGAGCTCCGAGACAGGATTGTGTCGAGGCACAGATCTGGGGAAGGGTAGCGAGACATTTTTGCAGCATTGAAGGTCCCCAAGAACACAGTGGCCTCCATCATTCTAAAATGGAAGAAGGTTGGAACCGCCAAGACTCTTCCTTGAGCTTGCCACCCGGCCAAACTGAGGAATCGGGGAGAAGGGCCTTGTTCAGGGAGGTGACCAAGAACCCCATGGTCACTGACAGAGCTCCAGTTCCTCTGTGGAGATGGAAGAATCTTCCAGAAGGACAACCATCTCTGCAGTCTTCTACCAATCAGGCCTTTGTAGTAGAGTGGCCAGATGGAAGACACTCCTCAGTAAAAGGCACGTGACAGCCCTCTTGGAATTTGCCGAAAGGCACCTGAAAGACTCTCAGATCATGAGAAACAAGATTTGCAGGTGTGATGAGACCAAGATTGAACTCTTTGGCCTGAATGCCAAGTGTCACGTCTGGAGGAAACCTGAAACCATCCCTACGGTGAAGCATGGCAGAATCATGCTGTGAGGATGGTTTCCAGTGGCAGGGACATGGAGACTAGTCAGGGATGAGGGAAAGATGAATGGAGCAATGTAAAGAGAGATCCTTGATGAGAACCTGCTCCAGATCGCTCAGGTCCTCAGACTGGGGCGAAGGTTCTCCTTCCAACAGGACAATGACCCTAAGCACATAGCCAAGACAACGCAGGAGTGGCTTCGGGACAAGTCTCTGAATGTCCTTGAGTGGCCCAGCCAGTGCCCGGACTTGAACCTCATCAAACATTTCTGGAGAGACCTGAAAATAGCTGTGCAGCGACGCTCCCCATCCAACCTGACAGAGCTTGAGAGGATCTGCAGAGAAGAATGGGAGAAACTCCCCAAATACAGGTGTGCCAAGCTTGTAGCATCATACCCAAGAAGACGCGAGGCTGAAATCGCTGCCAAAGGTGCTTCAACAAAGTACTGAATATTGGATCTAAATACTTATGTAAATGTGATATTTCCATTTTTCAGTTTTAATACATTTGCAATAATTTCTAAAAACCTATTTTTGCTTTGTCATTATGGTGTATTGTGATAAGATTGATGAGGGGAAAAAAAGGATTTAAGACATTTTAGAATAAGGCTGTAACATAACAAAATGTGGAAAAAGTCAAGGTGTCTGAATACTTTCCGCATGCACTGTAATGTCTGCCATTTGTGTTTGTGACATCAGCAATATAATGTCTAACATTTGTGTTTGTTATTGCCTTGTGTCTGTGTGACGCCCTGGCCATAGAGAGGGTTTTTTTGTTCTTTATTTTGGTTAGGCCAGGGTGTTACATTGGGTGGGCGTTCTATGTTCCTTTTTCTATGTTTTTGTATTTCTTTGTTTTGGGCCATGTGTGGCTCCCAATCAGGCACAGCTGAAGCTCGTTGTTGCTGATTGGGAGTCACACATAAGGAGCATGTTTTTCCTTTGGGTTTTGTGGGTAATTGTTTCTGTTTTGAGTATTTTCCTAACAGGACTGTTTGCTGTCGTTTTTATTCATTTTTGTAGTGTTCTCTTGTTTTTTTATAAAAATTCTAATGATGAACACATCCTCTGCTGCACCTTGGTCTACTTCCACAGACAGCCGTTACAGCCTGTTGGTAGGCCCCTGTCCATGTCTCTCTCTGGCTCAGTAACAGGACAGAGAAAGGAACCACTTTAACAGGGATTCCCTGTCTGTTCTAAAGCTAGTACTGCCTGGAAACAGTTTCCACAGTGATGTGATTTGGCTGCCATAGTGATTTGGCTGCCATAGCGATTTGGCTGCCATGGTGGAGCCAGTTACACTGCTGAAGGTTAAACATGTTGAAGGATGAGAGAGACAGTGGTGGGGATGGAGAGAGAGAGAGAGAGAGAGAGAGAGAAACGCACACCCAGGTACCTCTTAAAATATCTCCTCACAGTACCAGTTTTACCTCTTGAACATGCCGGTGCCAGCCTGCAGATTAGCAGTAAGCACTCTCAGAGCTCATGGGGACGTTCAAAAGCGAGACACTGTTAGCAACAGTGAGTTCTCTCTCCCAGTCCCTCCCTACCTCCCTTCTTCGGACCTCAGGATAGGCTGAGAGACTGCTCACTCTGTAGTTTATCTAAGCCAGTTAACACTCTGAAGTGTGAGAGAGGGAGCTCCAGCAACACTGTGGAAAATCCAGTATAATCTGAAAGGATTGAATTTCACTCCCGTAACTCTCATAATAAGCCTGCAATTCACTCAATCCCAAATTAAATACTCGTGTCTACTTTACATGAAGGCTGAAAGACCCTAATGTGTTGACGTTTGGTAATAAAGAAGAGGTTTTTCACTCAAGTTCTTATGTGATATTTGAATAGTAATTATGATATAATTGTTGTTGTTTAGAAGATATGCTGTACTATGAGTTTAAGTAATGCTGATGTTGTTGTCTATAGGAGGCATAGTATGAGTATTAGTAAAGATGATGGTGGTGTTGTTATTTACAGGAGGTATACTATGAGTATTAGTCATGATGGTGTTGTTGTCTATAGGAGGTATACTATGAGTATTAGTCATGATGGTGTTGTTGTTGTTTACAGGAGGTATACTATGAGTATTAGTAAGGATGATGGTGGTGTTGTTATTTACAGGAGGTATACTATGAGTATTAGTCATGATGGTGTTGTTGTTGTTTATAGGAGGTATACTATGAGTATTAGTAAGGATGATGGTGTTGTTGTTGTTTACAGGAGGTATACTATGAGTATTAGTCATGATGGTGATGTTATTTACAGGAGGTATACTATTAGTATTAGTAATGATGATGGTGGTGGTGTTATTTACAGGAGGTATACTATGAGTATTAGTCATGATGGTGTTGTTGTTTACAGGAGGTATACTATGTGTATTAGTAAGGATGATGGTGGTGTTGTTATTTACAGGAGGTATACTATGAGTATTAGTCATGATGGTGTTGTTGTTTATAGGAGGTATACTATGAGTATTAGTCATGATGGTGATGTTATTTACAGGAGGTATACTATGAGTATTAGTAATGATGATGGTGGTGGTGTTATTTACAGGAGGTATACTATGAGTATTAGTCATGATGGTGTTGTTGTTTACAGGAGGTATACTATGAGTATTAGTCATGATGGTGATGTTATTTACAGGAGGTATACTATGAGTATTGGTCATGATGGTGTTGTTGTTGTTTATAGGAGGTATACTATGAGTATTAGTCATGATGGTGTTGTTGTTGTTTATAGGAGGTATACTATGAGTATTAGTCATGATGGTGATGTTATTTACAGGAGGTATACTATGAGTATTAGTCATGATGGTGATGTTATTTACAGGAGGTATACTATGAGTATTAGTAATGATGATGGTGGTGGTGTTATTTACAGGAGGTATACTATGAGTATTAGTCATGATGGTGTTGTTGTTGTTTATAGGAGGTATACTATGAGTATTAGTCATGATGGTGATGTTATTTACAGGAGGTATACTATGAGTATTAGTAATGATGATGGTGGTGGTGTTATTTACAGGAGGTATACTATGAGTATTAGTCATGATGGTGTTGTTGTTTACAGGAGGTATACTATGAGTATTAGTCATGATGGTGATGTTATTTACAGGAGGTATACTATGAGTATTGGTCATGATGGTGATGTTATTTACAGGAGGTATACTATGAGTATTAGTCATGATGGTGTTGTTGTTTATAGGAGGTATACTATGAGTATTAGTCATGATGGTGATATTGTTGTTTACAGGAGGTATACTATGAGTATTAGTCATGATGGTGTTGTTGTTGTTTATAGGAGGTATACTATGAGTATTAGTAAGGATGATGGTGTTGTTGTTGTTTACAGGAGGTATACTATGAATATTAGTCATGATGGTGATGTTTTTGTTGTTGTTTATAGGAGGTATATTATGAGTATTAGTAAGGATGATGGTGTTGTTTTTTACAGAAGGTATACTATGAGTATTAGTCATGATGGTGATGTTATTTACAGGAGGTATACTATGAGTATTAGTAATGATGATGGTGGTGGTGTTATTTACAGGAGGTATACTATGAGTATTAGTCATGATGGTGTTGTTGTTGTTTACAGGAGGTATACTATGAGTATTAGTCATGATGGTGTTGTTGTTTATAGGAGGTATACTATGAGTATTAGTATGGTGGTGTTGTTATTTACAGGAGGTATACTATGAGTATTAGTCATGATGGTGTTGTTGTTGTTTATAGGAGGTATACTATGAGTATTAGTCATGATGGTGATGTTATTTACAGGAGGTATACTATTAGTATTAGTAATGATGATGGTGGTGGTGTTATTTACAGGAGGTATACTATGAGTATTAGTCATGATGGTGTTGTTGTTTACAGGAGGTATACTATGAGTATTAGTAATGATGATGGTGGTGGTGTTATTTACAGGAGGTATACTATGAGTATTAGTCATGATGGTGTTGTTGTTTACAGGAGGTATACTATGAGTATTAGTCATGATGGTGATGTTATTTACAGGAGGTATACTATGAGTATTGGTCATGATGGTGATGTTATTTACAGGAGGTATACTATGAGTATTAGTCATGATGGTGTTGTTATTTACAGGAGGTATACTATGAGTATTAGTAATGATGATGGTGGTGGTGTTATTTACAGGAGGTATACTATGAGTATTAGTCATGATGGTGATATTGTTGTTTACAGGAGGTATACTATGAGTATTAGTCATGATGGTGTTGTTGTTGTTTATAGGAGGTATACTATGAGTATTAGTAAGGATGATGGTGTTGTTGTTGTTTACAGGAGGTATACTATGAATATTAGTCATGATGGTGATGTTTTTGTTGTTGTTTATAGGAGGTATATTATGAGTATTAGTAAGGATGATGGTGTTGTTTTTTACAGAAGGTATACTATGAGTATTAGTCATGATGGTGATGTTATTTACAGGAGGTATACTATGAGTATTAGTAATGATGATGGTGGTGGTGTTATTTACAGGAGGTATACTATGAGTATTAGTCATGATGGTGTTGTTGTTGTTTACAGGAGGTATACTATTAGTATTAGTAAGGATGATGGTGGTGGTGTTATTTACAGGAGGTATACTATGAGTATTAGTAAGGATGATGGTGATGTTGTTGTTTATAGGAGGTATACTATGAGTATTAGTCATGATGGTGTTGTTGCTGTTTACAGGAGGTATACTATGAGTATTAGTCATGATGGTGTTGTTGCTGTCTGTTTACAGGAGGTATACTATGAGTATTAGTAAGGATGATGGTGGTGGTGTTATTTACAGGAGGTATATTATGAGTATTAGTCATGATGGTGTTGTTGTTGTTTATAGGAGGTATACTATGAGTATTAGTATGGTGGTGTTGTTATTTACAGGAGGTATACTATGAGTATTAGTCATGATGGTGTTGTTGTTGTTTACAGGAGGTATACTATGAGTATTAGTCATGATGGTGATGTTGTTGTTGTTTACAGGAGGTATACTATGAGTATTAGTCATGCTGGTGTTGTTGTTTACAGGAGGTATACTATGAGTATTAGTCATGATGGTGTTGTTGTTGTTTACAGGAGGTATACTATGAGTATTAGTCATGATGGTGATGTTGTTGTTGTTTACAGGAGGTATACTATGAGTATTAGTCATGCTGGTGTTGTTGTTTACAGGAGGTATACTATGAGTGTTAGTAAGAATGATGGTGGGGGTGTTATTTACAGGAGTTATGCTGTCTATAGGAGGTATGCTATGTGATGTGTGTATGGTATATAACGTGATATTGATGTTGTCTATAGGAGGTATGCTATGTGATGTGTGTATGGTATATAACGTGATATTGATGTTGTCTTTAGGAGGTATGCTATGTGATGTGTGTGTGTTATATTACATGATATTGATGTTGTCTATAGGAGGTATGCTATGTGATGTGTGTATGTTATATAACGTGATATTGATGTTGTCTGTAGGAGGTATGCTATGTGATGTGTGTGTGTTATATTACGTGATATTGATGTTGTCTATAGGAGGTATGCTATGTGATGTGTGTATGTTATATAACGTGATATTGATGTTGTCTGTAGGAGGTATGCCGGTGCCTGACCAGCCGTCAGAGCAGGGAGCCAGTCTGCTGAGTCCAGGTCTACCGTCATCTAATGGAGACGGATCAGACGGGACAGAGACCACCTCCGCTATCCTGGCCTCTGTCAAAGAACAGGTACTGTAGGTCTGACTGCCCGTCTCTCACTGTGTGTGTGCCTCCATATCAGCATCTGAGACTTGAACACACTGATCTGTACTTGGAACACACAAACGTACACTGTGCACTATGAATTATTTGCTGTAGAACCTGCTGCTGGAGCAGATATCAGTATTCCAGTCCTATGCAGTTGATTCAGGACAGTCGATGTGTTAGAAGTCAATATTGAATGTGTAGAGGAGGAATCAGGAAGTCATGTCGAGATGTTATACAGGTGATGAGAGGTGAACTGCAGCCAAGTAGACAGCATTGAATAAGACATTAAAACCACCGCAATCACTCATGCAAACGAACACATGCAACAAAAAAAAGCCTTTTGTGAACTAGCACTCGTACTTGATGCTTTTCCCCTGTATCAAATTCAAATCAAATCATATTTGTCACATAACAACAGGTGTTGACCTTACAGTGAAATGCGTACCTACAAGCCCTTAACCAACAATGCTTTAAGAAGTTAAGAAAAATAAGTGTTAAGTAAAAAATTGAAAGTAAAAAATAAAAGTAACAAATAATTCAACAGCAGCAGTAAAGTAACAGTAGCGAGGCTATATACAGGGAGTACTGGTACAGAGTCAATGTGGAGACTATATACAGGGAGTACTGGTACAGAGTCAATGTGGAGGCTATATACAGGGGGTACTGGTACAGAGTCAATGTGGAGACTATATACAGGAAGTACTGGTACAGAGTCAATGTGCTGGGGCACCGGTTAGTCAAGGTAATTGAGGTAATGCGTACATGTAGGTAGAGTTAAAGTGACTATGCATAGATAATAAACAGAGAGAAGCAGCAGAGTAAAAGAGGTGTCTGGGTAGCCCTTTGGTTAGCTGTTCAGGAGTCTTATGGCTTGGGGGTAGAAGCTGTTAAGAAGCCTTTTGGATCTAGACTTGGCGCTCCGGTTCCTCTTGCTGTGCGGTAGCAGAGAGAACAGTCTATGACTAGGGTGGCTGTAGTCTTTGACAATTTTGGATAGGGCCTTTCTCTGACACTGCCTGGTATAGAGGTCCTGGATGGCAGGAAGCTTGGCCCCAGTGAGGTACTACCCTCTGTATTGCCTTGCGGTTGGAAGCCGAGCAGTTGCCATACTACCAGGCAGTGATGCAACCAGTCAGGATGCTCTCGATGGTGCAGCTGTAGAACCTTTTGAGGATCTGAGGACCCATGCCAAGGTTTTGCCGCGCCCTCTTCATGACTGTCTTAGTGTGTTTGGACAATATTAGTTTGTTGGTGATGTGGACACCAAGGAACATGAAGCTCTCAACCTGCTCCACTACAGCCCCGTTGATGAGAATGGGGGCGTGCTCGGTCCTCCTTTTCCTGTAGTCCACAATCATCTCCTTTGTCTTCATCATGTTGTGGGAGTTGTTGTCCTGGCACCACACGGCCAGGTCTCTGACCTGCTTCTGTCATGACGTTGGCCTCTTTTGGTACAGGGAGGACAGTTGACCCCCTCCCTTTTGCACCACCACCCAACCTACCTCCCCACCAACCCAGGCCCTGTGTGTAAAGGGTTGTAAAAACTCTAAAATTCCAGGAGAGTCTCTGGCCACATGGCCCATAGAGAGACAAAGGAAATTCTTCCAACTCATAGAATTGGAGAACCGAGCGACATGTGTGTGCTGGAGAAGGTATGGAAGATTGGTGAAGAATCCAGCTACGAACTGATCCGCTTGGTACAATTTTGTGATACTCAGAAGAGACAATATAGCCATATTACCATAAAACTGTTTATATAATAGCATCAGCTTGAGACTTGCATCATAAGGGTTGTATAGAATGTATTAATAAGGATAAAGCTTTTGTAAGACATTGAGATACTATGTACTGATGTAATGTGATAGAATTGTATTTCTGTAACCAAGTCTAGCTCAGTCATGGGCACGCCCCCAGGGACCCATACAGGACCAGGCGTCATTTGACAAGCCTGTTCGATGGACACTATAAAACACCCCCTTGATTTACATTTCCCCAGACCAGGCCTACACTCCATGGCCCATAGGTTTTACCATCCAATTCCTCTACTGAAAGTGAACCATACCACGTGGTTAACTTTTAGACTATTGATACCGACAGAATAAGAACAAGTCTTTGATATTAATTATTAGTCTGCAGCTAAGTAAATTATATCATCGAACACGAAGACCAACGAAACAACCATTCTATGACGACATTAATGAATGTCGCTTTGAAAGATCCATTCAAACCGAGAGAGAGACTCTCCATCAGAACGACGATCGAACAAGGATCTCGATGACACATGAGCGTAAATATATATTGATTGCAATTGTTCCCGAATGAGCGAGCCTTCAATTGTCAATTGTTAATATTAATGAACTCTGTGTGCCACAGCTGACCTTTTATGATCCATTGTTCAACAGGCCGACCTGCCTGTTTAGCCCACAAGGGCACATTCCTCTACCAATCCTTCGTGACGATAATTACTGTTTGTATGTTTTCTGTTAATTACTTAGTGTAGTAAATAAATGATTTTAAGACAATTGATGTATGGATGATTTTAGTAAAGACTGGGTTCGTGCAGATACAACAATTTACGACGTTTGGAATGAGACTGGACTAAAGGTAAAATACACCATTTAAACCAGAAGATAATCGGCCTATACTATAATAGAATATAATATTATAGTACAGGAAAGTTATATTAGGAAAATTATAGCTTTGTAATCTGAATATTCTCCTTGGTGCCCCGATCTCCTAGTTAATTACAATTAAACGATTAATCAGTTTAATCGCGTGATAATAATTACAGGGAGCTAATTGATAAACATATTTTCAGTTTAATGGTACCCCCAAAGACACGACACTTCCTATAGGCTGTTTAATCATTGTTGGTGATCAGGCCTACCACTGTTGTGTCATCGGCAATCTTGATGATGGTGTTGGAGTCATGCCTGGCCATGCATTCATGAGTGAACAGGGAGTACAGGAGGGGACTGAGCACGCACCCCTGAGGGGCCCCCGTGTTGAGAATCAGCTGGTGGATGTGTTGTTACCTAGCCTTACCACATGGGGGCGGCCCGTCAGGAAGTCCAGGATCCAGTTGCAGCGGGTCCCAGGGTCCTTAGCTTAGTGATGAGCTTTGCGGGCACTATGGTGTTGAACGCTGAGCTGTAGTCAATGCATAGCATTCTCACATAGGTGTTCCTTTTGTCCAGGTGGGAAAGGGCAATGTTGAGTGCAATAGAGATTGCATCATCTGTGGATCTGTTGGGTCGGTATGCAAATTGTAGTTGGTCTAGGGTTGTTGATGTGAGCCCTGACCAGCCTTTTTCAAAGCACTTCATGGCTACAGACGTGAGTGCTACGGGGAGGTAGTCATTTAGGCAGGTTACCTTGGTGTGCTTGGGCACAGGGACTATGGTGGTCTGCTTGAAACATGTTGGTATTACGACTCAGTCAGGGACAGGTTGAAAATGTCAGTGAAGACACTTGCCAGTTGGTCAGCGGATGCTCTGAGTACACATCCTTGTAATCAGTCTGGCCCTGCGGCCTTGTCGATGTTGACCTGTTTAACCTGTTGGGGCTAGGGGGCAGTATTTTCACGGCTGGATAAAAAAACGTACCCGATTTCATCTGGTTACTAATCCTACCCAGTAACTAGAATATGCATATACTTATTATATATGGATAGAAAACACCCTAAAGTTTCTAAAACTGTTTGAATGGTGTCTGTGAGTATAACAGAACTCATTTGGCAGGCAAAACCCTGAGACATTTTCTGACAGGAAGTGGATACCTGATGTGTTGAATTACCTTTAAGCCTATGCCATTGAAACACACAGGGGTTGATTAATGTTTTGGCACTTCCTATTGCTTCCACTAGATGTCACCAGCCTTTACAAAGTGTTTTGAGTCTTTTACTGTGAGATCTGACCGAACAAGAGCCATGGAACAGTGATGGCCGATTAGACTCTGGCGCGCGAGTTCATGTTGGGTACCCTCGTTCCAATACGTTATAAAAGAGAATGCATTCGTCCACCTTGAATATTATTCATGTTCTGGTTAAAAAAGGCACTAATGATTTATGCTATACAACGTTTGACATGTTTGAACGAACGTAAATATATTTTTTCCCCTCGTTCATGACGAGAAGTCCGGCTGGCTTAGATCATGTGCTAACAACACGGAGCTTTTTGGATATAAATGATGAGCTTTTGTGAACAAAACTACATTCGTTATGGACCTGGGATTCCTGGAAGTGACATCTGATGAAGAGAATCAAAGGTAATGGATTATTTACATAGTATTTTTTCGATTTTAGATCTCTCCAACATGGCCGTTTGTCTGTATAGCAAAGCATATTTTTCTGGGCGCAGTGCTCAGATTATTGCAAAGTGTGATTTCCCAGTAAGGTTATTTTTAAATCTGGCAAGTTGATTGCGTTCAAGAGATGTAAATCTATAATTCTTTAAATGACAATATAATATTTTACCAATGTTTTCTAATTTTAATTATTTAATTTGTGGTGCTGACTTGACTGCCGGTTATTGGAGGGAAACGATTTCCTCAACATCAATGCCATAGTAAAACGCTGTTTTTGGATATAAATATGAACTTGATAGAACTAAAAATGCATGCATTGTCTAACATAATGTCCTAGGAGTGTCATCTGATGGAGATTGTAAAAGGTTAGTGCATCATTTTAGCTGGTTTTATGGTTTTGGTGACGCCCGTCTTTGAATTGACAAAACATTACACACAGCTATTGTCAATGTACTCTCCTAACATAATCTAACTTTATGTTTTCGCCGTAAAACCTTTTTGAAATCGGACAACGTGGTTAGATTAAGGAGATGTTTATCTTTCAAAGGGTGTAAGATAGTTGTATGTTTGAAAAATTTGAATTTTGACATTTATTTGGTTTCAAATTTGCCGCTCTTGAAATGCACCTGCTGTTGATAGGGTGCACCACGGGTGGCACGCTAGCGTCCCACATAGCCCCAAGAAGTTAAAGGTCTTACTCACATTGGCTACGGAGAGCGTGATCACACAGTCGTCCAGAACAGCTGATGCTCTCTTGCATGTTTCAGTGTTACTTGCCTCGAAGCGAGCATAGAAGTAATATAGCTCATCTGGGAGGCTTGTGTCACTTGGCATATCACGGCTGTGCTTCCCTTTGTAGTCTGTTATCGTTTGCAAGCCCTGCCACATCTGACGAGCGTCGGAGGTGGTGTAGTACGATTCAATCTTTGTTTATTGATGCTTTGCCTGCTTGATGGTTCGTCGGAGGGCATAGCGGGATTTCTTAGAAGCTTCCAGGTTAGAGTCCCGCTCCTTGAAAGCGGCAGCTCTACCCTTTAGCTCAGGGATATTGCCTGTAATCCATGGCTTCTGGTTGGGGTATGTACGGTCACTGTGGGGATGACGTCATTGATGCACTTATTGATGAAGCCAGTGACTGATACTGTGTACTCCTCAATGCGATCGGAGGAATCCCAGAACATATTCCAGTCTGTGCTAGTAAAACAGTCCTGTTGCTTAGCATCTGCTTCTTCTGACCGCTTTCTTATTGGCCGAGTCAATGATGCTTCCTGCTTTAATTTTTGCTTGTAAGCAGGAATCAGGAGGATAGCATTATGGTCAGATTTGCCAAATGGAGGGCAAGGGAGAGCTTTGTACGCGTCTCTGTGTGTGGAGTAGAAGTGGTCTAGAGTTTTCTCCCTCTAGTTGCACATTTAAGTTAGGTAAAACAGATTTAAGTTTCTCTGCATTAAAGTCCCCAGCCACTAGGAGTGCCGTCTCTGGATGAGTGTTTTCCTGTTTGCTTATGGCCATATACAGCTCATTGAGTGTGGGCTTAGTGCCAGCATCGGTTTGTGCTGGTAAATAGACAGCTACAAAGAATTTAGATGATAACTCTCTTGGTAAATAGTGTGGTCTACAGCTTTTCATGAGATACTCTACCTCAGGCGAGCAAAACCTCAAGACTTCCTTAGATTTCATGCACCAGCTGTTGTTTACAAACATACATAGACCTCCACATCTTGTCTTACCAGAGGCCGCTGTTCTATCCTGCCGAAAATGATGAAAACCCAGCAGCTGTATGTTAATCATGTTGTTGTTCAGCCACAACTCGGTGAAACATAAGATATTACAGTTTTTAATGTCCTGTTGGTAGGATATACGTGATCATAGTTTGTCTATTTCATTTTCCATTGATTGTACTTTGGCTAATAGGACCGATGGTTAAGGGAGATTATCCGCTCGGTGTCAGATCCTTACAAGGCACCCGGATCTTCGTCCCCGATATCGCTGTCTCTTTGTCCTGCGATTGATGGGGATGAGGGGCTTGTCGGGTGACTGAAGTAAACCCTTCCCGTCTGACTCGTTGAAGATGAAGTATTCCTACGGGCTGAGTAATTACTGTCCTGATATCTAGAAGCTTTTTTTCGGTCATAACAAACGGTGGCAGAAACATTATGTACGAAATAAGTTACAAATAATGTGAAAAAACAATAGTTGGCTGCCGTTTTACGGTCTCCTATGGCGCTCTGACTTTGCTGGTAGCTACTTTATTGAGAAAAAATTGACTTACTATAACTGTGATATGTGGTTGTCCCACCTAGCTATATGTATTTGTATTTATTATGGATCCCCATTAGTTTTTGCATGGATTCCGTGACGCGGTTAGCTTTTAACAGCTTAACTGATAGGTTAAAGTCTGCTTGAAAGAGCCGCTAAGTTGCTAACGTTCGCCATCAAGCTAACAATGTTAGTCCCAGATGTGTTTTCCGATTGATCTCTCTTTGTCTGGAGAAGTAAATGAAAACCAAAATGCGCTGTAGGAGCTGTATCTACTACGCTTTGTTTCGGGACAAATTGGATCCCTCAGTGTTCCAATGCGGCAATTGTTTGCTTGCCGAGGGTTATAGGCTTGAGGTGGCTTCCTTGATCACACAGGTCGCCAACCTACATAAGAAATTGGGGATGAATGCACTAACTGTAAGTGGCTCTGGATCAGAGTGTCTGCTAAATGATTCACTACTGTAAGTCACTCTGGATAATGCCTTCCCTGTGGCTCAGTTGGTAGAGCATGGTGTTTGCAACGCCAGCATGGTGAGTGCAACGCCAGGGTTGTGGGTTCGATTCCCACGGGGGGCCAGTACAAAAAAACACATGAAATTAACTTTATGAAATGTATGCATTCACTACTGTAAGTTGCTCTGGATAAGAGCGTCTGCTAAATGACTAAAATGTAAATAAGAGCGTCTGCTAAATGACTCACTACTGTAAGTCTCTCTGGATAAGAGAGTCTGCTAAATGACTAACATGTACAGTGTAAACAGGGTACCTTCTATCTAGATACGTTATTGCAAAGAGACACCGGAAAGAGATCATTGTGCGTGTGAGTTTGCAGTTTGTGTGCGTCTGTACAGTTACTTGTGTTTGAGAGAGAGAGATAGGAGTTGCACTTAAAAATCAATGCCCTAGGCCTCCCGAGTAGCGCAGCGGTCTATGGCACTACTTCTCAGTGCTAGAGGCGTCACTACAGACCCGGGTTCGATCACAACCAGCCGTGATCAAGAGTCCTATAGGTGGCGCACAATTGGCTTTACTTGGCTCATCATGCTCTAGTGACACCTAGTGGTCAGGTGAACAGTGTTTCCTCAGACACATAGGTGCGTCCTCCGACACATAGGGTCATGTTTCGGAGGATGCATGACTAGACATTTGCCTCACGAGAGTTGCAGCGATGAGACAAGATCGAAATTGGGGAGAAAAAAGGAGGGGGGGTTAAAATACAAAAATAAATAAATCAATGGCCTGGGAAATGGAAGTCTCTGTGTATGTTCGTGTCAAAATAGCTCTGAGTTCTCTCCCCTCACATTCAATTAAAAGTAAAAAGTTCCCTTGCCTCCAGGATAAAACGGTATTCTTTCATGGAACACATTCCTTTGAGAATCATTGAATAGGGAGATTGAATAGGGAGATTGAATAGGGAGATTGAATAGGGAGATATTTCTGGGCCTTGAACAATGCTTTGACTGATAGAATGTTTATTCACCTTGGATCACGGGTTGTCACAAAGACTTTGCCAAATCATTATACATTTGTAAAACAATGTATTCGTATGAGATTTGTATTTTCTCATATGTAGCCTATAGGTCAAAGACAAGATAAGTTGGACATTTTGAAAAGCCTTTCCTATTGCTAAATCTGCATTCAGAAAGTAATGAGATTGGGGGGGGGGGGGGGGGGGGGGTATATTGTAAAATACATGCAAAGTCCTTCCATGTCCACATCATAATTGCTTGACAACCTGACTTAGTAACTCAGCATGTATAAACCTCTCTCCATCTCTCCATCTGTTCTCCCACACAGCTACACGTAATTCAAATTTCTCAAACATACAACTATTATATCCCATTTTAAAGATAATCTTCTCATTAATCCAACCACATTGTCCAATTTAAAAAAGGCTTTACGGTGAAAGCATAACATTAGATTATGTTAGGACAGCGCCTAAACAAGAAAAACCACACAGCCGTTTTCCAAGCAAGGAGAGGCGTCACAAAAATCAGAAATACAGCTAAAATGAATCACTAACCTTTGATGATCTTCATCAGATGACACTCCCAGGACTCAATGTTACACAATACATGTATGTTTTGTTCGATAAAGTTATTATTTATATCCATAAACCCCATTTTACATTGGAGCGTGATGTTCAGAAAATGTATTGCCTCCAAAACTCCCGGTGAATGAGCACATCAATTTACAAAAATACTCATCACAAACGTTGATAAAATTTACAACAGTTATTGAAAGAATTATAGATACACTTCTCCTTAATGCAACCGCTGTGTCAGATTTCAAAATAGCTTTACGGCGAAAGCACATTGTTCAATATTCTGAGTACAGAGCTCAGCCATCAAAGCAAGCTATACAGTTACCCGCCAAGTTCTGGAGTCAACTAAACTCAGAAATAGTGTTATAAATCTTCACTTACCTTTGCTGATCTTCGTCGGAATGCACTCCCAGGACTCTCACTTCCACAAGAAATGTTTGTTTTGTTCGATAAACTCCATATTTATGTCCTAATACCCCCGTTTTGTTCACGTGTTCAGATCACTAATCCAAAGGCATAATGCATGAGCGCAAAACCCGGGACGAAAAGTCAAATAGTTCCATTACCGTTCGTAGAAACATGTCAAACGATGTTTATAATAAATCCTTAGGGTCTTTTTAACATAAATCTTCGATAATATTCCAACCAGACAATAGCGTATTCATTACAGAGGAATAAGAAGGAGCGGCGCACCTGCATTAGCACGCAGTAAAAAACTCACTGGTCCCAGGCTTGAGACAGCTCTTATTCTCTGCCCAGTAACAGTAGAAGCATGAAACAAGGTTCTAAAGACTGTTGACATCTAGTGGAAGCCTTAGGAAGTGCAAAATGACCCCACAGACACTGTAGAAAGACAATCAGTTGAAAAACTACAACCCACTTCCTGGTTGGATTTTTTCTCAGGTTAATATGCATATCCTACCTTCTGGGCCCGAGTAGCAGGCAGTTTAATTGGGGCACGTTATTCATCTGAATTTCCGAATACTGCCCCCTGTCACCAAGAAGTTAACATGATATGAGCTTAACCACGTACATATGATGTACATGCTGTCAGCAGGTTTGTGTGTAGTGTGTGGGTCTGTGTGGTGTGTAGTGTGTGGGTCTGTATAGTATGTAGTTTGTGTGTCGTGTGTAGTGTGTGTGTGTGGGTCCCCAGATCCTCAAAAGGTTCTACAGCTGCACCATCTAGAGCATCCTGACTGGTTGCATCACTGCCTGGTATGGAAAATGCTCGGCCTCTGACCGTAAGGCACTACAGAGGGTAGTGCGTAGGGCCCAGTACATCACTGGGGCTAAGCTGCCTGCCATCCAGGACCTCTACACCAGGCGATGTCAGAGGAAGGCCCTAAAAATTGTCAAATACTCCAGCCACCTTAGTCATAGACTATTCTCTCTGCTACCACACGGCAAGTGGTACCGGAGCGCCAAGTCTAGGTCCAAAAGGCTTCTTAACAGCTTCTACCCCGAAGCCATAAGACTCCTGAACAGCTAATCAAATGGCTACTCAGACTATTTGCATTGCCCCCCCCCCCCCCCCTTTTACGCTGCTGCTACTCTCTGTTTATTATCTATGCATAGTCACTTTAACTCTACCTACATGTACATATTACCTCAATTACCTCGACTAACCGGTGCCCCCGCGCATTGACTCTGTACCAGTACCCCCTGTATATAGCCTCCACATTGACTCTGTACCGGTACCGCCTGTATATAGCCTCGCTACTGTTATTTTACTGCTGCTCTTTAATTATGAATTATTTTTATTTTGTACTTATCTATTTTTTACATAACACTTATTAAGTAAAACATTTGGGGCTCCTGAGTGGCGCAGCGGTCTAAGGCACTGCATCTCAGTGCAAGTTGTGACACTACAGTCGTGTTTGTGTGTGTGTGTGTGTGTGTGTGTGTGTGTGTGTGTGTGTGTGTGTGTGTGTGTGTGTGTGTGTGTGTGGTGTGTGTGTGGTGTATGGCTGACCCCAATTCGTCGACTGGTCGATTGTTTGGTCGTTAGGCAGTTGGTCGACCAAGATTGTTTTAGTTTAGCAGTAACAAATATATATACACTACCGTTCAAAAGTTTGGGGTCACTTGGAAATGTCCTTTAATTTGAGGCAGAGTTGCAAAGAAAAAGCCATATCTCAGACTGGCCAATAAAAAGAAGAGATTATGATGGGCAAAATAACACAGACACTGGACAGAGGAACTCTGCCTAGAAGGCCAGCAGGCCGGAGTCGACTCTTCACTGTTTACGTTGAGACTGGCAGGTGTTTTGCGGGTACTATTTAATGAAGCTGCCAGTTGAGGACTTGTGAGCCGTCTGTTTCTCAAACTAGACACTCTAATGTACTTGTCCTCTTGCTCAGTTGTTCACCGGGGCCTCCCACTCCTCTTTCTATTCTGCTTAGAGCCAGTTTGCGCTGCTCTGTGAAGGGAGTAGTACACAGCGTTGTGTGAGATCTTCAGTTTCTTGGCAATTTCTCGCATGGAATAGCCTTCATTTCTCAGAACAAGAATAGCCTGACGAGTTTCAGAAGAAAGTTTTTTGTTTCTGGCCATTTTGAGCCTGTAATCAAACCCACAAATGCTGATGCTCCAGATACTCAACTAGTCTAAAGAAGGACAGTTTTATTACTTATTTAATCAGCACAACAGTTTTCAGCTGTGCTAATATAATTGCAAAAGGGTTTTCTAATGATCAATTAGCCTTTTAAAATGATACACTTGTATTAGCTAACACAACGTGCCATTGGAACACAGGAGTGATGGTTGCTGATAATGGCCCTCTGTAAGCCTATGTAGATAGTCCATAACAAATCTGCCATTTCCAGATACAATAGTCATTTACAACAATAACAGTGTCTACACTTTATTTCTGATCAATTTGTTGTTATTTTAATGGACAAAAAATGTGCTTTTCTTTCAAAAACAAGGATAATTTCCAATTGACCCCAAACTTTTGAACGGTAATGTATATATATTTGCGCCCATCTCAGTGAACTAATCCATTGCGGAGGCCTAGACTAAATGTGGTGAAGGCTCCATATGGAGGGTGTGATGCATGCAGAGGCCAAATCGCGCTCCGTACCGCATCGCCATGAGCCTCCCAAATGTTGTGACAATGCAGAGGGCTCTGCATTGACATGATTGGTTGCGGGGGGCGGTACATCCTGTATAAACACAAACTAATTTCCTTGACAACAGCTCTGCACTGCTCCACAAAAGCAAGAAGTATGAATGCCCTGACTTGATGTTATCACCAACAGGGTTTGTGATGGCGGTCTAAATGTCTTAGATTTCACTCTCTTTAATCAGATATCAAAGGTTAACTGGATTAAAAGGTACATAAAAAATCCTCATAGTTTCTATTAAAGCTCATTTTGTTTTTCAGAAGTTTGGAGGGCTTATTTTTTTACGACAATGTCCATATATTGTGGGTAAACTTCCTGTGAAACTGGCGGATTTTCACAAGCAGGCTTTAATGTGCTGGGCATTGTTGTATAAACACAACTTTTCACCTCATAAATGTTTTATTTGGAACAATGGGTCAATATTACATAGAAACAAGATGTTATTTAACCATAAATGGTTCTCGAAAAACATTGTTCTTGTCAGCCAATTAGTTGATAATAGTGGGAATCTATTTACATGGAGAGAATTTATGGAAAGATACAACTTTGAGGTTTCAAGCAAGGAATATGACACTGTTATTAAAGCTATACCTAGTGGGATAAAAACTTTACTTCAGAATAATACATATTTTGGAATATCTCCGATTGTAAGCAATGTTCAGGTGAATGGCATTGGTCTACTAGATACGAAATTCAACAATCGTTTATTAAGGGATATTTTCTACAGGAAGTCTATTCCCTCTGCGATATTTCGTTGGGCTTCATCGTTTGATGTAAACTGGCGCCGTGCTTGGCTCACTCCACACAAATTTATGGTGACCAATAAAGTAAAGGAGATCTCCTTTAAGATAATCCATAGATTCTATCCGTGTAATAGTTTGATTTCTAAATACATACTTGATGTTACCAGTGAATGCAGTTTTTGTGAACTAGAAACTGAATCTATTGAACACTTATTCTGTAATTGTTTATATAGTGAAGTGTTCTGGACTGATGTAAAACTATATCTTGGCCTCAAATTGCATTTTACTACACTGATTCCACAATTGAACGTGAGTATGTCATAAATCTCTTTATTTTATTAGGAAAATGTTTCATACACAAATCAAAATTTATGAAGAAAAAGCCCCTTTTCTTAATTTTTTTATCTGATGTGGAAAACTACTTAGAGTCTTTAAAAAGTATACAAAACAAAATGTCCAAAAAATGTATTCGCTATATGTCTGTATTTGATTTGATATAATGTGGAATAGTTTTTTTTTTCTCATTTCTTTGGAATCCCTCTGGCTGTTATGTTTATGTTTTGCATGTTACTGTTAATAAAAAAAAAAAGTTTTTTTTTTTTTTTTTAAATGAATGCCCTGACTTCTGCTGAGGTCGTATCACCGTAAATACTGCACCGCCAATGCAGACGTCGGATTGACTATGCGCCCAGATGCACTTCTTTCTCCAGAATGCGCTCTGTCCCGCCAATTTGCGCACATTCATTATTTTATAACTTCATTGTGTGAATTGTTTGCGTTTGATTGTTAGTGTATATCACTTCCCCATTACATACATCCACAGTAGTATATTTACCATTCATTTACCATTCATTTACCATTCATTTACCATTCATTTACCATTCATTTCTATCATTTCTATCATTTCTGATCTACAACGTTTGTTACTTTGCTTACGACAATTTATTTTAATGCATTCAATATTATTATTCCAGTCTTCCCGTTATAATTGTCGGAGTGGACACATTGTTTGCAGAGTGCAAAAGTTTTGGTTTATTTCATTCCATGTACGAGTTTTGTCAATTTAGTCATTGTTTTTTGTTTGGAGCGCTCCTGTTAATGTTGAGTAAAGACCCGCACGCATAGAAGTAGGCCTGCCTGTCCTGCTAGAAAATGTAGCCATATAAATGTGCCCATTTGGGGATCTGAGAGTATTTCTGATTGGCTTTACGCGCCACCACTAATGACCTGTGGAGCTTCTCAAAGTAGTCATTTCTTCACCTCAAAAAGTAAACAAAGTCTGTTTTTACATCCATTGAGAATTACAATAGTTCCTCAATGTATTTGAAAAATCTTTCTATCTCTCTCCCTTTTGATAACCACTCAGCATGAAAGGTAAAAATGTCATGCTCTGATCCAATCATAAAATAGGCCAACCTGATTACTTCTTATCAGTGCTTGACTTGGACTGAAATAGGTTCCGGTACTCATTTTGGGGGCTGGTACTGTTTATATTCAGGTGTAGGAGCTCCACAATACTTTTGAATGAATATTTTATAAGAGGAACAGGAGCTCAAGCAGTAGAACATTTGAGATGCCGGTACACAGCTCCGGTGAGCTCCTGCCCAAGTCAAGCACTGCATCTTATCCCTTATGCAAATAGCCTACAACTGTGTCTGTCCCGAGATCACTGGCACAGGAAACTGAGGGCCCAGAATATTTTATACAATGTTTCAAGTTTGCTAGTGCAAGCTTCTGAGTGGTCCCAAGTTAGTTGATACGTTTCAAGTTCTTTGCAGACAGGCCATGTGTAGCCATGATTTATAGGATATTTATTTTCATCAGGTTATCTTCTACCTTCAGGCTGCAATATTTTTATTTGTTGGCTTTATCTAGGTTATTTTTTTAAATATTTGGTAATAGAAGTTACTTTTTAGGTTTGTATAATTTCCATTTAGATTTGGATATAATTTTGATTAACCAAATGACAATGATTTTGAGATATGAAGAAGTTGTTATAAATTAAACTATTTCACGAACATTTGCACAGAAAGGTTGCCGTCAGGAGAGTAATGGCAGAATCTGCGAATGCCAACAGGAACGGGAGGAAAATAGTTGGGTCAGGTTATGTTCTTTTTCTTCTGTTTATCTAGATCTCTGGCGCCCTCTTGAGACATTTGTCTTATTTCATCAAATCATAAGGTTTAAGCATCAGACAAGTTCAATGCATATAGTTGATTTTATTAAAACACATTGGGTGTGTCTATATATGGAAAAATACATGTTTAAAAATCTTGATTGGTCTAAAGAAGAGACGACTTTCGGTCGACCAAATATATATATATTTTTCGGGGACAGCCCTAGTGTAGTGTCTGTATTAGTTGTGCTCTTCATAAATAACACACACACACACACACACACACACACACACACACACACACACACACACACACACACACACACACACACACACACACACACACACACACACACACACACACACACACACACACACAGAAGCATGTTCACACTGAATATGGATGGAATGTAAATGCCTGCCTGATCTCTCTCTCTCTCTCCTATTCTATTCAACGGCTTTATATTGGCATGGGAAACATATGTTTACATTTGCCAAAGCAAGTGAAATAGATAATAAACTCTCTGCACCTGCCTCCCTCTCTTTTATTTCAATTAAATTCAAATGCCATCCAGGACCTATACATCAGTCGGTGTCAGAGGAAAGCCCAAAGAATTGTCAGAGACTCCAGTCACTCAAGTTATAGACTGTTTTCTCTGCTACAGCACGGCAAGCGGTACCAAAGCGCCAAGTCTAGGTCCAAAAGGCTCCTTAACAGCTTCTACCCCCAAGCCATAAGACTCCTGAACAATTAATCAAATGGCCACCAGACTATTAACATTGACCCCCCCCAATTTGGTTTGTACACTGCTGCTACTCGCTGTTTATCATCTATGCACAGTCACCTCACCCCAACCTACATGTACAAATTACCTGGACTAACCTATACCCCCGCATATTGACTCGGTACCGGTACCCCCTGTATATAGCCTCGTTATTGTTATTTTATTGTGTTACTTTTTATAATTTTTTACTTTCTTGAACTGCGCTGCTTTATTTGATTTGAAATATCTTTATTGGCATGGGAAACTTAAGTTTACATTGCCAAAACAAGTGGAATAGATAATAAGTGTGCACATAGCCTGTCTTCTCTCTTTCTCTGCCTATGGCGGCCTCTCTAAATAGCAAGGCTATTCTCACTGAGTCTGTACATAGTCAAGGATTTCCTTAATTTTGAGTCAGTCACAGTGGTCAGGTATTCTGCCACTGTGTACTCTCTGTTTAGGGCCAAATAACATTCCAGTTTTCTCCATTTTATGGTTGATTCTTTCCAGTGTGTCAAGTAGTAATTTTTTGGCTTTCTCATAATTTGGTTGGGTCTAAAGGTGTTGCTGTCCTGGGGCTCTGTGGGGTCTGTTTGAGTTTGTGAACAGAGCCCCAGGACCAGCTTGCTTAGGGGACTCTTCTCCAGTTTGTGAACAGAGCTCTCTTTCTCTCTTTCTTTCTTTCTTTCTTTCTTTCTTTCTTTCTTTCTTTCTTTCTCTCTTTCTCTCTTTCTTTCTTTCTTTCTTTCTTTCTTTCTTTCTTTCTTTCTTTCTTTCTTTCTTTCTTTCTTTCTTTCTTTCTTTCTTTCTTTCTTTCTCTTTCTTTCTTTCTTTCTCTCTCTCTCATTCTCTCTCATTCTCTCGCTCTCTCAATTCAATTCAATTCAAAGGGCTTTATTGGCATGGGAAACATACTGTATGTTTACATTGCCAAAGCAAGTAGAATATACAAGAAACAAAAGGGAAATAAACAATCATGTGCTGATAACCTAGCAGTCTCTCTGTGGCCGTCCTACATGCTAAACACATGGCTGTCACCATGGTGACTTTTTCAGAAAGAGGACACACCTGGCTGTTAGCAGGGAGGTTTGTGTGACCAATGAGGAGACCAGCTGTGTGTTCTGACTGTCAGGCAACCAATTATACAGTCTGCTATTATATCGTTATACTGGAACACCCTACTCCCATTGTCTGTCTGTCTGTCTGTCTCCCCTCTCTCTCTCTTTCTCCCTCACTCTGTCTCTACCCCCCTCGCTGTCTCTCTCCTGCTCTCTGTCTCTACCCCCCTCGCTGTCTCTCTCCTGCTCTCTGTCTCTACCCCCCTCGCTGTCTCTCTCCTGCTCTCTGTCTCTACCCCCCTCGCTGTCTCTCTCCTGCTCTCTGTCTCTACCCCCCTCGCTGTCTCTCTCCCTCACTCTGTCTCTACCCCCCTCGCTGTCTCTCTCCTGCTCTCTGTCTCTACCCCCTCGCTGTCTCTCTCCCTCACTCTGTCTCTACCCCCCTCGCTGTCTCTCTCCTGCTCTCTGTCTCTACCCCCTCGCTGTCTCTCTCCTGCTCTCTGTCTCTACCCCCTCGCTGTCTCTCTCCCTCACTCTGTCTCTACCCCCCTCGCTGTCTCTCTCCTGCTCTCTGTCTCTACCCCCCTCGCTGTCTCTCTCCTGCTCTCTGTCTCTACCCCCCTCGCTGTCTCTCTCCTGCTCTCTGTCTCTACCCCCCTCGCTGTCTCTCTCCTGCTCTCTGTCTCTACCCCCCTCGCTGTCTCTCTCCTGCTCTCTGTCTCTACCCCCCTCGCTGTCTCTCTCCTGCTCTCTGTCTCTACCCCCCTCGCTGTCTCTCTCCCTCACTCTGTCTCTACCCCCCTCGCTGTCTCTCTCCTGCTCTCTGTCTCTACCCCCCTCGCTGTCTCTCTCCCTCACTCTGTCTCTACCCCCTCGCTGTCTCTCTCCCTCACTCTGTCTCTACCCACTCGCTGTCTCTCTCCCTCACTCTGTCTCTACCCACTCGCTGTCTCTCTCCCTCACTCTGTCTCTACCCCCCTCGCTGTCTCTCTCCTGCTCTCTGTCTCTACCCCCCTCGCTGTCTCTCTCCTGCTCTCTGTCTCTACCCCCTCGCTGTCTCTCTCCCTCACTCTGTCTCTACCCCCCTCGCTGTCTCTCTCCTGCTCTCTGTCTCTACCCCCCTCGCTGTCTCTCTCCTGCTCTCTGTCTCTACCCCCTCGCTGTCTCTCTCCCTCACTCTGTCTCTACCCCCCTCGCTGTCTCTCTCCTGCTCTCTGTCTCTACCCCCCTCGCTGTCTCTCTCCCTCACTCTGTCTCTACCCCCCTCGCTGTCTCTCTCCTGCTCTCTGTCTCTACCCCCTCGCTGTCTCTCTCCTGCTCTCTGTCTCTACCCCCTCGCTGTCTCTCTCCCTCACTCTGTCTCTACCCCCCTCGCTGTCTCTCTCCTGCTCTCTGTCTCTACCCCCCTCGCTGTCTCTCTCCTGCTCTCTGTCTCTACCCCCTCGCTGTCTCTCTCCTGCTCTCTGTCTCTACCCCCCTCGTTGTCTCTCTCCCTCACTCTGTCTCTACCCCCCTCGCTGTCTCTCTCTGTCTCTATCCCCTCGCTGTCTCTCTCCTGCTCTCTGTCTCTACCCCCCTCGCTGTCTCTCTCCTGCTCTCTGTCTCTACCCCCCTCGCTGTCTCTCTCCTGCTCTCTGTCTCTACCCCCTCGCTGTCTCTCTCCTGCTCTCTGTCTCTACCCACTCGCTGTCTCTCTCCCTCACTCTGTCTCTACCCCCCTCGATGTCTCTCTCCTGCTCTCTGTCTCTACCCCCCTCGCTGTCTCTCTCCTGCTCTCTGTCTCTACCCCCCTCGCTGTCTCTCTCCCTCACTCTGTCTCTACCCCCCTCGCTGTCTCTCTCCCTCACTCTGTCTCTACCCCCTCGCTGTCTCTCTCCCTCACTCTGTCTCTACCCCCCTCGCTGTCTCTCTCCCTCACTCTGTCTCTACCCCCCTCGCTGTCTCTCTCCTGCTCTCTGTCTCTACCCCCCTCGCTGTCTCTCTCTCTGCTCTCTGTCTCTACCCCCCTCGCTGTCTCTCTCCTGCTCTCTGTCTCTACCCCCCTCGCTGTCTCTCTCCTGCTCTCTGTCTCTACCCCCCTCGCTGTCTCTCTCCTGCTCTCTGTCTCTACCCCCCTCGCTGTCTCTCTCCTGCTCTCTGTCTCTACCCCCCTCGCTGTCTCTCTCCTGCTCTCTGTCTCTACCCCCCTCGCTGTCTCTCTCCTGCTCTCTGTCTCTACCCCCCCGGCTCCCCGCTCCGTCTCTCCCCCCTCGTGCCTCCCGCTCTCTGTCTCTACCCCCCTCGCTGTCTCTCTCCTGCTCTCTGTCTCTACCCCCCTCGCTGTCTCTCTCCTGCTCTCTGTCTCTACCCCCCTCGCTGTCTCTCTCCTGCTCTCTGTCTCTACCCCCCTCGCTGTCTCTCTCCTGCTCTCTGTCTCTACCCCCTCGCTGTCTCTCTCCTGCTCCCTGTCTCTACCCCCCTCGCTGTCTCTCTCTCTGCTCTCTGTCTCTACCCCCTCGCTGTCTCTCTCCTGCTCCCTGTCTCTACCCCCCTCGCTGTCTCTCTCCTGCTCCCTGTCTCTACCCCCCTCGCTGTCTCTCTCTCTGCTCTCTGTCTCTACCCCCCTCGCTGTCTCTCTCCTGCTCTCTGTCTCTACCCCCCTCGCTGTCTCTCTCCTGCTCCCTGTCTCTGTCTCTTCGTCTCAGCCTCCCCCCTTCACTCTCGACAGTGTTCCGTGACTCTTTCTGTGAATAATGATTCTCTCCTTTCCCGTCTCCAGGAGCTGTTCACAATGCTAACCTACTACTGTACCTGCTGGTATAATGTATCTTAGTGTGAACACCCTGTTCCTTTTACGCAATATGCTATAATAGAGCCACACAAGGCCTGACTGTCAGTTCCTCTATAGGAGCGTTTTCCATTTTAATGTCACACATTATAAACTATACAAATAAAGAGTTCTTCAGGGCAAGAAGGCACAGTGATGCCGAAACGTTGGTGATTTACCCTATAAATTACTGGGAGTCTTTATTTTTATCATTTAAAGTTTATTTGCCGTTAGTCAGCACCTCTACATAAAATCATTTTCTCTGGGTGTGCGCCAGCTCGTGTTTTTTAATGTCACACATTATGACAGACCCAGTGGGACTGTAGAGTTCGGAGTGTACTTTTGCTGGAAAATCAGAATATATTCTGTCAGTGCTGAGGCAGGTTCACGTTGCCACGCTCACTAGGACAGCACTTAGTGGCCACATCCACATTAAACACATAAAAAATAGCTTTTAAATTATTTCAAATAAGTCAAATTTTTCCCTTTGTATAGAATATGGTGTTCACAGTGACATGGCTAATCTCTCTGCGTCTCTTCATGGCTATAGAGTCTATTATATTACAGACTAATACTGTTGAAACAAATGAGTGGAGCTGCTGCTATCAGACGTGAAGTCATCAGGGCCCCGACAGCGGCTGAATATTAATTACTGCTGAGGATTAAGTCATGTGACATCATGTTGGTTCAAATTTATAATTGTATGATATTATCACCTTGAAGAGGTCAAACGAGAGAGACTGTGAAGTCGAATTAAATGTTAAAATACTGTGATGAGAAACGAGCATTTGACAAATTGCTGGTCAGTTTGCCATGAAACAAGATATAATTGCAGACTAGTGGTGTTGATGTCGAACTCAAAATCATTTGATGTGCTATTTTTAAATGTCAATTTTTGATCTCTTTTCCACAAACTCGAGTTAGAATCTAGCTATATGCTTAGAATATGTGTTTTAAAAAATACATATCTTCGGTATGGCGACCGTGAGGTAATCAGTTTGGCATTCCCTTTCTTTACTGAAATATGCCTCTTAAATAGGAAATAATTTGACTCTAAAGTTAAGAAATAACTGAAATGTTGGAAACTGCATGTTATGGCAAATACTAGATTGAGAAATAGAGACCAGCAAAACAACGCAACCAAGAACCTGTCGACTCGACTAAAATTAGTTTAGAGGCACTACTAACAGAAATTCGCACTGGCAATGAGACACTGTCCAAGCAGTTGAAGAAGAAAATATCTGATGATGTGAAAAATGTCAAAACTGATATGACTGAACTGGGCGAATGAGTGCAGGAGGCCGAAACTGACCGGTGAATGGGTGAGACTACAATTAGTGTATAAAATTTAGTTCAGGCACATGTCCATTCATCAGATGGACACACTTCCTTTCCCAGATCCCCACATGTGTGTGTGTTTAAGCACACACACACACACACACACACACACACACACACACACACACACACACACACACACACACACACACACACACACACACACCCAAACGATATACTGTTTGTGAGGCTCTTGATCATATCTCTGATCATGACACTGGTGAGGAGGGAGAGAGGCCAGGAAACTGACAGTGAAGATGCATTAGAGGAGGAAGTGTCAGAAGTTAAATACAACACAGAATATGATCTAGACCAAGAGACAACCGATGTGGAACAATCCAGTGATGAGGAAGAGGGCCTGTTGAGGTTGTTGGTACATTCTGGTCAAAGAATGGGAATTTGTCCTGGTCTTCATCCCCAGCTGAGAGGAGAGGTCGGCTGTCAGCTGAAAATGTTATCAGGATGACCCCAGAGCCAATGGGATACGCCATATCCCGGGTTGATGACATAACATCCTGCTTCAAACTGTTCCTGACAGTCAGTCGAGACTATAGTGATGAACATGACCAATCTGGAGGGGAGACGTGTAAACAAAGACAACTGGAAGGAGGTGGACCGGACACACGTCCAAGCAGACGTGGGTCTCTGGATTTTGGCTGGTGTGTACAGATCCAGAAACGAATCTACCACCAGTTTATGTAATAAATAGCACAATATGTTTCATCTGAGTATTTGTTATAGTCAAAATAATCCATACATTATGCTTATTTTTTTACACAAAAACAAGTTGTATGAGCTCAGGTCAATGAGGCCAACAGGCTATAAATAGCAAATAGAAGTTCAAAACTTGTAATGTTCACAAGAACTTAAGTTGATAAAAAGATTTAACACAACATTAGGTGATAATATATGTGTTATTATGGATTTATAATCAGCTATAAATGGGGTGGTCATTTTGGACCGGCAACACAGAATGAATTAAAATGAAACGAACACAACAGGAGGGTTAACTAGGGGAGAGCCGGGGCGAAAGAAACACGCCCATTTTCTCACATAGGACAGAAACTGTAACGACGTAGTGGAATCAGCATGTTCCTACTGTGGAGGATGACCTCCCTGCAAAACAACAGCCCAGTCAGAACATGTTCCTACTGTGGAGGATGACCTCCCTGCAAAACAACAGCCCAGTCAGAACATGTTCCTACTGTGGAGGATGACCTCCCTGCAAAACAACAGCCCAGTCAGAACATGTTCCTACTGTGGAGGATGACCTCCCTGCAAAACAACAGCCCAGTCAGAACATGTTCCTACTGTGGAGGATGACCTCCCTGCAAAACAACAGCCCAGTCAGACCATGTTCCTACAGTGGAGCATGACCTCCCTGCAAAACAACAGCCCAGTCAGAACATGTTCCTACTGTGGAGGATGACCTCCCTGCAAAACAACAGCCCAGTCAGACCATGTTCCTACTGTGGAGGATGACCTCCCTGCAAAACAACAGCCCAGTCAGAACATGTTCCTACTGTGGAGGATGACCTCCCTGCAAAACAACAGCCCAGTCAGACCATGTTCCTACTGTGGAGGATGACCTCCCTGCAAAACAACAGCCCAGTCAGAACATGTTCCTACTGTGGAGGATGACCTCCCTGCAAAACAACAGCCCAGTCAGACCATGTTCCTACTGTGGAGGATGACCTCCCTGCAAAACAACAGCCCAGTCAGACCATGTTCCTACTGTGGAGGATGACCTCCCTGCAAAACAACAGCCCAGTCAGACCATGTTTTTCGCTGAGCCATCAACAAAAACTGGGTTTGAGCAATGTAAGTTAAGAAACTGACCCGGGAAGTGTTTTTTTCGGTGTAGAGTTGTTACAGCATAGGTTTCAAGTGTCATGCTAGCTAGTCTTGGGTGTTAGCCTGGGAGAAGTTACAGGAGAGACGGGTAGGATGAAAGTAACACAATGTAAACTGATGACCTGGAATAAAATACAAATAAATGTTTGAGCACAGCATTGTCTCCTCCAGCTCATATTGCGTTTATATTGTTAGCAAAATATCAACAAGTGACTGAATGTGTAAAAATGATATATGACATCATTAGAATTATGCCTTAATCAATTGACTTGATGGATCAGCTTCTGGACATCTTAGTGGTTAAAAATGTATTTCTGGGGGTTAATTACCTTGTGTCAAGCCATGACAATGTGATAAACCTGATGAGTTTGCTGTTTGTGAAGTAAATAAAAACATGTATTCTATCAAGACATGAGGAGCATGCATGACAAGGCCAGCTGGAGCGCACCTGATTGGTAGGTGTCACGGGTGTCGTAAGGATTGGACCTAAACGCAGCGGGAGTGTGTATACTCATCTTATTTTTATTAGGCAGAAAGAAGGAAAAACAAAACAAAACACACGTATACAAAAAACAACGACGATAAACAGTCCTGTAAGGCTTACAGCTATACAAGAAACAACTACCCACAAAATCCCATAGAAAAAAACACCCCTCTTAAATAGGACCTTCAATTAGAAGCAACTAGGAGCAGCTGCTTCCAATTGAAGGTCAACCCAACAAACACCACATAGAAATAGACATACTAGAACTAACCGACGGTTCTTGTGCTACACCCCCCCTCCCCAACCTCCTACTACGGAGGTGGCTCAGGCTCCGGCCTTACTCCCCAACCTAACCTGTCCACCCCCCGCTAACTGGTTATTATATTTTACCCATCCCGAAGTCTCTGGACTAAGGCGCATCGCTGAAGACCTCGGGCTGAGGCGCGTCGCTTGGAGACCTCGGGCTGAGGCGCGTCGCTTGGAGACCTCGGGCTGAGGCGCGTCGCTTGGAGACCTCGGGCTGAGGCGCGTCGCTTGGAGTCCTCGGGCTGAGGCGCGTCGCTTGGAGACCTCGGGCTGAGGCGCGTCGCTTGGAGACCTCGGACAGGCGGGCGACTCTGGGAGCTCCGGACTGTAGGGCGACTCTCTCGATTCCGGACTGAAGGCCGTCTCTCTTGGTTAATATAGCTATTATGTGATCCATTTTAGTCTGTTTTAATTTTGTAAGGCTAAATATTGTGTTTGCGCAACATTGTGATGTTGATCCATGGTTCATTTTCATAAATGTCTAATCTATAGCATGTATTATTCAAATCGACACAAACATGAAATGATGGCTTATAGTACATTTGTTGAAAGTAACGAGCATTACAAACCAGAAACATGGAGATAAAACAGATTTTGTGCACTTCTCGCCAGCTGTTAATTCCTTCCCAAGGCTCTGTTACTACCGCCCTGCCAGCAGGTTCAAAAGTAACGCTGCGGTAGTTCTGTTCTTGGTTTATTTCATTTCAACTCATTGACCCTAGAAATGAAATGACAGTTGCTAATGGTAGAGGACGTATATACGTTGTTTGTCATAAAAAATTATATCTCTATCCGTCTGTGAGTCATTTGGAGAAAAAAACGAAAAGCGTTACTTACTTCCTGCTTCTCCCCTATTTGGACAAAGATAAAGTTTTACCACTGGCCATCCTAGCCAAAAAGTCAGGAGTTGGACCTTTGATGTCATCGGATATACATCAACACCGACATGAACAGAGACCTTTACATAAACGCAGATAATTCGAACCCATAAAGAAAAGGTTATGGGGAAAAAACGAATCCCGTTCTCTCTGGTGTACCCCACACAACTATGGGTCAAATGGAAGGAAATCAGCAAAAGAAGCTACCCTATTCTTGGATAACCAGGAGAACGGTGGAAATGGCAATGAATTAACTGTATAGACTATAGGACAGCCTCTCAACAGACGATGTACGACAGATGCCCCACTGGACTATTCAACTGTTTTAATTTTTTTTTAATTATTTAATATTATTTTTTTTTAATTCAAAATACAGATCAACAATTTACATTCTTACATCAAAACATTACATCAAAACAGAACGAGAAAATACAGGAACAAACAAAAAATATTTAAAGAAATAAACAATTCTAGTGCAATTGTAATCACTCTGAAAAAATCTTATTGTAATGATTTAGGAAAATGCTATTCTTGTTATTGTTCACTAGGGTTAATGCTTTAATAAAATAGTTAAATTCAATTTAAAAAAAAGTGTAATTTTGGTATAGAATTTTGGAATTTTTGTTTGTGTATGAAATATTTGGCAACAAGAATAAAAAAATTCACAATTGAACTGTTTAGGCTACTGAAATGATGTGAATGACGGACTGCACAACCCCACCACATCAAAGACACAAAAGAGAAAGGTATTGTGGATTAGAAAACAATGACGTCAATGCCTTCACTCACACGCCTATTGACAAGACAATCACAGCACCACTCAAGCATCTGTCAAAATGAATAACACTTGAATGACTTATGGCCATGCAGCATAAATGACAACCCATTAATTGGTAGGCTATAGCCATGATCTATTTGTATAAGTAACGAACTGACAAGTGAATAAGATAGCATGATGATTTCTATGATCTGGACAAATATTTTTGAATGCCGTCCAGCCAATAGGCTTCAAAGCAATGAGTGGGTGGGAAGAATTGAAATGGCCAATATGTGAAAAAAAGACTGTGAGAGATCAAACGTTATACATCCTAAGACGCTGAAATTGTAAACACACAGTACTTTTATTTTTATTTTGTATTTACTTTTGCCCTTTTAAGGCATGATAACGTAGAAATTGATTTATGAATTGAAAAATATGTGTTATCAACGTGGGTAACATACTATTATCACGTATCAAATATCCTTTTATTTTTACTCTCCATAGAAAGTACAATAAATCATGTTAGTTTGTTGAATGAATATTGAAGAAACATGCGCAACTGTGGAGTTTATAAAAGAGAGAGACAATCAAGCAGGCTATGTGCGCAAAGCCTACAATTATCCACCTTTCAATTATTATCCCCAGCTCTTTGTTAGATAATTATGTTGAAATTAATTCATTAACTTAATCCTAAAGTGGAATGTACAAGAAATGTAGCTAGGCCAACTGAACATTGTAGCCGATAAACTCTGAAAAATCAAGTGAATAAATGGACGCACTCGCTTTGGCTCTACAGGTGCGAAAGAGCAGACGGATGTTGCATTGATGTTACAAGTCATTATAACACCCCGCTTTTAGTGATCCGCCTGTCCCCCGTCAAAACTAGTGAGACCTACATGTGGTTGCGTGCAGTACAACGGAACTGGTTACAGGCCTGCATCTTTTTGCATTATACTGAACAAAAATATAAATCCTACATGCAATAATTTCAAATATTTTACTGAGTTACAGTTCATAGAAGGAAATCAGTCAATTTATAACAATTCATTAGGCCCTAATCTATGGATTTCACATGACTGGGCAGGAGCGCAGCCATGGGTGGGCTTGGGAGGGCATAGGCCCACCCACTTGGGAGCCAGGTCCACCCACTGGGGAACCAGGCCCAGCCAGTCAGAATGAGTTTTTCCCCAGAAAAGAGCTTTATTAAAGACAGAAATACTCCTCAGCATCCCCCCTCCCCCTCCTAAGATGATCCCGCAGGTGAAGAAGCTGGAAGTGGAGGTCCTGGGCTGGCATGGTTACACATGATCTGCAGTTGTGAGGCCGGTTGGATGTATTGCCAAATTCTCTAAAACAACGTTGGAGTTGGCTTAGGGTACAGAAATTAACATTAAATTATCTGGCAACAGCTCTGGTGGACATTCCTGCGTCAGCGTGCCAATTGCACGCTCCCTCAAAACTTGAGACATCTGTGGCATTGTGTTGTGTGACAAAACTGCACATTTTAGAGTGGCATTTTTTAAATTTTTATATAGTTTTTCTCTTGTTGTTGACCAGGAGAGGGATAACGTATTCCTCTTCTTTGGATGAAAAAACAAGAGGTGGGTCTTATCATGTTGACCCGGACAACCGATCAATGATCACTGCAGAAGTAATCTATCTCAGAAGGCAGAACCAGCCAGCACTCTGTAATAATCATCACTATATTTACTTCACAATCACTAATTATGCTAGTTGACTGCACATAGCATGTCCACATAGTAATGACACTCACCTGCAGTGGTTGGGATGGGTATGGAGCTGAATCTACTGTCTGAGATTACACATACTGACTCAAATGTTTTACAATATTAAAATAAATTACACATTCAAAAACATTTAAGTGTCTCATTTAGTCCTAGTTGGGCATATTGGACTTAAGTCATATTATATACACTGCTCAAAAAAATAAAGGGAACACTTAAACAACACAATGTAACTCCAAGTCAATCACACTTCTGTGAAATCAAACTGTCCACTTAGGAAGCAACACTGATTGACAATAAATTTCACATGCTGTTGTGCAAATGGAATGGACAACAGGTGGAAATTATAGGCAATTAGCAAGACACCCCCAATAAAGGAGTGGTTCTGCAGGTGGGGACCACAGACCACTTCTCAGTTCCTATGCTTCCTGGCTGATGTTTTGGTCACTTTTGAATGCTGGCGGTGCTTTCACTCTAGTGGTAGCATGAGACGGAGTCTACAACCCACACAAGTGGCTCAGGTAGTGCAGCTCATCCAGGATGGCACATCAATGCGAGCTGTGGCAAGAAGGTTTGCTGTGTCTGTCAGCGTAGTGTCCAGAGCATGGAGGCGCTACCAGGAGACAGGCCAGTACATCAGGAGACGTGGAGGAGGCCGTAGGAGGGCAACAACCCAGCAGCAGGACCGCTACCTCTGCCTTTGTGCAAGGTGGAGCAGGAGAGCACTGCCAGAGCCCTGCAAAATGACCTCCAGCAGGCCACAAATGTGCATGTGTCTGCTCAAACGGTCAGAAACATACTCCATGAGGGTGGTATGAGGGCCCGACGTCCACATGTGGGGGTTGTGCTTACAGCCCAACACCGTGCAGGACGTTTGGCATTTGCCAGAGAACACCAAGATTGGCAAATTCGCCACTGGCGCCCTGTGCTCTTCACAGTTGAAAGCAGGTTCACACAGCACGTGACAGACGTGACAGAGTCTGGAGACGCCGTGGAGAACGTTCTGCTGCCTGCAACATCATCCAGCATGACCAGTTTGGCGGTGGGTCAGTCATGGTGTGGGGTGGCATTTCTTTGGGGGGCCGCACAGCCCTCCATGTGCTCGCCAGAGGTAGCCTGACTGCCATTAGGTACCGAGATGAGATCCTCAGACCCCTTGTGAGACCATATGCTGGTGCGGTTGGCCCTGGGTTCCTCCTAATGCAAGACAATGCTAGACCTCATGTGGCTGGAGTGTGTCAGCAGTTCCTGCAAGAGGAAGGCATTGATGCTATGGACTGGCCCGCCCGTTCCCCTGACCTGAATCCAATTGAGCACATCTGGGACATCATGTCTCGCTCCATCCACCAACGCCACGTTGCAACACAGACTGTCCAGGAGTTGGCGGATGCTTTAGTCCAGGTCTGGGAGGAGATCCCTCAGGAGACCATCCGCCACCTCATCAGGAGCATGCCCAGGCATTGTAGGGAGGTCATACAGGCACGTGGAGGCCACACACACTACTGAGCCTCATTTTGACTTGTTTTAAGGACATTACATCAAAGTTGGATCAGCCTGTAGTGTGGTTTTCCACTTTAATTTTGAGTGTGACTCCAAATCCAGACCTCCATGGGTTGATAAATTGGATTTCCATTGATTATTTTTGTGTGATTTTGTTGTCAGCACATTCAACTATGTAAATAAAAAAGTATTTATTAAGATTATTTCTTTCATTCAGATCTAGGATGTGTTGTTTAAGTGTTTCCTTTATTTTTTTTAGCAGTATATATATATATATATATATATATATATATATATATATATATATATATATATATTATATATTTTACTTAATTATTATTATTATACATTTTTTTTGCTTCATAATGCACCTCACTTAGTTGGACATTTGTGGTGGACTAGAGCACATTTATTCGGGCCAAGACTATATACAGTGCATTCGGAAAGTATTCAGACCCCTTGACTTTTTCCACATTTTCTACTTTACAGCCTTATTCTAAAATTTATTAAATAAATATAAAATCCTCAGAAATCTACACACAAAAATACCCCATAATGACAAAACAAAAACAGGTTTTAAGAAATGTGAAATACCATTATTTATATAAGTATTAAGTTCCTTTGCTATGATACTCGAATTTGAGCTCAGGTGCATCCTGTTTCCATTGATCACCCTTGAGATGTTTTTAAAACTTGATTGGAGTCCACCTTTGGTAAATTCAGTTGATTGGACATGATTTGGAAAGGCACACACCTTTCTATATAAGATCCCACAGTTGACAGTGCATGTCAGAGCAAAAACCAAGCCATGAGGTCGAAGGAATTGTCTGTAGAGCTCCGAGACAGGATTGTGTCGAGGCACAGATCTGGGGAAGCGAACCATAAAATGTTTGCAGCATTGAAGGTCCCCAAGAACACAGCGGCCTCCATCATTCTTAAATGGAAGAAGATTGGAACCACCAAGACTCTTCCTAGAGCTGGCCGTCCGGGCAAACTGAGCAATTGGGGGAAAAGGGCCTTGGTCAGGGAGGTGACCAAGAACCCGATGGTCATTCTGACAGAGCTCTAGAGTTCCTCTGAAGAGATGGTTGTCCTTCTGGAAGGTTCTCCCAGCTCAGGCCTTTATGGTAGTGGCCAGATGGAAGCCACTCCTCAGTAAAAGGCAAATGACAGCCCGCTTGGAGTTTGCCAAAAGGCCAATAAAGACTCTCAAACCACGAGAAACAAGATTCTCTGTTTTGGTGAAACCAAGATGGAACTCTTTGTCCTGAATGCCAAGCGTCACGCCTGGTGGAAACCTGGCCCCATCCCTACGGTGAAGCATGGTGGAGCATCATGCTGTGGGGATGTTTTTCAGCGGCAGGGACTGGGAGACTAGTCAGGATCTTCATGGTCAAATTGCTGCAAAGAAACCACTACTAAAAGACACCAATAATGAGAAGAGACTTGCTTGGGCTAAGAAACACAAGCACAGGACATTAGAACTGTGGAAATCTGTGCTTTGGTCTGATGAGTCCAAATTTGAAATTTTTGGTTCCAACCTCTTTGTGAGACGCAGAGTAGGTGAACGGATGATCTCCACATGTGTGGTTCCCGCCATGAAGCATGGAGGAGACGTGATGTGGGGGTGCTTTGCTGGTGACATAGGACTGATTCACGCAGTCTCCTCTGAACAGTTGATGTTGAGATGTGTCTGTTACTTGAGCTCTGTGAAGCATTTATTTAGGCAGTAATTTCTGAGGTGTATTTAAGTCTAATGAATTTATCCTCTTCAGCAGAGGTAACTCTGAATCTTCCTTTCCTGTGGCGGTCCTCATGAGAGCCAGTTTCATCATAGCGCTTGATGTTTTTTTGCGACTGCACTTGAAGAAACTTTCAAAGTTCTTGAAATTTCCGATTTGACTTGTCTTAAAGTAATGATGGACTGTCGTTTCTTTTAGCTTATTTGAGCTGTTCTTGTCATAATATGGACTTGGTCTTTTACCAAATAGGGCCATCTTCTGTATGCCAAAAATAAGGTGCTTGGTAAACACAGGTTTAGGAGATCTTATATGTTTTGTATTATGAGATACACTTATTTTGTGAATTTTGAAGAATTTATGTAATAATAAAATCTCAGACCTAATTTTCAGCGTTTATTTCAAAACCTTATTCTTTCCCCATTTAATGAATGAACCAGAGGGTAACTCATTTTCTGGGTTTTAGGACTACAAGCTGGCGAGTTCTATTGGCTGCTGTATTTAACATTCAGCAAACAAGAGCTTGCATCCCTCTTTGAAAAGTCTATTAGTATAAGAAATGCTGAACAAATATCCAGCAAGCTATTCTAGTCTAGTTTTCCTGTGGCTCCAAGAGCTAAGGATCATTTTTAAGGACAGAGGCCAGCAGAGCACAGGTGCTATAAGTTAGAAGCTTATCCATTACCCCTCATTCATTAGCTACGTATAAGGCTCATACTGCATTGAGAAGCCAGATTTAGACATTGCATATAATTTAACAGTTCACACCATGCTGTAAATAGAAATAATTTATTATAATTTACTGGTTTTCTCACAGTTATTTCTCCCGGGAAAAGGGAATTGGTTTGAGTGGGAAATCTCGGGAAATCTTGGTCGGGGAATCTTGGTAAATATTGTTGAGACAAAATGTGTGTGTGACTGTGTGTGAGGATCTCTCCCCCCCCTCTCTCTCCCTACTCTCTCTCTCCCCTCTCTCTCTCCCTTCCCTTTCTTCCTCTCTTCTCTCTCTCTCCCTTCCCTTTGTCCCTCCCCTCTCTCTCACCCTCTCTCTCACTCCCACTCTCTCTCTCACCCCCTCTCTCTCTCTCTCTCTCTCCCCCCCTCTCTCTCTCTCACCTCTCTCTCTCTCTCACCTCTCCTCTCTCTCTCTGTCTCTCACCCTCTCTCCCTCCCCCCTCTCTCTCTTTGTATCAGTGTTCTGTCTTGATTTGTAGTCTGGTTAAATTAATTTCTTCTCAGGGTCAGGATAGGAGGAAAGACATTTAAATCTCTTTCTCTGTGTCGCAGCAGGAGTCCGATATGGAAGCTTCTCTCTGCTGGCGCTGGCTGCTTTTAAGTCTAACTGCTACCAAGTTTACTTTTCTAACACCGTGACAGTTAAAAGTGATGTGAATGGAATGGAAAGGCAACATATATAATCACGATATGGGATGGTGCCTATCTCTCTTAGTTAAATACATTTTATTATTTATTTAACTAGGCAAGTCAGTTAAGAACAAATTCTTAGTTACAATGACTGTCTACCGGGGAACAGAGGCTCCTGAACTGCCTTGTTCAGGGGCAGAATGACAGATTTTTACCTTGTCAGCTCAAGGATTCGATTCAGCAACCTTTCATCTTACTGGCCCAATGCTCTAACCACTAGGCTACCTGCCGCACATAAAACACCATCGGCCAGAATAGGTTGAATACATTGGCCATGCTGTCAATCCAGCATGACTTCTGCCGCGTTTAAAACAACTAGAATCTCAGAACTGGGAAATATCAGACTTCATTGAGTTCAAGACAACTGGGAACTCTGACAAAAATGAGCTCCGACTGGGAAAATATATTTTGAACGGTCATCCAACTGGGACTCGGCCCTCTTTCTAGAACTCCAACCTGAAGATCACTGACGTCATGATTCAACCTTGTTTTTTTCCGAGTTCCCCGTTGTTCTGAAAGCACCATAAATCCAGAGAATGCCAGACTTTGATGACAAAGTTTAATGACAGAATTTGTCCACAAGAAGGACAGCAGAGCCACCTTCCTGTTCGAGTGAGCACAGAACAACAAGGTGAGTCCAAACATGTATTGTATGCTGCTGCATAAATAATGTAATGTGCCAAGGAGATATGTTTACTGTAGCTAAGAAAGTAATACTAAGTGTATGTTGTGTAGTTAGCTGTTAGTAGCCCATGTGCCTTACCCTAATAATTTGATCCCTTTCCCCCTCTTAACTTAGCCTACTGTTCTGACTTGGTGGTGTACATGTAGCCTATAGCCTCTTTTAGAGAAATGTAGTCATTGAATATTGTAAGAGCTTTCATTGTCTGCTTATATGCCCCCTTTATTTATCCTACGGTTCTGACTTGGTGTATAGGGAGAATACTGTAAGAACGGCCCATGTTCTGAATTCTGTCGTTGTACATTTCAAAAGTGCTGAACAAATAGATAATTATCCGCTTGTCATTCCCTTATGCCATAGTTTGTACATCTCAACTGTCAGTAGAAACCACGTTTAAGCAAGTCAGCCGTATCAGCTATGTTTTTATAAAAGGCAGTAAATGAGGATGAATGAACTGTTTAGCTGCTAGACAAGGCTCTGCTGATAGACAGGTATAGCAGTGGTAAGGATTCACTCCATGGTGCTGAAAAGAAAGCTCTGCTGTTGGGACAGCTTTATGGTGCAATTAATGTATTGTTTACTTTTGTGTTGTGTTGTGGCTTTGCTAACATGCATCTAAAATAAATATGTTTAGTTTGCCCCACCAAGATTTACATGCTAAAATCGCAACTGCTCCCGTTCATGTGATGTGAACTCATCTCAGCATTATAGAACACTTTTGAGGTCTGAAAATGTCCAACAAACTATGACTTTCAAGTTTATTTGTATTTGTTACAGTGAAGTGCTTAACTTGCAAGCCCTACCCAACAGTGCAGTATTCAATATCAAAATAGTAGAGCTTGTAAATAGGAAGAATGAGAGAGGATTGTGTGTCAGGACCAGCATCACGTGTACAATGTGCACAGATACTACAGTAGTTAAGGTAGATACGTAGAAAGTGACTGGTAGCAGGATATTTAATAATAATAATAATAGTAAACAGTATGGCAGCAGCATAAGTGGTGTGTGTGTGTGCGTGTGCGTGTGCGTGTGCGTGTGTGTGTGTGTGTGTGTCAGTGTGTCAGTGTTGGCATGATAGGCGGATATACAGTACATGTAAACAGGGATGAAAAGTGACTGGTAGCAGGGATATATAAATACTTTTGGTAATATATACTGTACATGTAAACAGCAGTAATAGTGACCAGTAGCAGGATAAATAGATAGTAATATATACATGTAAACAGCAGTAATAGTGACCAGTAGCAGGATAAATAGATAGTAATATATACATGTAAACAGCAGTAATAGTGACCAGTAGCAGGATAAATAGATAGTAATATATACATGTAAACAGCAGTAATAGTGACCAGTAGCAGGATAAATAGATAGTAATATATACATGTAAACAGCAGTAATAGTGACCAGTAGCAGGATAAATAGATAGTAATATATACATGTAAACAGCAGTAATAGTGACCAGTAGCCGGATAAATAGATAGTAATATATACATGTAAACCGCAGTAATAGTGACCAGTAGCAGGATAAATAGATAGTAATATATACATGTAAACAGCAGTAATAGTGACCAGTAGCAGGATAAATAGATAGTAATATATACATGTAAACAGCAGTAATAGTGACCAGTAGCAGGATAAATAGATAGTAATATATACATGTAAACAGCAGTAATAGTGACCAGTAGCAGGATAAATAGATAGTAATATATACATGTAAACAGCAGTAATAGTGACCAGTAGCAGGATAAATAGATAGTAATATATACATGTAAACAGCAGTAATAGTGACCAGTAGCAGGATAAATAGGTAGATACTAATGGTAATGGTAATCAATAATCAAGGAACAGCAGCATAGTGGTAGTAATACATCTAACCAATAATCCTGTGTGTGTGTGTGTGAATGTGAGTGTGTGTGACAGTGAAGGTGGTTGTGTCTGAGTGGGTAGAGACCTGTGGATAGACATAGTTAGTGGGAATAGACTATGGGTGAGGGAGAGCAGTAGTTGTTAGCCATTTAACAGTCTTATTGCCGGGGGATAGAAGCTGTTCAGGAGTCTGTTTGTCTGAGCTTTGATTGACCGGTACCACCTGTCGGACGTGAGCATGGAGAACAGTCCATGTCTGGGGTGGCTGGGGTCTTTTCGGGCCTTTCTCAGACACTGTCTGGCTCTCAGTGGATGCCCCCCCTCTTTAGAGTTAGGTCATTCCTCATCCAACAGACTTGACGTGAGGTGTGTTGCCTCTCCTTACGCTTCTGCCTGAAATATTACTTTTCTGATGATGGATGGTTTTAGAATAAATATTTATATTTTTATGGATTTTTAGAATTCAACTATTTATTAAAACCACTGTGACCTTCATCAGAGCATCCCTGAGGATGAATATTATTGGAGCATGCATCTATATGGATACCTAAACAGTCAGGAGCAGATTTAGGATGGAAGAAGAAGTTTTGTTCTGTCAGAAGTTTTAACAACTTAGCTGATATTAATGTTGTCCATTCGTTATGTGTCCAACGTCCCCTCCCAGAATTATACCTGGTCATTCCGGGAACTCCCGGAACACCGGGGAACGCTGTAGAACCAGGAAGAACAATGACATCGTTAGACAGGAAGTTTAATGAGGCGTGAAATCAATATGTACAATGCTGCATCACCTGCGGCACACTGGGTAATGGAGTGTCAGGGGTGGTTATGTGGTGTTTTAATCACAAAGACCTTGAGAACATCCCTACCCTAGGATGTAAACACGGTGGTTACCACGTCAACCACAGACACACACCCAGATATCATACAGTACAACCTTCTGGAGTGGGTGATGGAGAGAGGGAGGGAGAACGAGAGTGAGGGAGATAGAGCTGATTAACGCGGAAAAAGAGATGAGAAAACGTGAGGCTTTTTTATCATTGCTGAATGGCAGGTTAGAAAAGTGGATGTCTGCTGGACTTCGTCTTTAAGAAGACAACTTCCTGTGAGAGGGTGCATGCGGCTGTGTTTCTGTTTTTGCACCATTAGCCTGTGATCTCGTACACATGGGATCACTGTGCTCTAATCAGGGCATATCTAAATCTTCCCCCATCCCCTCTCCTCCTCCCCTCATCTCCTCTCATCTCTCACTGGTTCTGTGTCATTAGCCCTAACACTGTGACAGACAGACAGACAGACAGACAGACAGACAGACAGACAGACAGACAGACAGACAGACAGACAGACAGACAGACAGACAGACAGACAGACAGACAGACAGACAGACAGACAGACAGACAGACAGACAGACAGACAGACAGACAGACAGACAGACAGACAGACAGACAGACAGACAGACAGACAGACAGACAGACAGACACCTGGCCCTGTATCAGAATCAGAGCTGTGGTTAGGATATATAATGATATATTAGACTATAGTGGTGTGGTTAGGATATATAATGATATATTAGACTATAGTGGTGTGGTTAGGATATATAATGATATATTAGACTATAGGGGTGTGGTTAGGATATATAATGATATATTAGACTATAGTGGTGTGGTTAGGATATATAATGATATATTAGACTATAGGGGTGTGGTTAGGATATAGAATGATATATTAGACTATAGTGGTGTGGTTAGGATATAGAATGATATATTAGACTATTGTGGTGTGGTTAGGATATAGAATGCTACATGCTCAGATCTAGTATCAGCGTAACCCTTCCAAATTAATCTTTTGGCAGTAAAAAATGGAAAAACAAATGTTCCTCAAATGGGGCAACCACCCAATACATGAACTTCCTGGAACTTCCATTTTACTTCTAGGGCTGAATCTTGGTGACAATTCACTGACATGTTCCCTCTCTCCTCTCTCATTGATGTTACAGTGTAGAGACGCTATATCACTGGCTAGGCCTGAGAGAGGCAGACATGGGTGGTATGTCCCCAATTTAGTGCACAATCCACCAGTTGCCCGTCCTTGGTCTAAAACATACTGTTCGGGCCTGCTATGTCCCCTCTCTCCTCTCTCCTCTCTCCTCTTCCCTCTCTCCTCTCCCATCTCTCCTCACCTCTCTTCCCTCTCTCCTCTCTCCTCTCCCATCTCTCCTCTCCCCTCTCTCCTCTCTCCTCTCCCATCTCTCCTCTCTCCTCACCTCTCTTCTCTCTCCGCTCCCATCTCTCCTCACCTCTCTTCCCTCTCTACTCTCTCATCTCTCCTCACCTCTCTTCCCTCTCCCCTCTATCTCCTCTCCCATCTCTCCTCACCTCTCTTCCCTCTATCTCCCTTCCTCTATCTCCTCCCCCTTCTTCCCTCTCCCCTGTTCGCTCTTCCCTCTCTCCTCTCTCTGCCATCTCTTCGCTACACTCGCATTAACATCTGCTAACCATGTGTAAGTGACCAATAACATTTTATTTGATTTCTTCCCCCTCTCTCTTCACTGTCCCCCCATGTGTCCCCTACTATCTCCACTACTGTCTCCCTCTGTTTCCCCCACTGTCTTTCCCTGACTCCCCCTGACTTGCCAAACCCACTGGCTACAGGTCATCTACAAGTCTCTGCTAGGTAAAGCCCCACCTTATCTCAGCTCACTGGTCACCATAGCAGCACCCACCCGTAGCACGCGCTCCAGCAGGTATATCTCACTGGTCACCCCCAAAGCCAATTCCTCCTTTGGTCGTCTTTCCTTCCAGTTCTCTGCTGCCAATGACTGGAATGAACTGCAAAAATCTCTGAAGCTGGAGACTCATATCTCCCTCACTAGCTTTAAGCACCAGCTGTCAGAGCAGCTCACAGATCACTGCATCTGTACATAGCTCATCTGTAAATAGCCCATCCAATCTACCTCATCCCCATACTGTATTTATTTATTTATCTTGCTCCTTTGCACCCCAGTATCTCTACTTGCACATTCATCTTCTGCACATCTACCATTCCAGTGTTTAATTGCTATATTGTAATTACTTCACCACCATGGCCTATTTATTGTCTTAACTTACCTCATTTGCACTCACTGTATATCGACTTTTTGTTTTCTTTTGTTATACTGTATTATTGACTGTATGTTTTGTTTATTCCATGTGTAACTCTGTGTTGTTGTATGTGTAGAATTGCTACGCTTTATCTTGGCCAGGTCGCAGTTGCAAATGAGAACTTGTTCTCAACTAGCCTACCTGGTTAAATAAAGCTGAAATAAATAATAAATAAAAAATTGCTCCCCCACTGTCTCCATCAATGTCTACCCCCACTGTCTCCTTCACTGTCTCTCCATTTCTCCCACATTCCCCCAATGTCCCCTTCAATGTCTCCTCACTGTCTCCTCCCATACTGTCTCCTCCATGTCTCCCCATTGTCCCCCCCGTGCCTTCCCCACTGTCTCCTCTATGTCTCCCCCACTGGCTCCCGACTGTCTCCCCAAATGTCTCCCCAGTGCCTCGTCCATGTCTCCCCAATGTCCCCCCCATGCCTTCCCCACTGTCTCCTCTATGTCTCCCCCACTGGCTCCCGACTGTCTCCCCAAATGTCTCCCCAATGTCTCGTCCATGTCTCCCCACTGTCTCGTCCATGTCTCCCCAATGCCTCCCCCCGTGCCTTCCCCACTGTCTCGTCCATGTCTCCCCACTGTCTCGTCCATGTCTCCCCAATGCCTCCCCCCGTGCCTTCCCCAATGCCTCCCCCCGTGCCTTCCCCACTGTCTCGTCCATGTCTCCCCACTGTCTCGTCCATGTCTCCCCAATGCCTCCCCCCGTGCCTTCCCCAATGCCTCCCCCCGTGCCTTCCCCACTGTCTCGTCCATGTCTCCCCACTGTCTCGTCCATGTCTCCCCAGTTTCTGACTCTTCAGATTCCCCAGATTGATATTGACTCTCCAGATGATTTTAGTCACAGATGTATTTAGACATGCATGAACAAGGTTTCCCCCTCTCATCACACCATGTTCAGCTTGCTGTCTAATGATAGGAAGATAGGATCTCTGTACATGAGCTACCACACAAAACCCTGATGGAAGGCTCTTACTATAGTGTAGAGGAAATAGATCTTTCATTTCCCTTCTGTTTCCTATCGATCTGACAAAATGGAAAGATGGCTTCAGGTTGGACAGAACGATTTAAGGGGCTCAGGGAGAGAGAGCTCTGACAATGACCATGCGTTTATCAGGCTAGAGGATGTGAAACTAGTGGTCTGGGCCAATGGTCTGGTCTAGTGGTCTGGTCTAGTGGTCTGGTCTAGTGGTCTGGGCTAGTGGTCTGGTCTAGTGGTCTGGTCTAGTGGTCTGGTCTAGTGGTCTGGGCCAATGGTCTGGTCTAGTGGTCTGGACTAGTGATCTGGGCTAGTGGTCTGGTCTAGTGGTCTGGGCTGGTGGTCTGGTCTAGTGGTCTGGGCTAGTGGTCTGGTCTAGTGGTCTGGTCTAGTGGTTTGGTCTAGTGGTCTGGGCTAGTGGTCTGGACTAGTGGTCTGGTCTAGTGGTCTGGGCTAGTGATCTGGGCTAGTGGTCTGGTCTAGTGGTCTGGGCTAGTGGTCTGGACTAGTGGTCTGGGCTAGTGAGCTGGGCTGGTGGTCTGGTCTGGTGGTCTGGGCCAATGGTCTGGTCTAGTGGTCTGGGCCAATGGTCTGGTCTAGTGGTCTGGGCCAATGGTCTGGGAAAGTGGTCTGGGCTAGTGGTCTGGGCCAATGGTCTGGGCTAGTGGTCTGGGCTAGTGGTCTGGGCCAATGGTCTGGGATAGTGCTCTGGGCTAGTGGATCTGGGCTAGTGGATCTGGACCTAGTGGTCTGGGCTAGTGGACCTGGACCTAGTGGTCTGGGCTAGTGGACCTGGACCTAGTGGTCTGAGCTAGTGGACCTGGACCTAGTGGTCTGGGCTAGTGGTCTGGGCTAGTGGACCTGGACCTAGTGGTCTGGGCTAGTGGACCTGGACCTAGTGGTCTGGGCTAGTGGTCTGGGCTAGTGGACCTGGACCTAGTGGTCTGGGGTAGTGGACCTGGACCTAGTGGTCTGGGCTAGTGGACCTGGACCTAGTGGTCTGGGCTAGTGGTCTGGGCTAGTGGACCTGGACCTAGTGGTCTGGGCTAGTGGACCTGGACCTAGTGGTCTGGGCTAGTGGTCTGGGCTAGTGGTCTGAAGCTAGCTCCCTGTTTGGTGGTGTTGTTGTGCCAGGCTGCTAGCAGCACACTATAGGGATAAAGTAGACTATAAACCACAACACAACATTATTGGTTTACATCTCCTCACTAACCAATACAGCTTTGGGGCTCTAACTTAACTTTATTAGGATTTTACCCACCCCACCATCTCATAATCCGCCCCCCTCTCTCTCTCTCTCTCTCTGCAGTCTCTCTCTCTCTCTGCAGTCTCTCTCTCTCTCTCTCTCTCTCTCCCCTCTCTCTCTCCCACTCTACTTCTATCAGTATTTCTCGGTCTGTCTCTTGGTCTCAATCTCTCTGTCTCTCCCTCTCTCGTTGTAAACTGTCTATTCTGTATAAATAGGTTTCTGGTGCTGTAGATTTGTCTTCTGTCTTATTACCCATGGTGCATTGCGCCAGTATGGGATGCGCATCGAGCCAGCGCTAATGAGCTCGATGATGTGTTGTCATTGTTGCCGTGGTAATTAGTTGTTGCCGTGGCAATCTTCTCTTCCAAATGCACCCATCATTAGTCTCCACTTATATTCATCATCAGAAGCAGGCGGACAGCAGAGCGAAACAAACAAACCTGGTTTGATAAATGTGATTTAATATCATTGCTCAGCGAAAAAATCTCAGGAGATGGGTTTCTGGGTCTCGTCCATTAGTTTACTAAAGTTCACCGGTGGAGTCACTGTAAGTGAAAATGTTGGTTCTTCACTTCTCTGACGTCTGAATAACCTGCAACACGTATCCAGTGGACTTCTGGGAATCAGTTGTGGTGCTGAGTTGGTACTAAACCCTGCATTTCATGCATCGCTCCAGGTCTAGGGTTGCCTACCCTAATGTGTTAAATGTGGTGTAGTGTACTGTCCCTCTCTTGAGTCCCTGGGCCTAGATGTTATTTTCTGGGTGGATGTCCTGCTACAATAGTTAGCCTGCATGTCCCCAATGTAAATGTCTGGAGGAATGGTCTAGATTTAACTCTAGCTGGCTGTCAGTGAGCTCTCCTTTCACTCTCCACCACGCCTCCCTTCTCTCCTTTCACTCTCCACCATGCCTCCCTTCTCTCCACTCTCCACCAGCCCTCCCTTCTCTCCACTCTCCACCACCCCTCCCTTCTCTCCTTTCACTCTCCACCACGCCTCCCTTCTCTCCTTTCACTCTCCACCACGCCTCCCTTCTCTCCTTTCACTCTCCACCACGCCTCCCTTCTCTCCTTTCACTCTCCACCACGCCTCCCTTCTCTCCACTCTCCACCACGCCTCCCTTCTCTCCTTTCACTCTCCACCATGCCTCCCTTCTCTCCACTCTCCACCACCCCTCCCTTCTCTCCACTCTCCACCACACCTCCCTTCTCTCCACTCTCCACCACGCCTCCCTTCTCTCCACTCTCCACCACCCCTCCCTTCTCTCCACTCTCCACCACGCCTCCCTTCTCTCCACTCTCCACCACGCCTCCCTTCTCTCCACTCTCCACCACCCCTCCCTTCTCTCCACTCTCCACCACGCCTCCCTTCTCTCCTTTCACTCTCCACCACCCCTCCCTTCTCTCCACTCTCCACCACGCCTCCCTTCTCTCCACTCTCCACCACGCCTCCCTTCTCTCCTTTCACTCTCCACCATGCCTCCCTTCTCTCCTTTCACTCTCCACCACGCCTCCCTTCTCTCCACTCTCCACCACCCCTCCCTTCTCTCCTTTCACTCTCCACCATGCCTCCCTTCTCTCCACTCTCCACCACCCCTCCCTTCTCTCCACTCTCCACCACGCCTCCCTTCTCTCCACTCTCCACCACCCCTCCCTTCTCTCCACTCTCCACCACGCCTCCCTTCTCTCCACTCTCCACCACGCCTCCCTTCTCTCCACTCTCCACCACGCCTCCCTTCTCTCCACTCTCCACCACCCCTCCCTTCTCTCCACTCTCCACCACGCCTCCCTTCTCTCCACTCTCCACCACGCCTCCCTTCTCTCCACTCTCCACCATGCCTCCCTTCTCTCCACTCTCCACCACCCCTCCCTTCTCTCCACTCTCCACCACGCCTCCCTTCTCTCCACTCTCCACCACGCCTCCCTTCTCTCCACTCTCCACCACCCCTCCCTTCTCTCCACTCTCCACCACCCCTCCCTTCTCTCCACTCTCCACCACCCCTCCCTTCTCTCCTTTCACTCTCCACCACGCCTCCCTTCTCTCCACTCTCCACCACGCCTCCCTTCTCTCCACTCTCCACCACCCCTCCCTTCTCTCCACTCTCCACCACGCCTCCCTTCTCTCCTTTCACTCTCCACCACCCCTCCCTTCTCTCCACTCTCCACCACGCCTCCCTTCTCTCCACTCTCCACCACGCCTCCCTTCTCTCCTTTCACTCTCCACCATGACTCCCTTCTCTCCTTTCACTCTCCACCACGCCTCCCTTCTCTCCACTCTCCACCACCCCTCCCTTCTCTCCTTTCACTCTCCACCATGCCTCCCTTCTCTCCACTCTCCACCACCCCTCCCTTCTCTCCACTCTCCACCACGCCTCCCTTCTCTCCACTCTCCACCCCTCCTCCCTTCTCTCCACTCTCCACCACGCCTCCCTTCTCTCCACTCTCCACCACGCCTCCCTTCTCTCCACTCTCCACCACGCCTCCCTTCTCTCCACTCTCCACCACCCCTCCCTTCTCTCCACTCTCCACCACGCCTCCCTTCTCTCCACTCTCCACCACGCCTCCCTTCTCTCCACTCTCCACCATGCCTCCCTTCTCTCCACTCTCCACCACCCCTCCCTTCTCTCCACTCTCCACCACGCCTCCCTTCTCTCCACTCTCCACCACGCCTCCCTTCTCTCCACTCTCCACCACCCCTCCCTTCTCTCCACTCTCCACCACCCCTCCCTTCTCTCCACTCTCCACCACGCCTCCCTTCTCTCCACTCTCCACCACGCCTCCCTTCTCTCCACTCTCCACCACCCCTCCCTTCTCTCCACTCTCCACCACCCCTCCCTTCTCTCCACTCTCCACCACGCCTCCCTTCTCTCCACTCTCCACCACGCCTCCCTTCTCTCCACTCTCCACCACCCCTCCCTTCTCTCCACTCTCCACCACGCCTCCCTTCTCTCCACTCTCCACCACGCCTCCCTTCTCTCCACTCTCCACCACGCCTCCCTTCTGTCCTTCACTCTCCACCACGCCTCCCTTCTCTCCTTCACTCTCCACCACGCCTCCCTTCTGTCCTTCACTCTCCCCCACGCCTCCCTTCTCTCCACTCTCCACCACCCCTCCCTTCTCTCCACTCTCCACCACGCCTCCCTTCTCTTCACTCTCCACCACGCCTCCCTTCTGTCCTTCACTCTCCACCACCCCTCCCTTCTCTCCACTCTCCACCACGCCTCCCTTATCTCCACTCTCCCCCACGCCTCCCTTCTGTCCTTCACTCTCCCCCACGCCTCCCTTCTGTCCTTCACTCTCCCCCACGCCTCCCTTCTGTCCTTCACTCTCCACCACGCCTCCCTTCTGTCCTTCACTCTCCACCACCCCTCCCTTCTCTCCTTCACTCTCTCCACGCCTCCCTTCTCTCCTTCACTCTCCCCCACGCCTCCCTTCTCTCCTTCACTCTCCCCCACGCCTCCCTTCTCTCCTTCACTCTCCCCCATGCCTCCCTTCTCTCTCCCCCCTCCCCCACGCCTCCCTTCTCTCCTTCACTCTCCCCCACGCCTCCCTTCTCTCCTTCACTCTCCCCCACGCCTCCCTTCTGTCCTTCACTCTCCCCCATGCCTCCCTTCTCTCCTTCACTCTCCCCCACGCCTCCCTTCTCTCCTTCACTCTCCCCCATGCCTCCCTTCTCTCTCCCCCCTCCCCCACACCTCCCTTCTCTCTTTCACTCTCCCCCATGCCTCCCTTCTATACTTCACTCTCCCCATGCCTCTCTTCTCTCTACCCACCTCTCCCCCATGCCTCCCTTCTCTCTACCCACCTCTCCCCTGTGCCTCCCTTCTCTCTACCCACCTCTCCCCTGTGCCTCCCTTCTCTCTACCCACCTCTCCCCCGTGCCTCCCTTCTCTCCTTCACTCTCCCCCATGCCTCCCTTCTCTCTACCCACCTCTCCCCCGTTCCTCCCTTCTTTCTACCCATCTCTCCCCATGCCTCCCTTCTCTCTACCCATCTCTCCCCATGCCTCCCTTCTCTCTACCCACCTCTCCCCCGTTCCTCCCTTCTTTCTACCCATCTCTCCCCCATGCCTCCCTTCTCTATACCCGCCTCTCTTCTCTCTACCCACCTCTCCCCCACACCTCTCCCCCATGCCTCCCTTCTCTCTACCCGCCTCTTTTCTCTCTACCCACCTCTCCCCCACACCTCTCCCCCATGCCTCCCTTCTCTCTACCCGCCTCTTTTCTCTCTACCCACCTCTCCCCCACACCTCTCCCCCATGCCTCCCTTCTCTCTACCCGCCTCTTTTCTCTCTACCCGCCTCTCCCCCACATCTCTCCCCCATGCCTCCCTTCTCTCTACCCACCTCTCCCCCATGCCTCCCTTCTCTACCCGCCTCTCCCCCATGCCTCCCTTTTCTCGACCTGCCTCTCCCCCATGCCTCCCCTTCACTCCCCTCCCTCTCTTCTCTTCCCTCGCTTCCCTCTTGTCTCTGTGCTGCCTGTTAGTATATCATCCCTCCCTCCTTCTCCCCCTCCGTCGACACTCCCTCTTGCTCCTTTGTAGGGCACGCCTTCCCGTCCCCTACCTGTCAGCTCTCCTTCTCCTTCACCCCCCAGCTGCTGCCCTCCCCCAGCCTGGGGCACCTTGTGTGGGGCTGGTCTCCTGGCTGCCTGCCTAGTGTGGCATGCTAGCCTGGGTCTACAGCTGTAGGCCTGGGTGTAAAGCTGTGGGACCTAGCTCTGCACCTGCACATTAAACACTAAAACAATGACTCACTCCTCTGAGGAACATCCTCCGCATAGCAACGGAGCTGATAGAGGGAGGGAAAGAGCGGAGGATAGAGAGGGGGATGAAAGGAGTGAGGGAGAGAAGGAATGGGAGAGGGGGACGGTGAGAGATAGAGAGGGGGACATAGATTCAATAATCTATCAATTTAGCCAGTTAAAATATGTGTAATAAAACAATCTAATTGATGTAATTAGTCTACAATTATGGCTGTCATTGGTTCGTTGAAACGGCCTATTATGGCAGATTAAAGAGGTAGAGGAATCAACGGCGAGAGAGAGAGAGAGAGAGAGAGAGAGAGAGAGAGAGAGAGAGAGAGAGAGAGAGAGAGAGAGAGAGCGAGAGAGCGAGAGAGAGAGAGAGAGAGAATTGGTGTGGGATATGTGGTACAACTTTTGATAGCTGGAGCTAGGCCCAGTTTGTGTATGCCTAGAATATGTCTTTCTGTGTATTCAGGATGAGTGTGTGTATTCAGGATGAGTGTGTGATGGTTCAGGATGAGTGTGTGTATTCAGGGTGTGTGTGTATGTTGTGGGATTCTATCTCTCCAGTCCCCCCCATGCCTCCCTTCTTTCATTCACTCTCCCCCACACCTCCCTTCACTCCCTCACTCCCCACCACACCTCTTCCCCCCCCCCCCCATACACACTGGCTAACAAAGACCGACCACTGTGGAACCAACAGACCCGACCACTGTGGAACCAACAGACCGACCACTGTGTAACCAACAGACCGACCACTGTGGAACCAACAGACCGACCACTGTGTAACCAACAGACCCGACCACTGTGGAACCAACAGACCCAACGACTGTGGAACCAACAGACCCGACCACTGTGGAACCAACAGACCGACCACTGTGTAACCAACAGACCCGACCACTGTGGAACCAACAGACCCAACCACTGTGGAACCAACAGACCCGACCACTGTGGAACCAACAGACCCAACGACTGTGTAACCAACAGACCGACCACTGTGGAACCAACAGACCGACCACTGTGTAACCAACAGACCCGACCACTGTGGAACCAACAGACCCAACCACTGTGGAACCAACAGACCCGACCACTGTGGAACCAACAGACCCAACGACTGTGTAACCAACAGACCGACCACTGTGGAACCAACAGACCGACCACTGTGTAACCAACAGACCCGACCACTGTGGAACCAACAGACCAACCACTGTGAAACCAACAGACCGACCACTGTGGAACCAACAGACCCGACCACTGTGGAACCAACAGACCGACCACTGTGGAACCAACAGACCGACCACTGTGGAACCAACAGACCGACCACTGTGGAACCAACAGACCCGACCACTGTGGAACCAACAGACCGACCACTGTGGAACCAACAGACCCGCCCACTGTGGAACCAACAGACCGACCACTGTGGAACCAACAGACCAGACCACTGTGGAACCAACAGACCAACCACTGAGGAACCAACAGACCGACCACTGTGGAACCAACAGACTGACCACTGTGGAATCAACAGACCGACCACTGTGGAACCAACAGACCAGACCACTGTGGAACCAACAGACCGACCACTGTGGAACCAACAGACCCGACCACTGTGGAACCAACAGACCAACCACTGTGGAACCAACAGACCAACCACTGTGGAACCAACAGACCAGACCACTGTGGAACCAACAGACCCGACCACTGTGGAACCAACAGACCGACCACTGTGGAACCAACAGACCCGACCACTGTGGAACCAACAGACCGACCACTGTGTAACCAACAGACCGACCACTGTGGAACCAACAGACCAGACCACTGTGGAACCAACAGACCGACCACTGTGTAACCAACAGACCGACCACTGTGGAACCAACAGACCAGACCACTGTCGAACCAACAACAGCATGGTGAAGATGCTATAATTTCTTCTTGCACTCCCTCTCTCTTCTTCATGCTTTTTCCTGTTCCCTCCCTCTCTCTTCTTCTTGCTTTTTCCTGTTCCCTCCCTCTCTCTTCTTCATGCTTTTTCCTGTTCCCTCCCTCTCTCTCTCTTCTTGCTATTTCCTGTTCCCTCCCTCTCTCTCTCTTCATGCTTTTTCCTGTTCCCTCCCTCTCTCTTCTTCATGCTTTTTCCTGTTCCCTCCCTCTCTCTTCTTCTTGCTTTTTCCTGTTCCCTCCCTCTCTCTCTCTTCATGCTTTTTCCTGTTCCCTCCCTCTCTCTTCTTCATGCTTTTTCCTGTTCCCTCCCTCTCTCTCTTCTTGCTTATTCCTGTTCCCTCCCTCTCTCTTCTTCTTGCTTTTTCCTGTTCCCTCCCTCTCTCTTCTTGCTATTTCCTGTTCCCTCCCTCTCTCTTCTTCATGCTTTTTCCTGTTCCCTCCCTCTCTCTCCTTCTTGCTTTTTCCTGTTCCCTCCCTCTCTCTCTCTTCTTGCTTTTTCCTGTTCCCTCCCTCTCTCTTCTTCATGCTTTTTCCTGTTCCCTCCCTCTCTCTCCTTCTTGCTTTTTCCTGTTCCCTCCCTCTCTCTCTCTTCTTGCTTTTTCCTGTTCCCTCCCTCTCTCTTCTTCTTGCTTTTTCCTGTTCCCTCCCTCTCTCTCTCTTCTTGCTTTTTCCTGTTCCCTCCCTCTCTCTCTTCTTCATGCTTTTTCCGGTTCCCTCTCTCTCTCTTCTTCATGCTTTTTCCTGTTCCCTCCCTCTCTCTCTTCTTCATGCTTTTTCCTGTTCCCTCCCTCTCTCTTCTTCATGCTTTTTCCTGTTCCCTCCCTCTCTCTTCTTCTTGCTTTTTCCTGTTCCCTCCCTCTCTCTCTCTTCTTGCTTTTTCCTGTATCCTCCCTCTCTCTTCTTCTTGCTTTTTCCTGTTCCCTCCCTCTCTCTTCTTCATGCTATTTCCTGTTCCCTCCCTCTCTCTCTCTTCTTGCTTTTTCCTGTTCCCTCTCTCTCTCTCTCTTCTTGCTTTTTCCTGTTCCCTCCCTCTCTCTTCTTCTTGCTTTTTCCTGTTCCCTCCCTCTCTCTCTCTTCTTGCTTTTTCCTGTTCCCTCCCTCTCTCTCTTCTTGCTTTTTCCTGTTCCCTCCCTCTCTCTCTCTCTCTCTTCTTGCTATTTCCTGTTCCCTCTCTCTCTCTTTTCTTGCTATTTCCTGTTCCCTCTCTCTCTCTTTTTGCTTTTTCCTGTTCCCTCTCTCTCTCTTCTTGCTTTTTCCTGTTCCCTCCCTCTCTCTCTCTTCTTGCTTTTTCCTGTTCCCTCCCTCTCTCTCTCTCTCTCTTCTTGCTATTTCCTGTTCCCTCTCTCTCTCTTTTCTTGCTATTTCCTGTTCCCTCTCTCTCTCTTTTTGCTTTTTCCTGTTCCCTCTCTCTCTCTTCTTGCTTTTTCCTGTTCCCTCTCTCTCTCTTCTTCTTGCTATTTCCTGTTCCCTCCCTCTCTCTTCTTCATGCTTTTTCCTGTTCCCTCCCTCTCTCTTCTTCATGCTTTTTCCTGTTCCCTCCCTCTCTCTTCTTCATGCTTTTTCCTGTTCCCTCCCTCTCTCTTCTTCATGCTTTTTCCTGTTCCCTCCCTCTCTCTCTCTTCATGCTATTTCCTGTTCCCTCCCTCTCTCTCTCTTCTTGCTTTTTCCTGTTCCCTCCCTCTCTCTTCTTCATGCTTTTTCCGGTTCCCTCTCTCTCTCTTCTTCATGCTTTTTCCTGTTCCCTCCCTCTCTCTCTCTTCTTGCTTTTTCCTGTTCCCTCCCTCTCTCTCTTCTTCATGCTTTTTCCGGTTCCCTCTCTCTCTCTTCTTCATGCTTTTTCCTGTTCCCTCCCTCTCTCTCTCTTCTTGCTTTTTCCGGTTCCCTCTCTCTCTCTTCTTCATGCTTTTTCCTGTTCCCTCCCTCTCTCTTCTTCATGCTTTTTCCTGTTCCCTCCCTCTCTCTTCTTCATGCTATTTCCTGTTCCCTCCCTCTCTCTCTCTTCTTGCTTTTTCCTGTTCCCTCTCTCTCTCTCTCTTCTTGCTTTTTCCTGTTCCCTCCCTCTCTCTCTCTTCTTGCTTTTTCCTGTTCCCTCCCTCTCTCCTTCTTGCTTTTTCCGGTTCCCTCCCTCTCTCTCTCTTCTTGCTATTTCCTGTTCCCTCCCTCTCTCTTCTTCATGCTTTTTCCTGTTCCCTCCCTCTCTCTCTCTTCTTGCTTTTTCCTGTTCCCTCCCTCTCTCTTCTTCATGCTATTTCCTGTTCCCTCCCTCTCTCTCTCTTCTTGCTTTTTCCTGTTCCCTCTCTCTCTCTCTCTTCTTGCTATTTCCTGTTCCCTCCCTCTCTCTTCTTCATGCTTTTTCCTGTTCCCTCCCTCTCTCTCTCTTCTTGCTTTTTCCTGTTCCCTCCCTCTCTCTCTCTTCTTGCTTTTTCCTGTTCCCTCTCTCTCTCTCTCTTCTTGCTATTTCCTGTTCCCTCCCTCTCTCTTCTTCATGCTTTTTCCTGTTCCCTCCCTCTCTCTTCTTCATGCTATTTCCTGTTCCCTCCCTCTCTCTCTCTTCTTGCTTTTTCCTGTTCCCTCTCTCTCTCTCTCTTCTTGCTATTTCCTGTTCCCTCTCTCTCTCTCTCTTCTTGCTATTTCCTGTTCCCTCCCTCTCTCTCTCTTCTTGCTATTTCCTGTTCCCTCTCTCTCTCTCTCTTCTTGCTATTTCCTGTTCCCTCCCTCTCTCTCCTTCTTGCTTTTTCCGGTTCCCTCTCTCTCTCTTCTTGCTATTTCCTGTTCCCTCTCTCTCTCTCTCTTCTTGCTATTTCCTGTTCCCTCCCTCTCTCTCCTTCTTGCTTTTTCCGGTTCCCTCTCTCTCTCTTCATGCTTTTTCCGGTTCCCTCCCTCTCTTATTCTTGCTTTTTCATGTTCCCTCCCTCTCTCTCTTCTTGCTTTTTCATGTTCCCTCCCTCTCTCTCCACCACTTCCCTCTCTCTTCATGTCTCACCCCACCTCTCCTTTTCACATCCTTCCCTCCATCGGCCATCTCCGCTCTCAAACCCCCTCCCCTCTCTTTTTCTGTCTCATTACTCTCCCCTTCTCTTCATCTCTCTCCCATTATGGAGGTAACACTAAAAGCTAAAGTGCTTTTCACAAGCTTTTTAACAAGCCTTTTACCAAGCTCACAATGATATAAAAATCCTGTTTCGCACAGACACACACACGGACACACACGCATGGACACACACACACATGCCTAACGCACGCCTAACGCGCACACACACAAACCGGCGCACACACACACACCAGTACACACACATATTATTTCTGTCTCTGACATTTAAATGAATTTGAGAAGGAAACTATGCACTACTCCACCCACCTCCACCCTCTACCTGCATCTCAGATACCACATTAACAACAACCTGGCAGGGAGTATTGAAATGAACCAGCTGAAGATGAGACAGAGATTTATTTCGTTTTTCTTCTTCGTCTGTTACTATTTCATCCAGTTAATAAGAGTTTATTCAAGAGAGGAAGTCAAACATTACAGAACCACACATATACTTCATCTAGACTAAGAGCTGCTTACCCATCCAAGGGCTGCAAGGTTAAATGAGAGATAAGGCTTCTTTTCCTTAAAGCTTTGTAAAAACAAGAACAGGTTGTAACCAGTTCTCACAGCATATGTGTCTAAGAAAGGGGATTGATAAGTTCTTTAAATCCTATTCAGATAGAAGAAGGGTTCAGCCTTGAGCCTCTAGTCGGCAACAGATCACTTCTTGGTGCGATGTGTGAAGAGGATACTGGACAGCAGTGGAAAAAGACCAGTTGATATAGTACACAGAGTACTATTCAACTCAAGCATTAACATTGCATTAGACTGTAACAACCATGTTTCCCCAACACTCTCTCTACCTCTCTCTACCTCTCTCTCTTTACCTCTCTCTTTCTACCTCTCTCTCTCTACCTCTCTCTCTTTACCATTCTCTACCTCTCCCTCGCTCTACCTCTCTCTCTTTACCTCTCTCTACCTCTCTCGTTCTACCTCTCTCTTGCTCTACCTCTCTCTTTCTACCTCTCTCTCTACCTCTCTCTTGCTCTACCGCTCTCTTTCTACCTCTCTCTTTCTACCTCTCTCTTTCTACCTCTCTCTTTCTACCTCTCTCGCTCTACCTCTCTCGCTCTACCTCTCTCTTTCTACCTCTCTCTACCTATCTCTCTTTACCTCTCTCTCTCTACCTCTCTCTCTCTACCTCTCTCTCTGTCTCTCTGTCTCTCTCTCTCTCTCTCTCTCTCACTCTCTCAGTTCAATTACATTTAGCTTCAAAGGCTTTATTGGCATGGGAAAAGTATGTTTACATTGCCGAAGCAAGTGACATCGACGAGAAACAACAGGGAAATAATCAAGGGAAATGAATGATCAAAAATGAAAAGTAAAAATGTTAAGAGAATATAGCCATTTCAGATATTATATTATTTGAACTTATTGTTGCAACAATGTGCAAATAGTACAAAAGGGAAAATAAATAAATAGATAAATATAGGTTGTATTTACAATGGTGTTTGTTCTTCACTGGTTGCCCTTTTCTTGTGGCAACAGGTCACAAACCTTGCTGCTGTGATGGCACACTGTGGTATTTCACTTAACAGATATGGGAGTTTATCAAGGTTGGATTTATTTTTAAATTCTTTGTGGATCTGTGTAATCTGAGGGAAATATGCGTCTCTAATATGGTCATACATTTGGCAGGAGGTTAGGAAGTGCAGCTCAGTTTCCACCTCATTTTGTGGGCAGTGGGCACATGGCCTGTCTTATCTTGAGAGCCAGGTCTGCCTACGACGGCCTTTCTCAATAGCAAGGCTATGCTCACTGAGTCTGTACATAGTCAAAGCTTTCCTTAATTTTGGGTCAGTCACAGTGATCAGGTATTCTGCCACTGTGTACTCTCTGTTTAGGGCCAAATAGCATTCAAGTTTGCTCCGTTTTTTTGTTAATTCTTTCCAATGTATCAAGTAATTATCTTTTTGTTTTCTCATGATTTGGTTGGCTCTAATTATGTTGCTGTCCTGGGGCTCTGTGGGGTGTGTTTGGGTTTGTGAACAGAGCCCCAGGACAAGCCTGCTTAGGAAACTCTTCTCCAGGTTCATCTCTCTGTAGGGGATGGCTTTGTTATGGAAGGTTTGGGAATCACTTCCTTTTAGGTGGTTGTAGAATATAACTTCTCTATTCTGGATTTTGATAATTAGCGGGTATCAGCCTAATTTTCTCTGCATGCATTATTTGGTGTTTTACGTTGTACACGGTGGATGTTTTTGCGGAATTCTGCATGGAGAGTCTCAAATCAAAATCAAATCAAATCAATTTTGATCTGTCATACAAGTGTTTAGCAGATGTTATTGCAGGTGTAGCGAAATGCTTGTGTTTCTAGCTCCAACAATGCAGTAATATCTAACAAGTAATATCTAACAATCCACACAATCTAAAATAAAGGAATGGAATTAAGAATATATACAGTTGAAGTCAGAAGTTTACGTACACTTAGGTTGGAGTCATTAAAACTTGTTTTTCAACCACTCCACAAATTTCTTGTTAACAAACTGTAGTTTTGGCAAGTTGGTTAGGACATCTACTTTGTGCATGACACAAGTAATTTTTCCAACAATTGTTTATACACAGATTATTTCACTTATTCACTCTATCACAATTCCAGTGGGTCAGAAGTTTACATACACTAAGTTGACTGTGCCTTTATACAGCTTGGGAAATTCCAGAAAATGTCATGGCTTTAGAAGATTCTGATAGGCTAATTGACATAATTTGAGTCAATTGGAGGTGTACTTGTCGATGTATTTCGAGGCCTACCTTCAAAATCAGTGCCTCTTTGCTTGACATCATGGGAAAATCTAAAGAAATCAGCCAAGACCTCCACAAGTCTGGTTCATCCTTGGGAGCAATTTCCAAAAGCCTGAAAGTACCACGTTCATCTGTACAAACAATAGTACACAAGTATAAACACCATGGGACCACATAGCCGTCATACCACTCAGGAAGGAGACGCGTTCTGTCTCCTAGAGATGAATATTCTTTGGTGCGAAAAGTGTAAAATAATCCCAGAACAACAGCAAAGGACCTTGTGAAGATGCTGGAGGAAACAGGTACAAAAGTATCTATATCCACAGTAAAACGACTCCTATATCAGCAAGGAAGAAGCCGCTGCTACAAACAGCCATATAAAAGCCAGACTATCGTTTGCAACTGCACATGGGGACAAAGATCGTACTTTTTGGAGAAATGTCCTCTGGTTTGATGAAACAAAATAGAACTGTTTGGCCATAATGACCATCATTATGTTTGGAGGAAGAAGGGGGAGGCTTGCAAGCCAAAGAACACCATCCCAACCGTGATGCGCGGGGGTGGCAGCATAATTTTGTGCGGGTGCTTTGCTGCAGGAGGGACTGGTGCACTTCACAAAATAGATGGCATCATGAGGTAGGAAAATTATGTGGATATAATGAAGCAACATTTCAAGATATCAGTCAGGAAGTTAAAGCAAATGGGTCATCCAAATGGACAATGACCCCAAGCATACTTCCAAAGTTGTGACAAAATGGCTTTAGGACAACAAAGTCAAGGTATTGGAGTGGCCATCACAAAGCCCTGACCTCAATCCTATAGAAAATTTGTGGGCAGAACTGAAAAAGCATGTGTGAGCAAGGAGGCCTACAAACTTGACTGAGTTACACCGGCTCTGTCAGGAGGAATGGGCCAAAATTCACCCAACTTATTGTGGGAAGCTTGTGTTAGGTTACCCGTAACGTTTGCCCCAAGTTAAACAATTTAAAGGCAATGCTACCAAATACTAATTGAGTGTATGTAAACTTCTGACCCACTGGGAATGTGATGAAAGAAATAAAAGCTGAAATAAATCATTCTCTCTACTATTATTCTGACATTTCACATTCTTAGAACAAAGTGTTGATCCTAACTGACCTAAGACAGGGAATTTTTACTAGGATTAAATGTCAGGAATTGTGAAAAACTGAGTTTAAATGTATTTGGCTAAGGTGCATGTAAACTTCCGACATAAACTGTAAATGTTTGGTTGAGCAATGTCAGAGCCCTGCATAGAGTTTAATATAGTGGAATAGGACATAATACAGTATATACATATGAGATGACTAATTCAAAATATGTAAACATTAGTAAAGTGACTAGTGTTCCAATTATTAAAGTGGCCAGTGATTTCAAGTCTATGTATATAGGGCAGTAGACTTTTTGTCCTAGTGATGGATATTTAACCTCTATGTGACCGGCGGGACGAATTCGTCCCACCTACGTAACATCCACTGCCAGCCTGTGGCGCGATTTTCAAAATCTTCAAAATCCTATTACTTCAATTTCTCAAACATATGACTATTTTACAGCCATTTAAAGATAAGACTCTCGTTAATCTAACCACACTGTCCGATTTCAAAAAGGCTTTACAACGAAAGCAAAACATTAGATTATGTCAGCAGAGTACCAAGCCAGAAATAATCAGACACCCATTTTTCAAGCCAGCATATAATGTCACCAAAACCCAGAAGACAGCTAAATGCAGCACTCACCTTTGATGATCTTCATCAGATGACAACCCTAGGACATTATGTTATACAATACATGCATGTTTTGTTCAATCAAGTTCATATTTATATCAAAAACCAGCTTTTTACATTAGCATGTGACGTTCAGAACTAGCATACCCCCCGCAAACTTACGGGGAATTCGCTAACATTTTACTAAATTACTCACGATAAACGTTCACAAAAAGCATAACAATTATTTTAAGAATTATAGATACAGACCTCCTCTATGCACTCGATATGTCCGATTTTAAAATAGCTTTTTGGTGAAAGCACATTTTGCAATATTCTAAGTATATAGCCCAGGCATCACGGGCTCGCTATTTAGACACCCGGCAAGTTTAGCACTCACCATAATCATATTTACTATTATAAAAATGTCATTACCTTTTGTTGTCTTCGTCAGAATGCACACCCAGGACGTCTACTTCAATAACAAATGTTGGTTTGGTCCAAAATAATCCATCGTTATATCCGAATAGCGGCGTTTTGTTCGTGCGTTCCAGACACTATCCGAAATAGTAAAGAAGTGTCGCGCGCTTGGCGCAATTCCTGACAATAAAATTCAAAGTATTCAATTGCCGTACGTCGAAGCATGTCAACCGCTGTTTAAAATCAATTTTTACGTCATTTTTCTCGTAGAAAAGCGGTAAAATTCCGACAGGGAATCTCCTTTTCGGCAAACAGAGGAAAAAATCCCAAAGGCGGGGGCGGTCGGGGTCACGCGCATAAGCTAGTGTCTCTTGATGGGCCACTTGAGAAAGGCGATAATGTGTTTCAGCCTGGGGCTGGAATGACGACATTCTCTTTTTTCCCGGGCTATGAGAGCCTATGGACGACGTGGGAAGTGTCACGTTAGAGCAGAGATCCTTAGTAAATGATAGAGATGGCAAAGAAGTTCCAGAAATGGTCAGACAGGCCACTTCCTGTAAAGGAATCTCTCAGGTTTTGACCTGCCATTTGAGTTCTGTTATACTCACAGACACCATTCAAACAGTTTTAGAAAATTTAGGGTGTTTTCTATCCATATGTAATAAGTATATGCATATTCTAGTTACTGAGTAGGAGTGGTAACCAGATTAAATCGGGTATGTTTTTTATCCAGCCGTGTCAATGCTGCCCCCTAGCCCTAACAGGTTAACAGTCTGATGGCCTTGAGAAAGAAGCTGTTTTTTCAGTCTCTAGGTCCCAGCTTTGATGCACCTGCACTGACCTCGCTTTATGGATGTTAGCGGGTGAACAGGCAGTGGCTCGGGTGGTTGTTTTCCTTGATGATCTTTTTGTCCTTCCTGTGACATCGGGTGCTGTAGGTGTCCTGGAGGGCAGGTAGTTTTCCCCCGGTGATGCGTTGTGCAGACCTCACCACCCTCTGGAGAGCCCTGCGGTTGTGGGTGGTGAAGTTGCCGTACCAGGCGGTGATACAGCCCGACAGGATGTTCTCAATTGTGCATCTGTAAAAGTTTTTGAGGGTTTTTTGGAGCGCCTTCTTCACCACACTGTCTGTGTGGGTGGAACATTTCAGTTTGTCAGTGATGTGTACGCTGAAGAACTTGAAGCTTTCCATCTTCTCCACTGCGGCCCCGTCGATGTGGATAGAGGGTGCTCCCTCTGCTGTTTCCTGAAGTCTACAATCAGCTCCTTTGTTTAGTTGACATTGAGTGAGAGGCTATTTTCCTGGCACCACATTACCAGGGCCCTCACCTCCTCCCTGTAGGCTGTCTCATCATTGTTACTAATCAGGCCTACTACTGTTGTGTCGTCTGCAAACTTGATGATTGAGTTGGAGGCGTTCGAGGGTGATGGGTGAACAGGGAGTACAGGTGTTTGTCCCATTTTGTGAATTCTTGGTTGGTGAGCGGACCCCAGACTTCACAACCATAAAGGACAATGGGTTCTATAACTTATTCAAGTTTTTTTTGACAGATCCTAATTGGTATGTCGAGTTATGTTATATCATTATACCTGGCTAGTTATATCATCGACCTGGCTAAGGCTTTCAACTCTGTCAATCACAACATTCTTATTGGCAAACTCATCAGCCTTGGTTTCTCAAATGATTGCCTCGCTTGGTTCACCAAATACTTCTCCGATAGAGTTCATTATGTCAAATTGGAGGGCCTGTTGTCCGGTCTCTATGGGGGTGCCACAGGGTTCAATTCTTGGGCCGACTCTCTTCTCTGTATACATCAATGATGTCGCTCTCACTGCTGGTGATTCTTTGATCCACTTCTACGCAGACGCCACCATTCTGTATACCTCTGGCCCTTCGTTGGACACTGTGTTAATTCACCTCCAGATGAGCTTCAATGCCATACAACTCCTTCCGTGGCCTCCAACTGCTCTTAAATGCAAGAAAACTAAATGCATGCTCTTCAACCGATCGCTGCCTGCACCTGCCCGCCCGTCCAGCATCACTAATCTGGACGGTTCTGACTTAGAATATGTGGACACTACAAATACCTAGGTGTCTGGTTAGACTGTAAACTCTCCTTCCAGACTCACATTAAACATCTCCAATGCAAAATTAAATCTAGAATCGGCTTCCTATTTCGCAACAAAGCATCCTTCACTCATGCTGCCAAACATACCCTCGTAAAACTGACCATCCTACTAATCCTCGACTTCGGCGATGTCATTTACAAAATAGCCTCCAACACTACTCAACAAATTGGATGCAGTCTATCACAGTGCCATCTGTTTTGTCACCAAAGCCCCATATACTACGCACCACTGCGACCTGTATGATCTCGTTGGCTGGCCCTCGCTTCATACTCGTCGCCAAACCCACTGGCTCCAGGTCATCTACAAGTCTCTGCTAGGTAAAGCCCCGCCTTATCTCAGCTCACTGGTCACCATAGTAGCACCCACCCGTAGCATGTGCTCCAGCAGGTATATCTCACTGGTCACCCCCAAAGCCAATTCTTCCTTTGGCCGCCTCTCCTTCCAGTTCTCTGCTGCCAATGACTGGAACGAACTGCAATAATCTCTGAAGCTGGAGACTCTTACCTCCCTCACTAGCTTTAAGCACCAGCTATCAGAGTAGCTCACAGATCACTGCACCTATATATAGCTCATCTGTAAATAGCCCATCCAATCTACCTCATCCCCATACTGTATTTATTTATCTTGCTCCTTTGCACCCCAACATCTCAACTTGCACATTCATCTTCTGCACACCCTACCATTCCAGTGTTTAATTGCTATATTGTAATTACTTTGCCACCATGGCCTATTTATTGCCTTGCCTCTCTTATCCTACCTCATTTGCACATGCAGTATATAGATTTTTCTACTGTATTATTGATTGCATGTTTGTTTTTTCCATGTGTAACTCTGTGTTGTTTTATGTGTCGAACTTTGTTGCTTTATCTCGGCCAGGTCGCAGTTGCAAATGAGAACTTGTTCTCAACTAGCCTACCTGGTTAATAAAAGGTGAAATAAAAAATTTATGGCATAGAAGGTACTTCTTGCCATGTCTCTCAGATTGTTCACAGTTTTGTGGAAGTTGGTGCTGATCTTTAGGCCGAGGTATGTGTATTTTTTTGTGTGCTCTAGGGCAATGGTGTCTAGATGGAATTGTATTTTTGGAGCACCAATATTTTTGTCTTCCTGAGATTTACTGAGATTTACTGAGAAATCTTTCTGATTGAGAGGGGCTCAAATACTTATTTCCCTCATTAAAATGCAAATATTTTATAACATTTTTGACATGCGTTTTTCTGGATTTTTTGTTGTTGTTATTCTGTATCTCACTGTTCAAATAAACCTACCATTAACATTTTAGACTGATCATTTCTTTGTCAGTGGGCAAACATACAAAATCAGCAGGGGATCAAATACTTTTTTCCCTCACTGTAGGTGCACCTGGTTTTAAGGCTGTTCAAGTCCAATGTGGAGTGGTGGGCCGGGCAAACATTTCATTTTGAGGCACAGTCACGTGAAATACTTGCATTTATCCGCTGTATGGTAGCAGAGTGTACGTGTTTTCGTGGTAGTAGGGTGGAGATAACCACTTGTGTGTTGGTGAAAATCTCTTTCTCTCTCTCTCCCCCCTGCATCCCGGGGGTTGGGGATGGGGTTGGTAGATATGAGAAGCTAGAAGAACAAGTCTCCTTTACCAGTGAGGCCTAAGATGTTAATTACTTGACATTTGGTGACACTACAACATATGCATGTGGATTATGCCGTATATACCTGTTCTCTACGCTGTGTGATGATCAGACCTTACTCTCTTGCGCTTTCACACTCTCTCTAACGCTCTTGCTTTCTCTCTCACTCTGTCTCTGTCTCTCTCACTCTGTCTCTCTCACTCTGTCTCTGTATCTCTCTCTCTGTCTCTCTCTCGCTGTCTGTCTCTCTCTCGCTGTCTCTCTCTCGCTGTCTCTCTCTCTGTCTCTCTCTCTGTCTCTCTCTCTGTCTCTCTCTCTCTGTCTCTTTCTCTCTCTGTCTCTCTCTCTCTCTGTCTCTCTCTCTCTCTCTGTCTCTCTCTCTCTCTGTCTCTCTCTGTCTCTCTCTGTCTCTCTCTGTCTCTGTCTCTCTGTCTCTCTGTCTCTGTGTCTGTGTCTCTGTCTCTCTGTCTCTGTCTCTCTGTCTCTGTCTCTCTCTCCAGCTCTCTCTCAATTCAAATTAATCCAAATAATTTTATTGGCATGGGAAACATATATTTACATTGCCAAAGCAAGTGAAATAGATAATAAACAAAAGTGAAATAAACAATAAAAATGAACAGTAAATATTACACAAAAGTTCCAAAAGAATAAAGACATTTCAAATGTCATATTATGTCTACATACAGTGTTATAATGATGGCAAATAGTTAAAGTACAAAAGAGAAAATAAATAAAGATACATTTACAATGGTGTTTGTTCTTCACTGGTTGCCCTTTTCCTGTGTCAACAGGCCACACATCTGGCTGCTATGATTGCACACCAGGTCTGCTTACAGTGGCCTTTCTCAACAGCAAGGCTATGCTCACTGAGTCTGTACATAGTCAAAGCTTTCCTTAATTTGCTCATTTTTTTGTTAATCCTTTCCAATGTGCCAAGTAATTATCTTTATGGAAGGTTTGGGAATTGCTTCGTTTTAGGTGCTTGTAGAACTTAACATCTCTTTTCTGGATTTTGATAATTAGCAGGTATCGGCGTAATACTTCTCTGCAAGCATTATCTGGTGTTTTACATTGTACACAGAATATATTTTTGCATAATTCAACATGCAGAGTCTCAATTTTGTGTTTGTCTGTCTCTCTCTCGTCTCTCTCTCCATCTCTGTCTCTCTCTCTCTGGTCAGCCCTGTTCTCTACATTTTACATTTTAGTAATTTAGCAAATGCTGTTATTGAGATCGACTTACAGTTAACACATTCATCTTAAAGGTCCCGAACAGTCATTCTGATTCCCATGTAAAATAGCATTTCACCAATAATATTTTGGGGGGATAGAAATGCTCACATTTTGAGTTAAAGTACTTTTTCTAATTACAAAGAAGGTTGAAAAGACCAGCTGAGTGGGCGGGGAGGTTATATTCATGAGCTCGCTTTGACTGACAGCTCTTTGATGTGCGTATCTCAAGAAACTTGGATGGAGTGAGCATGATGCGCAAAGCAACTCAAACAACATTGAAATTGCAGTAATTATATTTGTATACATCTCCTGTGTGGTATGTCTTTTGTGATGCGGTACAAAGCAGCACTGATGGATGTGTTGACATGACAACTGCGTCAGAGTTTTGAATGACCCCCCCCCCCTATTGTTACATGCCGGCTGAAGACCTAGCTAGCCAGTAACTAGCTAACACCAGACACAGATGAAGACCTAGCTAGCCAGTAACTATTGTTAGGGTTGAACTGGCTATTTGTATGCATAACCTTTATAATATACTGGGGAAGCTATGCTAAGTACATAAACTACGAGTAAATCATCTGTTGAAGACAAGAACTACAACCGGCAACAGGAAGTGCGTCACGACGCTGGGATCAGCCTACACGCCGACGACAGGAGGAGCAAGTTTAAACCACGCTCCTCCTCCCTCGGACAGGCCAGCATTGAGCGGGAAATATCTAATAGCACAGATAAAGACCTAGCTAGCCAGTAACTAGCTAACACTAGACACAGATAAAGACCTAGCTAGCCAGTAACTAGCTAACACCAGGCACAGATAAAGACCTAGCTAGCCAGTAACTAGCTAACACCAGATACAGATGAAGACCTAGCTAGCCAGTAACTAGCTAACACTAGACACAGATAAAGACCTAGCTAGCCAGTAACTAGCTAACACTAGACACAGATAAAGACCTAGCTAGCCAGTAACTAGCTAACACCAGATACAGATGAAGACCTAGCTAGCCAGTAACTAGCTAACACCAGACATAAAGACCTAGCTAGCCAGTAACTAGCTAACACTAGACACAGATGAAGACCTAGCTAGCCAGTAACTAGCTAATACCAGACAGATGAAGACCTAGCTAGCCAGTAACTAGCTAACACTAGACACAGATAAAGACCTAGCTAGCCAGTAACTAGCTAACACTAGACACAGATAAAGACCTAGCTAGCCAGTAACTAGCTAACACCAGATACAGATGAAGACCTAGCTAGCCAGTAACTAGCTAACACCAGACATAAAGACCTAGCTAGCCAGTAACTAGCTAACACTAGACACAGATGAAGACCTAGCTAGCCAGTAACTAGCTAATACCAGACAGATGAAGACCTAGCTAGCCAGTAACTAGCTAACACCAGGCAGATGAAGACCTAGCTAGCCAGTAACTAGCTAACACCAGACATAAAGACCTAGCTAGCCAGTAACTAGCTAACACTAGACACAGATGAAGACCTAGCTAGCCAGTAACTAGCTAATACCAAACAGATGAAGACCTAGCTAGCCAGTAACTAGCTAACACCAGGCAGATGAAGACCTAGCTAGCCAGTAACTAGCTAACACCAGGCAGATGAAGACCTAGCTAGCCAGTAACTAGCTAACACCAGGCAGATGAAGACCTAGCTAGCCAGTAACTAGCTAACACTAGACACAGATGAATACCTAGCTAGCCAGTAACTAGCTAACACTAGACACAGATGAAGACCTAGCTAGCCAGTAACTAGCTAACACCAGGCAGATGAAGACCTAGCTAGCCAGTAACTAGCTAACACCAGACATAAAGACCTAGCTAGCCAGTAACTAGCTAACACTAGACACAGATGAAGACCTAGCTAGCCAGTAACTAGCTAACACTAGACACAGATGAAGACCTAGCTAGCCAGTAACTAGCTAACACTAGACACAGATGAAGACCTAGCTAGCCAGTAACTAGCTAACACTAGACACAGATGAAGACCTAGCTAGCCAGTAACTACCTAACACCAGACACAGATGAAGACCTAGCTAGCCAGTAACTAGCTAACACTAGACACAGATGAAGACCTAGCTAACCAGTAACTAGCTAACACTAGACACAGATGAAGACCTAGCTAGCCAGTAACTAGTTAACACTAGACACAGATGAAGACCTAGCTAGCCAGTAACACGCTAACACCAGGCACAGAGGAAGACCTAGCTAGCCAGTAACTAGTTAACAATAGACACAGATGAAGACCTAGCTAGCCAGTAACTAGTTAACACTAGACACAGATGAAGACCTAGCTAGCCAGTAACTAGTTAACACTAGACACAGATGAAGACCTAGCTAGCCAGTAACTAGTTAACACGAGACACAGATAAAGACCTAGCTAGCCAGTAACTAGTTAACACTAGACACAGATGAAGACCTAGCTAGCCAGTAACTAGCTAACACTAGACACAGATGAAGACCTAGCTAGCCAGTAACTAGTTAACACCAGACATAAAGACCTAGCTAGCCAGTAACTAGCTAACACTAGACACAGATGAAGACCTAGCTAGCCAGTAACTAGCTAAAACCAGACACAGATGAAAGGAGAAACACATAAGTATCTTTGCCATACTTTTAAAAATGATATTTACTGACAACCTACAGTCAGATATTGGCACCGGTAGAGTCGCTATCTAGCTATATAAACCACATCTCTCTGCAAACACACCTTTTCCAATGTTGGTTACAAGGCTGTGCTTATTAAAATTAGGTAAGATAATGTCATGTTACCATTGGTGTATTAAAATATGAGTTAAGGTGATGTCACCCTTTTCTATTAATAATCCCTCCTCCTGAATCCAAGTGTTTGACATGGGGGAGGGGACCAGTAACTTTATAATCAAACGTTGCCAATGTAGAAGCAACAGTCATTTTTCATACCTTGATCTGGTTTCATTCAAATGTAATCCAAATTTCATGAAAAACATGATTGTGACTGTTCTTGACAGTAGCTCGATGGCATAAGATACATACAGTATATTCGGAATGTTTTGTTACCTTTTGTTACGTTACAGCCTTATTCCAAAATGGTTTAGATGAATAGTTTTCCTTATCAATCTACACACAATACCCCATAATGACAAAGTGAAAACAGGTTTTTAGAATTTTTTGCAAATTTATTAAAAGTAAATTAATATAAATATCTTATATATATAAGTATTCAGACCCCTTGCTATAAGACTCAAAATTGAGCTCAGGTGCATCCTGTTTCCATTTATCATCCTTGAGATGTTTCTACAACTTGATTGGAGTCCACCTGTGGTAAATTCAATTGATTGAACAAGTCATGAGGTCAAAGGAATTGTACGTTGAGCTCCGAGACAGGATTGTGTCGAGGCACAGATCTGGGGAAGGGTACCGAAGAATTTCTGCAGGACTGAAGGTTCCCAAGAACACAGTGGCCTCCATCATTCTTAAATAGAAGAAGTTTATAACCACCAAGACTCTTCCTAGAGCAGTCCGAAAGGCCAAACTGAGAAATCAGGGGAGAAGGGCCTTGGTCAGGTAGGTGACCAAGAACCCGATGGTCACTCTGACAGAACTCTTACAGAACTTTGAAAACTAACTGAAACGGAATTTCTAAGAATCCTAAAAAAACGAATACAAATAAAAACAATATAAAAACACAAAACTAGAATAACCGTGTGATTGTGTGTATGAGTGTTTGTGTGTGTTAATTTCTGGCTGTGTAGTGTGGCCCATTACTGTGTGTTGTCGTTGTATTGTATGTGGATGCTCAGTGTTTTTGTCTATGCTAGCAGAATCTTGCTTGAGTATGTCCATTATAGAGTTGAAGTCGGAAGTTTACATACACTTAGGTTGGAGTCATTAAAACACATTTTTCAACCACTCCACACATTTCTTGTAAACAAACTATAGTTTTGGCAAGTCGGTTAGGACATCTACTTTGTGCATGACACAAGTCATTTTGTTTACAGACAGATTATTTCACTTATAATTCACTCTATCACATTTCCAGTGGGTCAGAAGTTTACATACACTAAGTTGACTGTGCCTTTAAACAGCTTGGGAAATTCCAGAAAATCATGTCATGGCTTTAGAAGCTTCTGATAGGCTAATTGACATAATTTGAGTCACTTGGAAGTGTAACTGTGGATGTATTTCAAGGCCTACCTTCAAACTCAGTGCCTCTTTGCCTGACATCATAGGAAAATCAAAATAAATCAGCCAAGACCTCAGAAAAACAATTGTAGACCTCCACAAGTCTGGTTCATCCTTGGGAGCAATTTCAAACAACTGAAGGTACCACGTTCATCTGTACAAACAATAGTACGCAAGTAAGGACACGCGTTCCGTCTCCTAGAGATGAACGTACTTGGGTGCGAAAAGTGCAACTCAATCCCAGAACAACAGCAAAGGACATTGTGAAGATGCTGGAGGAAACAGGTACAAAAGTATCTATATCCACAGTAAAACGAGTCCTATATCGACATAACCTGAAAGGCTGCTCAGCAAGGAAGAAGCCACTGCTCCAAAACCGCCATAAAAAAGCCAGACTACGGTTTGCAACTGCACATGGGGACAAAGATCGTACTTTTTGGAGCAATGTCCTCTGGTCTGATGAAACAAAAATAGAACTGTTTGGCCATAACGACCATCGTTATGTTTGGAGGAAAAAGGGGAGGCTTGCAAGCCGAAGAACACCATCCCAACCGTGAAGCACCGGGGTAGCAGCATCATGTTGTGGGGGTGCTTTGCTGCAGGAGGGACTGGTGCACTTCACAAAATAGATGGCATCATGAGGTAGGAAAATTATGTGGATATATTGAAGCAACATCTCAAGACATCAGTTAGGAAGTTAAAGCTTGGTCGCAAATGTGTCTTCCAAATGGACAATCACCCCAAGCATACTTCCAAAGTTGTAGCAAAATTGCTTAAGGACAACAAAGTCAAGAATTCGAGTGGCCATCACAAAGCCCTTACCTCAATCCTATAGAACATTTGTGGGCAGATCTGAAAAAGTGTGTGCGAGCTAGGAGGCCTACAAACCTGACTCAGTTACACCGGCTCTGTCAGGAGGAATGGGCCAAAATTCACCCAACTTATTGTGGGAAGCTTGTGTTAGGCTACCCGAAACGTTTGCCCCAAGTTAAACAATTTAAAGGCAATGCTACCAAATACTAATTGAGTGTATGTAAACTTCTGACCCACTGGGAATGTGATGAAAGAAATAAAAGCTGAAATAAATCATTCTCTCTACTATTATTCTGACATTTCACATTCTTAAAATAAAGTGGTGATCCTAACTGACCTAAGACAGGGAATTTTTACTAGGATTAAATGTCAGGAATTGTGAAAAACTGAGTTTAAATGATTTTGTCTAAGGTGTGTGTAAAGTTCCGACTTCAAATGTATATCTTCAATATTATTGCCTCGTTTAAATTCTAGTCATGAAGATATTATAATGCTGTCTTATTTCTGCATGGGTCAATTTGAAAAGGGAGGAACGTCTCTATTTGAAAAAAGGAGAATACATTTGTATCCTTTGAAAAATAACTCAGTTAGTGTGTGTGTGTGTGTGTGACAGTGTATCTCTCCAGAGTTCCCAGGGTTCTCTCCCTCAGTATAAAGTGCTGACTGTGTGTGTTGGTGTCAGATGACAAATCTGAGGGACAAACCGCTGCTAACGCAGACATCCTTTATATTCATAGCCCTGCTCTCCTTTCCTCCTCAATTCTCTCCTCCTCCCTCCTCTCTCCTCTCTTCCATCCTCCTCTCTCCTCCTCTCTCCTCTCCTCCATCCTCCTCTCTCCTCCTCTCCTCCTCTCTTCTCTCCTCCTCTCTTCTCTCCTCCTCTCTTCTCTCCTACTCTCTCCTCTCTTCCATCCTCCTCTCTCCTCCTCTCTCCTCTCCTCCATCCTACTCTCTCCTCTCCTCCTCTCTCCTCTCCTCCATCCTCCTCTCTCCTCCTCTCTCTTCTCCTCGATCCTACTCACTCCTCCATCCTCCATCCTCCTCTCTCCTTCATCCTCTTCTTTCCTCTCCTCCATCCTCTCCCCATCCCCTCCCTCTCCTCAACTTCTCCTCTGCTCTCCTCCATCCTCCTCTCTCCACCCATATCCTCCTCCTTCCTGCCTTCTGCTATTCTATGCTCTCTTCCTCCTATTCTCTCCTCTCCTCTTTAACCCCTCTCCCTAGCTCCCAAGGCATAATATAGAGGCAATAGAAAGGAGAAAGGGAGAGGTGAGGGGGAGGGGGAGGAGGGGAGGAGGGGAGAAAAGAGGAGGGCAAGAGGTGGGAAGGGGAGGGAAATATAAAAAGCTGGGATGAAAGGGTTACAGAGGTGAAAAAGAAAGAGGAGAGGTAGGGAGAGGAGAGGTAGGGAGAGGAGAGGAGAGGACAGAAGAGGTAGGGTGAGGAGAGGAGAGGTAGGGAGAGGAGAGGATTAATGGTGAAGAAAGGAGAGGTAGGGAGAGGAGAGGAGAGAAGAGGTAGGGAGAGTAGAGGAGAGGAGTATTGATAAAGAAGGAGGAAAGGAAGGTGTGCTGGAGGTAAAAAGAGAGGAATGAGAGAAGAAATGAGGATTGTGAAATAGAGAAAGAGATGTGTGAACTAGAGGGGTGAAAAAAGAGGGATGTAGTGTCGGCATGAACAGAGAGAGAAAAACAGAGAGGAGGAGGAGAGGTAAAAGAGAGCGAGAAAGACCAAGGGATGGGTAGTGTAGGCAAGAAAGAGGGGAGATTACAGGAGGGCAGAGGAAAGAGATAGAAAGAGAGTGGAGGAGTGGCAAGGAGGGGAAGCTAGAGGAGAAAAGAAGGGGTGATGAGAGATCTGAAAAGTGAGAAAGAAAGAGAGGAACAAGAGAAGACGAAAGGAAGTGTGCGGTACATCAATGCGTTGATAGTGAATCATCAACCCCCCGTGAGTACTGACGAAGTGATGCACTGTGGGTAACCTCCTCTGAAGGCAAACAACACTCCCAGTGGGGAAACAAACATACACATAAACACAAACACAAACATCTACCCAGAGACGGCTACCCAGAGACGGCTACCCAGAGACAGTTACCAAAAGCTCAGACTCTCTCTCTCTGTCTCTCTCTCTCTCTTCTCTCTCTCTGTGTATGCATGTATGTCTGTCTCTTTCTTTTTCTGTCTGTCTGTCTGTCTGTCTGTCTGTCTGTCTGTCTGTCTGTCTGTCTGTCTCTGTCTCTCTCCCTCTCTTCAAGTCATTTCAAAGGGCTTTATTGCCATGGGAAACGTATGTTTACATTGCCAAAACAAGTGAAATAGACAAGAAACAAAAGGGAAATAAACTAAATCTAACTCTCTTTCCCGTCCATGGGAGTCGGAGGAGAAGTCAGAGGGGAAGAGTTATATGTTCACACACAGAGAGAGAGAGAAAATCCGCAATGAAATGATCAAATATACAGACAACAAATTCCAATTGGCTATACTTAAACTCTTTAACATCCTCCTTAGCTCTGGTATCTTCCCCAATATTTGGAACCAAGGACTGACCACCCCAATCCACAAAAGTGGAGACAAATTTGACCCCAATAACTATCGTGGGACATGCGTCAACAGCAAAAAAATCCTCTGCATTATCACTAACAGCAGACTCGTACATCTCCTCAGTGAAAACAATATACTGAGCAAATGTCAAATTGGCTTTTTACCAAATTACCGTACAACAGACCACGTATTCACCCTGCACACCCTAATTGACAAACAAATAAACCAAAACAAAGGCAAAGTCTTCTCCTGCTTTGTTGATTTCAAAAAAGAGGGTCTGCTATACAAATTGATGGAAAGTGGTGTTGGGGGAAAAACATACGACATTATAAAATCAATGTACACAAATGTGCGGTTAAAATAGGCCAAAAACACACACATTTCTTCCCACAGGGCCATGGGGTGAGACAGGGATGCAGCTTAAGCCCCACTCTCTTTAACATATATATCAACGAATCGGCGAGGGCACTAGAATAGCAGTCTGCAGCACCCGGCCTCACCCTACTAGAATCTTTAGTCAAATGTCTACTGTTTGCTGATGATCTTGTGCTTCTGTCACCAACCAAGGATGGCCTACAGCAGCACCTAGATCTTGTGAACAGATTCTGCCAGACCTGGGACCTGACAGTAAATCTCAGTAAGACCAAAATAATGGTGTTCCAAAAAAGGTCCAGTCGCCAGGACCACAAATACAAATTCCATCTAGACACCATTGCCCTTGAGCACTGGTTCTCAATCCTGGTCCTGGGGACCCAAAGGGGTGCACATTTTAGTTTTTGCCCTTGCACTACACACCTGATTCAAATGATCAACTCATCAAAAGGCATTGATGATTTGAATCAGGTGTGTAGTGCTAGGGCAAAAACAAAAATGTACACCCCTTTGGGTCCACAGGACCAGGATTGAGAACCACTGCCCTAGAGCACACAAAATGGAGAATAAGAGCACCTCCTCCCAGCTGCCCACTGCACTGAGACTAGGAAACACTGTCACCACCGATAAATCCACGATAATCGAGAATTTAAATAAGCATTTCTCTATGGCTGGCCATGCTTTCCACCTGGCTACCCCAACCCCAGTCAACAGCGCTGCACCCCCCACATCAACTGGCCCAAGCCCCCCCCTCCACTTCTCCTTCACCCAAATCCAGACAGCTGATGTTCTGAAAGAGCTGTAAAATCTGGATCCCTACAAATCAGCTGGGCTAGACAATCTGGACCCTCTCTTCCTAAAATTATCCGCCGCCATTGTTGCAAACCCTATTACTAGTCTGTTCAACCTTTCTTTCGTATGGTCTGAGATTCCTAAAGATTGTAAAGCGGCCGTGGTCATCCCCGTCTTCAAAGGGGGAGACACTCTAGAACCCAACTGTTTCAGACCTATATCCATCCTGCCATGCCTTTCTAAAGTCTTCGAAAGCCAAGTGAACAAACAGATCACCGACCATTTCGAATCCCGCCGTACCTTCTCCGCGATGCAATGCGGTTTCCGAGCTGGTCAGGGGTGCACCTCAGCCAACAATATCATAACCGCCATTGATAAAAAAAACAGTACTGTGCAGCCGTCTTCATCGACCTGGCCAAGGCTTTCGACTCTGTCAATCACCATATTCTTATCCGCAGACTCAACAGCCTTGGTTTCTCTAATGACTGTCTCGCCTGGTTTACTAACTACTTCTCAGATAGAGTTCAGTGTGTCAAATCGGAAGGCCTGTTGTCCGGACCTCTGGCAGCTCTATGGGGGTGCCACAGGTTCAATTCTCGGGCCGACTCTTTTCTCTGTATATATCAATGATGTCACTCTTGCTGCGGGTGATTCTTTGATCCACCTCTATGCAGACTTCACCATTCTGTATACAAACCTCCAAACGCGCTTCAACGCCATACAACACTTTTTCCGTGGCCTCCAACTGCTCTTAAATGCTAGTAAAATGAAATGCATGCTCTTCAACCGATCGCTGCCCGCACCCGCCCACCCGACTAGCGTCACTACTCTAGCTTAGAATATGTGGGCAACTATAAATACCTAGGTGTCTAGCTAGACTGTGAACTCTCCTTCAAGACTCATATTAAGCATTCCAATCCAAAATTATATGTAAAATTGGCTTCCTATTTCGCAACAAAGCCTCCTTCAGTCATGTTGCCAAACATGCCCTCGTAAAACTGACTATCCTACCGATCCTTGACATCGGCGATGTTATTTACAAAATAGCCTCCAACACTGCTCAGCAAATTGGATGCAGTCTATCACAGTGCCATCCGTTTTGTCACCAAAGCCCCATATAAACTCAGCAAAAAAAGAAACGTCTTCTCACTGTCAACTGTGTTTATTTTCAGCAAACTTAATGTGTGTAAATATTTGTATGAACATAACAAGATTCAAAAACTGAGACATAAACTGATCAAGTTCCACAGACATGTGACTAACAGAAATGGAATAATGTGTCCCTGAACAAAGCGTGGGGGGGGGGGCAAAATCAAAAGTAACAGTCAGTATCTGGTGTGACCACCAGCTGCATTAAGTACTGCAGTGCATCTCCTCCTCATGGACTGCACCAGATTTGCCAGTTCTTACTGTGAGATGCTACCCCACTCTTCCACCAAGGCATCTGCAAGTTCCAGGACATTTCTGGGGGGAATGGCCCTAGCCCTCACCCTCCAATCCAAAAGGTCCCAGATGTGCTCAATAAGATTGAGATCCGGGCTCTTCGCTGGCCATGGTAGAACACTAACATTCCTGTCTTGCAGGAAATCACGCACAGAACGAGCAGTATGGCTGGTGGCATTGTCATGCTGGAGGGTCATGTCAGGATGAGCCTGCAGGAAGGGTACCACATGAAGGAGGAGGATGTCTTCCCTGTATCACACACCGTTGAGATTGCCTGCAATGACAACAAGCTCAGTCTGATGATGCTGTGACACACCGCCCCATACCATGACAGACCCTCCACCTTCAAATCGATCCCGCTCCAGAGTACAGGAATCGGTGTAACGCTCATTACTTCAACGATAAACGCGAATCCGACCATCAACCCTGGTGAGACAAAACCGCGACTCGTCAGTGAAGGGCATCTTTTTGCCAGTCCTGTCTGGTCCAGTGACGGTGGGTTTGTGCCCATAGGCGTCATTGTTGCCGGTGATGTCTGTTGAGGACCTTCCTTACAACAGGCCTACAAGCCCTCAGTCCAGCCTCTCTCAGCCTATTGCGGACAGTCTGAGCACTGATGGAGGGATTGTGCGTTCCTGGTGTAACTCGGGCAGTTGTTGTCATCCTGTACCTGTCCCACAGGTGTGATGTTCAGATGTACCAATCCTGTGCAGGTGTTGTTACATGTGGTCTGCCACTGCAAGGACGATCAGCTGTCCGTCCTGTCTCCCTGTAGCGCTGTCTTAGGCATCTCACAGTATGGCCATTGCAATTTATTGCCCTGGCCACATCTGCAGTCCTCATGCCTCCTTGCAGCATGCCTAAGGCACGTTCACGCAGATGAGCAGGGACCCTGGGCATCTTTCTTTAGGTGTTTTTCAGTAGAAAGTCAGTAGAAAGGCCTCTTTAGTGTCCACGTTTTCATAACTGTGACCTTAATTGCCTACCGTCTGTAAGCTGTTAGTATCTTAATGACCGTTCCACAGGTGCATGTTCATTAATTGTTTATGGTTCATTGAACAAGCAGGTATAGTATTTAAACCCTTTACAATGAATATCTGTGAAGTTATTTGGATTTTAATTATCTTTGAAAGACAGGGCCCTGAAAAAGGGACGTTTCCTTTTTTGCTGAGTTTACTACCCACCACTGCGACCTGTATGCACTCGTTGGCTGGTCCTCGCTACAAATTAGTCGCCAAACCCACTGGCTCCAAGTCATCTATAAGTCTTTGCTTGGTAAAGCTCCACTTTATCTCAGCTCACTGGTCACCATAGCAACACCCACCCATGGCACGCGCTCCAGCAGGTATATTTCACTTGTCATCCCCAAAGCCAACACCTCTTTGGCTGCCTTTCCTTCCAGTTCTCTGCTGCCAATGACTGGAACGAATTGCAAAAATCACTGAAGTTGGAGACTTATATCTCCCTCATTAACTTTAAGTGTCAGCTGTCAGAGCAGCTTACCGATCATTGCAGCTGTACACAGCCCATCTGTAGATAGCCCATCCAACCAACTACCTACCTCATCCCCAAATTTATTTTAGTTTTTCTGCTCTTTTGCACACCAGCATTTCTACTTGCACATCCTCATATGCACATCTATCACTCCAGTCTAAATTGTAATTACTAATTACCACTATGGCCTATTCATTGCTTTACCTCCTTACTTCATTTGCACACACTGTATACCGAGTTTTCTATTGTGTTATTGACTGTACGTTTGTTTATCCCATGTGTAACTTTGTATTGTTGTTTTTGTCACACTGCTGTCGTGTCTTTGGGGTACCGTTAAACTGAAGATATGTTTATCAATTAGCTCCCTGTAATTATTATCACGCGATTAAACTGATTAATCATTTAATTGTAATTAACTAGGAGATCGGGGCACCAAGGAGAATATTCAGATTACAAAGCTATAATTTTCCTAATATAACTTTCCTGTACTATAATATTCTATTCTATTATAGTATAGGCCGATTATCTTCTGGTTTAAATGGTGTATTTTACCTCTAGTCCAGTCTCATTCCAAACGTCGTAAATTGTTGTATCTGCACGAACCCAGTCTTTACTAAAATCATCCATACATCAATTGTCTTAAAATCATTTATTTACTACACTAAGTAATTAACAGAAAACATAAACAGTAATTATCGTCACAAAGGATTGGTATAGTAATGTACCCTAATGGCTAACAAGCATGGCTGGTCTGTTAGACAATGGGTCATAAATGGTCAGCTGAGAAGTTACACAGAGTTCATTAATATTAACAATTGACAATTGAAGGCTCACTCATTCGGGAACAATTGCAATCAATATATATTTACGCTCAGTGTGTCGTCGTTCTTTGTTGGAGAGTTCGGTTCTGTTGGAGAGTCTCTCTCTCGGTTAGAATGTATCTTTCAAAGCGACATTCATTAATGTCGTCATCGAATGGTTGTTTCGTTGGTCTTCGCGTTCAATGATATAATTTACTTAGCTGCAGACTAATAATTAATATCAAAGACTTGTTCTTATTCTGTCGGTATCAATAGTCTAAAAGTTAACCACGTGGTATAGTTCACTTTCAGTAGAGTACTTGGATGGTCAACCTATTGGCCCACTTCTCGCAATGGAGTGGGGGCCTGGTCTGGGGAAATGTAAATCAAGGGGTGTTTTATAGTGCCCATAGAACAGGCTTGTCAAATGACGCCTGGTCCTGTATGGGTCCCTTGGGGCGTGCCTATGACTGAGTTAGATTTGGTTACAGAAATACAATTCTATCACATTACATCAGTACATAGCATCTCAATGTCTTACAAAAGCTTTATCCTTATTAATACATTCTATACAACCATTATGATGCTATTATATAAACAGTTTTATGGTAATATGGCTATATTGTCTCTTCTGAGTATCACAAAATTGTACCAAGCGGATCAGTTCGTAGCTGGATTCTTCACCAATCTTCCATACCTTCTCCAGAACACAAAATGTCGCTTGGCTCTCCAATTCTATGAGTTGGAAGAATTTCCTGTGTCTCTCTATGGGCCATGTGGCCAGAGACTCTCCTGGATTTTTAGAGTTTTTACAACCCTTTACACACAGGGTGGATTGGGGGGGGGTGGTAGGTTGGGTGGTGGTGCAAAAGGGAGAGGGGGTCAACTGTCCTCCCTGTACCAAAAGAGGCCAACGTCATGACACTGCTTTGCTTTATCTTAGCCAGGTCGCAGTTGTAAATGAGAACTTGTTCTCAACTGGCCTACCTGGTTAAATAAAGGTGAAATAAAAAAATAAAAACAATATTAAAAAAGTAAACGATACATACCTCGGCCTAAACATCAGCGCCACAGGTAACTTCCACAAAGCTGTGAACGATCTGAGAGACAAGGCAAGAAGGGCATTCTATGCCATCGAAAGGAACATACAATTTGACATAACAATTAGGATCTGGCTAAAAATACTTCAATCAGTTGTAGAACCCATTGCCCTTTATGATTGTGAGGTCTGGGGTCCGCTCACCAACTTAGAATTCACAAAATGGGCCAAACACCAAATAGAGACTCTGCATGCAGAATTCTGCAAAAATATCCGCTGTGTATCAAATCAAATGTATTTATATAGCCCTTCTTACATCAGCTGATATCTCAAAGTGCTGTACAGAAACCCAGCCTAAAATCCCAAACAGCAAGCAATGCAGGTGTAAAAGCACGGTGGCTAGGAAAAACTCCCAAGAAATGCCAAAACCTAGGAAGAAACCTAGAGAGGAACCAGGCTATGAGGGGTGGCCAGTCCTCTTCTGGCTGTGCCAGGTGGAGATTATAACAGAACATGGCCAAGATGTTCAAATGTTCATAAATGACCAGCATGGTCAAATAATAATAATCACAGTAGTTGTCGAGGGTGCAACAGGTCAGCACCTCAGGAGTAAATGTCAGTTGGCTTTTCATAGCCGATCTTTGAGAGTATCTCTACCGCTCCTGCTGTCTTTAGAGAGTTGAAAACAGCAGGTCTGGGACAGGTAGCACGTCCGATGAACAGGTCAGGGTTCCATAGCCGCAGGCAGAACAGTTGAAACTGGAGCAGCAGCATGGCCAGGTTGACTGGGGACAGCAAGGAGTAATCATGCCAGGTAGTCCTGAGGCATCGTCCTAGTGCTCAGGTCCCCCGAGAGAGAGAAAGAAAGAAAGAAAGAAAGAAAGAAAGAAAGAAAGAAAGAAAGAAAGAAAGAAAGAAAGAAAGAAAGAAAGAAAGAAAGAAAGAAAGAGAGAAAGAGAGAATTAGAGAGAACATACTTAAATTCACACAGGACACTGGAGAAATACTCCAGATATAACAGACTGACCCTAGCCCCCTGAGACACAAACTACTGCAGCATAAATACTGGAGGCTGAGACAGGAGGGGTCAGGAGACACTGTGGCCCCATCAGATGATACCCCCGGACAGGGCCAAACAGGCAGGATATAACCCCACCCACTTTGCCAAAGCACAGCCTCCACACCACTAGAGGGATATCTTCAACCACCAACTTACCATCCTGAGACAAGGCCGAGTATAGCCCACAAAGATCTCCACCACGGCACAACCCAAGGGGGGACGCCAACCCAGACAGAAAGACCACATCAGTGACTCAACCCACTCATGTGACGCACCCCTCCTAGGAACGGCATGGAAGAGCACCAGTAAGCCAGTGACTCGGCCCCTGTAATAGGGTTAGAGGCAGAGAATCCCAGTGGAGAGAGGGGAACCGGCTAGGCAGAGACAGCAAGGGTGGTTCGTTGCTCCAGAGCCTTTCCATTCACCTTCACACTCCTAGGCCAGACTACACTCAATAATAGGACCTACTGAAGAGATGAGTCTTCAATAAAGACTTAAAGGTTGAGACCGAGTTTGCGTCTCTCACATGGGTAGGCAGACCATTCCATAAAAATGGAGCTCTATAGGAGAAAGCCCTGCCTCCAGCCGTTTGCTTAGAAATTCTAGGGACAATTAGGAGGCCTGCGTCTTGTGACCGTAGCGTACGTGTAGGTATGTACGGCAGGACCAAATCGGAAAGATAGGTAGGAGCAAGCCCATGTAATGCTTTGTAGGTTAGCAGTAAAACCTTGAAATCAACCCTTGCCTTAACAGGAAGCCAGTGTTGGGAGGCTAGCACTGGAGTATTATGATCCAATTTTTGGGTTCTAGTCAGGATTCTAGCAGCTGTATTTAGCACTAACTGAAGTTTATTTAGTGCTTTATCCGGGTAGCCGGAAAGTAGAGCATTGCAGTAGTCTAACCTAGAAGTAACAAAAGCATGGATTAATTTTTCGGCATCAATTTTGGACAGAACATTTTTGATCTTTGCAATGTTAAGCAGATGGAAAGAAGCTGTCCTTGAAACAATCTTGATATGTTCGTCAAAAGAGAGATCAGGGTCCAGAGTAACGCCGAGGTCCTTCACAGTTTTATTTGAGACGACTGTGTATAATGTAAAACACCAAATAATGCATGCAGAGTAGAATTAGGCCGATACCCGCTAATTATCAAAATTCTGAAAAGAGCCGTTAAATTCTACAACCACATAAAAGGAAGCGATTCCCAAACCTTCCATAACAAAGCCATCACCTAAAGAGAGATGAACCTGGAGAAGAGTCCCCTAAGCAAGCTGGTCCTGGGGCTCTGTTCACAAACCCAAACACACCCCACAGAGCCCCAGGACAGCAACATAATTAGACCAAACCAAATCATGAGAAAACAAAAAGATAATTACTTGACATATTGAAAAGAATTAACAAAAATACTAAGCAAACTAGAATGCTATTTGGCCCTAAACAGAGAGTACACAGTGGCAGAATACCTGACCACTGTGACTGGCCCAAACTTAAGGAAAGCTTTGACAATGTACAGACTCAGTGAGCATAGCCTTGCTATTGAGAAAGGCCGCCGTAGGCAGACCTGGCTCTCAAGAGAAAACAGGCTATGTGCACACTGCCCACGAAATGAGGTGGAAACTGAGCTGCACTTCCTAACCTCCTGCCCAGTGTATGACCATATTAGAGATACATATTTCCCTCAGATTACACAGATTTACAAAGAATTTGAAAACATACCCAATTTTGATAAACTCCCATATCTACTGGATGAAATACCACCGTGTGCCATCACAGCAGCAAGATGTGTGACCTGTTCAACCAGTGAAGAACAAACACCATTGTAAATACAACCCATATTTATTTTCCCTTTTGTACTTTAACCATTTGTACATCATTACAACACTGTATATATGCATGAAATGACATTTGTAATGTCTTTATTCTTTTGGAACTTCTGTGAGTGTAATGTTTACTGTTCATTTTTATTGTTTATTTCACTTTTGTATATTATCTACTTCACTTGCTTTGGCAATGTTAACATATTTTTCCCATGCCAATAAAGCCCCTTGAATTGAAAGAGAGAGAGAGAGCGAGAGAGCGAGAGAGCGAGAGAGCGAGAGAGAGAGAGAGAGCGAGAGAGCGAGAGAGAGAGAGAGAAAGAAAGAAAGAAAGAAAGAAAGAAAGAAAGAAAGAAAGAAAGAAAGAAAGAAAGAAAGAAAGAAAGAAAGAAAGAAAGAAAGAAAGAAAGAAAGAGAAAGAGAGAGAAAGAGAGAAAGGAGAGGAGCAGAAGGACATCACAGGAAGCTCAGATAAGCGATTGATGCACTTCCCTTTGATAGACGTCGCTGTCTGTGTGTGTGTGTGTGTGTCTCTGTGTGTGTGTCTAATGGATATGCAGATTGGTTTGTGCTTAGAGACACATTGTCATTAATATGATGCACTCCCTCCCTCCCTCCCTCCCTCCCTCCCTCCCTCCCCTCCCTCCCTCCCCTCCCTCCCTCCCTCCCTCCCTCCCTCCCCTAATGACATGCCAGTGTAACAGGGTTGTTAATGACAGAGTCTCTTCAGCCTTTCCCCATCCAGTTGTCTTAGCAGATTACATCTCTCTCCTCTGTTTGTGTACACACACATAATGAGACACTCCTATCAAAGACCAAGACTCAGGGATTTAATGGGTGTGTGGTTATGGGCGTGTGTATGTTTAAGGGGTGTGTGTGTGTGTGTGGTTATGTGTGTGTAGATTGAGAAGGCTTAATTTAAAGGAGATAATTCATAGTTGATGTTTGCATTCAATACCTTCTTTGTATTGCTGGTGAGACACACTGTCATTCGATATCTTTACACTGAATCTTACTGTAATGTTGCTCTTCACCATCTATTAACCTGTCATTGTGTATAAGAAGGGAATCATGCCGTTAACATGGGGGAGAAGTCATGAGGCTCGGAGCCGGAGTGCACTGCTTAGACCACTGTGCTACGGCAGTTCACCATGCTCTAGCAAGCCTTCCCCAAATCATAGCCCTAACCTTAACCACTCGGAATGAATGCCTAAACTGTTAACCTTTTGAGTTATTTCTGTTTTAATCCCTTAACCGTGCTGAATTAATCAATAATATGTTGAATTTTGAAGGGAAACTATGAGATCTTGTTGCTGTCCCAGCCTTCCTCTGTCTTGTGGTCCAAACCTTCCAGAACGTGGCCTAAACCTTCCAGAACGTGGTCCAAACCTTCCAGAACGTGGCCTAAACCTTCCAGAACGTGGCCTAAACCTTCCAGAACGTGGCCTAAACCTTCCAGAATGTGGTCCAAACCTTCCAGAACGTGGTCCAAACCTTCCAGAATGTGGTCCAAACCTTCCAGAACGTGGCCTAAACCTTCCAGAACGTGGTCCAAACCTTCCAGAACGTGGTCCAAACCTTCCAGAACGTGGTCCAAACCTTCCAGAACGTGGCCTAAACCTTCCAGAACGTGGTCCAAACCTTCCAGAACGTGGTCCAAACCTTCCAGAATGTGGTCCAAACCTTCCAGAACGTGGTCCAAACCTTCCAGAACGTGGCCTAAACCTTCCAGAATGTGGCCTAAACCTTCCAGAACGTGGTCCAAACCTTCCAGAACGTGGTCCAAACCTTCCAGAATGTGGTCCAAACCTTCCAGAACGTGGTCCAAACCTTCCAGAATGTGGTCCTTGAAATAAGTAATAGGTAGACCAGACGAGCAAAGTGGTATGTTACGTTCTGTAACCATCACCCCACACATTACTGCATTTGTGGTCATTTCTCTACTAAATAATCTTTGTAAACCTTTTGAGATAAAGCGAGTTGGTGCGTTGACACGCACCGTTTATTTTCTCTGTCAAAATAGCAACAAAATGTCCTTCCACATAAAAGGAGCTCTTGACATTTTTCAATCAGTATCGAGTCATCAAACCATCACCTGAGAGCCTCTAAGAGAGATGCTCTCAACAAACCTTTCATATTTCCACTGTCACACTGTCACACTGTCACACACACACACACACACTGCTCCTGTTATTATAGGAAACACACGTCTCTGTTTTATTTGAAGTGTGAAAGCTTTATTTGACGGAGTGAATGGACAAAGACAAAGCAACTATTGTCAGAGGATGTTGTAAATCCCCTTACTCATGGTGTTATCTTTGCCCGGGGCTCTGTTTCCATTCAATTACCCTAGCACTTGTCATACAGGGCTTAGGTACAGCTGACAAGTACGGTACAACACACATATGTAAGCACACACACACACAAACAAACACACTACATAGTACAATACTGTATATCTCTGTGCAGCTGTCTGACAGCAAATCTCTTTGTCAATGAAAATAATGTTAGTTCCTCATTTACCCATGATGCATTGGGACTAATGTAAGGCAGACAGTCAGTGTATGCTGTATGATGATCATTCCAGAGATCTGGATCAAACATGTTTTGAAAAATGGCTCAGTCCCCACTAGTTTATTCTAGTGGCTTTATGTGCTAAAAAACATAGATATTTGTTTTCCTGTATAGTATTTTCTACAATAAACAAGTTATCATATCCAGAACATTGAGGATGTTGTTAGAGGAAACATCAGAGATAGATAATGATCTGTTAGAGGAGACAGTAGAGATAGATAATGACCTGTTAGAGGAGACAGTAGAGATAGATAATGACCTGTTAGAGGAGAGGAGGCAGTAGAGATAGATAATGACATGTTAGAGGAGAGGAGGTAGTAGAGGTAGATAATGACATGTTAGAGGAGAGGAGAGGAGACAGCACAGATAGATAATGACCTGTTAGAGGAGAGGAGACAGCAGAGATAGATAATGACCTGTTAGAGGAGACAGTAGAGATAGATAATGACCTGTTAGAGGAGAGGAGGCAGTAGAGATAGATAATGACATGTTAGAGGAGAGGAGGTAGTAGAGGTAGATAATGACATGTTAGAGGAGAGGAGAGGAGACAGCAGAGATAGATAATGACCTGTTAGAGGAGAGGAGACAGCAGAGATAGATAATGACCTGTTAGATGAGAGGAGGCAGCAGAAACAGATAATGACCTGTTAGATGAGAGGAGGCAGCAGAGATAGATAATGACCTGTTAGAGGAGAGGAGACAGCAGAGACAGATAATGACCTGTTAGATGAGAGGAGACAGCAGAAACAGATAATGACCTGTTAGATGAGAGGAGGCAGCAGAGATAGATAATGACCTGTTAGAGGAGAGGAGACAGCAGAGATAGATAATGACCTGTTAGAGGAGACAGTAGAGATAGATAATGACCTGTTAGAGGAGACAGCAGAGATAGATAATGACCTGTTAGAGGAGACAGCAGAGATAGATAATGACCTGTTAGAGGAGAGGAGACAGCAGAGACAGATAATGACCTGTTAGAGGAGAGGAGACAGAAGAGATAGATAATGACCTGTTAGAGGAGAGGAGACAGCAGAGATAGATAATGACATGTTAGAGGAGACAGTAGAGATAGATAATGACATGTTAGAGGAGACAGTAGAGATAGATAATGACATGTTAGAGGAGACAGTAGAGATAGATAATGACCTGTTAGAGGAGACAGTAGAGATAGATAATGACCTGTTAGAGGAGACAGTAGAGATAGATAATGACATGTTAGAGGAGACAGTAGAGATAGATAATGACATGTTAGAGGAGACAGTAGAGATAGATAATGACATGTTAGAGGAGACAGTAGAGATAGATAATGACCTGTTAGAGGAGAGGAGACAGCAGAGATAGATAATGACCTGTTAGAGGAGACAGTAGAGATAGATAATGACCTGTTGTTGCTCTGAGACCCACAGTAACCTCAGAATGGCAGCATCACCCAGCTCTACATACACACGCACATGCATGCATTCACACACACACCATCGATTTACAATAACTTTTATTTATATTTAATTTTAAGTGTATGGTGGTAGGCTAAGGCGCTTGATTGTACCCTTCACTGTGGTTATCCTGAATGTAGCATGTTGTGTGTGTCTGTGTGTGTGTCTGTGTGTGTGTGTGTGTGTGTGTGTGTGTCTGTTGCATACTGTATGTATTCATATGCCCTCTGTCTCCTACACACCTACACATTGACCTTCCGCGACCTTTCACTCTCATAACATTACGTTGACACATTACTGTTATCTCCATAGCTGACCTTTCACTCTGTAACGCTCGTCGTAAGAATGAGAAGAAGTGGACCAAAGCGCAGCGTGGAAAGTGTTCATGATTTTTATTGATCAACGAAACACTCGAACAAAGTAACAAAATGAAAAGCGAACAGTTCTGTCAGGTAACAGATACTAAACAGAAAATAACTTACCACAAAACACAGGTGGGAAAAGGCTGCCTAAGTATGATTCCCAATCAGAGACAAAGATAGACAGCTGCCTCTGATTGGGAACCATAGTCGGCCAAAACAAAGAAATAGACAAGATAGAATGCCCACCTCACATCACACCCTGACCTAACCAAATAAAGAAATAAAATGGCTCTCTAAGGTCAGGGCGTGACAGTACCCCCCCCAAAGTTGCGGACTCCCGGCCGCAAACCTGAACCTATAGGGGAGGGTCCGGGTGGGCATCCACCCTTGGTGGCGGCTCCGGTTCGGGGCGTAGCCCCTGCTCCGCCCGCTGATCCCTCCACTTTTGTGCAACCGGACTGTGGACTGTCGCTGGAGGAACCGGACCGTGGATCTTTGCTGGAAACTCCGAACTAGGAACCACCGCCGGAGGCTCTGGACTGCTGACCATCGCTGGAGACTCCGGACTGCTGACCATCGCTGGAGACTCCGGACAGCGGACCGTCGCTGCAGACTCCGGACAGCGGACCGTCGCTGCAGACTCCGGACAGCGGACCGTCGCTGCAGACTCCGGACAGCGGACCGTCGCTGCAGACTCCGGACAGCGGACCGTCGCTGCAGACTCCGGACAGCGGACCGTCGCTGCAGACCGCGGACCGTCGCTGCAGACCGGGGACCGTCGCTGGAGGCTCCGGACCGGGGACCGTCGCTGCAGACTCCGGACCGGGGACCGTCGCTGGAGGCTCCAGACCGGGGACCGTCGCTGAAGGCTCCGGACCGGGGACCGTCGCTGGAGGCTTCGGACCGGGGACCGTCGCTGCAGGCTCCGGACCGGGGACCGTCGTTGTAGGCTCCGTGCCATGGATCGTCGCTTCAGGCTCCGGGCCATGGATTGTCACTGGAGGCTCCGGGCTATGAATTATCACTGGAGGCTTCCTACATGGAGCCGGAACAGGTGTAGGCACAGAGCGCACCGGGCTATGAATGCGCACTGGAGATACAGTGCGCATCACCGCATAACACGGTGCCTGACTGGTCACACGCTCCCCACGGTAAGCACGGGGAGTTGGCTCAGGTCTCAACCCTGACTCCGCCAATCTCCCGTGTGCCCTCCCCAGTTGTTGCCATGCTAATTCCTCGTAACGTCGCCGTTCTGCTCTCGCTGCCTCTATCTCCTCCTTCGTCGGACGGCGATACTCCCCGTCCTGCCTCCAGGGTCCTTTCCCGTCTAGGATTTCCTCCCAGGTCCATTCGTCCTGACCATGCTGCTTGGTCCTTTGGTGATAACAGATTACTGTTATCTCCATAGCTGACCTTTCACTCTCATAACATTATGTTGACACATTACTGTTATCGCCGTAGCTTCAGCTGACCTTTCACTCTCATAACTTTACGTTGCCACATTACTGTTATCTCCGTAGTTCCAGCTGACCTTTCACTCTCATAACTTTACGTTGCCACATTACTGTTATCTCTATAGCTGACCTTTCACTCTCATAACATTATGTTGACACATTACTGTTATCTCCGTAGTTCCAGCTGACCTTTCACTCTGATAACTTTACGTTGCCACATTACTGTTATCTCCGTAGTTCCAGCTGACCTTTCACTTTCCCCTTATTTACTATTGTGTGTGTCTATAGGAGTGTGTGTGTATGCGTGTGAACAAACGTTTGTGTCAGTGGATTTATGGCCTTTAGCAACCTGATGTGTTTCCTGTTGTGTGTGTGTGTGTGTGTGTGTGTGTGTGTGTGTGTGTGTGTGTGTGTGTGTGTGTGTGTGTGTGTGTGTGTGTGTGTGTGTGTGTGTGTGTGTGTGTGTGTGTGTGTGTGTGTGTGTGTGTGTGTGTGTGCGCGCGTGTGTGTGTGTGTGTGTGTGTGGGTTACTGGGTAGAGAGTCAACAAACAGCTGAAAGTGTGATCACAACACACGCATACAGTCTGAGGTCCTGAGCGCTCTAGAGCAGGTTTTCATCAAGCATCTCTCTGTACTTTGCGCCGTTCATCTTTCCCTCAATCCTGACTAGTCTCCCAGTCCCAGCCGCTGAATAACATCCCCACAGCATGATGCTGCCACCACCGTGCTTCACCGTAGGGATGGTGCCAGGTTTCCTCCAGACGTGATGCTTGGCATTCAGGCCAAAGACATCATTTCCCTAGAGCACACAAAAACTATACATACCTCGGCCTAAACATCAGCGCCACAGGAAACTTCCACAAAGCCGTGAACGATCTGAGAGACAAGGCAAGAAGGGCCATCTATGCCATCTATAGGAACATAAAATTCAACATACCAATTAGGATCTGTCTGAAAACACTTGAATCAGTTTTAGAACTAATTGCCCTTTATGGTTGTGAGGCCTGGGGTCCGCTCACCAACTAAGAATAAAAAAAATGGGCCAAACACCAAATTGAGACTGTCTGCAGAATTCTGCAAAAATTATCATCTGTATACAGTATAAAACACCAAATAATGCATGCAGAGCAGAATTAGGCTAATACCCGCTAATTATCAAAAGAACAGAGCCGTTATATTCTACAACCACCTAAATGAAGCAATTCCCAAACCTTCCGTAACAAAGCTATCACCTACAGAGAAATGAACCTGGAGAAGTGTACCCTAACCAAGCTGGTCCTGGGGCACAAACAGACCCACAGAGCCTCAGGACAAGCTGGTCCAGACCCACAAAGAATTCGAAAACAAATCTAATTTTGATAAACTCCCATGTCTATTGTGTGAAATACCACAGTGTGCAATCACAGCTGCAAGATTTGTGACTTGTTGCCACAAGAAAAGGGCAACCAGTGAAGAACAAACACCATTGCAAATACAAACCATTTTTATTTATTTTCCATTTTGTAGTTTAACTATTTGCGCATTGTTACAACACTGTATATAGACATAATATGACATTTGAAATGTCTTTATTCTTTTGGAACTTTTGTGTAATGTTTATTATCTATTTCCCTTGCTTTGGCAATGCAAACATGTTTCCCATGACAATACAGCTCTTGAATGAATGAATGAATGAATGAATGAATGAATGAATGAATGAATGAATGAATGAGAGAGAGAGAGAGAGTGAGCGAGACAGAGAGAGAGACAGAAAGAGAGAGAGAGAGAATTTTGACTTTTGGTCTTTCTTTAATGAAACTTTCTAATTTAATATAAACAAGTCAAGTCAAACAACGTTTCTAATCAATCCTCAGATAACCTAATATGTAAATAAACAATACAGTTTAAGACGGAGAATAGTATGTTCATTACCGGAGATAAATAACGAAGTGCGCGCCCTCACGTCATAGCACTACAGCCAAAATGGGAGCCACATACAAAAACTACAAATTCTAGGTCATTTTTCAAAAAACAAGCCTGAAACTCTTTCTAAAGACTGTTGACATCTAGTGGAAGCCCTAGGAACTGCAATCTGGGAGGTATTTATTTTATATTCCCATAGACAGCCATTATAATCAGTGGCCTGTGTGATCCCACAAACAACAGGTGGGAAAAGGCTGCCTAAATATGATCCCCAATCAGAGACAACGAGATACAGCTGCCTCTGATTGGGAACCATATCAGGCCAACATAGAAATACAAAACTAGAGTACCCACCCTAGTCACACCCTGACCTAACCAAAATAGAGAATAAAAAGGATCTCTAAAGTCAGGGAGTGACATCTATATACAGCATGTGCAAATGAGGTAGGATAAGAGAAGTAAGGCAATAAATAGGCCATGTTGGCGAAGTAATTACAATATTTATTTATTTTATTTATTTCACCTTTATTTAACCAGGTAGGCAAGTTGAGAACAAGTTCTCATTTACAATTGCGACCTGGCCAAGATAAAGCAAAGCAGTTCGACAACATACAAAAACACAGAGTTACACATAGAGTAAAACAACATACAATCAATGATACAGTAGACAAAAATAAGACTATATACAATGTGAGCAAATTATGTGAGATAAGGGAGGTAAAGGCAAAAAAGGCCATGGTGGCAAAGTAAATAAAGTATAGCATGTAAAACACTGGAATGGTAGATTTATAATTTGAAGAAAGTTCAAAGTTAAAATATAAATAATATGGTGCAAAGGAGCAAAATAATAAATAAAATAAATACAGTAGGGGAAGAGGTAGTAGTTTGGGCTAAATTATAGATGGGCTATGTACAGGTGCAGTGATCTGGGAGCTGCTCTGATAGCTGGTGCTTAAAGCTAGTGAGGGAGATAAGTGTTTCCAGTTTCAGAGATTTTTGTAGTTCGTTCCAGTCATTGGCAGAAGAGAACTGGAAGGAGAGACGACCAAAGGAGGAGTTGGCTTTAGGGGTGACCAGAGAGATATACCTGCTGGAGCGCGTGCTACAGGTGGGTGCTGCTATGGTGACCAGTGAGCTGAGATAAGGCGGGGCTTTACCTAGCAGAGACTTGTAGATGACCTGGAGCCAGTGGGTTTGGCAACAAGTATGAAGCGAGGGCCAGCCAACGAGAGCATACAGGTCGCTGTGGTGGGTAGTATATAGGGCTTTGGTGACAAAACGGATGGCACTGTGATAGACTGCATCCAATTTGTTGAGTAGAGTGTTGGAGGCTATTTTGTAAATGACATCGCCATAGCATGACTAGACCCAGCCTCAGCTACACCACCATCCATAGCCTGACTAGACCCAGCCTCATCTACACCACCATCCATAGCATGACTAGACCCAGCCTCATCTACACCACCATCTATAGCCTGACTAGACCCAGCCTCATCTACACCACCGTCTCTAGCCTGACTAGACCCAGCCTCTGCTACATAACCATCCATAGCATGACTAGGCCCAGCCTCCGATACATCACCATCCATAGCATGACTAGACCCAGCCTCAGCTACACCACCATCCAAAGCCTGACTAGACCCAGCCTCATCTACACCACCATCCATAACATGACTAGACCCAGCCTCATCTACACCACCATCCATAGCCTGACTAGACCCAGCCTTAGCTACACCACCATCTCTAGCCTGACTAGACCCAGCCTTATCTACACCACCATCCATAGCATGACTAGACCCAGCCTCATCTACACCACCATCTCTAGCCTGACTAGACCCAGCCTCAGCTACACCACCATCTCTAGCCTGACTTGACCCAGCCTCAGCTACACCACCATCCATAGCCTGACTTGACCCAGCCTCAGCTACACCACCATCCATAGCATGACTAGACCCAGCCTCAGCTACACCACCATCCAAAGCCTGACTAGACCCAGCCTCAGCTACACCACCGTCTCTAGCCTGACTAGACCCAGCCTCATCTACACCACCATCCCTGGCATGACTAGGCCCAGCTTCTGCATCTCATTGCCCCCTTCATGTTGACCTCGATTTCCCCCACTGGTGCTTGTGCCCTCACCTTGTCTACGGCCTTTATGTGGGCACCGTAGACTATCTGTGCTGGCAAACCCTGTGTAGAGCCCCTCTCCATGCCTCACTTTAAAATGCACATTTAGCTGTTGCTCATTGTTATTCAGAAACATAAACATAAACACAACGAAACAACGTGCTTAAAGGCATCTGCTTGGAAACCTGCCGACAGTACACGAAACCCGCTAGCAAACTCACCAAAACAACTCAGCTCTTTCCTGATTTGATCATCCATAATAAACGGAGGCAAATTTGCAACTATCACCCTTCTTGAAGGGGTAGAAAGAGGTGAAATTGGCACCAACACACCCCTTACAAATATTCCACTAGTAATTAGCCTACCAACCAAATGTCTTTTCATGAACACAACCACAGCTTTGTTCAGGCTGCGAAACCATCGCGCACACCACACCTTCCAAACCCCAGGAAACTAACTCTGTTCTCTTCCACCCTAACTTTGAAAAAACCTGTGTATCCCTCTACCATAGAAAATAAAATTGAAAGAAAAGACCAAGAAAAGGATCAAGAAAGTTAGTTAGGACAGAGCCCTCCACACCAAACACTCAAACTCCAAAAAACTCCCAGCATGCACAGCGAGTGAGAGCGAGAGCGAGAGAGAGTCTAATAGAACACAGCCTCAGGCCCGTCTCTCGTCTCTCTCTCTCTCTCTCATCAGACTGAATGTTGGGAGTGAGTCGGGAAGCAGGAGCGATTGTGAGAGTGACCGGACATTTTTTCACTCTATTGGGTTTTACCCAATAGAGTGAAATATATATATATATATATATATAAATATATATATATATATATATATATATATATATATATATATATATATATATATATATATATATATACACTACCGGTCAAACGTTTTAGAACACCTACTCATTCAAGGGTATTTCACTGTCATCAAGGCAAAGGGTGGCTATTTGAAGAATGTAAAATATAAAATGATTTGTTTAACACTTTTTTGGTTACTACATCAATCAATCAAATGTATTTATAAAGCCCTACTTACATCAGCTGATATCTCAAAGTGCTGTACAGAAACCCAGCCTAAAACCCCAAACAGCAAGCAATGCGGGTGTAGAAGCAGATGTACATGATCCCCTAAGTGTTATTTCATAATTTAATTCATAATAATTCATAATCTGCCATGTAGAACATAGTAAAAATAAAGGAAAACCCTTGAATAACTAGGTGTTGTAAAACTTTTGACCGTAGTGTGTGTACGGTGTTCGGTGGAAGAATGTAGCTTAGCAGCTGGCGCTATCATTGGGTATGATAGCATAACATCAGCCTTAAGGATGAATAGCGCTGTAGTAATATTCTTAGATTCCATTGAAAAGGTGAAAACGATAGTTGAGAGTGGTGTTGTGTTGTGGGAAACACAGATGTCGGTATTTCCTCTTATGAATCCAGCAAAGAAAGTTATACTTTCTAATGTGCCACCATTTGTTAAAGATGAAGTGTTGGAGCGAGAGTAATCTCGTCATGGTCAACTTGTTTCTACAATAAAAAAGGTTATTTTTGGATGCAAATCTCTTTTGCTGAAACATGTCATGCACATGATTTTAAAGAAGGATACTGACAATCTGAAATCCTTTGGCTGCGGGAGAGAGGGGAATTTGGTACGTTATTGTCCCGAGAACGATCGCTCAGAGCTCGGTAGCAGCTCTAGCGCTGGTGCAGCTAATGCACCTCCACAAAGGGATGAACATGCTAAGGGTTCTTGGGAAGGGAGAAGGTGGGTAGATGTGGTTGGAAAAGTAGGAAAGGAGAGCGGTGTGGCTACGGGGGCAATTGTGGTAGATCAGAGCAAAGAAGGAGGGGAAACAGCTGGTGAGACTTTGACTGTGGTCGCCGAGTCGGTGCTGGAAAATGAAATTGGAGTTCAAGAGGAGATTCAAACAATGGAAAATGAAGCAGTTGTTTTCAAAGTACCGGAATAGATAAATAATTTAAAGGGTGGTGAAGGTTCTAATTCCAGAGAAAGAATTTAAGGGGTGGTGAAGGTTCTAATTCCAAGAGGAAGGTATAGATTAATAAATCCGTTGAGGATAAACAGGAGTAGAGGTTGATAAATCAGTTGAGGACAAACAGGTTGTAGAGATGGTGGAGTTTTCCTCTGTGGAGGATAGAGAGAGTGAGTCATCTGACGTATCACAACAAAATAGCGAGAGAAATGGGGTGGAAGGGAGGTATGGGATTGAGAAGGTATGTGAATTTCTGAAATTGACAAAAGGGAAGAAATATATGCAGAATTATAATGTAACAGTTTTTTTTTCCTGAAAGTGATTTGTTTATTGAATCAGCAAAGGTTCTGATGTGTAACGATCGTCCAAAGGAGTAGACCAAGGTGCAGCGTGGTATGTGTTCATCTTGATAATTATTAAACACTCTGAACACTTAAACAAAATAATAAACAATGGAACATGACTGTCACGTCTTGCAGGCTTCACACAGCAGTACAAAAATAAGATCCCACAACTCAAGGAGGGAAAAGGGCTGCCTAAGTATGGTTCCCAATCAGAGACAACGATAGGCAGCTGCCTCTGATTGGAAACCATACCTGGCCAAAACATAGAAATATAAACCACAGAATGCCCACCCCACACCCTGACCTAACAAAATAGAGAAATAAACCGTCTCTCTCAGGTCAGGGCGTGACAGATGTAAAAAATAACAGGGGGAGGTTTGACAAGCCCTGAAATCGCTAGACTCAAGAAAGTTGTCACGAGAGTGACAAGTGATTTAAATAATGAAAGAGTTCAGTCGCAGCCTTAAAATGATTTTCTAATGATCAATTAGTCTTTTTAAATGATAAACCTGGATTAGCTAACACAACGTGCCATTGGAACACAGGAGTGATGGTTGCTGATAATGGGCCTCTGTACGCCTATGTAGATATTCCATTAAAAAAATCAGCAGTTTCCAGCTACAAAAGTAATTTACAACATTAACAATGTCTACACTGTATTTCTGATCAATTTGATGTTATTTTAATGGACAGAAAATATGTTTTTCTTTCAAAAACAAGGACATTTCTAAGTGACCCCAAACTTTTGAACAACAGTGTATTCATTTTTTACATTGTTTGCAAACTGATATGTGACGCTTATTAATGCCTAAATAACATACAAAACAGACAAGCCCCCCCAAAATAAAATTATATATATATATATATTATAGTAATTTTTTGCTAAAAATGTGGGTCTCAAAATACACCTGCCCTGAATGACGGGTCGCCACTTGCTGTGTAACTGTTTTATCCTCTTTGTACTCACACTTGTAGAGCTCAGCATAGACTCTACTGTCCTCTTTCTAATTCCACTGGTAGAGCCCAGCATAGACGTCTACTGTCCTCTTTCTAATTCCACTTGTAGAGCTCAGCATAGAACTCTACTGTCCTCTTTATAATTCCACTTGTAGAGCTCAGCATAGACGTCTACTGTCCTCTTTCTAATTCCACTTGTAGAGCTCAGCATAGAACTCTACTGTCCTCTTTATAATTCCACTTGTAGAGCTCAGCATAGACGTCTACTGTCCTCTTTCTAATTCCACTTGTAGAGCCCAGCATAGACGTCTACTGTCCTCTTTATAATTTCACTTGTAGAGCTCAGCATAGACGTCTACTGTCCTCTTTCTAATTCCACTTGTAGAGCTCAGCATAGAACTCTACTGCCCTCTTTATAATTTCACTTGGGCTAGTGAGCTTCTGTCTAACAGCTGATTTGAGGCAATAAATAATTATTCTTTGTCCATTCTTTTTCTCTAACCCGAAGAAAAATTTGGATGAGGCATCCATTTCAGAGATTCCCTGAAACGTACTTCTCACCAATGCGCCATGTGCTCTGATACCCAGCAAGTCTGCCAATGCAGCTTTTTTCTCTTGAGTGCCTGAATATGGCCTCGATCTCCTGTGGTCTCAACCAACGTCATGAGTTCCACTATTTCAGACTCTGGGGTGTTCATTGATCTGGTGATGTCTCTGGTGACATTCATTGTGTATTGATTACAGAATTGTTGAATCTGGATGTTCCCTATATCCCACCACTGTTGAAGGAATACAAAACTGTTCTTTTGAGACCTCCACCTCTCCCAGAAAAAAACTAAAACATTTCCTGGAGTGAGCATCGCTCAATAAAGTTATATTAAAATGCCAGTATGCACTTTTGGGTTTTAGAGCGTTAATGTACAATACCTTTGTTATTAAATAATGAACAGAAAATCACACTGGGGTTATCACACTTGATTTACAGACCTGAGATTGATGCTCAAAACAATAAAACCTATCTAACCTGTCCAGAGAGACGGTGTTCTCTCTCACATTAGCCCATGTGTACTGTCTCGTGCCTCCATTTTGACTCCGCCAAATATCACATAGTTCATTTTACAATAAGGTGTTTTAAAAAGGTCCTTGAGGTATATGAGGTTCTTGTGGTTTCTATCTAAATCACTGACAGTGCAGTTAAAATCCCCAGCAAGAAATGAATCATCCTCAGTGTTACATTTCTCAATGTTATTTGATAATGTCTCTAAAAAACATACTATCTCAACTGCCACTACTGGGGCATATACATTTATTAAACACATAGTGATGTTTTCACACCTCGCTCTAACTTTTTAATAACCTCCCCTCAATTACCTCTTTAACCTCATATGACAAAGGCAAAAACCCTTTTGAAAACAGGTGTCAGGGTTTTCGCTGCTGGTCATTCGAGTCAAGTGCAGGAGAGCAGAGAATAGGTGATCAGGCGACTTTATTAGCCAAGAGCAATAAACAGACGGGCGCAAACAGCGACAACTCAAGCCAACCGGCAAAAGTGACAAGCGCAAAATACCGTCAATAATTTAATAATAAGGTTCACCAATAATTCCCCAAATAGGGCAATGCCCAGAGTGAAAAACCAGACTGGCGCGATACAACAAACACAAAACAAAACAATTCCACACAAAGACATGGGGGGAACAGAGGAATATATATATAAATGCAGTGTGATTAGGGAATGTAAACCAGATGTGCGAGGAACAAGACAAAACAAATGGAACAATGAAAAATGGAGCGGTGATGGCTAGAAGGCCGGTGACGTCGACCACCGAACGCCGCCCGAACAAGGAGGTGAGCCGACTTCGGCGGAAGTCGTGACAACAGGAGGGCCACCCCCCCACTTTTTGAGTTTTTATGACTACACACCACTGCCCCCCCATACACTACTGCACTTTTTTAACATCTCTCGCCCCATTTACGTTTAAAGAAGAAATCTTAACAATGCTCATGCCTAAAAAATATACAGAGTAAGAAACAGAAAACACATCTCTTTACAGAGTTAACAGGATTGGTGGGTCCCCTGCGGGACAGTTGAGCTAATGTAGGCTGATGCGATTAGCATGAGGTTGTAAGTAACAAGAACATTTCCCAGGACATAGACATATCTGATATTGGCAGAACGCTTACATTTTTGTTAATCTAACTGCACTGTCCAATTTACAGTAGCTATTACAGTGAAAGAATTTCATGCTAGTGTTTGAGGAGAGCGCACACTTTTGAACATAAAAAACTATTAATAAACAAATTAGGCACATTTGGGCAGTCTTGATACAAAATTTTGTACAGAAATGCAATGGTTTGTTGGATCAGACTAAAACTTTGCACATACACTGCTGCCACCTAGTGGCCATTATCTAAATTGCATCTGGGCTGGAATAATACATTTTGGCCTTTCTCTTGCATTTCAAAGATGATGGTACAAAACAAAAACAAATGTTTTTTTTCTTTGTATTATCTTTTATCAGATCTAATGTGTTATATTCTCCTACATTCCTTTCACATTTCCACAGACTTCAAAGTGTTTCCTTTCAAATGGTACCAAGAAAATGCATATCCTTACTTCAGGGCCTGAGCTACAGGCAGTTAGATTTGGGTATGTCATTTTAGGAGAAAATTGAAAAAAAGGGTCCGATCCTTAATTAAGAGGTGTGTAAAGTGTGTAGATGTATTAGGCAAGGGTGTTCTTTGTCAAGAATGTTATATGCCACCGCTATTTAGCCACTACTAAATAGCATTAGAAGTCGCATTGGAGGTGTGTACCTTTCAGAGGATATTCCTCATATTCATCTCTCAGCCTACGCTGATGATGTAGTTATTTTAGTGAAAAATCAAGCAGAGGTGGATAGCTTGAGTCTCATAGTTGATCGGTTTAGGGGAATATCCTCTGCAAAGGTAAATTGGGAAAAATTTGTGCTTTACAGATTGGAAAATGGTCTGGAGGCATCATCGCTGTGCCAGGGGGGCTGGAATGGTGTAATGGAGGTTTTAAGTACCTTGGAGTGTACCTAGTGGATAAGGGTTCAATGGAAAATTGGAATGGGGTGGTTGAAATGGTGGAAGGGAGGATGAGGAGATGGTGTTGATTTTCTCGTATGTCATACAGGGCGCACTATTATTGTTAACAATGTGGTTGCCTCTGCACTGTGGCATCGATTGTCATGTTTAGAGCCACCATCTGGCCTTCTGGCTAAAATACAGGCGATTATTGTAGATTTATTTTGGGATGAATATCATTGGGTTCCACAAAGTGTTTTTCATTTGTCAAAAGAGGAGGGGAGACAAGGTATTGTACAGTGGCTTGCGAAAGTATTCACCCCCTTGGCATTTTTCCCATTTTGTTGCCTTACAACCTAGAATTAAAATTAATTTTTGGGGGGTTTGTTTCATTTGATTTACAAAATATTTTTTGTTGTGAAACAAACAAGAAATAAGACAAACAACTGAAAACTTGAGCGTGCATAACTATTCACCCCAAAGTCAATACTTTTGTAGAGCCACCTTTTGCAGCAATTACAGCTGCAATCTCTTGGGATAAGTCTCTATAAGCTTGGCACATCTAGCCACTGGGATTTTTTGCCCATTCTTCAAGGCAAAACTGCTCCAGCTCCTTCAAGTTGGGTGGGTTCCTGCTGGTGTACAGCAATCTTTAAGTCACACCCAGATTCTCAATTGGATTGAGGTCTGGGCTTTGACTAGGCCATTCCAAGACATTTACATTTCCCCTTAAACCACTCAAGTGTTGCATTAGCAGTATGCTCAGGGTCATTGTCCTGCTGGAAGGTGAACCTCCGTCCCAGTCTCAATTCTCTGGAAGACTGAAACAGGTTTCCCTCAAGAATTCCCTGTATTTAGCGCCATCCATCATTCCTTCAATTCTGACCAGTTTCCCAGTCCCTGCTGATGAAAAACATCCGCACAGCATGATGCTGCCACCACCATGCTTCACTGTGGGGATGGTGTTCTCGGGGTGATGAGAGGTGTTGGGTTTGTGCCAGACATGGTGTTTTCGTTGATGGCCAAAAAGCACAATTTTAGTTTCATCTGACCAGAGTACCTTCTTTCATGTGTTTGTGGTGTCTCCCACATGCTTTTTGGCGAACACCATACGTGTTTGCTTATTTTTTTCCTTAAGCAATGGCTTTTTTCTGGCCACTCTTCCGTAAAGCCCAGCTCTGTGGAGTGTACGGCTTAAAGTGGTCCTATAGACAGATACTCCAATCTCTGCTATGGAGCTTTGCAACTCCTTCATGGTTATCTTTGGTCTGTTTGTGGCCTCTCTGATTAATGCCCTCCTTGCCTGGTCTGTGAGTTTTGGTGGGCGGCCCTCTCTTGGCAGGTTTGTTGTGGTGACACATTCTTTCCATTTTTTAATAATGGATTTAATGGTACTCTGTGGAATGTTCAAAGTTTCGGATATTTTTTTATAACCCAACCCTGATCTGTACTTCTCCACAATTTTGTCCCTGACCTGTTTGGAGAGCTCCTTGGTCTTCATGGTGCTGCTTGCTTGGTGGTGGCCCTTACTTAGAGGTGTTGCAGACTCTGGGGCCTTTCAGAACAGGTGTATATATACTGAGATCATGTGACAGATCATGTGACACTTAGGTTGGATACAAATTGACTTTATTTAACTAATTATGTGACTTCTGAAGGTTATTGGTTGCACCAGATGTTATTTAGGGGCTTTATGACAAAGTGGGTGAATACGTATGCATGCACCACTTTTCCAATTATTATTATTTTTTTTTTAAACAAGTAATTTTTTTTATTTCACTTCACCAATTTAGACTATTTTGTGTATGTCGATTACATGATATCCAAATAAAAATCAATTGAAATTACAGGTTGTAATGCAACAAAACAGAAAAAGCGCCAAGGAGGATGAATACTTTTGCAAGGCAATGTACATCTTGCTAGTAGGGCTGCTGCTTTACGGTTTCAGTTCATTCAAAGGTTGCTTTATGGACCAGAAAATGTGGTTTGGAGAGGGGTGGCAGGTCTTGTTTTACAGAAGGTAGGGGGATTAGGTTTAAAGAAGGCTTTATTTTTTGTTGATAGTAGCTGGATTTCTAGGGAGGGAGTACCTCCGTTTTACAGAGGCCTTCTTAGGGTTTGGAGTATAATGAAGGTGTCCAGACGTACTCCAGCGGAGTCAGTACATTGGCTGCTGGAGGAACCTCTGGTGTATCGAGGAAGACTGGATTGTACAACTGCATCGGTTCCATTTTACTCCAAGATTCTGGTGAAGGGCTAAATCATCACCCTTAAACATGGACATGGTTGGGCCCACCTTAATGGATGGAGGATGGGGGGCTGAACATTTGGGGGTGAGGTTGGAAAGGATTGTCGGACAACTGCGAAGCTGCAGGAAGGCTCTGTCAGTAGAAGAGTGGTTTATGCTTAATAATCACAAGAAGAAGGTACAAGATGAAAACGTCCCATTTCCAAGACTGGGGATTACACCCAATATCCCAGAGTCAGAAAGAAATGCGTTGTTACTGGATTTGAGAGGGTTGGAAGAGGTGAGATTGGATGAGGTGAATGGGAAAGACTTAAACAGTGAGGGGAAAAAAGTATTTGATCCCCTGCTGATTTTGTATGTTTGCCCACTGACAAAGAAATGATCAGTCTATCATTTTAATGGTAGGTTTATTTGAACAGTGAGAGACAGAATAACAACAACAAAAAATCCAGAAAAACGCATGTCAAAAATGTTATTAAATTATTTGCATTTTAATGAGGGAAATAAGTATTTGACCCCTCTGCAAAACATGACTTAGTACTTGGTGGCAAAACCCTTGTTGGCAATCACAGAGGTCAGACGTTTCTTGTAGTTGGCCACCAGGTTTGCACACATCTCAGGAGGGATTTTGTCCCACTCCTCTTTGCAGATCTTCTCCAAGTCATTAAGGTTTCGAGGCTGACGTTTGGCAACTCGAACCTTCAGCTCCCTCCACAGATTTTCTATGGGATTAAGGTCTGGAGACTGGCTAGGCCACTCCAGGACCTTAATGTTCTTCTTCTTGAGCCACTCCTTTGTTGCCTTGGCCGTGTGTTTTTGGTCATTGTCATGCTGGAATACCCATCCACGACCCATTTTCAATGCCCTGGCTGAGGGAAGGAGGTTCTCACCCAAGATTTGATTATACATGGCCCTGTCTATCGTCCCTTTGATGCGGTGAAGTTTTCCTGTCCCCTTAGCAGAAAAACACCCCCAAAGCATAATGTTTCCACCTCCGTGTTTGACGGTGGGGATGGTATTCTTGGGGTCATAGGCAGCATTCCTCCTCCTCCAAACACGGCGAGTTGAGTTGAAGCCAAAGAGCTCCATTTTGGTCTCATCTGACCACAACACTTTCACCCAGTTGTCCTCTGAATCATTCAGATGTTTATTGGCAAACTTCAGACCGGGCATGTATATGTGCTTTCTTGAGCAGGGGGACCTTGCGGGCGCTGCAGGATTTCAGTCCTTCACGGCGTAGTGTGTTACCAATTGTTTTCTTGGTGACTATGGTCCCAGCTGCCTTGAGATCATTGACAAGATCCTCCTGTGTAGTTCTGGGCTGATTCCTCACCGTTCTCATGATCATTGCAACTCCACGAGGTGAGATCTTGCATGGAGCCCCAGGCCGAGGGAGATTGACAGTTCTTTTGTGTTTCTTCCATTTGCGACTAATCGCACCAACTGTTGTCACCTTCTCACCAAGCTGCTTGGCGATGGTCTTGTAGCCCATTGCAGCCTTGTGTAGGTCTACAATCTTGTCCCTGACATCCTTGGAGAGCTTTTTGGTCTTGGCCATGGTGGAGAGTTTGGAATCTGATTGATTGATTGCTTCTGTGGACAGGTCTCTTTTATACAGATAACAAACTGAGATTAGGAGCACTCCCTTTAAGAGTGTGCTCCTAATCTCAGCTCGTTACCTGTACAAAAGACGCCTGGGAGCCAGAAATCTTTCTGATTGAGAGGTGGTCAAATACTTATTTCCCTCATTAAAATGCAAATCAATTTATAACATTTTTGACATGTGTTTTTCTGGATTTCTTTGTGGTTATTCTGTCTCTCACTGTTCAAATTTTACATTTTGTTTTTACATTTTAGTCAGTTAGCAGACGCTCTTATCCAGAGCGACTTACAGTAGTGAATGCATACATTTCATTTCATGCATTTTTTATTTGATTTTATTTAAAAATATATATATATATATATATTAAACCTACCATTAAAATTATAGACTGATCATTTCTTTGTCAGTAGGCAAACATACAAAATCAGCAGGGGATCAAATACTTTTTTCCCTCACTGTATAGGGTGTGTGTCAAGGTTTAGAATAAAGATACATTGAAGAATAGAAAAGCTACTCCTTGGAGGGTAAAACTGGGTATTGGTGACAAGGTAAAGCCAGCTTGGAGAGCACTGTACAAGCCACCATTACAAAAGGGCACTGGTGACATGCATTTTGTTATTATTTATTTTTATTTAACCTTTATTTAACTAGGCAAGTCACTTAAGAACATATTCTTATTTACAATGACAGCCTACCCCGGCCAAACCCGGACGATGCTGGACCAATTGTGTGCCGCCTTATGGGACTCCCAATCACGGCTGGATGTGATACAGCCTGGATTCAAACCAAGTACTGTAGTGACGCCTCTTGCACTGAGATGCAGTGCCTTAGATTACTGTGCCACTCGGGAGTCCCATGGAGGGTTTTGCATGGCATCATTGCAGTTTATGCTTTTGTATCTGTTATTAACTCAGATGTTAGAGATGGATGTCCTTTTAGTAACATAAGAGAAAAATGTTGCACTGTTTTATGGAGTGTGAGAGGATAAAGCCTCTCTTTGAAGTACTGGAGTCTTTGTTTACAGCTGTAGGGGAGATTTTCAATAACACTGTTTTTATTTTTGGGTTTCAATATAGTAAGCTACAGAAAAGAAAATGTCAACTGTTCAATTTTATTTTGGGACCAGCAAAGATGTCAATTTTTCTGAGTAGGAAACATAAAATAGACACGGGATATGGGCAGGATGTGAGATGTGTTTTTAAAGGCTAAGTCAAAGCCAGAATAAAAGTGGATTTCTCGGCTGTAAAAGATCTCCCATTGTTTGAGGAGAAGTGGGCTTACGAAGGAGCGGTTTGTTTTGTATAGGAGGGGAAACTATTTTTTGTTGATGAAATTAGTTTGCATGCTTTTTTTAATTTAATACATTTTTATTTAGGAATCCCACATTTGTTGTTTAATTTCTGAAAAGGCACAGTGTGCCATTATTTGTTTTAAGGTTTAAGTATAAAATAAAACTCACTCTCATTATCTCTCTCTCTCTCTGCTCTCTCGCTCTCGCTCCATCTCTCTCTTTCTCTATCTCTCTCTCTCTCTCTATCTCTTGTCTCTCTCTCATTATCCCTCTATCTCTCATTATCTCTCTCATTATCTCTCTCATCTCTCTCACTCTCTCTCTCCCATTATCTCTCTCTCTCGCTCTCTATATCTTGTCTCTCTCTCATTGTCTCTCTCTCATTATCGCTTGTTTCTCTCTCATTATCTCTTTCTCTTGCGCTCTCTCTCGCTCTCTCTCATTATCTCTCTCTCATTATCTCTCTCTCTCTCATTCTCTCCCGCTCTGTTTCACTCTCATTATCTCTCTCCCCCCCGCCTTTCTTTCTCTCTCTCTTTTCCAGGCGCCTGTAATGACTTAACCGATAAATTATTAAGGCCAAATATCAGAGTGTTGCTGTGTTTGTGTGTTGAATATTTATAATACAAATGAAACAAGTCATTTGCCAGATGGTTGCAGTCATAAGTCTCAGCCTTACTGTTGTTAATATCTTGGGACAGTTTCTGTTTCGTGTGTGTGTTCCTATTTATTCATAAGTAGACATTTTTTATGAGTTGGTCAGTACAGCAGAGACCACTCAATACAAAACTAACAGTGTTAGATGAAAAATGCTCTCCCCGCAGCCCTATACTACTGACTGTCTCATCGACCTGCATGGCAGACTAAATATCTTTATTTAACATAGCAAATGTGCTGTGTGTGTGTTGGTCAGTTGGAGGGGGAGAGAGAGAGATGGGGAGAGAGAGATAGACCTAAGAGTTCTCTAACCGCCTCCTTGCCTAACAGGCCCCAGTCTCATGAGAGCCACTGGGTCTCCGGCTGTCATCAGCTTGTTTTTCTGAAAGAGGAGGAGGAGGAGAGGAAGGGCCAGCACTTTCACTAGAGGAGCAGTCGCTATTCTCAAGGGGAGGAACTACACTACACTAACTTAGACCCACAATGCAAACAGCTTCTATGAATAAGTCCTCATGTCACTTCTATGACGATTGCTCTTCATTCTCCAGTAAAGGACATGCACGTAACATGACACAAAACAGAGCCGCAAAGTGTCTTTATGTATACTCTGTGATACACACACACACACACACACACACACACACACACACACACACACACACACACACACACACACACACACACACACACACACACAGAGACACACACACATTCAGAGACACACACACATTCACACACACACACACACACACACACACACACGACACACACACACACACACACACACACACACACACACACACACACACACACACACACACACACACACACACACACACACACACACACACACACAGAGACACACACACATTCACACACAGACACAAACATACACACAAACACACAGATAGACAGAGAGAGAGAGACACACACAGACACAAACATACACACAAACACACAAACACACACAGACAGACAGAGAGAGAGACACACACAGACAGACAGAGCGAGACACACACACACACGCAAACAGACACACACACAGACAGAGAGACACACACAGTATTCATAGCATCTCTCTAGGGGAGGGTTGCTATCTTCTCATCTGACTGTCAGCAACACAGAGAGCGTGAAAGATGGGAGGAACAGAAAAGGAGTGAAGAGAAGAGTGCAGAATGAGGAGAGAAGAAGAGTGGAAACCTATTTAACTAGACAAGAGAAGAAAAGCAGCGGAGAAGTGGAGGAGAGGAAGAAGAGGACCAGATTGACAGCGTTTGGTATGCCCGAGAGAGATATGGTAACCTTTTCATAAGTCCCCTCTCATTCTCTCTCGCTCTCTCGCTCTCTCGCTCTCTCTCTCTCTCTCTCTCTCTCTCTCTCTCTCTCTCTCTCGCTCTCGCTCTCGCTCTCTCGCTCTCTCTCTCGCTCTCTCGCTCTCTCTCTCGCTCTCTCTCTCTCTCTCTCTCTCTCTCTCTCTCTCTCGCTCTCTCTCGCTCTCTCTCTCTCTCTCTCTGATAAATAAAACTTTAAAGGACAAGGGCACTTCTCTTTTTAATGGCCTGACACACCCTCTCCGTCCAAAAATGGTCTGTTATTAGCTGCAGATTGGCCACTTTACTCTGACCTAACACCAGGGGGACTCTGTCCTGAATGGGGAAATAGGACTCCTCTTCTATCTCTGTTACCACCCACAGTGACACCAGCTTTAGGTTTATAAACTGTTGACAACTTTGTCTTCATCTCAAACACACTTGACTGTCATTTCACCCCAAATGCACTTACCATTTCCAACCACTCCTGTTGCTGTGAACAAAGTTGAGCTGATGAACGATGCTCAGAGGGGTTTCTGGGGGATTCTACTGTTGCTATAGCGACCTTTGTGGCTGGCTGCACTGCTGTTCTCTTCTATTCAGCTCTCGTAGACTTGCGTGCGTTCACATACATTCACATAGTGTGTTGGAATCCAATCCTGTTCACTTTCGTGTACACACATATACTCACATAGTGTGTTGGAATCCAATCCTGGTCACTTTCGTGTGTGCGCGCACACACAAATTCTCACACGAATGTTAATGCGGGGCAATGCATTGCAAAGCAGACCAATCAAAACGGAAGCCTCTTCAGGAGTATGGTGAAGGTAATTATGATCTCTCAGGGACTTTCTGTTGGGGTTTGGGGTGTTTTTTTGAGGCAAGAAACAGGAGGATCTTGAGATTTGATGAAGGTCTTTGGGGAACAAAGCAGGTGCTTGTAGTCTGACAGTTTCCCAGACTGACGTTTCTCTGACTCAGATGGTAGTCGATTCATTGTAAAGACTTTTGATAGTGGTTTATTTCTGGTCTGTTTCCATTTTTTGATTTTTCTTCCCTCTTCTGATTTGGTTTTGGTGTGATCTTTCTTTCTCTCGATGAGAGGAAAGGAGAGAAGCAGATGAGAGGAAAGGAAAGGAAAGGGGAGAGAAGCAGAGGAGAGGAAAGGAAAGGAAAGGAAAGGAGAAGGAGAGAAGCAGAGGAGAGGAAAGGAAAGGAAAGGAAGGGAAAGGAAAGGAAAGGAGAGAAGCGGAGAGGAAAGGAAAGGAGAAGGAGAGAAGCAGAGGAGAGGGAAGGAGTGGTGAAAGAGAGGGTAGACAGGAAAGCAGAGGAGGGGATTGGTGAGAGGAGGAGAGGGCTTTGAGCTGGGGTGTACTGGGCTGATGTGTTGGGGTGAGGGGGAAAAGAAGGGATTTGGGGTGGGGGTGGGATTTCAGATTGTGTCAGGGGATCAACTCATTCAGCACCTCAAATGGCTTTCAAAAATCAATCTTACACCACACACATACACACACACACTTTACACACAGAGGTGCATGCACACACACATTCACACACGGACTCCACACACACACACACACACAAACCCATTCATAGGTGTAGAGATCAGTGCACTATCGATCTGCTTCTGCCTGGCCATGATTAAACCAAACACACACAGGTTTCCAGTGTGAACCTTATCAGATTTAGTTCTAGCTGATGGCGTTGGAGGCTGATATGGAGGACTGCCAATACAACCCTGTATTACAGACTATTGTAAAATAGACACAAATTGCTTATTGGACATTTGTGACAGGCACATGAAAAATTAAATTTTTTCGTGTGCAGTTCATGATTTTGTATAGAGTGAATTTCATTCACAGATAAAGACAGTAGGTTACTTAAGAAAAATTATAGGAGGGAGGTTGGTCAGGGAGGATGCGAAAGTCTAGCAACCCAAAGGTTGCATGTAAAAATCTCATCACGGACAACTTTAGCATTTTAGCTACTTACTACTTTTTAGCTACTTTGCATACTACTTAACATGTTAGCTAACCCTAACCATAACTCTTTAACTACTTAGCTAGCATCTTGCCTAACCTTAACCCTTAACCCCTAAACCTAACCTTTACCCCCTAACCCTAACCTTAACCCCTAGCCTAGCTAACATTAGCCACCTAGCTAGCCTAGCTAACGTTAGCCTCAACAAATTGTAATTTGTGTAATGTACACAAATGCGTTGTGATTAAAAATGTGTAATACACACAAAAAAGTTGACTTTTTCATGTGCTGGTTGTGAATTTCGAACAAGTAATTTGTCTATTTCACAATAAGCTGTGATAGTATGTTAGCCATTAAGTCACTTAAAGACCTAATGCATCAGCTGCTGCAATCCACACACACACACCAGCCAGATCGCTCAAGTTTGGACGTCTGTCCTAAGCACGCTGGGAAATGCCTTTCAAATCGACCACTAGGGGCAACAGTGAGTGCTTTTACAATCAAGTAGGCTTGGGTTTTGCTGGGGCGTTGTGGACGGGAGAGGCAGATGGGTGTAATCCCATGACTCTGGATCCAAAGGTTGCATGTTAAATAAAGGTTAAATGAAATTAAATAAAAGTTCAATCACAGTTGTTTTTTACTGTTTTGTTTTTAACCCTATCCAAAACCTTAACCATTCAGAATGAGTGTCTAACTTAATGTTTTAACCCTATCCAAAACCTTAACCATTCAGAATGAGTGTCTAACTTAATGTTTTAACCCTATCCAAAACCTTAACCATTCAGAATGAGTGTCTAACTTAATGTTTTAACCCTATCCAAAACCTTAACCATTCAGAATGAGTGTCTAACTTAATGTTTTAACCCTATCCAAAACCTTAACCATTCAGAATGAGTGTCTAACATAATGTTTTAACCCTATCCAAAACCTTAACCATTCAGAATGAGTGTCTAACTTAATGTTTTAACCCTATCCAAAACCTTAACCAATCAGAATGAGTGTCTAACTTAATGTTTTAACCCTATCCAAAACCTTAACCATTCAGAATGAGTGTCTAACTTAATGTTTTAACCCTATCCAAAACCTTAACCATTCAGAATGAGTGTCTAACATAATGTTTTAACCCTATCCAAAACCTTAACCATTCAGAATGAGTGTCTAACTTAATGTTTTAACCCTATCCAAAACCTTAACCATTCAGAATGAGTGTCTAACTTAATGTTTTTATCCCTATCCAAAACATTAACCCTTAACTTAAAAACACTTTGAAATTTGACGTTTGGAGAAAGGTGGATAAACATCAACGAATCTGAAGTAAAATTGGTAAAAACATGAGATCTTGTTGCACACGCACACGTGTGCACGCGCACACGCACACGCACGCACGCACACACACGCACACACACACACACACACACACACACACACACACACACACACACACACACACACACACACACACACACACACACACACTCGTAATTCTTCCCTTGAAGATTTTCACAGTAGAAAAGCAGTTACATTGTTGAGACTTACCTGCAAGCTGTGTGTCCGTGTAGTGCTGCATGCTGGATCTGTGTGTCCGTGTAGTGCTGCATGCTGGATCTGTGTGTCTGTGTAGTGCTGCATGCTGGATCTGTGTGTCCGTGTAGTGCTGCATGCTGGATCTGTGTGTCCGTGTAGTGCTGCATGCTGGATCTGTGTGTCTGTGTAGTGCTGCATGCTGGATCTGTGTGTCCGTGTAGTGCTGCATGCTGGATCTGTGTGTCCGTGTAGTGCTGCATGCTGGATCTGTGTGTCTGTGTAGTGCTGCATGCTGGATCTGTGTGTCCGTGTAGTGCTGCATGCTGGATCTGTGTGTCCGTGTAGTGCTGCATGCTGGATCTTTGTGTTAATTTGTGTCTATATATCTTTCTCCTGAAGGAGTTGCAGTTTGAGAGGCTGACCCGTGAGCTGGAGGCAGAGAGACAGATTGTAGCCACCCAGCTGGAGAGATGCAAGCTGGGCTCTGAGACCGGTGGAAGTATGAGCAGCATCAGGTAACACACCTGTGTGTGTGCACGTGTGTGTGTGCGCGCGTGTGTGCGCACACGTGTGTGTGTGCGCGTGTGTGTGTGTTGTGTGTGTAGAATGGCCATCTAGCTCCCAGGGTGGAACTCTCTTTATAGGCATTCTCTCAGGTGGACACATTAATCTGTGACACCCTCTGACTCTATCTGCACACCTTGAAATGAACTGAGAGGACACATTAATCTGTGACCCCTCTGACTCTATCTGCACACCTTGAAATGAACTGAGGGGACACATTAATCTGTGACCCCTCTGACTCTATCTGCACACCTTGAAATGAACTGAGGGGACACATTAATCTGTGACACCCTCTGACTCTATCTGCACACCTTGAAATGAACTGAGAGGACACATTAATCTGTGACACCCTCTGACTCTATCTGCACACCTTGAAATGAACTGAGAGGACACATTAATCTGTGACACCCTCTGACTCTATCTGCACACCTTGAAATGAACTGAGAGGAGAACAATTGTTGGTCTCTAGTCCTATTGTGGGTGTGTGAGGGGGATGTGTGATGGTGTGTGTGTGTGTGTGTGTGTGTGTGTGTGTGTGTGTGTGTGTGTGTGTGTGTGTGTGTGTGTGTGAGGGGGATGTGTGATGTGTGTGTGTGTGTGTGTGAGGGGGATGTGTGATGTGTGTGTGTGTGTGAGGGGGATATGTGTGTGTGTGTGTGAGGGGGATGTGTGTGTGTGTGTGTGTGTGTGTGTGTGTGTGTGTGTGTGTGTGTGTGTGTGTGTGTGTGTGATGTGTGTGTGTGTGTGTGTGTGTGTGAGGGGGATGTGTGATGTGTGTGTGTGTGTGTGAGGGGGATGTGTGATGTGTGTGTGTGTGTGAGGGGGATATGTGTGTGTGTGTGTGAGGGGGATGTGTGTGTGTGTGTGTGTGTGTGTGTGTGTGTGTGTGTGTGTGTGTGTGTGTGTGTGTGTGTGTGTGTGTGTGTGTGTGTGTGTGTGTGTGTGTGTGTGTGTGTGTGGGTGTGTGTGTGTGTGTGTGAGGGGGATGTGTGTGTGTATGTGTGAGGGGGATGTGTGATGTGTGTGTGTGTGAGGGGGATATGTGTGTGTGTGTGTGAGGGGGATGTGTGTGTGTGTGTGTGAGGGGGGTGTGTGTGTGTGTGTGTGTGTGTGTGTGTGTGTGTGTGTGTGTGTGTGTGTGTGTGTGTGTGTGTGTGTGTGTGTGTGTGAGTGGGATGTGTGTGTGTGTGAGAGAGGGATGTGTGATGTTTGTGTGTGTGTGTGTGTGTGAGGGGGATGTGTGATGTTTGTGTGTGTGTAAGTGCGTGGCCAAGCTAACTCATTGTCATGGGAGAAATACTTTAATATTCGCGTGTTAATTAGAATGGCCCTAGATTGTCCAAAAACTGTTAAATTATGTTGGGCAATTATGAGTCTGACCTTATGAGTCTGACCTTGGGGTGCAAAAATGTGTCAGCAGACAACGGAGAAAGAGCACTTCATGGAAAGAGGGAAGAGGATGATGAAGGAAGGAGATATGGATAGAGGATAGGATGTCAGCATCTGACTTGCCTGTTAATTCATTAGCTTCTGTATGCTAACAGTGGAGCAGAGCGGAACTGAATTCAGACTGTGTGTGTGTGTGTGTGTGTGTGTGTGTGTGTGTGTGTGTGTGTGTGTGTGTGTGTGTGTGTGTGTGTGTGTGTGTGTGTGTGTGTGTGTGTGTGTGTGTGTGTGGCTGAGTTCAGAGTTCATCATGCTGTTCATAGTTCATCATGCTGAGTACATAGTTCATCAGGCTGAGTACATAGTTCATCATGCTGAGTACATAGTTCATCATGCTGAGTACATAGTTCATCATGCTGAGTACATAGTTCATCATACTGAGTTCATAGTGCACCAAACACAGGCATGTCAAAAGCAGAGATGTTCTCTAATAAATGAATTGCGTAAGAACAGAACTCCTAGCTGACTGACTGGAGAGACAGAAGGATGGATTAGAAACACTGGGAAAGAAGTGTCTCAAATATTTCATAATCAAACATTCATGGTTTAGAAACAGTGGTTGGGAGTGTCCGGGACAGGCTAGGACAACTGACGTACTTTCACCATAACCAATCATTGGTAATGTCAACTGATTGGTCTACTGCTAGCCTATCATCTGTCAGTTGAGAAAAGTGAGTGAAGCATGTCATCTCGGTCTACATGTTGTTCTATGAACTCAGCATGATGAACTATGAACTCAGCATGATGAACTATGAACTCAGCATGATGAACTATGAACTCAGCATTATTAACTATGAACTCAGCATGATGAACTATGAACTCAGCATTATGAACTATGAACTCAGCATTATGAACTATGAACTCAGCATGATGAACTATGAACTCAGCATTATGAACTATGAACTCAGAATGATGAACTATGAACTCAAGCATGATAAACTATGAACTCAGCATGATGAACTATGATCTCAGCTTTTTAAACTCAGCATTATGAACTATGAATTTAGCATTGTGAACTCATCATAATGAACTGTGACCTCAGCACTATGGACTATGAACTAAGCATTATGAACTATGAACTCATCATGATGAACTATGAACTCGACACTATGATCTCAGCATTATGAACTATGAACTCAGTATTGTGAACGATGAACTTATCATTGTGAACTCCATGAGGAATTATGAGCTCTTCATTGTGAACTATGAACTCAGCATGATGCACTATGTCCTACGCCTGATGAGCTATGAGCTCAGCATTATGAACGGTGACCTCAACATTTTGAACTCAGTCTGATGAACTATGAGCTCAGCATTATAAACTATGAACTCAGCATTGTGAACTCAACATGATGAACTATGAACTCAATATGATGAACTATGAACTCAGACTGATGAACTATAAACTCAGCATGATAAACTATGAACTCAGAGTTTTGAACTCAGCATTATGAACTATGAGCTAAGCATTGTGAACTCAGCATCATGAACTATGAACTCAGTACTATGAACTCAGCGTGATGAACTATGAACTCAGCATGATGAACTATGAACTCAGCATTATGAACTATAAACTCAGCACTATGAACTCAGCGTGATGAACTATGAACTCAGCATGATGAACTATGAATGCATCTTTATGAACAGCATTATGAACTATGATCTCAGAGTTGTGAACTCAGCGTGATGAATTATGAAGTCAGCATGATGAACTATGACCTCAGGATTATGAACTGTGAACTCATCATTATGAACTATGAACTCAGCATTATGAACTATGAACTCATCATTTTGAACTATAAACTCAGCAATATGATCTCAGCATTATGAACTATAAACTCAGCAATATGAACTCATCATTTTGAACTATAAACTCAGCGATATGATCTCAGCATTATGAACTATAAACTCAGCAATATGATCTCAGCATTATGAACTATAAACTCAGCAATATGATCTCAGCATTATGAACTATAAACTCAGCAATATGATCTCAGCATGATGAACAATGAACTAAGCATTGTGTCATGTCTTTGGCATCATTAAACTGAAGACATGTTTATCAAATAACTCTCTGAAATTATTATTACGCGATTAACCTCTTACATCTAGACGTTCCGCTAGCGGAACACCTGCTCCAATATCCAATGATGGGCGTGGCGCGAAATACAAACTCCTCTAAAATCTGAAAACTTCCATTTTTCAAACATATGACTATTTTACAGCATTTTAAAGACAAGACTCTCGTTAATCTAACCACACTGTCCGATTTCAAAAAGGCTTTACAGCGAAAGCAAAACATTACATTATATCAGCAGAGTACCCAGCCAGAAATAATCAGACACCCATTTTTCAAGCTAGCATATAATGTCACAAAAAACAAAACCAAAGCTAAATGCAGCACTAACCTTTGATGATCTTCATCAGATGACAACCCTAGGACATTATGTTATACAATGCATGCATGTTTTGTTCAATCAAGTTCATATTTATATCAAAAACCAGCTTTTTTTACATTAGCATGTGACGTTCAGAACTAACATACCCCCCGCAAACATCTGGTGAATTTACTAAATTACTCACGATAAACGTTCACAAAAAACATAACAATTATTTTAAGAATTATAGATACAGAACTCCTCTATGCACTCGATATGTCCGATTTTAAAATAGCTTTTCGGTGAAAGCACATTTTGCAATATTCTCAGTAGATAGCCCAGCCATCACGGCTAGCCATTTAGACACCCACCAAGTTTAGCCCTGACCAAACTCCGTTTGATTACCTTTGTTGTCTTCGTCAGAATGCACTCCCAGGACTGCTACTTCAATAACAAATGTTGGTTTGGTCCAAAATAATCCATCGTTATATCCAAATAGCGGCGTTTTGTTCGTGCGTTCTAGACACTATCCGAAGTGTAAATACGGGTCACGAGCATGGCGCAATTCGTGACAAAAGATTTCTAAATATTCCATTACCGTACTTCGAAGCATGTCAACCGCTGTTTAAAATCAATTTTAATGCCATTTTTCTCGTAAAAAAGCGATAATATTCCGACCGGGAATCTGCGTTTAGGTAAACAGAGGAAAGAAAACAAAGCATTCTGTCGACGCGGGCACGCGCCTGAGTCTCACAGTACTGTAACCATCCACTACCCAAACGCGCTACTTTGTTTCAACCAGAGCCTGCAAAGCCACAATTCAGCTTTTTTCCGCCTTCTGAGAGCCCATGGGAGACGTAGGAAGTGTCACGTAACAGCAGAGATCCTCTGTAATGGATAGAGATGGCAAAGAAGGCAAAGAAATGGTCAGACAGGGTACTTCCTGTACAGAATCTTCTCAGGTTTTGGCCTGCCAAATGAGTTCTGTTATACTCACAGACACCATTCAAACAGTTTTAGAAACTTTGGAGTGTTTTCTATCCAAAGCTAATAATTATATGCATATTCTAGTTTCTGGGCAGGAGTAATAATCAGATTAAATCGGGTACGTTTTTTATCCGGCTGTGAAAATACTGCCCCCTATCCATAACAGGTTAAACTGATTAATCGTGTAACTGTAATTAACTAGGAGGTCAGGGCACCAAGGAAAATATTCAGATTACAAAGTTATAATTTTCTTAATATAACTTTCAGATATTATAATATCTGATCGATTAGTCTCCTGATTAATGACGTATTATTTACCTCACGCCAGTCTCATTCCAAACGTCGTAAATTGTTGGTTATCTGTACGAACCCAGTCTTCACTATCAGTCATCCATACATCAATTGTCTTAAAATCATTTATTTACTAACTAAGTAATTCACAGAAATGCATAACAAACAGATATGGTTACAAGGAAATGATAGGAGAATGTGCCCTAGTGGGCTAAACCGGCATGGCGGCTTGTTAGACAAAAGGGGAGTGGGGTCAGCGGAGAAGACACTACAGAGTTGATAAATATTAACAATTGAAATGCTAAACCTTTGCACATGAACGCTCACTCAGTCGGGAACAATTGCAATCAATATATATATTTACGCTCAGTGTGTCGTCGGGAACTTTGTTGGAGAGGTTTGTTCTGTTGGAGTGGTTGTCTGCGCGTTCTCTCTCTCTCTCTTTCTCTCTCTCCCTCTCTCTCTCTCTCTCTCTCTCTCAACCTCTCGGTTAGAATGGATATTTCAAAGTGACATTCATTAATGTCGTTATAGGACGGATGTTTCGTCGGTCTTCGCGTTCAATGATACCAAATTCCTAGCTGCAGACTAGTAATTAATATCAAAGACTTGTTATTATTCTGTCGGTATCGATAGTCTAAGAGTTTAACCACATGGTATGGTTAAAGTTCAGAACGAGGAATGCATGGTCAAACCTTGGCCCTCTCGTTATCGAGGTAAGCTGGTCTGGTGATAGAAACCCTGGGTGGGGGTTATATTCGGAATACAGAAAAAGGCTGTCTCATGACGCCTGGTCCTGTCTGTGTCCCTGGGGGCGTGCCAAGGACTTAGTTAAGACTCCAAAGGAAATTGGAGTTTCCTTCATTAAACAGTCCAAAATCACATTACACAATTTCACAAACAGTTCCATCCTTATTCATTCATTTTATACAACCATTTAGATGTAAGTCTCATAGCTGAGGCTATTGTGTAAACATGATTATGGTAATATTGTCTCTCATGAGTTTCACAAAATTGTACCAAACGGACCAGTTCGTAGCTGGATTCTTCAATGATCTTTTATACCTTCTCCAGAACATAAATGTCTTTCGGTTCTCCAGTCCTGTGAGGTGGAAGAATTCCTGGGTTCTTTCTATGAAACCCACTCTCTCTTTATACTGTGGCCATGAGGCGGGACATTTTCTTAGGAATTTACGACCTCGCTCACAGGGCCTGGGTAGGGGGAGATAGGGGGATGGTGCATATAAAACCCAAAGAGGGCAACGTCATGACAATTGTGATCTCAGAATTTTGAACTATGATCTCAGCATTATGAACTATGAACTCAGCAATATGATCTCTGCATGATGAACTATGAACTAAGCATTGTGATCTCAGCATTTTGATCTATGATCTCAGCATTATGAACTATAAACTCAGCAATATGATCTCTGCATGATGAACTTTGAACTAAGCATTGTGATCTCAGCATTTTGAACTATGATCTCAGCATTATGAACTATAAACTCAGCAATAAGATCTCAAATGAACTAAGTATTGTGAACGCATTATGAAGTATGATCTCAGAATAATGAACTCAGCATAATGAACTATGAACTCAGCGTGATGAACTATGAACTCAGCATGATGAACTATGACCTCAGCATGATGAACTATGACCTCAGCATTATGAACTGTGAACTCATCATTATGAACTCAGCATGATGAACTATGAACTCAGCATTATGAACTATGAACTCAGCATAATGAACTATGAACTCAGCATTATGAGCTATGAACTCAGTATCATGAACTATGAACTCAGCATTATGAACTATGAACCCAGCATGATAAACTATGAACTCAGCGTTTTGAACACAGCATTATGAACTGTGAACTCAGCATTATGAACTATGAGCTAAGCATTTTGAACTCAGCATCATGAACTATAAACTCACCATTATGAACTCAGCATGATGAACTATGAACTCAGCATTATGAACTATAAACTCAGCACTATGAACTCAGCATGATGAACTATGAACGCATCTTTATGAACAGCATTATGAACTATGATCTCAGAATTGTGAACTCAGCATGATGAACTATGAACTCAGCATGATAAACTATGAACTCAGCCTGATGAACTATGAACTCAGCATGATGAACTATGAACTCAGCATTATGAACTATAAACTCAGCAATATGATCTCAGCATTATGAACTATAAACTCAGCAATATGATCTCAGCATTTTGAATTATGATCTCAGCATTATGAACTATGATCTCAGAATTGTGAACTCAGCATGATGAATTATGAACTTAGCATGATGAACTATGAACTCAGCATTATGAACTATGAACTCAGCATTATGAACTATGAACTCAGCATTATGAACTATGATCTCAGAATTGTGAACTCAGCATATTGAACTATGAACTCAGCGTGATGAACTATGAACTCAGCGTGATGAACTATGAACTCAGCATAATGAACTATGATCTCAGCATTAGGAGCTATTAACCCAGCATTATGAACTATGAACTCAGCATTATGACCTATGAACTCAGCATGGTGAACTATGAACTCAGCATTATGAACTATAAACTCAGCACTATGATCTCAGCATTATGAACTTAACTAAGTGAGCTATGTACTCAGCATTATGAACTCAACTAAATGAGCTAAGTACTCAGCATTATGAAATCAGCATTATGAACTATGATCTCAGCATTATGAACTCAGCATTATGAACTATGATCTCAGCATTATGAACATTGTACTCAGTATTATGAATTATGAACTCAGCATTATGAACTCAGCATTATGAACTATGAACAAAGCATGATGAACTATGAACTCAGCATTATGAACTATGAACTCAGCATTATGAACTATGACCTCAGCATTATGAACTCAGCATTATGAACTATGAACTCAGCATTATGAACTATGAACTCAGCATTATGAACTCAGCATTATGAACTATGAACTCAGCTTCATGAACTCAGCATGATGAACTATGAACTCAGCATTATGAACTATGAACTCAGCATGATGAACTATGAACTCAGCATTATGAACTATGAACTCAGCATTATGAACTATGAACTCAGCATTATGAACTCAGCATTATGAACTATGAACTCAGCATTATGAACTCAGCTTAATGAACTGTGAACTCAGCATTCTGAACGCAGCAATTTGAACTATGAACTTAGCCTGATGAACTATGAACTCTACATTGTGATCTCAGCATGATGAACTATGAACTCAGGATAATGAACTATGAACTCAGCCTGATGAACTGTGAACTCAGCATCATGAACTCAGCATTATGAACTCAGCCTGATGAACTGTGAACTCAGCATCATAAACGTTGATCTCAGCCTGATGAACTCAGGAGGATCTCCATTCTGGTGATATTCTCATGTTGAACACTGACACAGGACTGCCCTAGCTCGATTGCCTGTGTGTGTGTTTGTGTGTGTGTGTTTTTTGCATGTATATTGTATGTATTCACATGAATGTGTGTGTGTGTGTGTGTGTGTGTGTGTAGCCTGTATTCTAATCCACACATCAGGCCTGGATGAGGACCAACCCTGCTGGCAGTCATTCTCCTATGCTGCTTGTGTAGTAATGTGATTACTCCCCATATGTGACGGCTTTTCCTTGCTAAGCTTTGTCTGACGTCTGTTTGTGTGTGTATGGAGGATGTGTGTGTGTGTGCGTGTGTGTGTGTGTGTGTGTGTTTGTGTTGTTGTGTCTATGGAGGATGTGTGCGTGTGGGTGTGTCTATGGAGGATGTGTGTGTGTGTGTGTGTGTGTGTGTGTGTGTGTGTGTGTGTGTGTGTGTCTCACTGTGTGTGTGTGTGTGTGTGTGTGTGTGTGTGTGTGTGTGTGTGTGTGTGTGTGTGTGTGTGTGTGTCTCGCTGGCGTGTCTGCTCATTTGACGCTTGGCCGCTGGTATTGTGTGAGTGACTGGGGTCTTTTAATAGATACAGGCCATGTTTTATAACCCAGGCAACTCAATATCTCAGTGTGGATATTAACAGATGTAATGGTTGGTTGTGGCTGATCAGAGATTCATCTTTATTCACAGAGACATCTCTAACTTTTTCCAGACTGCTTCCCAAATGGCAACCTATTCCAAACAAAGTGCACTAATTTTGACCAGCCTCATATGGTTCTGATTTGAAGGAGTGAATAGGGCACCATTCTAGATGCATGCCCAGTCATCATTCAGTCAGAAACCCTCTCACAGACAGGCCAGGGACACAACCATCTAAATGACTGAAACCCCTTGTATTTGTAATGTTAGTGGAAATCATGTTGGACATAAGCATATGACCACTGTATGTGTGTGTTTTGCATATGTGTGTGTGTGTGTGTGTGTGTGTGTGTGTGTGTGTGTGTGTGTGTGTGTGTGTGTGTGTGTGTGTGTGTGTGTGTGTGTGTGTGTGTGTGTGTGTGTGTGTGTGTGTGTGTGTGTGTGTGTGTGTGTGTGTGTGTGTGTGTGTGTGTGTGTGTCAGTTCTGGAGGTGCCACCCTGCCTCTCCTCAGGAGTGTTCCGCTCCATAAAGCCGTTCAGGCATCTCCACAGACACCTCTCTGGGCTGAGGACCCTGGCCATCCTTCTGTGGCGAGACACACCCAGGGTGCTAGTGAGTAACATATGTTCTCTCAGCAAGTGCTCAGCACGCTTCGGAACGGTAATGGCAGTTACGAGTAACACACACACACACAAACACCCCATGCTGGGGCTCAGACCCCAGTATCTAAGTGTTAAAGTGGAACCTGGAGAGACAACATTCACTAAAAGGTGTCGGAAGGTTTCTCTTTCTCTCTCTCTCCCCCTCCCTCCCGTCCCTTCCAGCTAGCATTACAGTCACCCAGGACAGAGCTGATATGTGCTCTGTGTCAATACAACGTTGAAAGGCTACAGGAAGCAGACTCAAACTGTTGACAGGCTACAGGAAGCAGACTCAAACTGTTGACAGGCTTCAGGAAGCAGACTCAAACTGTTGACAGGCTACAGGAAGCAGACTCAAACTGTTGACAGGCTACAGGAAGCAGACTCAAACTGTTGACAGGCTACAGGAAGCAGACTCAAACTGTTGACAGGCTACAGGAAGCAGACTCAAACTGTTGACAGGCTTCAGGAAGCAGACTCAAACTGTTGACAGGCTACAGGAAGCAGACTCAAACTGTTGACAGGCTACAGGAAGCAGACTCAAACTGTTGACAGGCTACAGGAAGCAAACTCAAACTGTTGACAGGCTACAGGAAGCAGACTCAAACTGTTGACAGGCTACAGGAAGCAGACTCAAACTGTTGACAGGCTACAGGAAGCAGACTCAATCTGTTGACAGGCTACAGGAAGCAGACTCAAACTGTTGACAGGCTACAGGAAGCAGACTCAAACTGTTGACAGGCTTCAGGAAGCAGACTCAAACTGTTGACAGGCTACAGGAAGCAGACTCAAACTGTTGACAGGCTACAGGAAGCAGACTCAAACTGTTGACAGGCTACAGGAAGCAGACTCAAACTGTTGACAGGCTACAGGAAGCAGAATCAAACTGTTGACAGGCTACAGGAAGCAGACTCAAACTGTTGACAGGCTACAGGAAGCAGACTCAAACTGTTGACAGGCTTCAGGAAGCAGACTCAAACTGTTGACAGGCTACAGGAAGCAGACTCAAACTGTTGACAGGCTACAGGAAGCAGACTCAAACTGTTGACAGGCTACAGGAAGCAGACTCAAACTGTTGACAGGCTACAGGAAGCAGACTCAAACTGTTGACAGGCTACAGGAAGCAGACTCAAACTGTTGACAGGCTTCAGGAAGCAGACTCAAACTGTTGACAGGCTACAGGAAGCAGACTCAAACTGTTGACAGGCTACAGGAAGCAGACTCAAACTGTTGACAGGCTTCAGGAAGCAGACTCAAACTGTTGACAGGCTACAGGAAGCAGACTCAAACTGTTGACAGGCTACAGGAAGCAGACTCAAACTGTTGACAGGCTTCAGGAAGCAGACTCAAACTGTGGACAGGCTACAGGAAGCAGACTCAAACTGTTGACAGGCTACAGGAAGCAGACTCAAACTGTTGACAGGCTACAGGAAGCAGACTCAAACTGTTGACAGGCTACAGGAAGTAGAATCAAACTGTTGACAGGCTACAGGAAGCAGACTCAAACTGTTGACAGGCTACAGGAAGCAGACTCAAACTGTTGACAGGCTACAGGAAGCAGACTTAAACTGTTGACAGGCTACAGGAAGCAGACTCAAACTGTTGACAGGCTTCAGGAAGCAGACTCAAACTGTTGACAGGCTACAGGAAGCAGACTCAAACTGTTGACAGGCTACAGGAAGCAGACTCAAACTGTTGACAGGCTACAGGAAGCAGACTCAAACTGTTGACAGGCTTCAGGAAGCAGACTCAAACTGTTGACAGGCTACAGGAAGCAGACTCAAACTGTTGACAGGCTACAGGAAGCAGACTCAAACTGTTGACAGGCTTCAGGAATCAGACTCAAACTGTTGACAGGCTACAGGAAGCAGACTCAAACTGTTGACAGGCTACAGGAAGCAGACTCAAACTGTTGACAGGCTACAGGAAGCAGACTCAAACTGTTGACAGGCTACAGGAAACAGACTCAAACTGTTGACAGGTTTCAGGAAGCAGACTCAAACTGTTGACAGGCTACAGGAAGCAGACTCAAACTGTTGACAGGCTACAGGAAGCAGACTCAAACTGTTGACAGGCTACAGGAAGCAGACTCAAACTGTTGACAGGCTACAGGAAGCAGACTCAAACTGTTGACAGGCTACAGGAAGCAGACTCAAACTGTTGACAGGCTTCAGGAAGCAGACTCAAACTGTTGACAGGCTACAGGAAGCAGACTCAAACTGTTGACAGGCTACAGGAAGCAGACTCAAACTGTTGACAGGCTACAGGAAGCAGAGTCAAACTGTTGACAGGCTACAGGAAGCAGACTGAACCTCAGAATGGAATTACATTGGGAGGTTTCTATAAGCTGCTCAAGCTACTAAAGAGTGGATAATACGTCTCTATAGGGTTTATGTTGGGAGGAACTGTAGCATCTACTGGCATTTCCTACCAGAAATAATGTCTCAACCAATATCTTTCAACCATTTGTTTCATTGGCTCCAGGAAAGACTGATCAAATTGTCATATCACTCTGCATCCTCCTGTAACTCTTCCTATAGTGCTGGGTAGGAGGTGATGGATGATACTGGGTGATGAGTGATGCTTCTAAACCACAGTTCATCAGGAATAACAACTCAATTACTTCACTGGATCTGGCAGAAGTTGAAGAGTGATGAGGGAGAGAGAGAGAGAAAGATAGGGAAGGAGAGAGGATAGAGAGAGAGGGAGAGCGAGAGAGAGGGAGAGAGGGAGAGAGAGATTGATCATGGCTATGCCCGGTGTATATCATATCAGTAGATATAACAACCGGTGTTTTGGCCTAGCAGGAAATGACCCTGTGATTAATATGCAAATGAGATTGAAGCGTAGGAAAACGAGGGAGCAAAACAAACAACCCAAAACGAGTGTTTTATTCTGTTTAAGAGAATTGTTAGCGTCTGATGAGAGGAAAGGTGTAGGTATTAATGGAGAGAATAAGATCAGGCCACAGCCAAAGTAGGGAGGGAGAGAGGGATGGATGGATGGAGCGAGAGACGGAGGGAGAGAGGACGGAGGGAGAGTGGACGTTGGCATAGAGGGACGGAGGGAGAGAGGACGACAGAGGGAGAGAGGACGGAGGGAGAGAGGGACGGAGGGAGAGAGGACGACAGAGGGAGGGAGAGAGGACAGAGGGAGAGTGGACGTTGGCATAGAGGGACGGAGGGAGAGAGGACGGAGGGAGAGAGGGACGGAGGGAGAGAGGGACGGAGGGAGAGAGGACGACAGAGGGAGGGAGAGAGGACGGAGGGAGAGTGGACGTTGGCATAGAGGGACGGAGGGAGAGAGGACGGAGGGAGAGAGGGACGGAGGGAGAGAGGGACGGAGGGAGAGAGGACGGCGGGAGAGAGGGACGGAGGTATAAAGGACGGAGGGAGAGCTGTACAGAGGGAAATAGGACAGAGGGAGAGAGGACGACAGAGGGAGAGAGGACGGAGGGAGAGAGGGACGGAGGTATAAAGGACGGAGGGAGAGCTGTACAGAAGGAAATAGGACAGAGGGAGAGAGGGAATGAGGGATGGCTGGAGGAAGAAAGAGCTGCCTAATAAATTGCTTTCGTTATCATGAGTCAGCAACGGAATAGGTTCATTGATTTATCTCTGTTAATTTTTACCATTCGTTCTTTCTCTCCATCTCCCCTCTCTCTCTCTCTCTCTCTCTCTCTCTCTCTCCCTCGACCATACACTATTTCTCCCTCCCTCTCTCTCTTTCTTTCTCCTCTCTTTCTCTCCCTTCCTCATTGCCTCTGCTTGTAAATGTGTGTGAATCTATAGTAAAGGCTTCATTACCAACTTTATAAACCTGCAGTGATTGACGTGTGTGTGTGTGTGTGTGTGTGTGTGTGTGTGTGTGTGTGTGTGTGTGTGTGTGTGTGTGTGTGTGTGTGTGTGTGATGGTGTGTGCGCGCGCGGGTGCGTGCACTTGTGTCTGTAAATTGAAGGCCAGTTATTCCTATAGGATGTATTAGATATTGTATCAAATCAGAGAAGCCAGTATGCTCCATCTCATTAGAGAGATTTGGATGACCTGTATGTTGATTCATGATCCCTTGTGCTGTATGGATTACAGAAAAGCACGTACATACACACACATACACCTATACACATACACACACACACACACACACACGGAATGGTATCAGGCCACCTACACACATATCCCATCACACACACATTCAAGTTTTAAATGCAGAACTTAAAAGTGCGGCTGAACTCCCCGATTCCGCCTGGGCTTTTCTGCTGCTCATAAATAAAAACAAGAGTTGCGTCTAGGGGGTGCGGTTCGAAGTGGCTGTGTTCTTTTCGCTATATTGTACCCTAGTGGTTATTGTTATTTGTCTGTCTTCAATCACGGTAGCAACATTTCGTTTAAAAATAGATAAAGATCAAGATAAATCAAGAAGTCTGTCATTGATTTTGCAGTTTTTTCCGAGGTCTTAAGGGCCTGAGGTGCCTATGACCGACCTCCTAGACTGTGTAAACCCCTTACACTGTCACAAGGCCATCCACACCAAGGACGATAATAATAAACTATACTTATTTAAGCTTTATTTAACTAGGCCAGTCAATTAAGAACAAATTCTTATTTAGAATGAGGGCTTACCAAGAGGCAAAAGGGCTCCCTTGGTGAGGGGGGTAAAAATACAAATGTATGACAAAAGAAACACCAAAACGTTAGCGAGCTTCCACACTAGAGCTTATCATTGCACAGTAGGCCACACCTGTCAATCAACTGATCAATGCATTGTACTGCACGCTGTATACAACATTTGCACACCATTCAATGCTTTCGGGATGTTTTCATTGTCACAGTGACTGTCACGTTTGTTGTAAGAGACGGACCAAGGCGCAGCGTGTGTTTGTTCCACATCTTTATTTCAGTGAAACTTCTACACAAAACAATAAACAAACTACGAATGTGAAAAAAAAACGTGGTGCAACATGCACTCTCACACAAACAATATCCCACAAACACAGGTGGGAAAAGTGGCTACCTAAATATGATCCCCAATTAGAGGCAACGATTACCGGCTGCCTCTAATTGGGAACCATACAAAACACCAACATAGAAATATTGAACTAGAAAACCCCCTAGTCACGCCCTGACCTACTACACCATAGAGAACCAAGGGCTCTCTATGTTCAGGGCGTGACAGTGACAAGTAATACTAAAAGTACATTTAATGAGTACTATATAGAAACTCCTATTTAACTGTATAGCAATACAAGTACAAAAACGCCATTTGGTCAGCGCATATTTTTGTCAGCATGTTAATTATTGCATGCCTCGTTGTCATTAATCAAGGCATTTGCAAGTCATTTCCATTTTTATAATGGCCTCGTTTGGAATCTTATCAATGTATCATCACCATCCAATCATCATTCTCCCAAGTCATCCTATAATTCTTGTGAACAGCAGTATGCCCACACATGCCCAGTTGTTCAGGCAGGTTTACCATGCTCTCTGCCTCCAGGCCGAGCAGCCTCGCACACCTAGAACCAATCGAAAACATTTTTGATTGGTCGTCAACGTTTTAATCGTCACAGGGGACAGGGGGGGAAAATCGCTCTGAAAGTGATCCAAACGATCGCACTCGTTATCGTCTTCCCTATGTTTGTAGTTGCTTGTAGTGTGAATTCTCCTTTTCACTGGAATTCGAATGTTTTTAACCTGTTAGGGCTAGGGGGCAGTATTGACACGGCCGGATAAAAAACGTACCCGATTTAATCTGGTTACTACTCCTGCCCAGTAACTAGAATATGCATATAATTATTGGCTTTGGATAGGAAACCCCCTAAAGTTTCTAAAACTGTTTGAATGGTGTCTGTGAGTATAACAGAACTCAAATGGCAGGCCAAAACCTGAGAAGATTCCATGCAGGAAGTGGCCTGTCTGAGAAGTTGTGTTTCATCTTGGCTCTTTTTATTGAAGACTGAGGATCTTTGCTCTAACGTGACACTTCCTACGGCTCCCATAGGCTCTCAGAGCCCGGGAAAAAGCTGAACGATATCGAGGCAGGCTCTGGCTGAAACACATTATCGCTTTTGGCAAGTGGCCGATCAGAGTACTATGGGCTTAGGCGTGTGCCCGAGTCGACAGAATGCTTTATTTTCTTTTCGTCTGTTTACCTAAACGCAGATTTCCGGTCGGAATATTATCGCTTTTTTATGAGAAAAATGGCATAAAAATTGATTTTAAACAGCGGTTGACATGCTTCAAAGTACGGTAATGGAATATTTAGAATTTTTTTGTCACGAATTGCGCCATGCTCGTCACCCTTATTTACCCTTTCGGATAGTGTCTTGAACGCACGAACAAAACACCGCTGTTTGGATATAACTATGGATTATTTTGAACCAAACCAACATTTGTTATTGAAGTAGAAGTCCTGGGAGTGCATTCTGACGAAGACAGCAAAGGTAATAACATTTTTCTTATAGTAAATCTGACTTTGGTGAGTGCTAAATTTGCTGGGTGTCTAAATAGCTAGCCCTGTGATGCCGGGCTATCTACTGAGAATATTGCAAAATGTGCTTTCACCGAAAAGCTATTTTAAAATCGGACATATCGAGTGCATAGAGGAGTTCTGTATCTATAATTCTTAAAATAATTGTTATGCTTTTTGTGAACGTTTATCGTGAGTAATTTAGTAAATTCACCGGCAGTGTTCGGTGGGAATGCTAGTCACATGCTAGTCACATGCTAATGTAAAAAGCTGTTTTTTGATATAAATATAAACTTGATTGAACAAAACATGCATGTAATTGTATAACATAATGTCCTAGGCGTGTCATCTGATGAAGATCATCAAAGGTTAGTGCTGCATTTAGCTGTGGTTTGGGTTTATGTGACATTATATGCTAGCTTGAAAAATGGGTGTCTGATTATTTCTGGCTGGGTACTCTGCTGACATAATCTAATGTTTTGCTTTCGTTGTAAAGCCTTTTTGAAATCGGACAGTGTGGTTAGATTAACGAGAGTCTTGTCTTTACAATGGTGTAAAATAGTCATATGTTTGAAAAATTGAAGTTTTTGCATTTTTGAGGTTTTTGAATAACGCGCCACAGGATTACACTGGCTGTTACGTAGGTGGGACGATTAGGTTAATGTGCTTCTTCTTGAGCTACTCCTTTGTTGCCTTGGCCGTGTGTTTTGGGTCATTTTCATGCTGGAATACCCATCCACGACCCATTTTCAATGCCCTGGCTGAGGGAAGGAGGATGTCACCCAAGATTTGACAGTACATGTCCCCGTCAAATGATGCGGTGAAGTTGTCCTGTCCCCTTAGCAGAAAAACTCCCCCAAAGCATAATGTTTCCACCTCCATGTTTGACGGTGGAGATGGTGTTCTTGGGGTCATAGGCAGCATTCCTCCTCCTCCAAACACGGCGAGTTGAGTTGATGCCAAAGAGCTCCATTTTGGTCTCATCTGACCACACCACTTTCACCCAGTTGTCCTCTGAGTCATTCAGATGTTCATTGGCAAACTTCAGACGGGCATGTATATGTATTCTTGAGCAGGTGGACCTTGCGGGCACTGCAAGATTTCAGTCCTTCACGGCATAGTGTGTTACCAATTGTTTTCTTGGTGACAATGGTCCCAGCTGCCTTGAGATCATTGACAAGATCCTCCCGTGTAGTTCCGGGCTGATTCCTCACCATTCTCATGATCATTGCAACCCCACGAGGTGAGATCTTGCATGGAGCCCCAGGCCGAGGGATATTGACTGTTCTTTTGTGTTTCTTCCATTTGCGAATAATCGCACCAAATGTTGTTACCTTCTCACCAAGCTGCTTGGCGATGGTCTTGTAGCCAATTCCAGCCTTGTGTAGGTCTACAATGTTGTCCCTGACATCCTTGGAGTGCTCTTTGGACTTGGCCATGGTGGAGAGTTTGGAATCTGATTGATTGATTGCTTCTGTGGACATGTGTCTTTTTGACAGGTAACAAGCTGCGGTTAGGAGCACTCCCTTTAAGAGTGTGCTCCTAATCTCAGCTCGTTACCTGTATAAAAGACACCTGGGAGCCAGAAATCTTTCTGATTGAGAGGGGTTCAAATACTTATTTACCTCACTGTCTCTCACTGTCTCTCACTGTTCAAATAAACCTACCATTAAAAATTAGAGACTGATCCTTTCTTTATCAGTGGGCAAACATACAAAATCAGCAGGGGATCAAATACTTTTTTCCCCCACTGTATGTTTTAAATAGTTGTCCTTATAATTATCAAACCAAAAAATGTAGTGAAAGTTTATTGGGCATTTACACAGTTTAGGAGATGTTATTGCAGTGAAATACTTGTGTTAGTAGCTCCTAACATTGCAGCTAAAATGTTAAACAAGTACACAAATAATAACAATCAAAAAAACGAAATCATTCTAGGTGTGGACGGGCCTTAAGTCGCACAATTTACATATAGCTGGAAATGTGCTTTGGTGTTTGTTGCAGTATTTCTCAAGTTAAACAATGTGCATGAAAACCATAGTCAGTGCACTCTAGATAGTATTGAGCCAGCTGCTGCTGGCTGTGCTCAGGACTGATTTCTGAGAATATGTCTACAACTTCATCAGCAAGCTGTCAAACGGTGGTAAATGAAGCACAAGCTACACACTGTTTATCAGGGTCCAAAATCACTAGCTGGCTAGCTAAGTTCTATCTCTGTGTTTGTCAATGAAGCTCGCAGGTGGGGACCATTCCGTTTTGTTTTTCCAACTCTCTCACTATCTATTGCCAGAGTGTGTCTGTCTGGCAGTGTTTCATAGTGAATCGTGTTACAAAACAGTTTGTGGTGGGACACAACATGCTTGCGGATGGGTTAAGAATTTTGGCATCGTGTCAATTGTCATTTTGCCCCAAACAGACTGGTCACTATCAAACACATCAGCATGTGGCCATTCAGTAAAGTGTTATTTCAATTTAACCTTGGCAACGTCGTGTTGTGTTATGTAAACAAGTCCGAGGCGAGGTGTAACGGGCAGGTCTGTCTCAGCTAGGTGTCATTATAGATTCTGAACTCAATTTCGAATCACACATTAGGAATGTGACCAAAACAGCTTTTTACCACCTGAGGAGCATTGCCAAGGTGCGGCCATTTCTCTTTCAGAGAGACTCATCCATGCTTTTATTACAAGCAGGCTTGACTACTGTAATGCTCTCCTCTCTGGTCTACCCAAGAAAGCCATTGGTCAACTGCAAAACATACAGAATGCTCCAGCACGGGTCCTGACCAAGACCAGACGGAGAGCACACATTGCACCGCTTTTAAGGTCTCTGCACTGGCTGCTGCCTGTGAGTTTTAGAATTAATTTTAAGATTCTTCTATTGGTTTTTAAATCAATCCACGATTGTGCACCACAATACATGTCAGACATGCTTTAAGTGATGTACCCAGTAGGTCCCTCAGGTCCTCTGGCACTGGCCTTTTAACTATCCAAAAGTCTAGGACCAAGAGGCATGGAGAGGCAGCCTTTAGTTACTATACCCCCAGCCTCTGGAATAGCCTGTCAGAGAACCTGAGGGGGACCAAGAGGGATGGAGAGACAGCCTTTAGTTACTATGCCCCCAGCCTCTGGAACAGCCTACCAGAGAACCTGAGGGGGACCAAGAGGCATGGAGAGGCAGCCTTTAGTTACTATGCCCCCAGCCTCTGGAACAGCCTGTCAGAGAACCTGAGGGGGGCCAAGAGGGATGGAGAGACAGCCTTTAGTTACTATGCCCCCAGCCTCTGGAATAGCCTGTCAGAGAACCTGAGGGGGACCAAGAGGGATGGAGAGACAGCCTTTAGTTACTATACCCCCAGCCTCTGGAACAGCCTGTCAGAGAACCTGAGGGGGGCCAAGAGGGATGGAGAGACAGCCTTTAGTTACTATACCCCCAGCCTCTGGAACAGCCTGTCAGAGAACCTGAGGGGGGCCAAGAGGGATGGAGAGGCAGCCTTTAGTTACTATACCCCCAGCCTCTGGAACAGCCTACCAGAGAACCTGAGGGGGACCAAGAGGCATGGAGAGACAGCCTTTAGTTACTATGCCCCCAGCCTCTGGAACAGCCTGTCAGAGAACCTGAGGGGGACCAAGAGGCATGGAGAGGCAGCCTTTAGTTACTATGCCCCCAGCCTCTGGAATAGCCAGTCAGAGAACCTGAGGGGGACCAAGAGGCATGGAGAGACAGCCTTTAGTTACTATACCCCCAGCCTCTGGAACAGCCTGTCAGAGAACCTGAGGGGGGCCAAGAGGGATGGAGAGACAGCCTTTAGTTACTATGCCCCCAGCCTCTGGAACAGCCTACCAGAAAACCTGAGGGGGACCGACTTTGTGGACATATTTAAAAGAGATCTTAAAACACACCTTTAGAGCTTTGCTTTTCCATAGGGTGTTTCTTAATCTTTCAGTTTTTATTGTTATTCTTTAGTTTTGTCACGTCCTGACCAGTAGAGGGTGTAGTTGGGTCATGACGTGGCAGAAGGGAGTGTGTGTTTTTTATTGTTTCCTTGATTTTGGCCGTGTGACTTCCAATCAAGCACAGCTGTAGAGGGTTGTGGTTGATTGGGAGTCACACATAAGTTGCCTACGTTTCCTTTGTGTTTCGTGGGTAATTGTGCTTGTCACTGTGGTTGCACCTGACAGGACTGTGTTGGCTGTCAGTTTTTGTTGTTTTTGTAAATGCATAGTGTTCGTGACATTAAATATGACGAACCCTAACTCCGCCGCATTTTGGTCCACTTCTTACCATAGACAGCCGTTACAAGTTTTTTTATACTCTTATGTTTGTTGTGTAGTACATATTATTATTTTCCCTTATTTTTTTTATTTATGTTTTTTTCCTGTGCGTTGCGTTCATATCTGAAATGTGCTATATAAATAAAGTTTGATTTGACTGTCTGGAGGTGATTGGATAGAGCTCAATCCACACAGCTGTTTCTCTGTGCATGACACTTCTCAATAGGCGTTACCATTCTGTACTAGTGGGTAAGTGGGCATGGTTGAAATCGAAACAAAACCGTTAAATAACCAAGGATCTAGGAACATAACTACTTACCTAAATCGCTCAAATCTCAGTTTTGGAAGATAGTGACTTTATCACCAAAATTATGCTATTTACACTTTGTAGTAAAGTTTTACACTACAATCAAAGTTTTGGACTAATATGGATGCAACATCGGCTGTTTTCAACTAGGGAAGTTCGTTTTGAATTCAGCTGCCCTTTAAAGTTTGCTATGGCCATTTTCAGTGAGTAAAAGCCTTAATAAATATGTTAGTGCTGCTTACCATGCAAGACACGCTCTGCTCTCTGGAGAGACTGGTAACACGGATTTATTCACAGACTTTCTCAGCCTCTGTTGAGCACAAAACCGACTTCTCTCTCTACACAAGGGAGAGGAAGTGAGGGAGAGGAAGTCATGGAGAGGAAGTGAGGGAGAGGAAGTCAGGGAGAGGAAGTGAGGGAGAGGAAGTGAGGGAGAGGAAGTCAGTGAGGAAAGAGAGTGAAGAAAGGAAGAGTGAGGGGGTGAAGATTTTATAGAATATGTGTCAAAATCAGGCAGGTAGATGGGTAGACTGAAGGGCTGGTAGACTCGTAGACTGATAGACTCGTAGACTGATAGAATGCTAGACTGGTAGAATGGTAGACTGGTAGAATGGTAGACTGGTAGACTGAGACTGCTAGACTGGTAGACTGAAGGACTGGTAGACTGGTAAACTGGTGGACTGATAGAATGGTAGACTGGCAGAATGGTAGACTGATAGATTGGTAGACTGATAGACTGGTAGACTGGAAGACTGGAAGACTGGTAGACTGATATACTGGTAGACTGGTAGAATGGTAGACAGATAGACTGATATACTGATAGAATGGCAGACTGGTAGACTGGTAGACTGAAGGACTGGTAGACTGGTAGAATGAAGGACTGGTAGACTGGTAGACTGGTAGCATGGTAGACTGGTAGAATGGTAGAATGGTAGACTGGTAGACTGATAGACTGGTATACAGAGCCACTGATGAGGGCCGATACAGAGTCACTGATGAGGGCCGATACAGAGTCACTGATGAGGTCCGATGCAGAGTCACTGATGAGGGCCGATGCAGAGTCACTGATGAGGTCCGATGCAGAGTCACTGATGAGGGCCGATACAGAGTCACTGATGAGGTCCGATACAGAGTCACTGATGAGGGGGGATGCAGAGTCACTGATGAGGGCCGATGCAGAGTCACTGATGAGGGCCGATGCAGAGTCACTGATGAGGGCCGATGCAGAGTCACTGATGAGGGCCGATGCAGAGTCACTGATGAGGTCCGATACAGAGTCACTGATGAGGGCCGATGCAGAGTCACTGATGAGGGCCGATGCAGAGTCACTGATGAGGGCTGATGCAGAGTCACTGATGAGGGCCGATGCAGAGTCACTGATGAGGTCCGATACAGAGTCACTGATGAGGGCCGATGCAGAGTCACTGATGAGGGCCGATGCAGAGTCACTGATGAGGGCCGATGCAGAGTCACTGATGAGGTCCGATACAGAGTCACTGATGAGGGCCGATACAGTCACTGATGAGGGCCGATACAGAGCCAGAAATTAACTCATATAGGTGAGAGTAGTACAGACAGATTAGAATCATCATCATTATAACACACCCTCTCTTTTCTCTATAATTTCTCCCGCTCTCCATCTCTCTCCCCTTTACTCCCTCTCTCCTTCTCTCTCCCCCCTCCTCCCTCCCTCCCCCTCCATCTCTCTCCCCTCTCCTCCCGCTCTCCATCTCTCTCCCCTTTACTCCTTATCTCCATCTCTCTCCCCTTTACTCCCTCTCTCCTTCTCTCTTCCCCCTCCACCCTCCCTCCATCTCTCTCCCCTCTCCTCCCGCTCTCCATCTCTCTCCCCTTTACTCCTTATCTCCATCTCTCTCCCCTTTACTCCCTATCTCCTTCTCTCTCCCCCTCCTCCCTCTCTCCTTCTCTCTCCCCTCTCCTCCCTATCTCCATCTCTCTCCTCTTTACTCCCTCTCTCCTTCTCTCTCCCCTCCCCTCTCCTCCCTCCCTCCATCTCTCTCCCCTCTCCTCCATATCTCCATCTCTCTCCCCTTTACTCCCTCTCTCCATCTCTCTCCCCTCTCCTCCCTCCCTGCATCTCACTCCCCTCTCCTACCTCTCTCCATCTCTCTCCCCTCTCCTCCCTCTCTCCATCTCTCTCCCCTCTCCTCCCTCCCTGCATCTCACTCCCCTCTCCTCCCTCTCTCCATCTCTCTCCCCTCTCCTCCCTCCCTCCATCTCTCTCCCCTCTCCTCCCTCCCTGCATCTGTCTCCCCTCTCCTCCCTGCCTCCATCTCTCTCTCCTACCTCCCTACATTAGGGGCTGATCTAACGACCGGTTAGATTATTTTAGGTGAAATGCAGTTACTCAGCAATGTGATCTGTCTGTGGGAACAGATACACCTGTGGTAAAATCCCTCACATACACACACACACACACACACACACACACACACACACACACACACACACACACACACACACACACACACACACACACACACACACACACCCACACACCCACACACCACACCACACACACACACACACACACACACACACACACACACACACACACACACACACACACACACACACACACAATCACACCCACACCAATACACACACACATCACACCACACCCACACAGATACGCACACACACCACCCCCACACAACAGACTCACATGCACAAACAGGAAAAAGCAGTTCATCCCACACATTTTCTGAACCTGAAAATAACCAGAAGGCTAATGGTGTAATGGATCCCTCAATTATAGAGAGGGAGGGAGGGAGGGAGGGAGGGAAGGGGGGGGAGGGAGGGAGGGAGGAGGGGGAGGGAGGAGAGGGGAGGGAGATGGAGGGAGATGGAGGGAGAGAGGAGAGGGGAGAGAGATGGAGAGAGGGAGGAGAGAGAGAGGGAGGGAGGAGAGAGATGGAGATCGCGAGGAGAATGGAGATAGATGGAGAGAGGGGGGGATTAGAGAGAGATTGAGAGAGGGAGGGAGGAGAGGGGAGAGAGATGGAGGGAGGGAGGGAGGGAGGAGAATGGAGATAGATGGAGAGAGGGAGGGAGGAGAGAGAGATGGAGAGAGGGAGGGAGGAGAGAGATGGAGAGAGGGAGGGAGGAGAATGGAGATAGATGGAGAGAGGGAGGGAGGAGAGAGATTGAGAGAGGGAGGGAGGAGAGGGGAGAGAGATGGAGAGATGGAAGAGAGGAGAGAGAGATGGAGAGAGGGAGGAGAGGGGAGATAGATGGAGAGAGGGAAGCGAGGGGAGAGAGATGGAGAGAGGGAGGAAAATGGAGATAGATGAAGAGAGGAGAGAGATAGAGAGATGGAGAGGAGGGAAGAGAATAGAGATAGAAGGAGAGAGAGAGGGAAGAAAGGGGAGTTAGATGGATAGAGGAAGGAGAGTGGAGATATGAGAGAGGGAGGGAAGATAACAGAGATAGATGGGGGAGGGAAGATACTAGTGATAGAGGGAGGGAGGGAGGGAGGGAGTGTAGAAAAATGGAGGGAGGGAGGAGAGTGGAGATAGATGGAGAGATGGGGGAGAGGGGAGAGAGATAGAGAGAGAGGAGAGGGGAGGGAGATGGAGAGAGTTAGGAGACGGGATAGCGATGGAGAGGGGAGAAAGATGGAGGGAGACAGTTTATCCCATTTGATAATTAGCGGGTCTCAGCCTAATTCTGCTCTACATTATTTGGTGTTCTACGTTGTACACGTGTACATTTTTGCAGAAATCTGCATACAGAGTCTCAATTTCATGTTTTTTCCAATTTTGTGAATTCTTGGTTGGTGAGCGGACCCCAGACCTCACAACCATAAAGGGCAATGGGTTCTATAACTGATTCCAGTATTTTTAGTCAGATCCTAATTGGTATGTCAAATTTTATGTTCCTATAGATGGCATAGAAGGCCCTTCTTGCCTTGTCTCTCAGATCGTTCACAGCTTTGTGGAAGTTACCTGTGGCGCTGATGTTTAGGCCGAGGTATGTATCGTTGTTTTGTATGTTCTAAGGAAATGGTGTCTAGATGGAATTTGTACTTGTGGTCCTGGCGACTGGACCTTTTTTGGAACACCATTATTTTTGTCTTACTGAGATTTACTGCCAGGTCCCAGGTCTGACAGAATCTGTGCAGAAGATCTAGGTGTTGCTGTAGGCCCTCCTTGGTTGGTGACAGAAGCACCAGATCATCAGCAAACAGTAGACATTTGACTTCAGATTCTGAGAAGACTTTGCCTTTGTTTTGGTTTGTTTGTTTGTCTATTAGGGTGTGCCGGGTGAATACATGGTCTGTCGTACAATAATTTGGTACAAAGCCAATTTGACATTTGCTCAGTACATTGTTTTCACTGAGGAAATGTACGAGTCTGCTGTTAATGATAATGCAGAGGATTTTACCAAGGTTGCTGTTGACGCATATCCCACGGTAGTTATTGGGGTCAAATTTGTCTCCACTTTTGTGGATTGGGGTGGTCAGTCCTTGGTTCTAAATATTGGGGAAGATGCCAGAGCAAAGGATGATGTTAAAGAGTTTTATCATTTCATTGAGGAAACCATCAACACCACAGGCTTTTTTGGGTTGGAGGGTTTATATTTTGTCATTGTAATTGTAATTGTCATTGTAATTGGAGAATCCAGCAGGTTCTGGTAGTCTTTAATAGTTGATTGTAAGATTTGTATTTGATCATGTATACGTTTTTGCTGTTTGTTCTTTGTTATAGGGCCAGAAAGATTGGAGAAGTGGTTGACCCATACATCTCTGTTTTGGATAGATAATTCTTCGTGTTGTTGTTTTAGTGTTTTCACATTTTCCCAGAAGTGGTTAGAGTCTATGGATTCTTCAGTTACATTGAGCTGATTTCTGACGTGCTGTTCCTTCTTTTTCCGAAGTGTATTTCTGTATTGTTTTAGTGATTCACCATAGTGAAGGCATAGACTCAGGTTTTCTGGGTGTCTATGTTTTTGGCTAGACAGGTCTCTCAATTTCTTTCTTAGGTTTTTGCATTCTTCATCAAACCATTTGTCACTGTAGTTCATTGTCTTTGGTTTTATGTTTGACATTTTTTGATTTGATAGGGAAGCTGAAAGGTCAAATATACTGTTTAGGTTTTCTACTGCCAAGTTTACACCTTCACTATTACAGTGAAACATTTTGTCCAGGAAGTTGTCTAGAAGGGATTGAATTTGTTGTTGCCTAATTGTTTTTTGGTAGGTTTCCATACTTACTGTCCTTCCGTCTATAACATTTCTTAATTTTATTCAGCTCCTTTGGCTTTGATGCCTCATGATTGAGCAAAGCTCTGTTCAAGTAGAGTGTGATGTTGCTGTGATCTGATAGGGGAGTCAGTGGACTGACTGTGAACGCTCTAAGAGACTCTGGGTTGAGGTCAGTGATAAGTAGTATACAGAGATGAGCTACCATAGGAGTCCCCTCGAAGCCTACCATAGACTATCTACATATCCAGAGCTGCTGGAGTTGTGACCTGTGTTTGTTGGTTATGTTGTCATAGTTGTGTCTAGGGGGGCATATGGGGGAGAGAATGCTGTCACCTCCAGGTAGGTGTTTGACCCCTGTGTGTTGAGGGTGTCAGGTTCTTGTCCAGTTCTGGCATTTAGGTCACCACAGACTAGTACATGTCCCTGGGCCTGGAAATGTTTGATCTCCCCCTCCAGGATGGAGAAGCTGTCATCGTTAAAGTATGAGGGTTCTATTGGGGGGATATAGGTAGCACACATGAGGACATCATTTCCTTATTAATTTCTAGTCAGATGTAAAATGTTCCTGTTTTGACTCCTTTAGTAGAGTGGGTTAGGTCTGCTCTATACCAAATTAGCATACCCCCTGAGTTTGGTGAATGGGACTACCAGCTCTCTGTAACCTAGAGGGCAACCAGTGGGTCCATCTCCTTTATACCATGTTTCTTGTAGGATGAGCTTTGTGTTCCATATTGTCTAGTGTTTTTGTGTGGTTTAGGTCCGGACCATCACAGTAGGTGTGAGCAGAGCATGTTGAGCATCTGATACATACCTCTTAGGTCGCAGGATGGGCTTGGGAGGGTGTAATAGTGGGGGTTAGGACTGTTGCTCTACTCACGACCTGGGCATATGTCCTGCTGTCATGTTGAGGTCCTTGCTGCAGGGGTAAGGGGCATGGGGTGGGCAGAAGGGGCATAGGTCTGGTATGGGGGGACTATATAGGGTGTGGCTAGGGTTTGCTTGGGGTGGTCTCAGCTGGTTGGGGTGTGGCTGGTGATGCTGTGGTCTGGGTGTAGGTCCTCTTGGCGTGGGTTCTCTCGGTGCAGGTCATTCAGGAGGGGGTCTTGCAGGTCTGGGAGGGTGTCTCACTGGTCTGGGCAGGTTGTCCGTTGCTCTGTTGCTCCTGTGTGAGGTGCTGGGGCTACGGTTGAGGGTGATGTCCTTCAGGTTCCTGGCAAAAGTTGAGATTGCTGCCTTGTAGAGGTTGACCTGGTTGTAAAGGCTGTTCAAGTCCAGGGTGGAGTGGTGGGCCTGGTAGACATTAGGTTTTGGGTCACAGTCTTGCGAAATGCTTGCATTCACCTGCTGTATGGTGGCAATGTGAACGTCTTTTCGTGGCAGCAGGGTGGAGATGACCACTTGTGCGTTGGGGAAAGGGGAAGAAGCTTTTTAAATCACTTCCTTGAGTACTGTGGCCACCCTTTCCTGCTGGGCCATCAGGTCATTTGTGCCCGTGTGAATTATGATGTGGCTGGGGGCCCCTAATCTGTCCTCTGACAGCACCAGGGCAGGCCTAGTGTTTGGGCACCAGAGCTTATCCACTTTGTGTTTGGGGAAAAGTTTTTCCTCTTGAATGTATTTGCCACTTGAGTCAATGAGGAGCACAATCTCTGGCTTCTGTGTGTACTCAGTGGATGTGTGGGGACTGTCAAGAGAGCCAACAGGGGAGCTGACAGGGGGGCTATTAGGAGGGGGTGGGGTATGTTGGGTTGGTGGGTCCTGTCCCAATGTTGTGTTGGGGTTCAGGTCCGGGTCTGCTTCTCTGGGGGAGTGTCCTTCTCTCTGTCACACCTCAGCTTTCTCACCTCCTCCTTCAGTGCCATGTGTTCCTCTTTAAGTTCTCTCACCTCAGTCCGTAGAGCAGCCAGCTCTCTCAGACAGCCGTCCGTCTCCACCTTCTGCCCTCCGGGTCTTGTTGTGCTGGTCTGTTCTGTGGGTCTGTTCTGTCTGGATTGTGTGGACTAGCTCTCTGAGCTCCACCATGTCTCTCTCCAGCTCTGTGAATTTATCCCTCTCAATGATGGATGAGCAGTGCAGTTATGGGACCTGGGTGTGTTCAGTGCTGAGGAGGAGACTATCCTCATCTGCAGGACAGTTTGAAGAGGTGTGATCAGACTCACTCAGGATGGGGAGTCGACACAGAGAGAGAGATTGTTTCCTGCTCTGCTCTCTCTTAGATCCCGTAGAAGTCCTGCAGGAACCGCTAGAGGATGCCCTGCACCATTACTGTCCCAGACTTGTACACATTCACAGAGGTTGTTTCCATTTCTTCAGTGTCTAGATTTCTGAGTTTCCACCCTGGGCCAATACCCTCTCTAATGACATAGGGGAAGTGTGCTCTTAAAACACTGTGTCATGTCAGGGGATGGTCTGGTTAATATAGCACTGTGCCATGCCAGGGGATGGTCTGGTTAATATAGCACTGTGTCATGCCAGGGGATGGTCTGGTTAATATAGCACTGTGCCATGCCAGGGGATGGTCTGGTTAATATAGCACTGTGCCATGCCAGGGGATGGTCTGGTTAATATAGCACTGTGTCATGCCAGGGGATGGTCTGGTTAATATAACACTGTGCCATGCCAGGGGATGGTCTGGTTAATATAGCACTGTGCCATGCCAGGGGATGGTCTGGTTAATATAGCACTGTGTCATGCCAGGGGATGGTCTGTGTTAATATAGCACTGTGCCATGCCAGGGGATGGTCTGGTTAATATAACACTGTGTCATGCCAGGGGATGGTCTGGTTAATATAGCACTGTGTCATGCCAGGGGATGGTCTGGTTAATATAGCACTGTGCCATGCCAGGGATGGTCTGGTTAATATAGCACTGTGTCATGCCAGGGGATGGTCTGGTTAATATAGCACTGTGTCATGCGAGGGGATGGTCTGGTTAATATAACACTGTGTCATGCCAGGGGATGGTCAGGTTAATATAACACTGTGTCATGCCAGGGGATGGTCTGGTTAATATAACACTGTGTCATGCCAGGGGATGGTCTGGTTAATATAACACTGTGTCATGCCAGGGGATGGTCTGGTTAATATAGCACTGTGCCATGCCAGGGGATGGTCTGGTTAATATAGCACTGTGCCATGCCAGGGGATGGTCTGGTTAATATAGCACTGTGTCATGCCAGGGGATGGTCTGGTTAATATAACACTGTGCCATGCCAGGGGATGGTCTGGTTAATATAGCACTGTGCCATGCCAGGGGATGGTCTGGTTAATATAGCACTGTGTCATGCCAGGGGATGGTCTGTGTTAATATAGCACTGTGCCATGCCAGGGGATGGTCTGGTTAATATAGCACTGTGTCATGCCAGGGGATGGTCTGGTTAATATAGCACTGTGCCATGCCAGGGGATGGTCTGGTTAATATAGCACTGTGCCATGCCAGGGGATGGTCTGGTTAATATAGCACTGTGCTCATGCCAGGGGGATGGTCTGGTTAATATAGCACTGTGCCATGCCAGGGGATGGTCTGGTTAATATAACACTGTGTCATGCCAGGGGATGGTCTGGTTAATATAGCACTGTGCCATGCCAGGGGATGGTCTGGTTAATATAGCACTGTGCCATGCCAGGGGATGGTCTGGTTAATATAACACTGTGCCATGCCAGGGGATGGTCTGGTTAATATAGCACTGTGCCATGCCAGGGGATGGTCTGGTTAATATAGCACTGTGCCATGCCAGGGGATGGTCTGGTTAATATAGCACTGTGCCATGCCAGGGGATGGTCTGGTTAATATAACACTGTGTCATGCCAGGGGATGGTCTGGTTAATATAACACTGTGCCATGCCAGGGGATGGTCTGGTTAATATAGCACTGTGCCATGCCAGGGGATGGTCTGGTTAATATAGCACTGTGCCATGCCAGGGGATGGTCTGGTTAATATAGCACTGTGCCATGCCAGGGGATGGTCTGGTTAATATAGCACTGTGTCATGCCAGGGGATGGTCTGGTTAATATAGCACTGTGCCATGCCAGGGGATGGTCTGTGTTAATATAACACTGTGCCATGCCAGGGGATGGTCTGGTTAATATAACACTGTGCCATGCCAGGGGATGGTCTGGTTAATATAGCACTGTGCCATGCCAGGGGATGGTCTGGTTAATATAGCACTGTGTCATGCCAGGGGATGGTCTGGTTAATATAGCACTGTGCCATGCCAGGGGATGGTCTGGTTAATATAGCACTGTGTCATGCCAGGGGATGGTCTGGTTAATATAACACTGTGTCATGCCAGGGGATGGTCTGGTTAATATAGCACTGTGCCATGCCAGGGGATGGTCTGGTTAATATAGCACTGTGCCATGCCAGGGGATGGTCTGGTTAATATAGCACTGTGCCATGCCAGGGGATGGTCTGGTTAATATAGCACTGTGCCATGCCAGGGGATGGTCTGGTTAATATAGCACTGTGCCATGCCAGGGGATGGTCTGGTTAATATAGCACTGTGTCATGCCAGGGGATGGTCTGGTTAATATAGCACTGTGTCATGCCAGGGGATGGTCTGGTTAATATAACACTGTGTCATGCCAGGGGATGGTCTGGTTAATATAACACTGTGTCATGCCAGGGGATGGTCTGGTTAATATAGCACTGTGCCATGCCAGGGGATGGTCTGGTTAATATAGCACTGTGTCATGCCAGGGGATGGTCTGGTTAATATAGCACTGTGCCATGCCAGGGGATGGTCTGGTTAATATAGCACTGTGCCATGCCAGGGGATGGTCTGGTTAATATAGCACTGTGCCATGCCAGGGGATGGTCTGGTTAATATAGCACTGTGCCATGCCAGGGGATGGTCTGGTTAATATAGCACTGTGCCATGCCAGGGGATGGTCTGTGTTAATATAGAACTGTGTCATGCCAGGGGATGGTCTGTGTTAATATAGCACTGTGCCAGGGGATGGTCTGTGTTAATATAGCACTGTGTCATGCCAGGGGATGGTCTGGTTAATATAGCACTGTGTCATGCCAGGGGATGGTCTGGTTAATATAGCACTGTGTCATGCCAGGGGATGGTCTGGTTAATATAGCACTGTGCCATGCCAGGGGATGGTCTGTGTTAATATAGCACTGTGTCATGCCAGGGGATGGTCTGGTTAATATAGCACTGTGCCATGCCAGGGGATGGTCTGGTTAATATAGCACTGTGTCATGCCAGGGGATGGTCTGGTTAATATAGCACTGTGTCATGCCAGGGGATGGTCTGGTTAATATAGCACTGTGCCAGGGGATGGTCTGGTTAATATAGCACTGTGCCATGCCAGGGGATGGTCTGGTTAATATAACACTGTGCCATGCCAGGGGATGGTCTGGTTAATATAACACTGTGTCATGCCAGGGGATGGTCTGGTTAATATAGCACTGTGTCATGCCAGGGGATGGTCTGTGTTAATATAACACTGTGTCATGCGAGGGGATGGTCTGGTTAATATAGCACTGTGTCATGCCAGGGGATGGTCTGGTTAATATAGCACTGTGCCATGCCAAGGGGGTGGTCTGGTTAATATAGCACTGTGTCATGCCAGGGGATGGTCTGGTTAATATAGCACTGTGCCAGGGGATGGTCTGGTTAATATAACACTGTGCCATGCCAGGGATGGTCTGTGTTAATATAACACTGTGTCATGCCAGGGGATGGTCTGGTTAATATAGCACTGTGTCATGCCAGGGGATGGTCTGGTTAATATAGCACTGTGTCATGCCAGGGGATGGTCTGGTTAATATAGCACTGTGTCATGCCAGGGGATGGTCTGGTTAATATAGCACTGTGCCATGCCAGGGGATGGTCTGGTTAATATAGCACTGTGTCATGCCAGGGGATGGTCTGGTTAATATAGCACTGTGCCATGCCAGGGGATGGTCTGGTTAATATAGCACTGTGTCATGCCAGGGGATGGTCTGTGTTAATATAGCACTGTGTCATGCCAGGGGATGGTCTGGTTAATATAGCACTGTGCCATGCCAGGGGATGGTCTGGTTAATATAGCACTGTGCCCTGCCAGGGGATGGTCTGGTTAATATAGCACTGTGTCATGCCAGGGGATGGTCTGGTTAATATAGCACTGTGTCATGCCAGGGATGGTCTGGTTAATATAGCACTGTGCCATGCCAGGGGATGGTCTGGTTAATATAGCACTGTGTCATGCCAGGGGATGGTCTGGTTAATATAGCACTGTGCCATGCCAGGGGATGGTCTGTGTTAATATAGCACTGTGCCATGCCAGGGGATGGTCTGGTTAATATAGCACTGTGTCATGCCAGGGGATGGTCTGGTTAATATAGCACTGTGTCATGCCAGGGGATGGTCTGGTTAATATAGCACTGTGCCATGCCAGGGGATGGTCTGGTTAATATAGCACTGTGCCATGCCAGGGGATGGTCTGGTTAATATAGCACTGTGCCCTGCCAGGGGATGGTCTGGTTAATATAGCACTGTGTCATGCCAGGGGATTGTCTGGTTAATATAGCACTGTGCCATGCCAGGGGATGGTCTGTGTTAATATAGCACTGTGCCATGCCAGGGGATGGTCTGGTTAATATAGCACTGTGCCATGCCAGGGGATGGTCTGGTTAATATAGCACTGTGCCATGCCAGGGGATGGTCTGGTTAATATAGCACTGTGCCATGCCAGGGGATGGTCTGGTTAATATAGCACTGTGTCATGCCAGGGGATGGTCTGGTTAATATAGCACTGTGCCATGCCAGGGGATGGTCTGTGTTAATATAACACTGTGCCATGCCAGGGGATGGTCTGGTTAATATAGCACTGTGCCATGCCAGGGGATGGTCTGGTTAATATAGCACTGTGTCATGCCAGGGGATGGTCTGTGTTAATATAGCACTGTGCCATGCCAGGGGATGGTCTGGTTAATATAGCACTGTGCCATGCCAGGGGATGGTCTGGTTAATATAACACTGTGCCATGCCAGGGGATGGTCTGGTTAATATAGCACTGTGCCATGCCAGGGGATGGTCTGGTTAATATAGCACTGTGCCATGCCAGGGGATGGTCTGGTTAATATAGCACTGTGTCATGCCAGGGGATGGTCTGGTTAATATAGCACTGTGCCATGCCAGGGGATGGTCTGGTTAATATAGCACTGTGCCATGCCAGGGGATGGTCTGGTTAATATAGCACTGTGTCATGCCAGGGGATGGTCTGGTTAATATAACACTGTGTCATGCCAGGGGATGGTCTGGTTAATATAACACTGTGTCATGCCAGGGGATGGTCTGGTTAATATAGCACTGTGCCATGCCAGGGGATGGTCTGGTTAATATAGCACTGTGCCATGCCAGGGGATGGTCTGGTTAATATAGCACTGTGTCATGCCAGGGGATGGTCTGGTTAATATAACACTGTGCCATGCCAGGGGATGGTCTGGTTAATATAGCACTGTGCCATGCCAGGGGATGGTCTGGTTAATATAGCACTGTGTCATGCCAGGGGATGGTCTGTGTTAATATAGCACTGTGCCATGCCAGGGGATGGTCTGGTTAATATAGCACTGTGTCATGCCAGGGGATGGTCTGGTTAATATAGCACTGTGTCATGCCAGGGGATGGTCTGGTTAATATAGCACTGTGCCATGCCAGGGGATGGTCTGGTTAATATAGCACTGTGTCATGCCAGGGGATGGTCTGGTTAATATAGCACTGTGCCATGCCAGGGGATGGTCTGGTTAATATAGCACTGTGCCAGGGGATGGTCTGTGTTAATATAGCACTGTGTCATGCCAGGGGATGGTCTGGTTAATATAGCACTGTGCCATGCCAGGGGATGGTCTGGTTAATATAGCACTGTGTCATGCCAGGGGATGGTCTGGTTAATATAACACTGTGTCATGCCAGGGGATGGTCTGGTTAATATAACACTGTGCCATGCCAGGGGATGGTCTGGTTAATATAGCACTGTGCCATGCCAGGGGATGGTCTGGTTAATATAGCACTGTGCCATGCCAGGGGATGGTCTGGTTAATATAACACTGTGCCATGCCAGGGGATGGTCTGGTTAATATAGCACTGTGCCATGCCAGGGGATGGTCTGGTTAATATAGCACTGTGCCATGCCAGGGGATGGTCTGGTTAATATAGCACTGTGCCATGCCAGGGGATGGTCTGTGTTAATATAACACTGTGTCATGCCAGGGGATGGTCTGGTTAATATAACACTGTGCCATGCCAGGGGATGGTCTGGTTAATATAGCACTGTGCCATGCCAGGGGATGGTCTGGTTAATATAGCACTGTGTCATGCCAGGGGATGGTCTGGTTAATATAACACTGTGCCATGCCAGGGGATGGTCTGGTTAATATAGCACTGTGTCATGCCAGGGGATGGTCTGGTTAATATAACACTGTGCCATGCCAGGGGATGGTCTGGTTAATATAACACTGTGCCATGCCAGGGGATGGTCTGGTTAATATAACACTGTGCCATGCCAGGGGATGGTCTGGTTAATATAGCACTGTGCCATGCCAGGGGATGGTCTGGTTAATATAGCACTGTGTCATGCCAGGGGATGGTCTGGTTAATATAGCACTGTGCCATGCCAGGGGATGGTCTGGTTAATATAACACTGTGTCATGCCAGGGGATGGTCTGGTTAATATAACACTGTGTCATGCCAGGGGATGGTCTGGTTAATATAGCACTGTGCCATGCCAGGGGATGGTCTGGTTAATATAGCACTGTGTCATGCCAGGGGATGGTCTGGTTAATATAGCACTGTGCCATGCCAGGGGATGGTCTGGTTAATATAGCACTGTGCCATGCCAGGGGATGGTCTGGTTAATATAGCACTGTGCCATGCCAGGGGATGGTCTGGTTAATATAGCACTGTGTCATGCCAGGGGATGGTCTGGTTAATATAGCACTGTGTCATGCCAGGGGATGGTCTGGTTAATATAACACTGTGTCATGCCAGGGGATTGTCTGGTTAATATAACACTGTGTCATGCCAGGGGATGGTCTGGTTAATATAACACTGTGTCATGCCAGGGGATGGTCTGGTTAATATAGCACTGTGTCATGCCAGGGGATGGTCTGGTTAATATAGCACTGTGTCATGCCAGGGGATGGTCTGGTTAATATAGCACTGTGCCATGCCAGGGGATGGTCTGTGTTAATATAGCACTGTGTCATGCCAGGGGATGGTCTGGTTAATATAGCACTGTGCCATGCCAGGGGATGGTCTGGTTAATATAGCACTGTGCCATGCCAGGGGATGGTCTGTGTTAATATAGAACTGTGTCATGCCAGGGGATGGTCTGTGTTAATATAGCACTGTGCCAGGGGATGGTCTGTGTTAATATAGCACTGTGTCATGCCAGGGGATGGTCTGGTTAATATAGCACTGTGTCATGCCAGGGGATGGTCTGGTTAATATAGCACTGTGTCATGCCAGGGGATGGTCTGGTTAATATAGCACTGTGCCATGCCAGGGGATGGTCTGTGTTAATATAGCACTGTGTCATGCCAGGGGATGGTCTGGTTAATATAGCACTGTGCCATGCCAGGGGATGGTCTGGTTAATATAGCACTGTGTCATGCCAGGGGATGGTCTGGTTAATATAGCACTGTGTCATGCCAGGGGATGGTCTGGTTAATATAGCACTGTGCCAGGGGATGGTCTGGTTAATATAGCACTGTGCCATGCCAGGGGATGGTCTGGTTAATATAACACTGTGCCATGCCAGGGGATGGTCTGGTTAATATAACACTGTGTCATGCCAGGGGATGGTCTGGTTAATATAGCACTGTGTCATGCCAGGGGATGGTCTGTGTTAATATAACACTGTGTCATGCGAGGGGATGGTCTGGTTAATATAGCACTGTGTCATGCCAGGGGATGGTCTGGTTAATATAGCACTGTGCCATGCCAAGGGGGTGGTCTGGTTAATATAGCACTGTGTCATGCCAGGGGATGGTCTGGTTAATATAGCACTGTGCCAGGGGATGGTCTGGTTAATATAACACTGTGCCATGCCAGGGATGGTCTGTGTTAATATAACACTGTGTCATGCCAGGGGATGGTCTGGTTAATATAGCACTGTGTCATGCCAGGGGATGGTCTGGTTAATATAGCACTGTGTCATGCCAGGGGATGGTCTGGTTAATATAGCACTGTGTCATGCCAGGGGATGGTCTGGTTAATATAGCACTGTGCCATGCCAGGGGATGGTCTGGTTAATATAGCACTGTGTCATGCCAGGGGATGGTCTGGTTAATATAGCACTGTGCCATGCCAGGGGATGGTCTGGTTAATATAGCACTGTGTCATGCCAGGGGATGGTCTGTGTTAATATAGCACTGTGTCATGCCAGGGGATGGTCTGGTTAATATAGCACTGTGCCATGCCAGGGGATGGTCTGGTTAATATAGCACTGTGCCCTGCCAGGGGATGGTCTGGTTAATATAGCACTGTGTCATGCCAGGGGATGGTCTGGTTAATATAGCACTGTGTCATGCCAGGGATGGTCTGGTTAATATAGCACTGTGCCATGCCAGGGGATGGTCTGGTTAATATAGCACTGTGTCATGCCAGGCGATGGTCTGGTTAATATAGCACTGTGCCATGCCAGGGGATGGTCTGTGTTAATATAGCACTGTGCCATGCCAGGGGATGGTCTGGTTAATATAGCACTGTGTCATGCCAGGGGATGGTCTGGTTAATATAGCACTGTGTCATGCCAGGGGATGGTCTGGTTAATATAGCACTGTGCCATGCCAGGGGATGGTCTGGTTAATATAGCACTGTGCCATGCCAGGGGATGGTCTGGTTAATATAGCACTGTGCCATGCCAGGGGATGGTCTGGTTAATATAGCACTGTGTCATGCCAGGGGATGGTCTGGTTAATATAGCACTGTGCCATGCCAGGGGATGGTCTGTGTTAATATAGCACTGTGCCATGCCAGGGGATGGTCTGGTTAATATAGCACTGTGTCATGCCAGGGGATGGTCTGGTTAATATAGCACTGTGTCATGCCAGGGGATGGTCTGGTTAATATAGCACTGTGCCATGCCAGGGGATGGTCTGGTTAATATAGCACTGTGTCATGCCAGGGGATGGTCTGGTTAATATAGCACTGTGCCATGCCAGGGGATGGTCTGTGTTAATATAACACTGTGCCATGCCAGGGGATGGTCTGGTTAATATAGCACTGTGCCATGCCAGGGGATGGTCTGGTTAATATAGCACTGTGCCATGCCAGGGGATGGTCTGTGTTAATATAGCACTGTGCCATGCCAGGGGATGGTCTGGTTAATATAGCACTGTGCCATGCCAGGGGATGGTCTGGTTAATATAACACTGTGCCATGCCAGGGGATGGTCTGGTTAATATAGCACTGTGCCATGCCAGGGGATGGTCTGGTTAATATAGCACTGTGCCATGCCAGGGGATGGTCTGGTTAATATAGCACTGTGTCATGCCAGGGGATGGTCTGGTTAATATAGCACTGTGCCATGCCAGGGGATGGTCTGGTTAATATAACACTGTGCCATGCCAGGGGATGGTCTGGTTAATATAGCACTGTGCCATGCCAGGGGATGGTCTGGTTAATATAGCACTGTGTCATGCCAGGGGATGGTCTGGTTAATATAGCACTGTGTCATGCCAGGGGATGGTCTGGTTAATATAACACTGTGTCATGCCAGGGGATGGTCTGGTTAATATAACACTGTGTCATGCCAGGGGATGGTCTGGTTAATATAACACTGTGTCATGCCAGGGGATGGTCTGGTTAATATAGCACTGTGTCATGCCAGGGGATGGTCTGGTTAATATAACACTGTGTCATGCCAGGGGATGGTCTGGTTAATATAGCACTGTGCCATGCCAGGGGATGGTCTGTGTTAATATAGCACTGTGTCATGCCAGGGGATGGTCTGGTTAATATAGCACTGTGCCATGCCAGGGGATGGTCTGGTTAATATAGCACTGTGCCATGCCAGGGGATGGTCTGTGTTAATATAGAACTGTGTCATGCCAGGGGATGGTCTGTGTTAATATAGCACTGTGCCAGGGGATGGTCTGTGTTAATATAGCACTGTGCCATGCCAGGGGATGGTCTGGTTAATATAGCACTGTGTCATGCCAGGGGATGGTCTGGTTAATATAGCACTGTGTCATGCCAGGGGATGGTCTGGTTAATATAGCACTGTGCCATGCCAGGGGATGGTCTGTGTTAATATAGCACTGTGTCATGCCAGGGGATGGTCTGGTTAATATAGCACTGTGCCATGCCAGGGGATGGTCTGGTTAATATAGCACTGTGTCATGCCAGGGGATGGTCTGGTTAATATAGCACTGTGTCATGCCAGGGGATGGTCTGGTTAATATAGCACTGCATGCCAGGGGATGGTCTGGTTAATATAGCACTGTGCCATGCCAGGGGATGGTCTGGTTAATATAACACTGTGCCATGCCAGGGGATGGTCTGGTTAATATAACACTGTGTCATGCCAGGGGATGGTCTGGTTAATATAGCACTGTGTCATGCCAGGGGATGGTCTGTGTTAATATAACACTGTGTCATGCCAGGGGATGGTCTGGTTAATATAGCACTGTGTCATGCCAGGGGATGGTCTGGTTAATATAGCACTGTGCCATGCCAGGGGGTGGTCTGGTTAATATAGCACTGTGTCATGCCAGGGGATGGTCTGGTTAATATAGCACTGTGCCAGGGGATGGTCTGGTTAATATAACACTGTGCCATGCCAGGGGATGGTCTGTGTTAATATAACACTGTGTCATGCCAGGGGATGGTCTGGTTAATATAGCACTGTGTCATGCCAGGGGATGGTCTGGTTAATATAGCACTGTGTCATGCCAGGGGATGGTCTGGTTAATATAGCACTGTGTCATGCCAGGGGATGGTCTGGTTAATATAGCACTGTGCCATGCCAGGGGATGGTCTGGTTAATATAGCACTGTGTCATGCCAGGGGATGGTCTGGTTAATATAGCACTGTGCCATGCCAGGGGATGGTCTGGTTAATATAGCACTGTGTCATGCCAGGGGATGGTCTGTGTTAATATAGCACTGTGTCATGCCAGGGGATGGTCTGGTTAATATAGCACTGTGCCATGCCAGGGGATGGTCTGGTTAATATAGCACTGTGCCATGCCAGGGGATGGTCTGGTTAATATAGCACTGTGTCATGCCAGGGGATGGTCTGGTTAATATAGCACTGTGTCATGCCAGGGGATGGTCTGGTTAATATAGCACTGTGCCATGCCAGGGGATGGTCTGGTTAATATAGCACTGTGTCATGCCAGGGGATGGTCTGGTTAATATAGCACTGTGCCATGCCAGGGGATGGTCTGGTTAATATAGCACTGTGCCATGCCAGGGGATGGTCTGGTTAATATAGCACTGTGTCATGCCAGGGGATGGTCTGGTTAATATAGCACTGTGTCATGCCAGGGGATGGTCTGGTTAATATAGCACTGTGCCATGCCAGGGGATGGTCTGGTTAATATAGCACTGTGCCATGCCAGGGGATGGTCTGGTTAATATAGCACTGTGCCCTGCCAGGGGATGGTCTGGTTAATATAGCACTGTGCCATGCCAGGGGATGGTCTGGTTAATATAGCACTGTGCCATGCCAGGGGATGGTCTGTGTTAATATAGCACTGTGCCATGCCAGGGGATGGTCTGGTTAATATAGCACTGTGTCATGCCAGGGGATGGTCTGGTTAATATAGCACTGTGTCATGCCAGGGGATGGTCTGGTTAATATAGCACTGTGCCATGCCAGGGGATGGTCTGGTTAATATAGCACTGTGCCATGCCAGGGGATGGTCTGGTTAATATAGCACTGTGCCATGCCAGGGGATGGTCTGTGTTAATATAACACTGTGCCATGCCAGGGGATGGTCTGGTTAATATAGCACTGTGCCATGCCAGGGGATGGTCTGGTTAATATAGCACTGTGTCATGCCAGGGGATGGTCTGTGTTAATATAGCACTGTGCCATGCCAGGGGATGGTCTGGTTAATATAGCACTGTGCCATGCCAGGGGATGGTCTGGTTAATATAACACAGTGCCATGCCAGGGGATGGTCTGGTTAATATAGCACTGTGCCATGCCAGGGGATGGTCTGGTTAATATAGCACTGTGCCATGCCAGGGGATGGTCTGGTTAATATAGCACTGTGTCATGCCAGGGGATGGTCTGGTTAATATAGCACTGTGCCACGCCAGGGGATGGTCTGGTTAATGTAGCACTGTGCCATGCCAGGGGATGGTCGGGTTAATATAACACTGTGTCATGCCAGGGGATGGTCTGTGTTAATATAACACTGTGCCATGCCAGGGGATGGTCTGGTTAATATAACACTGTGTCATGCCAGGGGATGGTCTGGTTAATATAGCACTGTGCCATGCCAGGGGATGGTCTGGTTAATATAACACTGTGCCATGCCAGGGGATGGTCTGGTTAATGTAGCACTGTGCCATGCCAGGGGATGGTCTGGTTAATATAGCACTGTGTCATGCCAGGGGATGGTCTGGTTAATATAGCACTGTGTCATGCCAGGGGATGGTCTGGTTAATATAGCACTGTGCCATGCCAGGGGATGGTCTGGTTAATATAGCACTGTGTCATGCCAGGGGATGGTCTGGTTAATATAGCACTGTGTCATGCCAGGGGATGGTCTGTGTTAATATAGCACTGTGCCATGCCAGGGGATGGTCTGGTTAATATAGCACTGTGTCATGCCAGGGATGGTCTGGTTAATATAGCACTGTGCCATGCCAGGGGATGGTCTGGTTAATATAGCACTGTGTCATGCCAGGGGATGGTCTGGTTAATATAGCACTGTGCCATGCCAGGGGATGGTCTGGTTAATATAGCACTGTGCCATGCCAGGGGATGGTCTGGTTAATATAGCACTGTGTCATGCCAGGGGATGGTCTGGTTAATATAGCACTGTGTCATGCCAGGGGATGGTCTGGTTAATATAGCACTGTGCCATGCCAGGGGATGGTCTGGTTAATATAGCACTGTGCCATGCCAGGGGATGGTCTGGTTAATATAGCACTGTGCCATGCCAGGGGATGGTCTGGTTAATATAACACTGTGTCATGCCAGGGGATGTTCTGGTTAATATAACACTGTGTCATGCCAGGGGATGGTCTGGTTAATATAGCACTGTGCCATGCCAGGGGATGGTCTGGTTAATATAGCACTGTGCCATGCCAGGGGATGGTCTGGTTAATATAACACTGTGTCATGCCAGGGGATGTTCTGGTTAATATAACACTGTGTCATGCCAGGGGATGTTCTGGTTAATATAGCACTGTGTCATGCCAGGGGATGGTCTGGTTAATATAACACTCTGCCATGCCAGGGGATGGTCTGGTTAATATAGCACTGTGCCATGCCAGGGGATGGTCTGGTTAATATAACACTCTGCCATGCCAGGGGATGGTCTGGTTAATATAGCACTGTGCCATGCCAGGGGATGGTCTGGTTAATATAACACTCTGCCATGCCAGGGGATGGTCTGGTTAATATAGCACTGTGCCATGCCAGGGGATGGTCTGGTTAATATAACACTCTGTCATGCCAGGGGATGGTCTGGTTAATATAGCACTGTGTCATGCCAGGGGATGGTCTGGTTAATATAGCACTGTGTCATGCCAGGGGATGGTCTGGTTAATATAACACTGTGCCATGCCAGGGGATGGTCTGGTTAATATAGCACTGTGTCATGCCAGGGGATGGTCTGGTTAATATAACACTGTGCCATGCCAGGGGATGGTCTGGTTAATATAGCACTGTGTCATGCCAGGGGATGGTCTGGTTAATATAGCACTGTGTCATGCCAGGGGATGGTCTGTGTTAATATAGCACTGTGTCATGCCAGGGGATGGTCTGTGTTAATATAGCACTGTGCCATGCCAGGGGATGGTCTGTGTTAATATAGCACTGTGTCATGCCAGGGGATGGTCTGGTTAATATAGCACTGTGCCATGCCAGGGGATGGTCTGGTTAATATAGCACTGTGTCATGCCAGGGGATGGTCTGGTTAATATAGCACTGTGTCATGCCAGGGGATGGTCTGGTTAATATAGCACTGTGTCATGCCAGGGGATGGTCTGGTTAATATAGCACTGTGTCATGCCAGGGGATGGTCTGGTTAATATAACACTGTGCCATGCCAGGGGATGGTCTGGTTAATATAGCACTGTGCCAGGGGATGGTCTGGTTAATATAACACTGTGTCATGCCAGGGATGGTCTGTGTTAATATAACACTGTACCATGCCAGGGGATGGTCTGGTTAATATAGCACTGTGTCATGCCAGGGATGGTCTGTGTTAATATAACACTGTACCATGCCAGGGGATGGTCTGGTTAATATAGCACTGTGCCATGCCAGGGGATGGTCTGTGTTAATATAGCACTGTGTCATGCCAGGGGATGGTCTGGTTAATATAACACTGTGTCATGCCAGGGGATGGTCTGGTTAATATAGCACTGTGTCATGCCAGGGGATGGTCTGTGTTAATATAACACTGTGCCATGCCAGGGGATGGTCTGGTTAATATAGCACTGTGCCATGCCAGGGGATGGTCTGTGTTAATATAGCACTGTGTCATGCCAGGGGATGGTCTGGTTAATATAACACTGTGTCATGCCAGGGGATGGTCTGGTTAATATAGCACTGTGTCATGCCAGGGGATGGTCTGGTTAATATAGCACTGTGCCATGCCAGGGGATGGTCTGGTTAATATAGCACTGTGCCATGCCAGGGGATGGTCTGGTTAATATAGCACTGTGCCATGCCAGGGATGGTCTGGTTAATATAGCACTGTGTCATGCCAGGAGATGGTCTGGTTAATATAGCACTGTGTCATGCCAGGGGATGGTCTGGTTAATATAGCACTGTGTCATGCCAGGGGATGGTCTGGTTAATATAACACTGTGTCATGCCAGGGGATGGTCTGGTTAATATAGCACTGTGTCATGCCAGGGGATGGTCTGGTTAATATAGCACTGTGTCATGCCAGGGGATGGTCTGGTTAATATAGCACTGTGTCATGCCAGGGGATGGTCTGTGTTAATATAGCACTGTGCCAGGGGATGGTCTGGTTAATATAGCACTGTGCCATGCCAGGGGATGGTCTGGTTAATATAACACTGTGTCATGCCAGGGGATGGTCTGGTTAATATAGCACTGTGTCATGCCAGGGATGGTCTGTGTTAATATAGCACTGTGTCATGCCAGGGGATGGTCTGTGTTAATATAACACTGTGCCATGCCAGGGGATGGTCTGGTTAATATAGCACTGTGCCATGCCAGGGGATGGTCTGTGTTAATATAACACTGTGTCATGCCAGGGGATGGTCTGGTTAATATAGCACTGTGTCATGCCAGGGGATGGTCTGGTTAATATAGCACTGTGCCATGCCAGGGGATGGTCTGGTTAATATAGCACTGTGTCATGCCAGGGGATGGTCTGGTTAATATAGCACTGTGTCATGCCAGGGGATGGTCTGGTTAATATAGCACTGTGCCATGCCAGGGGATGGTCTGTGTTAATATAACACTGTGCCATGCCAGGGGATGGTCTGGTTAATATAACACTGTGTCATGCCAGGGGATGGTCTGGTTAATATAACACTGTGCCATGCCAGGGGATGGTCTGGTTAATATAGCACTGTGCCATGCCAGGGGATGGTCTGGTTAATATAGCACTGTGCCATGCCAGGGGATGGTCTGGTTAATATAGCACTGTGCCATGCCAGGGGATGGTCTGGTTAATATAGCACTGTGCCATGCCAGGGGATGGTCTGTGTTAATATAGCACTGTGCCATGCCAGGGGATGGTCTGGTTAATATAGCACTGTGCCATGCCAGGGGATGGTCTGGTTAATATAGCACTGTGCCATGCCAGGGGATGGTCTGGTTAATATAGCACTGTGCCATGCCAGGGGATGGTCTGGTTAATATAACACTGTGTCATGCCAGGGGATGGTCTGTGTTAATATAACACTGTGCCATGCCAGGGGATGGTCTGGTTAATATAACACTGTGCCATGGGATGGTCTGGTTAATATAACACTGTGTCATGCCAGGGGATGGTCTGGTTAATATAACACTGTGCCATGCCAGGGGATGGTCTGGTTAATATAGCACTGTCTCATGCCAGGGGATGGTCTGGTTAATATAGCACTGTGCCCTGCCAGGGGATGGTCTGTGTTAATATAGCACTGTGTCATGCCAGGGGATGGTCTGGTTAATATAGCACTGTGTCATGCCAGGGGATGGTCTGGTTAATATAGCACTGTGTCATGCCAGGGGATGGTCTGGTTAATATAGCACTGTGCCATGCCAGGGGATGGTCTGGTTAATATAACACTGTGCCATGCCAGGGGATGGTCTGGTTAATATAGCACTGTGCCATGCCAGGGGATGGTCTGGTTAATATAACACTGTGTGTGTCATGCCAGGGGATGGTCTGGTTAATATAGCACTGTGTCATGCCAGGGGATGGTCTGGTTAATATAACACTGTGTCATGCCAGGGGATGGTCTGGTTAATATAGCACTGTGTCATGCCAGGGGATGGTCTGTGTTAATATAGCACTGTGCCATGCCAGGGGATGGTCTGGTTAATATAACACTGTGTCATGCCAGGGGTTGGTCTGGTTAATATAGCACTGTGCCATGCCAGGGGATGGTCTGGTTAATATAACACTGTGTCATGTCAGGGGATGGTCTGGTTAATATAGCACTGTGTCATCCCAGGGGTTGGTCTGGTTAATATAGCACTGTGCCATGCCAGGGGATGGTCTGGTTAATATAGCACTGTGTCATGCCAGGGGATGGTCTGGTTAATATAGCACTGTGTCATGCCAGGGGATGGTCTGGTTAATATAGCACTGTGTCATGCCAGGGGATGGTCTGGTTAATATAGCACTGTGTCATGCCAGGGGATGGTCTGGTTAATATAGCACTGTGTCATGCCAGGGGATGGTCTGGTTAATATAGCACTGTGCCATGCCAGGGGATGGTCTGGTTAATATAGCACTGTGTCATGCCAGGGGATGGTCTGGTTAATATAGCACTGTGCCATGCCAGGGGATGGTCTGGTTAATATAGCACTGTGTCATGCCAGGGGATGGTCTGGTTAATATAACACTGTGCCATGCCAGGGGATGGTCTGGTTAATATAGCACTGTGTCATGCCAGGGATGGTCTGTGTTAATATAACACTGTACCATGCCAGGGGATGGTCTGGTTAATATAGCACTGTGCCATGCCAGGGGATGGTCTGTGTTAATATAGCACTGTGTCATGCCAGGGGATGGTCTGGTTAATATAACACTGTGTCATGCCAGGGGATGGTCTGGTTAATATAGCACTGTGTCATGCCAGGGGATGGTCTGGTTAATATAACACTGTGTCATGCCAGGGGATGGTCTGGTTAATATAGCACTGTGTCATGCCAGGGGATGGTCTGGTTAATATAGCACTGTGCCATGCCAGGGATGGTCTGGTTAATATAGCACTGTGTCATGCCAGGAGATGGTCTGGTTAATATAGCACTGTGTCATGCCAGGGGATGGTCTGGTTAATATAGCACTGTGTCATGCCAGGGGATGGTCTGGTTAATATAACACTGTGTCATGCCAGGGGATGGTCTGGTTAATATAGCACTGTGTCATGCCAGGGGATGGTCTGGTTAATATAGCACTGTGTCATGCCAGGGGATGGTCTGTGTTAATATAGCACTGTGTCATGCCAGGGGATGGTCTGTGTTAATATAGCACTGTGCCAGGGGATGGTCTGGTTAATATAGCACTGTGCCATGCCAGGGGATGGTCTGGTTAATATAACACTGTGTCATGCCAGGGGATGGTCTGGTTAATATAGCACTGTGTCATGCCAGGGATGGTCTGTGTTAATATAGCACTGTGTCATGCCAGGGGATGGTCTGTGTTAATATAACACTGTGCCATGCCAGGGGATGGTCTGGTTAATATAGCACTGTGCCATGCCAGGGGATGGTCTGTGTTAATATAACACTGTGTCATGCCAGGGGATGGTCTGGTTAATATAACACTGTGCCATGCCAGGGGATGGTCTGGTTAATATAGCACTGTGCCATGCCAGGGGATGGTCTGGTTAATATAGCACTGTGCCATGCCAGGGGATGGTCTGGTTAATATAGCACTGTGCCATGCCAGGGGATGGTCTGGTTAATATAGCACTGTGCCATGCCAGGGGATGGTCTGGTTAATATAGCACTGTGCCATGCCAGGGGATGGTCTGGTTAATATAGCACTGTGTCATGCCAGGGGATGGTCTGGTTAATATAGCACTGTGTCATGCCAGGGGATGGTCTGGTTAATATAGCACTGTGCCATGCCAGGGGATGGTCTGGTTAATATAGCACTGTGTCATGCCAGGGGATGGTCTGGTTAATATAACACTGTGCCATGCCAGGGGATGGTCTGGTTAATATAGCACTGTGCCATGCCAGGGGATGGTCTGGTTAATATAGCACTGTGCCATGGGATGGTTTGGTTAATATAACACTGTGCCATGCCAGGGGATGGTCTGGTTAATATAGCACTGTGCCATGCCAGGGGATGGTCTGGTTAATATAACACTGTGCCATGGGATGGTCTGGTTAATATAACACTGTGTCATGCCAGGGGATGGTCTGGTTAATATAACACTGTGCCATGCCAGGGGATGGTCTGGTTAATATAGCACTGTGCTCATGCCAGGGGATGGTCTGGTTAATATAGCACTGTGCCATGCCAGGGGATGGTCTGGTTAATATAGCACTGTGCCATGCCAGGGGATGGTCTGGTTAATATAGCACTGTGTCATGCCAGGGGATGGTCTGGTTAATATAGCACTGTGTCATGCCAGGGGATGGTCTGGTTAATATAGCACTGTGCCATGCCAGGGGATGGTCTGGTTAATATAACACTGTGCCATGCCAGGGGATGGTCTGGTTAATATAGCACTGTGCCATGCCAGGGGATGGTCTGGTTAATATAACACTGTGCCATGCCAGGGGATGGTCTGGTTAATATAGCACTGTGCCATGCCAGGGGATGGTCTGGTTAATATAACACTGTGTGTGTCATGCCAGGGGATGGTCTGGTTAATATAGCACTGTGTCATGCCAGGGGATGGTCTGGTTAATATAACACTGTGTCATGCCAGGGGATGGTCTGGTTAATATAGCACTGTGTCATGCCAGGGGATGGTCTGTGTTAATATAGCACTGTGCCATGCCAGGGGATGGTCTGGTTAATATAACACTGTGTCATGCCAGGGGTTGGTCTGGTTAATATAGCACTGTGCCATGCCAGGGGATGGTCTGGTTAATATAACACTGTGTCATGTCAGGGGATGGTCTGGTTAATATAGCACTGTGTCATCCCAGGGGTTGGTCTGGTTAATATAGCACTGTGTCATGCCAGGGGATGGTCTGTGTTAATATAACACTGTGTCATGCCAGGGGATGGTCTGGTTAATATAACACTGTGTCATGCCAGGAGATGGTCTGGTTAATATAGCACTGTGTCATGCCAGGGGATGGTCTTGTTAATATAGCACTGTGTCATGCCAGGGGATGGTCTGTGTTAATATAACACTGTGTCATGCCAGGGGATGGTCTGGTTAATATAGCACTGTGCCATGCCAGGGGATGGTCTGGTTAATATAGCACTGTGTCATGCCAGGGGATGGTCTGGTTAATATAGCACTGTGCCATGCCAGGGGATGGTCTGGTTAATATAGCACTGTGCCATGCCAGGGGATGGTCTGTAATAATATAGGGGGGGCTGTGGAACTCTCCTGCCATTGTTAGGCACAAGAGTTTTCACACTTCTCTCTTCACACTTAAGTGCTAATTGATGAGGTCAGTTTCTTTCCTGGCAGCTTGGTGCTTTGTGTTATTTATTATGCTTTATATAACATTGTCTTTTGCTTTTAGCCTTCAGAAGTAGGTTCAGACTGAATATTACTCACTCAGTTTTGTTGCGGATGATATTTCCAGGTTTCGCTGTGTTTCTTCTGCAGGTTTGGTTTGTTAGAGGTTATTTCTTGATAGTCTTTGGTAGTAATAGTCCAAAATCAATCTTTTAGGTCTGGAATTGTGATTTGAATTGAAGGTTGTGATGTTGAGGGTAGTATCCTGTATAAATCCTGGTGCTAAAAATCAAGTTTATCTACATTTATCCAACTCTAATTGTATTTTTTTTCAGGAGAACTCAGGTGCCCATGTGCTCACGCTCCCTCTCTCTCTGTCACGCTCTCTCTCTGTCTATCTGTCTCTCTCTGTCACGCTCTCTCTCTGTCTATCTGTCTCTCTCTGTCACGCTCTCTCTGTCACTCTCTCTCTCTCTGTCACGCTCTCTCTCTCTCTGTCACGCTCTCTCTCTGTCACGCTCTCTTTCTGTCTATCTGTCTCTCTCTGTCACGCTCTCTCTGTCACGCTCTCTTTCTCTCTGTCACGCTCTCTCTCTGTCTATCTGTCTCTCTCTGTCACGCTCTCTCTGTCACGCTCTCTCTCTGTCTATCTGTCTCTCTCTGTCACGCTCTCTCTCGATCTGTCTCTGTGTGTCTCTCTCTCTCTGTCACGCTCTCTCTCTGTCAATCTGTCTCTCTCTGTGTCGCTCTCTCTCTGTCACGCTCTCTCTTTGTCTATCTGTCTCTCTCTGTGTCGCTCTCTCTCTGTCACGCGCTCTCTCTGTCAATCTGTCTCTCTCTGTGTCGCTCTCTCTCTGTCACGCTCTCTGTCTGTCTATCTGTCTCTCTCTGTGTCGCTCACTCTCTGTCACGCTCTCATTCTCTCTCTGTCGCTCTCTCTCTATCTGTCTCTCTCTGTCACACTCATTCTCTCTCTCTCTGTCACACTCTCATTCTCTCTCTGTCACACTCATTCTCTCTCTCTGTCATGCTTTCATTCTCTCTCTCTGTCACGCTCTCATTCTCTCTCTCTCTCTCTCTCTCTCTCTCTCTCTCTCTCTCTCTGTCATGCTCTCATTCTCTCTCTCTCTCTGTCACACTCATTCTCTCTCTCTGTCACGCTCTCATTCTCTCTCTCTCTCTCTCTGTCATGCTCTCATTCTCTCTCTCTCTCTCTCTCTCTCTGTCACGCTCTCATTCTCTCTCTGTCACGCTCTCATTCACTCTCTCTGTCATGCTCTCATTCTCTCGCTCTCTCTCTCTCTCTCTCTCTCTCTGTCATGCTCTCATTCTCTCTCTCTCTCTCTCTGTCACGCTCTCATTCTCCCTCTTTCTGTCACGCTCTCATTCTCTCTCTCTCTCTCTCTCTCTCTCTGTCTCTTTCTCTATCTCTCTCATTATTTCTCTCTCTCCCTCTATCTGTCTCTCTATCTCTCTCTGTGTTGCTCTCTCTCTGTCACGCTCTCATTCTCTCTCTCTCTCTCTCTCTCTCTCTCTCTCTCTCTCTCTCTCTCTCTCTCTCTCCCCTCTCTCTCTCTCTCAGTTCAATTCAATTTAAGGGGCTGTATTGGCATGGGAAACATATGTTAACATTGCCAAAGCAAGTGAGGTAGATAATATACAAAAGTGAAATAAACAATAACAATTAACAGTAAACATTACACTCACAGAAGTTCCAAAAGAATAAAGACATTGCAAATGTCATATCATGTCTCTATACAGTGTTATAACAATGTACAAATGGTTAAAGTAGAAAGGGAAAATAAATAAGCATAAATATGGGTTGTATTTACAATGATGTTTGTTCTTCACTGGTTGAACAGGTCACACATCTTGCTGCTGTGATGGCACACGTTGGTATTTCACCCAGTAGACATGGGAGTTTATCAAAATCGGGTTTGTTTTTGAATTCTTTGTAAATCTGTGTAATCTGAGGGAAATATGTTTCTCTAATATGGTCAGACATTTGGCAGGAGGTTAGGAAGTGCAGCTCAGTTTCCACCTCATTTTGTGGGCAGTGTGCACATAGCCTGTCTTCTCTTGAGAGCAAGGTCTGCCTACGGCGGCCTTTCTCAATAGCAAGGCTATGCTCACTGAGTCTGTACATAGTAAAAGCTTTCCTTAAGTTTGGGCCAGTCATAGTGGTCAGGTATTCTGCCACTGTGTACTCTCTATTTAGGGCCAAATAGCATTCTAGTTTGCTCCGTTTTTTTGTTAATTCTTTCCAATGTGTCATTTAATTATCTTTTTGTTTTCTCATGGTTTGGTTGGGTCTAATTGTGTTGCTGTCCTGGGGCTCTGTGGGGTGTGTTTGTTTTTGTGAACAGAGCCCCAGGACCAGCTTGCTTAGGGGACTCTTCTCTAGGTTCATCTCTCTGTAGGTGATGGCTTTGTTATGGAAGGTTTGGGAATCGCTTCCTTTTAGGTGGTTGTAGAATTTATTGACTCTTTTCTGGAGTTTGATAATTAGCGGGTATCGGCCTAATTCTGCTCTGCATGCATTATTTGGTGTTCTACGTTGTACACAGATTATATTTTAGCAGAATTCTGCATGCAGAGTCTCAATTTGGTGTTTGTTCCATTTTGTGAATTCTTGGTTGGTGAGCGGAACCCAGACCTCACAACCATAAAGGGCAATGGGTTCTATAACTGATTAAAGTATTTTTTAGCCAGATCCTAATTGGTATGTTGAATTTTATGTTCCTTTTGATGGCATAGAATGCCCTTCTTGCCTTGTCTCTCAGACCGTTCACAGCTTTGTGGAAGTTACCTGTGGCGCTGATGTTTAGGCCGAGGTATGTATTGTTTTTGTGTGCTCTATGGAAATGGTGTTTAGATGGAATTTGTATTTGTGGTCCTGGCGACTGGACCTTTTGTGGAACACCATTATTTTGGTCTTACTGATATTTACTGTCTTCTCTGTCTCTATCTCACATCCATAATGTTGCTTGATCGGTGGTTAGGCTATTAGATTACCAAAATTAGGCTACATGAAAAGGTCAATACTTTTAATATAACCTTGTGTTGATGCAGGTTTTCAGTGAATGTATGTAAAACAGGAAGTTAATCTACAGGAGAATTATCATCAACAAAAGAGTGAACGAATTAACACGTATGCAAATGCAGCTTGTCTTTCCCAAACACCCGATAGTGGCACAAACCAGATAAGGCCTGGCCGCACAATGCCAGGGAGGGAGGGAGGGAGATGAAGAAAGAATGGGAGAGAGAGAAGAGAGGAAGAGAGAGAGAGAGAAACAGAGCGACAGCCAGAGCCAGAGAGGAGTGACTGCTGTGTGGATCTGTTTATGAGGTTTGGAAGGTTGATACTATAAAATCATCTAGATTATAACCACAGTTTGGCTACAGGCTGAGCAGAACAGTCAGACTGCTGTAGAGCCAGCCAGATAGCTAGGCAGACAGACAGATATTCCCAGACAGACGGACAGATGGGCTGGCTGTATTCCTAGTCCAGATGATCTGCGGCTAACGAGTCTTTAGACCATAAACAAAGTTAAAGAAACATGAGCAAAGTTTTCATTGGCTGTGTGTGTGTGTGTGTGTGTGTGTGGTGTGTGTGTGTGTGTGTGTGTGTGTGTGTGTGTGTGTGTGTGTGTGTGTGTGTGTGTGTGTGTGTGTGTGTGTGTGTGTGTGTGTGTGTGTGTGTGAGAGAGAGAGAGAGAGAGAGAGTCTGTGTGTGTGGAACTAGCTCGGCTAGATACATCTTTGAGATTTTGCTTTAAACGCCCACTAGAGCGGAAATTCCCTTTTTCTCAGCTGAAAGACAATGACCATAGCTTAACCATGATGTTGCACAAGGATTTAAGTCATTGTTTTTTTCAAAGTATGATGTATTTGGGTTTGAAGTGGGAAATCCGAAGTGGCAACTTTTCAGTGCCAATGCTGTGTGTTTACCTTTTGACGGGATAATACTCTTAACTCTACATTCCTTTTCAGGACTGGGTTTAATTTTAATGTTACCACCCACCTGCAAAGTTCTTCCTCTTCGCGAGTGAGTTGAGCTGAGTAACACTGTTTAATAAAACATCTTTGTCTGAGACGGAGAGATTTTCGCCGTAGCCTGCACTTGGCTGCCTGAGCCATATTTTTGCACCTCGTCTTTTAAACCAGCAAATGATCATAATCCATTGGGTAAATTGTCAAGTTTCAATTATTCTTGAGCTAGTCTGTATTAAAAAAATATATGAAAATATATATTTTATAAATGGTAAGATTTTGTGTGTTATGATTGACTGTCACTCCAAAATGAATGGTTTTGACCATGCTCGACTGCTTTGATCGGTGCAGCTAGAAATCACAAGTCCCTATCCTATAATGAAAATATTTTGTGCTGTTGTTACATTTGTATTGGTGTTTTGTTTTGTGTCGGATGCTCTCAAGGTGTTACATGTCATTTGCGGCATGCGTCATGAGCGGTGCGTTTCACTAGGCTATCCATATTACCAAACTGTTCAATAGCTAGTCTATCCATAATACAAAACCATTCAACAGCTAGGCTATCCATTTTACCAAACTGTTCAATAGCTAGGCAATCCATATTACCAAACCGTTCAATAGCGAGGCTATCCATATTACTAAACCATTCAATAGCTAGGCTATCCATATTACCAAACCTTTCAATAGCTAGACTATCCATATTACCAAACCGTTCAATAGCTAGGCTATCCATATTACTAAACCGTTCAATAGCGAGGCTATCCATATTACCAAACCGTTCAATAGCTATGCTATCCATATTACCAAAACGTTCAATAGCTAAGGTATCCATTTTACCAAATCATTCAATAACTAGGCTATCCATGTTACCAAACCATTCAATAACTAGGCTATCTATATTACCAAACCGTTCAATAGCTAGACTATCCATATTACCAAACCGTTCAATAGCTAGGCTATCCATATTACCAAACCGTTCAATAGCTAAGGCATCCATTTTACCAAACCATTCAATAACTAGGCTGTCCATATTACCAAACCGTTCAATAGCTAGGCTATTCATATTACCAAATCGTTCAAAAGCTAGGCTATCCAAATTACCAAACCATTCAATAACCAGGCTATCTATATTACCAAACCGTTCAATAGCTAGACTATCCATATTACCAAACCGTTCAATAGCTAGGCTATCCATATTACCGGAGATTCATCTTATTCTTTCTGCGTGGCCGCAATTTATGGAAAATTACAAAACTTTGGAGATAACAATAGATGGCATTCAAAGATAATGGTTTCCCGGATCCATCTGGTTTCTCCTGTCCATCTGGTTCCCCATATCCATCTGGTTCGCCTATCTATTTGGTTCCCCCTATCCATCTGTGGTGAAGTTTTCCCTAAATGCAAATCCAGCTCCAGATCGAGCCATAACCTAGCCAGATGGCTAATCTTTTGGAATTGTGCATCAACAACAGATAACATTAGCTAGCTAGATATGTTTAGCATGCTAGCTAGCTAGCTACATTGCCAGTCGTCAGTGCCCTACTTGTTATTTCTCCACGTCACGTGGAAATCACCACAACCTTCCCACCTCGAATTTGTGAATATGTATTAGCATCCTGCGTCATTCTTCAAAGTGGAACCTAAATGGTAATTTCCGCTGTAGGACAGGAATTACATTGAAATATGGCCAGTATTGCCTACTGGTGAGGGCCTTTCATTTCTTAAATTGACAGTAAGAGTCTAGGTCAGCTTGTTAATGTTGTCTAAGGTGTGATACTGTTCTATGATAATGAATGTTGGACAGGTGTATTTCGTCCCAGTACCCTAGAACAGTGTTTCCCAACTCCAGTCCGCGAACAATCCCAACAGTTCACATTTTTATTGTAGCCCTGGACAAGCACATCTGAATCAACTCCTTGAGGGCATGATGATTAGTTGACAAAGCCCTCAATAAATTGAATCAAATCATATCAAAGTTTATTTGTCACGTGTGCCAAATACAACAGGTGTAGACTTTACAGTGAAATGCTTACTTACAGGCTCTAACCAATAGTGCAAAAAAGGTATTAGGTGAACATTAGGTAAGTAAAGAAATAAAACAACAGTAAAAAGACAGGCTATATACGGTAGTGAGGCTATAAAAGTAGCGAGGCTACATACAGACACCGTTAGTCAGGCTGATTGAGGTAGTATGTACATGTAGATATGGTTAAAGTGACTATGCATATATGATGAACAGAGAGTAGCAGTAGCGTAAAAGATGGGTTGGCGGGTGGTGGGTGGCGGGACACAATGCAGATATCCCGGTTAGCCAATGTGCGGGAGCACTGGTTGGTCGGCCCAATTGAGGTAATATGTACATGAATGTATAGTTAATCTTACATCTAGATGTTCCGCTAGCGGAACGCCTCGCCAATATCCAATGATAGAGCGTGGTGCGAATTACAAACACCTAAAAAATCCCCAAACTTCCATTTTTCAAACATATGACAATTTTACACCATTTTAAAGACAAGACTCTCCTTTATCTAACCACATTGTCCGATTTCAAAAAGGCTTTACAACGAAAGCAAAACAATAGATTATGTCAGGAGAGTACCCAGCCAGAAATAATCACACACCCATTTTTCAAGCTAGCATATAATGTCACAAAAACCAAAACCACAGCTAAATGCAGCACTAACCTTTGATGATCTTCATCAGATGACACTCCTAGGACATTATGTTATACAATAAGTTCATATTTATATCAAAAACCAGCTTTTTACAATAGCATGTGACGTTCAAAACTAACATTCCCACCGAACACTTCCGGTGAATTTACTAAATTACTCACGATAAACGTTCACAAAAAACATAACAATTATTTTAAGAATTATAGATACAGAACTCCTTTATGCAATCGCGGTGTCCGATTTTAAAATAGCTTTTCGGTGAAAGCACATTTTGCAATATTCTGAGTAGATAGCCCGGCCATCATGGCTAGCTATTTTGACACCCACCAAGTTTGGCACTCACCAAACTCAGATTTACTATAAGAAAAATTGGATTACCTTTGCTGTTCTTCATCAGAATGCACTCCCAGGACTTCTACTTCAACACCCAATGTTGTTTTGGTTCCAAATAATCCATAGTTATATCCAAATAGCTGCGTTTTATTCTTGCGTTCAAGACACTATCCGAAGGGTGACGCACCGGCGCATATCGTGACAAAAAATGTCAAAATATTCCATTACTGTACTTCGAAGCATGTCAAACGCTGTTTAAAATCAATTTTTATGCGATTTTTCTCGTAAAATAGCGATAATATTCCAACCGGGAGACCTTGTTTTTGTTCAAACACTGAAAATAGAAAATGGAGTCTTCACATGCACGCGCGCCCCAGTGTCATTGTTCTCAGAACGACCACTTTCCAAAAGCCCTACTGTTTTTCGCCCAGAGTTATCATTCTCTGTTCTGGCGCCTTCTGAGAGCCTATGGGAGCCTTAGAAAATGTCACGTTACAGCATAGATCATCTATTTTTGATAAAGAGGCTATAGAAGGACAAGAAATGGTCAGACAGGGCACTTCCCATATAGAATCTTCTCAGGTTTTGGCCTGCCATATGAGTTATGTTATACTCACAGACACCATTCAAACAGTTTTAGAAACTTTAGGGTGTTTACTATCCAAATCAAATAATTATATGCATATTCTAGTTTCTGGGCAGGAGTAATAACCAGATTAAATCGGGTACGTTTTTTATCCGGCCGTGAAAATACTGCCCCCTATCCTAAACAGGTTAAAGTGACTATGCATATATGATAAACAGAGAGTAGCGGCAGAGTAAAAGAGGGGTTGGGTTGGGGGGGGGGGGGGGGGGGGGACACACATTGCAAATAGTCCGGGTAGCCATTTGATTACCTGTTCAGGAGTCTTATGGCTTGGGGGTAAAAACTGTTGAGAAGCCTTTTTGTCCTAGACTTGGCACTCCGGTACCGCTTGCCATGTGGTAGTAGAGAGAACAGTCTATGACTGGGGTGGCTGGGGTCTTTGACAATTTTTAGGGCCTTCCTCTGACATCGCCTGGTATAGAGGTCCTGGATGGCAGGAAGCTTGGCCCCAGTGATGTACTGGGCCGTTCGCACTACCCTCTGTAGCGCCTTGTGGTCAGAGGCCGAGCATTTTCCATACCAGGCAGTGATGCAACCAGTCAGGATGCTCTAGATGGTGCAGCTGTAGAACCTTTTGAGGATCTCAGGACCCATGCCAAATATTTTTTGTTTCCTGAGGGGGATGTTTGTCCAGGGCTACAAAATAATGGTACTGTTCGGGATACTGGAGGACTGGGGACAAGTGCATGCCCTAGAAAGCGAGATGCATAGTGGAGTAAACTAGTGCAGAGGGGAGGGGACAACTTCATGGAATGATACGCTGCTGAAGGCTCTGTATATGCCAGCGTTTCTCAGCTACAAATCCAATCACTATTTTATTTGTCACATGCGCCGAATACAACAGGTGTAGACCTTACCGTGAAATGCTTACTTACAAGCCCTTAACCAACAATGCAGTTCAAGAAATAGAGTTAAGAAAATATTTACTAAATAAACTAAATATATATATATATTTTGGAATCAATCAAAAAGTAACACAAGAAAATGACATAACAATAACGAGGCTATATACAAGGGGCACCGGCTCCGAGTCAATGTGCGGGGGTACAGGTTAGTTGAGGTCATTTGAAAAGTGACTATGCACATATAATAAACATTGACTAACAGCGGCGGTGGGGAGGTTCAATGTAAATAGTCTGGATGGCCATTTGAATAGTTGTTCAGCTGTCTTATGGCTTGAGGGTTGAAGCTATTAAGGAGCCTTTTGGTGTTAGACTTGGCGCTCCGGTACCGCTTGCCGTGCGGTAGCAGAGAGAACAGTCTATGACTTGGGTTTGGGGTTTTTCCCCAGCACTACACAGCTGATTGAAATAATCAATTCATCATGCATCATTAGCTGTGAAATGCAAGGGAAAACCAAAATATGCACTCCTTGTGCTTCCCAGGCCGAGTTTGGGAAACGTTGGCTTGGCTCCAAGGCTACATACTAATTAAGCTACGTGCTGTACCCTTAGCCAGGCTCTAAAAATGACTGATTTACATAGACCAACTATCGCTAACAGGCAGCCCTAGCATCATGCAAACACATTTGTGTGTGGACATGTTTAACTATTCTTGTGTGGACCAGAAGTCCCCACAAGAATAGTAAACAAACACAAATTTGACCAACTGGGGTTAAGTTTAGAATTAGTGTTAGGGTTAGAATTACATTCATTGTTTGGGTTAGGAGCTAGGGTTAGGGTTAGAATGAGTGTTAGGTTTAGGGTTAAGGTTAGAATTAGTGTTAGGGTTAGAATTACATTAATTGTTTGGGTTAGGAGCTAGGGTTAGGGTTAGAATGGGTGTTAGGTTTAGGGTTAAGGTTAGAACTAGTGTTAGGGTTAGAATTACATTCATTGTTTGGGTTAGGAGCTAGGGTTAAGGTTAGAATGAGTGTTAGGTTTAGGGTTAAGGTTAGAATTAGTGTTAGGGTTAGAATTACATTCATTGTTTGGGTTAGGAGCTAGGGTTAAGGTTAGAATGAGTGTTAGGTTTAGGGTTAAGTTTAGAATTAGTGTTAGGGTTAGAATTACATTCATTGTTTGGGTTAGGAGCTAGGGTTAGGGTTAGAATTAGTGTTAGGTTTAGGGTTAAGTTTAGAATTAGTGTTAGGGTTAGAATTACATTCATTGTTTGGGTTAGGAGCTAGGGTTAGGGTTAGGGTGAGTGTTAGGTTTAGGGTTAAGGTTAGAATTAGTGTTAGGGTTAGAATTAGTGTTAGGGTTGGAATTATATTAAGGGTTAGGGTTTATGAGCTAGGGTTAGGGTTAGAATTACGTTTAGGGTTAGGATCTAGGGTTAGGGTTAGGGTTAAGGTTATAATTAGTGTTAGGGTTAGAATTACGTTAAGGGTTAGGGTTAGGAGCTAGGGTTAGGGTTAGAATTACATTAAGGGTTAGGGTTAGGAGCTAGGGTTAGAATTACATTAAGGGTTAGGGTTAGGAGCTAGGGATCTAGTGTTTGGTTTAGGGTTAGGGTTAGGAGCTAGGCTTAGTTTTAGTGTTCAGGTTAGGTTTTGGGGTTAAGGTTAAGGTTAGGTTTATGGTTAAGGTTAGGGTAAGGGGTTAGGGGTTAGGGGTTAGGGAAAATAGGATTTTGAATGGGACTGAATTGTGTGTCCCCACAAGGTTAGCTGTACGTGTGTGTGTGTGTGTGTGTGGTGTGTGTGTGTGTGTGTGTGTGTGTGGATCAGGGTGATGTATAGTGAAGACCAGAGCGGGAGCAGCTCATACCAGTTAACTAAACCTAAACCCTCTACTGTCTGTCTATTTAAATCACACTCCACATATCAATCAACCACACCACATACACATTGTGTGTGTGTGTGTGTGTGTGTTGTTACAGACATCTTCTTTCATCTTTGTCTTTTCTTTCATCAGTAATCTGTGTGTTTCTTCGAACCGACATGTTGATTGTATTTCATGAACAGAATCCATCATTTCTGTCTCTAATCATCATTCATACATATCATTTAATCACTCAATTGATTTGCAAAAGGATTTGAATTGTTCATGTGAATGTGGTTGTGTCTTTGTGTGTTTGTGCATAAATGTGTATGTATGTGATCCCTCTTCCGTACTTGTTATGGCACACTGCTGTGAAGGAAGGAGTGTTCTCACACAGTCACATAACGATTGTGTGTGTGTGTGTGTGTGTGTGTGTGTGTGTGTGTGTGTGTGTGTGTGTGTGTGTGTGTGTGTGTGTGTGTGTGTGTGTGTGTGTGTGTGTGTGTGTGTGTGTGTGTGTGTGTGTGTGTGTGTGTGCGTGTGTGTGTGTGTGTGTGTGTGTGTGTGTGTGTGTGTGTGTTTGCGTGTGTGTGTGTGTGTGTGTGTGTGTGTGTGCGTGTGTGTGTGCGTGTGTGTGTGTGTGTGTGTGTGTGTGTGTGTGTGTGTGTGTGTGTGTTTGCGTGTGTGTGTGTGTGTGTGTGTGTGTGTGTGTGTGTGTGTGTGTGTGACACCATTGTAACTGCAGGTCAACCCACTCATGAATTAGTGGACCCAACACACACTGGTTGAGCCATTTTAACTGTAAACCCGGTGGGAATAACCAGCTGTGTTAGTCTCTATAATCTGTGTTAATCCCAGTCTGTGTACAGCAGAGCAGCGTAAATCCCCACAATCCCACCAAAGTACCAAATTAGAATTTCCGTTAGTCTTAATGAAACCCTAACATAGAATCCTGGATTGGTGAGTGTATGTCCACTTCTAATCCCAGTCTACTGTGTCTACCTGTAGCATTTAGGCAGTAGCATTTAGCATCATTTATTTTCTTTATATCAGGTACCATCATAACATGTCATGGCCAAAGTGTCTGGAGACACAATGTTGCGTTATGTCACATAAATCCCTCCGTGGTGTATTATAATCCCTCCGTGGTGTATTATAATCCCTCCGTGGTGTATTATAATCCCTCCGTGGTGTATTATGCATAGAGGTGTCCTGTCAGTATATGCATCAGCTGTAAAAGAGCAGGGGGAAATATCCTTAACAGTAAAGATAATAGCGTGGTAATTTAGCTAGTGGAAACAGATGTTTTAGCACCAACGTGGCAGAACTAAAACCAACTAACAGGTGTGTTTCATAATGTAATCATCAGCACATACACCCATACAGTACACACACAAATCAGCAAACCAATAAATGGCAATAACAAAATGTCTCTCTCTCTACCCAGGAGTTTTTATTTATTTGTATTTATTATGGATCCCCATTACTCTTCCTGGGGTCCAGCAAAATTAAGGCAGTTTATACAATTTTAAAAACATTACAATACATTCACAGATTTCACAACACTCTGTGTGCCCTCAGGCCCCTACTCCACCCCTACCACATATCTACAGTACTACATCCATGTGTGTGTGTATGCATGTGTCTGTGCCTATGTTTGTGTTGCCTCACAGTCCCCGTTGTTCCATAAGGTGTTTTTTTTGTCTGTTTTTAAATCTAATTTTACTGCTTGCATCACAGTTACTTGATGTGGAATAGAGTTCTATGTAGTCATGGCTCTATGTAGTACTGTGTGCCTCCCATAGTCTGTTCTGGACTTGGGGACTGTGAAGAGACCTCTGGTGGTATGTCTTGTGGGCTATGCATGGGTGTCTGAGCTGTGTTCCAGTAGGTTGGCATCTTCATTCACATAGTCTTGCCCCCTAACTTCGCTAAAGCCCAAACACACACACACATACTGCACAAAACCCACTCCTCCTGTGATTGACACGCTGTCGTTACCGTGACGAGCTGGAACAGTGCATGTTGCTGTGACAAGAATCAGTAGGCGCATGTGTATCCATGGGAATGCAGCTTTTCACACAGTTTTAGTCACATACCATCAATATCATGTGTATCCATGGGAATGCAGCTTTTCACACAGTTTTAGTCACATACCATCAATATCATGTGTATCCATGGGAATGCAGCTTTTCACACAGTGTTAGTCACATACCATCAATATCTAACTTTGCATGCCAGATGGGTATCACTTGTAAGTAAATCCTCAATTACTCAGCAGTGTACCCATAGTTGGACACTCTTAAATCAACCCTACATGCAGAGATGGCACTGTTGATTGGAATGATTGTGTGTGTGTGTGCGTGTGTGATGACTCGTGACTGCCGTAGCCGGTGTGAACGGTCTATTTAGTGTGTTATCTTAAAGGGGACGACTACAAGCTGGGAGAATTTAAAGGCATTTCTGAGACAGCATGAAACTCTATTAGAGTAATATTTCCCTGTGGAGGACCAGTAACTTATTTACTGTGACCAGCGAGCTGCTTTTTTTTTTAAACTGGTGAGATATCTGTGTGTGGTTAACTTGTCTGTTCTCTGGACCAGGTGTTGTTTCAGGACCAGAATACAGACTGTCCTGTCCTGTTCTCTGGACCAGATGTTGTTTAAGGACCAGAATACAGACTGTCCTGTCCTGTTGTCTGGACCAGATGTTGTTTAAGGACCAGAATACAGACTGTCCTGTCCTGTTGTCTGGACCAGATGTTGTTTAAGGACCAGAATACAGACTGTCCTGTCCTGTTGTCTGGACCAGATGTTGTTTAAGGACCAGAATACAGACTGTCCTGTCCTGTTGTCTGGACCAGATGTTGTTTCAGGACCAGAATACAACCTCTCTCTCTCTCTCTCTCTCTCTCTGTCTCTCTCTGTCTCTCTCTCTCTCTCTCTCTTTCTCTCTCTCTTTCTCTCTCTCTCTCACTCCCTCTCTCTCCCTCTCTCTCCCTCTCTCCCTCTCTGCCCTTCTCTCTCTTTCTCTCCCTCTCTCCCCTTCTCTCTATCTCTCTCTCTCTCTTTCTCTCCTTCCCTATCTCTACTTCCCTCTACCTCTCTCCATGTCTCCCTCTCCAATGTCCTCCATCTATTTTACACAAGAAAAGTTATACTGCAGTGCATTTAGGGGCAAGGCCTTGGTGCACACACACACACACACACACACACACACACACACACACACACACACACACTGGTGTGGTCTATATAATCACCTAGACAGGCTATGAGGGGAGCTCCCCTTGAGTCAGTGATCACTCCACTCCTGGGGCTCATTAAAAACGCACACACAAGCATACATGCACACACACATGCCCACACATGCACGGACACACACACGCATGGACAAACACACACACACACACACACACACACACACACACACACACACACACACACACACACACTCATGGTGTGTTTCTGCATAGTCTGCTATAGTGTTTCTAAAAGAGAGAGAGAGACTGAGAGAAAGGGATAGGGAGAAAGACAGAGAAAGAGAGAGACCGAGAGAGAGAGAGAGAGAGAGAGAGACCGAGAGAGAGAGAGAGAGAGAGAGACCGAGAGAGCGAGAGACCGAGAGAGAGAGAGAGAGAGACCGAGAGAGAGAGAGAGAGACAGAGACCGAGAGAGAGACAGAGAAAAAGAGAGAGAGAGACTGAGAGAGAGAGAGAGACAGAGAGAGAGTGAGAGCGACCGAGAGAGAGAGAGAGAGAGACAGAGACCGAGAGAGAGACAGAGAAAAAGAGAGAGAGAGAGAGACTGAGAGAGAGAGAGAGACTGAGAGAGAGAGAGAGAGAGAGACTGAGAGAGAGAGAGAGACTGAGAGAGAGAGAGAGACTGAGAGAGAGAGAGAGACTGAGAGAGAGAGAGAGACAGAGAGAGAGAGAGAGACTGAGAGAGAGAGAGAGCGACCGAGATTGAGAGAGACTGAGAGTATACAGTATCTACTAATTGTAGTCTGTACGTTTAGGTTTGAGTGCTTGTGCGTCATATTGGTCTAACATTGATCATACACTGAACAGTTTGATATTTCTCTCTGGTCTGACTGGCTATAATATTTTCTGCTTTGAGGAAATCCCTCCATCACAGACTGTCGTTGATTGTTCTGGGGAGCTAGCCTGCAGAGCAATATTAGCCTCCTAGCATGATCTAGCCCGTAAAACAATATTAGCCTCAGCCATCAACATAAATAGAGGATGTGTCAGCGATTCAAAGGAACAATGGAAAGCTCTATTTTCGTTAACTTCCAATTTATTCCTTATTATTTAAAATGTTAAGGTTCTGCTGGAAAAGTCAATTTGGCTGAAAACTGACTAGCTAACAGAGTTTTGCAGTAGAGCTTTTCCCTTCCAGGCTTCTAAGCTTCTTACTTCCTTGTAGGCCTTGCTGTCCACTGTTTTGTGGTGCTGAAATTCAGAATACCTATTCTGTCGCAGTTCTATGGTGCTGGACGTTGATAACCCTATTCTGTCGCTGTCCACTGTTCTGTTGGGCTGGACTTCTAAATTCCTATTCCGTCGTTGTCTGCTTCAATGGTGCTGAATATCCGATCGCCACTGTTACAGCTTGTTTGTTTACTTTACGTCAGATGTTATTCAGTAAATAGTTTCAATCTTGGATAACAACAATTAACTATGATGTTACAGTATGATCAACTCCATATCATACATTTCTTTTCAGAACCTCAAATCTTGTGTTTGTTTTCTTGCAGTTCGGTAGATGAGCAGTTTCGCTGGAACACCCAAGGTAAGTGTAAAATGCTATATTTTTCATTAGATGTTTTTATTTATAATCATTAACTATAATAGTGCCTTAAGAAAGTTTTGTTACATTACAGTCTAAAATGAATTAAGTAAATATAAATCCTCATCAATCTACTCACAATACCCCATAATGACATCACAATACCCCATAATGACAAGGCGAAAACAGGTTTTTAGAAATGTTATCAAATTTATTTCAAATTGAAAACATAAATACCTTATTTACATAAGTATTCAGATCATTTGCGATGATACTCGAAATTGAGCTCAAGCGCATCCTGTTTCCGTTGATCATCCTTGAGATGTTTCTACAACTTGATTGGAGTCCACCTGTGGTAAATTCAATTGATTGGACATGATTTGGAAAGGCACACACCTGTCTATATAAGGTCCCACAGTTGATAGTGCATGTCAGAGCAAAAACCAAGCCACGAGGTCGACTGAATTGTCCACAGAGCTCCAAGACAGGATCGTGTTGAGTCACAGATCTGTGGAAGGGTACCAAAACATTTTGCAGCATTGAAGGTCCCCAAGAACACAGTGGCCTCCATCATTCCTAAATGGAAAAAGTTTGGAACCACCAAGACTCTTCCTAGAACTGGCCGCCCGGCCAAACTGAGCAATCGGGGGAGAAGGGCCTTGGTCAGGGAGTTGACCAACAACCTGATGGTCACTCTGACAGAGCTCTAGAGTTCCTCTGTGGAGATGTCTTCATTCACTTCTTTCAAAGACTCAATCATGGACACTCTTAATGATAGTTGTGGCTGCTTTGTGTGATGTATTATTGTCTTTACCATTTTTTGTCCTTTGTGCTGTTGTCTGTGCCCAATAATGTTTGTACCGTGTGTTGTGCTGCTGCCATGTTGTGCTGCTGCTATGTTGTGTTACTACCATGTTGTTGTCGTGTTGTGTTGCTACCATGCTGTGTTGTCATGTGCGGCTACCATGCTATGTTATTGTCTTAGGTATCTCTTTATGTAGTGTAGTGTAGTGTAGTGTAGTGTAGTGTAGTGTAGTCCCAGCAGGAGGCCTTTTGCCCTTTGGTAGGCTGTCATTGTAAATAAGAATTTGTTCTTAACTGACTTGCCTAGTTAAATACAGTGAGGGGAAAAAGTATTTGATCCCCTGCTGATTTTGTACGTTTGCCCACTGACAAAGAAATGATCAGTCTATAATTTTAATGGTAGGTTTATTTGAACAGTGAGAGACAGAATAACAACAAAAAACAGAAAAATGCAGGTCAAAAATGTTATAAAATGATTTGCATTTTAATGAGGGAAATAAGTATTTGACCCCTCTGCAAAACATGACTTAGTACTTGGTGGCAAAACCCTTGTTGGCAATCACAGAGGTCAGACGTTTCTTGTAGTTGGCCACCAGGTTTGCACACATCTCAGGAGGGATTTTGTCCCACTCCTCTTTGCAGATCTTCTCTAAGTCATTAAGGTTTCAAGGCTGACGTTTGCCAACTCGAACCTTCAGCTCCCCCACATATTCTCTATGGGATTAAGGTCTGGAGACTGGCTAGGCCACTCCAGGACCTTAATGGGCTTCTTCTTGAGCCACTCCTTTGTTGCCTTGGCCGTGTGTTTTGGGTCATTGTCATGCTGGAATACCCATCCACAACCCATTTTCAATGCCCTGGCTGAGGGAAGGAGATTCTCACCCAAGATTTGACGGTAAATGGCCCCGTCCATCGTCCCTTTGATGCGGTGAAGTTGTCCTGTCCCCTTAGAAACCCCCCCCCCCCCCCAAAGCATAATGTTTCCACCTCCATGTTTGACGGTGGGGATGGTGTTCTTGGAGTCATAGGCAGCATTCCTCCTCCTCCAAACACGGCAAGTTGAGTTGATGCCAAAGAGCTCCATTTTGGTCTCATCTGACCACAACACTTTCACCCAGTTGTCCTCTGAATCATTCAGATGTTCATTGGCAAATTTCATGTATATGTGCTTTCTTGAGCAGGGGGACCTTGCGGGAGCTGCAGGATTTCAGTCCTTCACGGCGTAGTGTGTTACCAATTGTTTTCTTGGTGACTATTGTCCCAGCTGCCTTGAGATCATTGACAAGATCCTCCCGTGTAGTTCTGGGCTGATTCCTCACCGTTCTCATGATCATTGCAACTCCACGAGGTGAGATCTTGCATGGAGCCCCAGGGCGAGGGAGATTGACAGTTCTTTTGTGTTTCTTCCAGTTGTGAATAATCGCACCAACTGTTGTCACCTTCTCACCAAGCTGCTTGGCGATGATCTTGTAGCCCATTCCGCCGTGTGTAGGTCTACAATCTTGTCCCTGACATCCTTGAAGAGCTCTTTGGTCTTGGCCATGGTGGAGAGTTTGGAATCTGATTGACTGATTGCTTCTGTGGACAGGTGTCTTTTATACAGGTAACAAGCTGAGATTAGGAGCACTCCCTTTAACCTCTTACATCTAGACGTTCCGCTAGCGGAACACCTGCTCCAATATCCAATGATGGGCGTGGTGCGAAATACAAACTCCTCTAAAATCCGAAAACTTCAATTTTTCAAACATATGACTATTTTACACCATTTTAAAGACAAGACTCTCCTTTATCTAACCACACTGTCCGATTTCAAAAAGGCTTTACAGCGAAAGCAAAACATTAGATTTTGTCAGCAGAGTACCCAGCCAAAAATAATCAGACACCCATTTTTCAAGCTAGCATGTAATGTCACAAAAAACAAAACCACAGCTAAATGCAGCACTAACCTTTGATGATCTTCATCAGATGACAACCCTAGGACATTATGTTATACAATACATGCATGTTTTGTTCAATCAAGTTCATATTTATATCAAAAACCAGCTTTTTTACATTAGCATGTGACGTTCAGAACTAGCATACCCCCCGCAAACCTCCGGTGAATTTACTAAATTACTCATGATAAACGTTCACAAAAAACATAACAATTATTTTAAGAATTATAGATACAGAACTCCTCTATGCACTCGATATGTCCGATTTTAAAATAGCTTTTCGGTGAAAGCACATTTTGCAATATTCTGAGTAGATAGCCCAGCCATCACGGCTAGCTATTTAGACACCCACCAAGTTTAGCCCTGACCAAACTCCGATTTACTATTACAAAAGTTTGATTACCTTTGGTGTTCTTTGTCAGAATGCACTCCCAGGACTGCTACTTCAATAACAAATGTTGGTTTGGTCCAAAATAATCCATCGTTATATCCAAATAGCGGTGTTTTGTTCGTGCGTTCAAGACACTATCCGAAGTGTAAATAAGGGTCACGAGCATGGCGCATTTCGTGACAAAAGATTTGTAAATATTCCATTACCGTACTTCGAAGCATGTCAACCGCTGTTTAAAATCCATTTTTATGCCATTTTTCTCGTAAAAAAGCGATAATATTCCGACCGGGAATCTGCGTTTAGGTAAACAGACGAAAGAAAACAAAGCATGGGGTCGATTCGGGCACGCGCCTGAGTCTCACAGTACTGTGACCAGCCACTATCTAAACGCGCTACTTTTTTTCAGCCAGAGCCTGCAAAGCCACGATTCAGCTTTTTGCCGCCTTCTGAGAGCCCATGGGAGCCGTAGGAAGTGTCACGTAACAGCAGAGATCCTCTGTAATGGATAGAGATAATCAAGAAGGGCAAGAAATTGTCATACAGGGCACTTCCTGCATGGAATCTTCTCAGGTTTTGGCCTGCCAAATGAGTTCTGTTATACTCACAGACACCATTCAAACAGTTTTACAAACTTTGGAGTGTTTTCTATCCAAAGCTAATAATTATATGCATATTCTAGTTTCTGGGCAGGAGTAATAATCAGATTAAATCGGGTACGTTTTTTATCCGGCTGTGAAAATACTGCCCCCTAGCCATAACAGGTTAAGAGTGTGCTCCTAATCTCAGCTCGTTACCTGTGTAAAAGACACCTGGGAGCCAGAAATCTTTCTGATTGAGAGGGGGTCAAAAACGTATTTCCCTCATTAAAACGCAAATCATTTTATAACATTTTTGACATGCGTTTTTCTGGATTTTTTTGTTGTTATTCTGTCTCTCACTGTTGAAATAAACCTACCATTAAAATTATAGACTGATCATTTCTTTGTCAGTGGGCAAACGTACAAAATCAGCAGGGGATCAAATACTTTTTCCCCTCACTGTAAAGGTTAAATAAAAATCTGGGAGAACCTTCCAGAAGGACATCCATCTCAGCAGCACTCCACCAATCAGGCCTTCATGGTAGAGTGGCCAGACCGAAGCCACTCCTTAGTAAACAACACATGACAGCCCACTTGGAGTTTGTCAAAAGGTACCTAAAAACTCTTAGACCATGAGAAACAAGATTCTCTGGTCTGATGAAACCAAGATTGAACCATTTGGCCTGAATGCCAAACGTTACGTCTGGAAAAAACCTGGCAACATCCCTATGGTGAAGCATGGTGGTGGCAGCATCATGCTGTGGGGACGTTTTTCATTAGCGTGGACTGGGAGACTAGTCAGGATCGAGGCAAAGATGAATGGAGCAAAGTACAGAGAGCTCTTTAATGAAAACCTGCTCCAGAGCTCACAGGACCTCAGACTGTTGCGAAGGTTTAGCTTCCAACAAGACAATGACCTTAAGCACACAGCCAAGACAACCCATGAGTGGCTTCGGGACAAGTCTCAATGTCCTTGAGTGGCCCAGCCAGAGCCCGGACTTGAACTCGATCAAACAACTCTGGAGAGATCAGAAAATAGCTCTTCAGCAACGCTCCCCATCCAACCTGACAGAGCTTGAGAGGATCTGCAGAGAAGAATGGGAGAAACTCCCCAAATACAGGTGTGCCCAGCTTGTAGCATCATACCCAAGAAGACTTGAAGCTGTAGTCGCTGACAAAGGTGCTTCAACATAGTACCGAGTAAAGGGTCTGAATTCTTATGTAAATATGAAATTTCCGTTTTTTTATGTTTTATAAATTACAATACATTTCTAAAAACCAGTTTTTGCTTTGTCATTATGGGGTAGATTGATGAGGGAAAAAATGATTTCATCAATTTTAGAATAAGGCTGTAACCTTACAAAATGTGGAGAAAGTCAAGGCGTCTGAATACCTTTTGAAGGCAACGGTATGTCTTGAGAATATAACCAGATATCACAGCTATGTAATGTGACATTGAAAATAAACACCTTTTATAGAGGTTGTGTCACAACTGTGACCCAGACTAACCTATTGCCCATGTTTCCTGCTTCCTGTGCAGCAGATGGCCAGAAGGACATAGAGGATGAGTTGACCACAGGACTGGAGCTGGTTGACTCATGCATCAGATCCCTGCAGGTATCTGGAATACTGGACCCTCACCAATACAACACAGGAGAACGTAAGGACAGCTCTTATTTCATTATGACAGGGTGTGTGTGTGTGTGTGTGTGTGTGTGTGTGCGTGCGTGCGTGCATATGCGTGTGTGTGTGTGCGTGTATGTGTGTACTTGTGTATGTGTGTGCATGCATGCGTGTGTGTGTGTGTATACTTGTGTATGTGTCCATGCGTGTGTGTGTGTAAGTGTGTGTGTTTCAAAGCTCCTACTCTTTATCAAATCAAATTTTATTTGTCACATGAGCTGAATACAACAGGTGTAGTAGACCTTACTGTTGTCGTGTCTTTGGCTATGCCGGATTAAGTGATATGACATGCTATTCTATAAAATAATTTATCTGTAATTAATATTACCTGATTAAGCTAATCATGTAAATGTAATTAACTAGAAAGTCGGGGCACCACGAAAGACTGTTTATAGAGCTGTTATCTTCATAATAAACTCTTAAAGACCTAGTAATATTTTACATCAGTAGCAGTCAATATTACTTGTCACCTTATTTCAGTCTCATCTGAAAGTTGTAAATTCTTGGTTATCTTCACGAACCCTGGCTAACAAGTTGAATCAGCAATACAAACTTTGGTTTAATTATTTATTTACTAAATACCTAAATAATCACACAGAATTACATATACACAGAATGCAAATTATGTCATACAGAAAATGTCCCTGGTGGACGGAGCCGACATGACGGCTGGTTACACAAAGAGTGAAAGAGCGGGAAGACTGAGGAACAAAGGGAGAAGCTATGCTATCGTAAATACAGTATCTTATGCATTCTAAATTACCGCCCATTTGGAAAAGGAAAATGCAATAAATATTTACTCTGAGCTGCGCTTCGGTAGGTTGGTCGTAGATGCTGGCCGTGTTGCCCAACAGAGATCTTCGTGTCCTCGGAAGAATGTCTCTGGTGGTAAATTGGATACATTGTAGTATCGTCATTGTTTGTTCATCTGGATCCGTCGTCCGTCCTTTCCTAGCCCACGTTTACAGCGGCCGCTGCTAACTCAACGGCTCGGAGGTATCACTTCTGTAGTGAATAAGAGTTCAAAGTTCATTCCTTTCGAAACCAAAGCTCATGCTGAGGTTAGCTTAGTTCTGTAGTTGACATGTTAGTCCTTTTAATGTGGAACCGTTGTCCTCACGTCCTCGGAACAGCTTATTATCTGAATCCTTCTGACATCGGACCGTCGCCCTAATGTACCCGGAACAGCTTATTATCTGAATCCTTCTGAAGGGTGTGTTTCATAGTTTACAACCCATGTCTGTTCACATGGGCAGGCCACTGAGTTGAGCATAGTTCACTCATGAAAACCCAATTCTCTCATTTGGAAGCTAAAATTACATTTAATCTTTTCACAAATAGTTTCATATTTAAACATTTAAATTGCACAACAATTCCATGTGAATCTGATAACTAAAATGTGTAGACTTTCCCAGATACAGTTTATGTCGTCCTGTCATTAGTAATGTCTCAGATGACAACCGAACAGACATCATATTCATTAAGTACCAACGCATATTTTCAACTGGTTGGATTACCGAAATATGGTTCCTTTCCCCCCACCTTTTGATGTTCCCCGACTCTATATGTTTAACAAAGGCTCTTAAAGAGTCCTTCTGTAGAGTCAAGAGAGAGAGGGAAGGGAGAAAGGTATTTATGAGGGTCATAAATCTTACCTACAGGCCAACGTCATGACAATGTGAAATGCTTACTTACAAGCCCTTAACCAACAATGCAGTTCAATAAATAGAGTTAAGAAAATATTTACCAAATAAACTAAAGTCAAAAATTATAAAAAGTAACACAATAAAATAATAATAACGAGGCTATAGACAGGGGGTACCGGTATGTGCGGGGGCACCGGTTAGTAGAGGGAATTTGTACATGTAGGAAGGGTATCAGCAATGTAAAAACAAAGTAAGTAGTAAATAGTGTAAATAGTCCCTGTGGCCATTTGGTTAATTGTTCAGCAGTATTGTGACATGGGGGTAGAAGCTTTTTGGTCCTAGACATGGCGCTCTGGTACCGCTTCCCGTGTGGAAGCAGAGAGAACAGTCTATGACTTGGGTGACTGAAGTCTTTGACAATATTTTTGGCCTTCCTAGTATAGAGGTCCTGATGTACTGGGCCGTACGCACTACCTTCTATAGTGCCTTACGGTCAGATGCCGAGCAGTTGCCAAACCAGGCGGTGATACAACCGGTCAGGATGCTCTCGATGGTGCAACTGTATAACTTTTTGAGGATCTGGGGACCCATGGCAAATCTTTTCAGTCTCCTGAGGGGCAAAAGGTGTCAGATGTTACCGTCTGTTCCTGAATTTTGAATGTTTTCACAATGACAGTCAGTCCACTGAGAGGAGAAGGGACCATTTGGTTGGAAAGAACAGAAACCCCGGTTTGGGTTTTCCTCTATCCGTCAACCTTGATATTATACAAAAAGCTCTTATACAGAACAAAAGATACAGACTTGTGTGTGTGTGTATGTGTGACATTCCCCCTCTCCCTGTGAAGCAAAAAAAGTGACGTGTGTTTAATAATTCATAGGAACCAGGGTGGAATCTGGATTAAAAGAAAAGTATTTTGTGAAGGAAAAGAGGAGATGGGTGGAGGAGAGGAGAGGAGAGGAGAGGGGAGGAGAGGAGAGGAGAGGAGAGGAGAGGGGAGGGGAGGGGAGGGGAGGAGAGGGGAGGGGAGAGGAGAGGAGAGGAGAGGAGAGGAGAGGAGAGGAGAGGAGAGGAGAGGAGAGGAGAGGAGAGGAGAGGAGAGGAGAGGAGGAGGAGAGGAGAGGAGAGGAGGATGCTCTGAAACACCACTGCAGGTAGTTTTAATCCCACACTACACAAAGACAGAGGAACGATAGAATAGTCTTCTCGCTCATATTGATGTTGGTAGCAGAAGGGGTTCAGGGGTGAAGTGAAGGGATTCCCAGGCTTTCAGCAAAATGAGACACAATGGAGGGTTAAACTTGTGTAGAGATGAAGCTAGCATTTCCAAAAAGAACACAGTTGAACTGAAGAACAGAGAACCAAGTGAAGCCCTCCATGTTGAGTTCCTGAGATGGTAAAAAGGCTGTAGTTTCCTGTTGAAGATTATGTAGAAAAATGTAAATCTCCTATTGTCCTACAAGCATCTCTGGGGAAGCACACACTGCTTTCAACTAAATGTCAGAATACGTCAAAGTGGCTCAGTGTGTGAGTGGTGTGTGTCAGTGTGTATGTGTGGTGTATGTGCTTGTCAGTGTGTGGTTGTGTGTGTGTGCTATACTCACATAAACAAAGCGAGAAAAAGGGAGAGAGAGAGAGAGAGAGAGAGAGAGAGAGAGAGAGAGAGAGAGAGAGAGAGAGAGAGAGAGAGAGAGAGAGAGATAGAGAGAGAGAGAGACAGAGGCTCTTCAATAGGGAGAATAAGAATAGCCTCTGTATTCAAAATATTAAGCAGAGTAAGATACAGCACAGGTCAAATTATCGTCGGAAGTTTACATACACTTAGGTTGGAGTCATTAAAACTCGTTTTTCAAACACTCCACAAATTTCTTGTTAACAAACTATAGTTTTGGCAAGTCTGTTAGGACCTCTACTTTGTGTACTTTCCAACAACTGTTTACAGACAGATTATTTCACTTATAATTCACTGTATCACAATTCCAGTGGGTCAGAAGTTTACATACACTAAGTTGACTTTGCCTTTAAACAACTTGGAACATTCCAGAAAATTATGGCTTTAGAAGCTTCTGATAGGCTAATTGACATCATTTGAGTCAATTGGAGGTGTACCTGTGGATGTATTCCAAGGCCTACCTTCAAACTCAGTGCCTCTTTGCTTGACATCATGGGAAAATCAAAAGAAATCAGCCTAGACCTCAGAAAAAAAATGTAGACCTCAGCAAGTCTGGTTCATCCTTGGGAGCAATTTCCAAATGCCTGAAGGTACCACGTTCATATGTACAAACAATAGTACGCAAGTATAAACACCGTGGGACCATGCAGCCATCATACCGCTCAGGAAGGAGGCGTGTTCTGTCTCCTAGAGCTTTGGTTCGAAAAGTACAAATCAATCCCAGAACAACAGCAAAGGACCTTGTGAAGATGCTGGAGGAAACAGGTACAAACGTATCTATATCCTGTAACGCCCTGGCCATAGAGAGGGGTTTTTGTTCTTTATTTTGGTTAGGCCAGGGTGTTACATTGGGTGGGCGTTCTATGTTATTTTTCGAGGTTTTTTTGTATTTTGTTAGTTTTGTACCTAGCAGAACTGCAGGCTGTCGTTCATTTTCGTGTTTTGTTTAAAGTGTTTCTATTAATTAAATATTGAATATGAACACTCACTCCCCTGCGTATTGGTCCACCTTTTCCGACGATGACTTCTCTGTTTCATCTGACGACGAAGACAACCGTTACAGAATTACCCACCAACAACGGACCAAGCAGCGGAGGAAGGAGAAGCGCCAGGAGAGGAGCGTTCAGGATTTCGTGGACTTGGGAGGAAATCCTGGACGGGAAAGGACCATGGGCTCAAGCTGGGGATTATCGCCGCCCGCAGTGGGAGATCGAGGCGGCGAGAGCTGAGAGGCGCTGGTATGAGGAAAGGGAGCGCAGCAGACACGAGAGGCAGCCCCCCAATTTTTTGGGGGGGGGGCACACAGGGAGATTGGCGGAGTCAGGCGGTAGACCTGAGCCAACTCCCCGTGCTTACCGGAAGCAGCGTGGTACTGGTAAGACACCGTGTTATGCTGTGGAGCGCACGGTGTCCCCAGTGCGCGTGCATAGCCCGGTGCGCTACATACCAGCCCCCCGCAAGTGCCATGCGAGTGCAGGCATCGAGCCAGGGCGGATGGTGCCAGCTCAGCGCGTCTGGTCTCCAGTGCGCCTCCTCGGTCCAGGTTATCCTGCGCCGGCGTTGCGTACTGTGTCTCCAGAGCGCTGGGAGGGTCCAGTTCGCCCAATGCCTGCTCTCCGCCCGTGCCGGGCCAAAGTGGGCATTCAGCCTGGAGTAAGCATGTCGAGCGTACATACCAGAACTCCAGTGCTCCCCCACAGCCCGGTTTATCCTGTGCCTCCTCCTCGGTCCAGGCCTCCAGTCGGTCTCCCCATCCTGGTCCGTCCTGTGCCTCCTCCTAGGTCCAGGCCACCAGTGGGTCTCCCCATCCTGGTCCGTCCCTGTGCCTCCTCCTAGGTCCAGGCCTCTAGTGGGTCTCCCCATCCTGGTCCGTCCTGTGCCTCCTCCTAGGACCAGGCCACCAGTGGGTCTCCCCATCCTGGTCCATCCTGTGCCACCTCCCAGGACTAGGCCTCCAGTGGGTCTCGCCAGTCCGGAGCCGCCAGAGCTGCTCGCCAGTCCGGAGCCGCCAGAGCTGCCCGCCAGTCTGGAGCCGCCAGAGCTGCCCGCCAATCAGGAGCCGTCAGAGCCGCCCGCCAGTCAGGAGCCGCCAGAGCCGCCCGCCAGTCAGGAGCCGCCAGAGCCACCCGCCAGTCAGGAGCCGCCAGAGCCACCCGCCAGTCAGGAGCCGCCAGAGCCGCCCGCCTGTCCGGAGCCGCCAGAGCCGCCCGCCTGTCCGGAACCGCCAGAGCCGCCCGCCTGTCCAGAGCAGTCAGAGCCGCCCGCCAGCCCGGTGAGTCCTGTGCCTACGCCTTGGGCCAGGCCTCTTTCATGTCTCCCCAGCCTGGTGAGTCCTGTGCCTGTCCCCAGGGCCAGGCTTCCTTCATGTCTCCCCAGCCTGGTGAATCCTGGGCCAGAGCCGCCAGAGCCGCCCGCCAGCCCGGAGCCACCGGAGCCACCAGAGCCGCCCGCCAGACTGGTGAGTCCTGTGCCTGCGCCCAAGGCCAGGCCTCCTTCATATCTCCCCAGCCTGGTGAATCCTGGGTCAGTGCCGCCAGAGCCGCCAGGGACGCCCGCCAGCCGGGCGCAGCCAGGGACGCCCGCCAGCCGGGCGCAACCATCGCCGCCCGCCAGCCGAGCGCAGCCATCGCCGCCCGCCAGCCGGGCGCAGCCATCGCCGCCCGCCAGCCGGGCGCAGCGATCGCCGCCAGCCGGGCGCAACCAGGGCCGCCTGCCAGCCGGGCGCAGTCAGGGTCGCCCTCCAGACCTTCGGCACGGCCAGGTGCGCCGCCTAAGAGGGCGACGCCAAGGGTGGAACAGAGGCCACGTCCCGCACCTGAGCCGCCGCCGTAAGAAGGCCCACCCGGACCCTCCCCTTCAGTGTCAGGTTTTGCGGCCGGAAGTCCGCACCTTGGGGGGGGGGGGTACTGTAACGCCCTGGCCATAGAGAGGGGTTTTTGTTCTTTATTTTGGTTAGGCCAGGGTGTTACATTGGGTGGGCGTTCTATGTTCTTTTTCTAGGTTTTTTGTATTTTGTTAGTTTTGTACCTGGCAGAACTGTAGGCTGTCGTTCATTTTCGTGTTTTGTTTAAAGTGTTTCTATTAATTAACTATTGAATATGAACACTCACTCCGCTGCGTATTGGTCCACCTTTTCCGACGATGACTTCTCTGTTTCATCTGACGACGAAGACAGCCGTTACATATCCACAGTAAAACGAATCCTATATCGACATAACCTGAATGGCCGCTCAGCAAGGAAGAAGCCACTGCTCCAAAACCGCCATAAAAAAGCCAGACTACGGTTTGCAACTACACATGGGGGACATAGATCGTACTTTTTGGAGAAATGTCCTCTGGTCTGATGATACAAAATAGAACTGTTTGGCCATAATGACCATTGTTATGTTTGGAGGAAAAAGGGGAGGCTTGCAAGCCGAAGAACACCATCCCTACCGTGAAGCAAGGGGGTGGCAGCATCATGTTGTGGGAGTGCTTTGCTGCAGGAGGGACTGGTGCACTTCACAAAATAGATTGCATCATGAGGTAGGACAATTATGTGGAAATATTGAAGAAACATCTCAAGACATCAGTCAGGAAGTTAAAGCTTGGTCGCAAATGGGTCTTCCAAAGGGACAATGACCCCACGCATAATTCCAAAGTTGTGGAAAAATGGCTTAAGGACAACAAAGTCAAGGTATTGGAGTGGCCATCGCAA